>NC_080572.1:53435972-54063472 GCF_030247185.1 Malaya genurostris | reverse complement strand
AGTGATAAACTTTTTCTCATTATCAATCGAGTTCATCTTATATAAATTAGAAATTAATCTTAAGCACTCAAAATTTATCCTGGGGTAGTTATCAATTTCATAGAACATGGAATTTCATCCGAGCTTGCATGACATAAGATCGGAGCATACCAATTAAAGCTTTAAACCGTTTTATGGCACTTTTTGTCTTGATGTCTAGCAACAACCTACCTCTAGCATGCTACGCGTAGGACTGAAACGTTAGCTATAGGGCCGAATGAATGAAATGTAGTAAAGTCTGTTGTTTGTAGTATCTTCTCAAAAACAAAGTCCACAGAGTATAACGCGGTTTGGTATGAATAAAAAGTAAGTTCGAACATGCAAGGGAAGATGGGGTAAAACGCACCCCCGAAGCATAATGCACCTTTCGCTTTTCTTAAAAGTTACCAATTTTTTTCACTGAAATTTTAATGAAACCGAAAGTTCGCCATAACATCAGATTACTATAAAATTTTGGTAGCGATGGTTCAATCATATCTTGAAAAATTTAAAAAAACCAGTTATGACCTGTTATAAGCAATTTTTGATGTTCGTTCCATAGTATATTCTAGGGTGAGGAAGACGATGTTAATTATGTAACCAGTGTACTTCTTTGCCAATCATTCGGGTTTCTAAAATTAGTTCTAATACAGACGATGTATTTGCAATTTTATAGAAAAATCGTCAAATTTATCGTCTCATATTTTTGGGTGCAAAACGACCTAAAAAGTGTGAGGCAAAATGCTCAAGAATTCGCTTACAAGAATTATTAATGAATTATTAATTTAATGAATAATAGTGAACAATTTTCCACCTGGTAAATATTTCGTCAACGAAAAGTCTAAAGCTTTCTTTACATTAGCAGAAGAAGCTTTATGAGGGTGCATATTGCCCCGTGGTTGTCATGAGCTTTAATCCGTTTTTTTTATGGATGTTTACCCGTTGTTTAAGGTCATCCTGCTTCTATGTTCAGATAATCGTCACTTCGCGTAATTTAAAATGTATATTTTTTATGTTTTGCACAACTGGGCGTCATGCTCCGCATATATTTCAATAGACAATTTTTAGAGGTTTTGGAAAATGAGATATTTCATGTAATTTTCAATACATTCAGTGAGTATTTGTACGTAATTGTGAGAAATAATGATTACAGAAGTCATGCATGAGACTCTTCCGTGTTATTCTCTATAGTTAAGATATAGTTACATTTCCTTAGGGAGATGTTTAGCAGACAAAACAGGACACTGCTCGCTACTAATCAAAATTTCAATCATATATAATTGAAAATACGTGGCTTGATACATTCAAATCGAAACATAGAAATATTTCAAATCAAATGATGAAATAATATGAATAATTGATGCAAAATAGACTGTGCTATAAATGTTTAAAACCTGACCACATTTCTAAAGGGTGATTTTTTAAGAGCTTGAGAACTTTTTTAAACAATAAAACGCATAAAATTTGCAAAATCTCATCGGTTCTTTATTTTAAACGTTAGATTGGTACATGACATTTACTTTTTGAAGATAATTTCATCTGCCACAACGTCGAATTTTCAGTGAATGGGCCCTAGAAAAGTTGGCAGAAAATCCGCTTTTTTATCGACAAATTTTGTTCAGCGATGAGGCTCATTTCTGGTTGAATGGCTACGTAAATAAGCAAAATTGCCGCATTTGGAGTGAAGAGCAACCAGAAGCCGTTCAAGAACTGCCCATGCATCCCGAAAAATGCACTGTTTGGTGTGGTTTGTACGCTGGTGGAATCATTGGACCGTATTTTTTCAAAGATGCTGTTGGACGCAACGTTACAGTGAATGGCGATCGCTATTGTTCGATGCTAACAAACTTTTTGTTGCCAAAAATGGAAGAACTGAACTTGGTTGACATGTGGTTTCAACAAGATGGCGCTACATGCCACACAGCTCGCGATTCTATGGCCATTTTGAGGGAAAACTTCGGAGAACAATTCATCTCAAGAAATGGACCGGTAAGTTGGCCACCAAGATCATGCGATTTGACGCCTTTAGACTATTTTTTGTGGGGCTACGTCAAGTCTAAAGTCTACAGAAATAAGCCAGTAACTATTCCAGCTTTGGAAGACAACATTTCCGAAGAAATTCGGGCTATTCCGGCCGAAATGCTCGAAAAAGTTGCCCAAAATTGGACTATCCGAATGGACCACCTAAGACGCAGCCGCGGTCAACATTTAAATGAAATTATCTTCAAAAAGTAAATGTCATGTACCAATCTAACGTTTAAAATAAAGAACCGATGAGATTTTGCAAATTTTATGCGTTTTATTGTTTAAAAAAGTTCTCAAGCTCTTAAAAAATCACCCTTTACGTGTATTTTTCCTTGAATTTCTGATTTGCACCCCTATATAGAAAATAAAGATGTGTTCCAAATCAAGGACAATTAATAGTAGTCTACAAAAATGGCTACTGATTCATTATTAAGGCGTCTGATACTGGTAGTTTTTTGGTTTTTGGAAGTTTTTTTTCTCAATCTCTAGGTAATCGATTACCGAGAGATAAATATGGAATTATTTTGATGGACGGTCAATTAGTTTTAAACAGAGGTGTTATGACAGTGGAAAGCGGTTAAATTCGGTGAACTGTCCTGCTCCTTCGTGGTATCTAAATCGCTGCATGTTCCGTCATCCATCGATTAAGATGCTTTCGCAATAATGAATTAAGCATTCGGACCCGCTGTTTGATTTAATCCAAATGTTTTGCACTTCGTTTTGGCTTGTTTTCTTCTAGTGAGCTTTGCTGTTATTCCTTCTTGTTACGTTTAGAACAGGTGGTTGTGAGTTCAATTTGTCCACGACCTTCATTAGCATTTTAAGTGTCGATTCATAAGCATTCGGGGTATCCTAGTATTCACAGAAATGATCTTCTGAGGTAATGTCACTAAATTTTCTCAGATATTTCAACAAACTTAGGCTTATTTCAATGCCATTATTAGTTTAAATGGCTGTCAAAAACGGTTGCGGTAATCTAATGGTATAAGTAACGTGAACGTGAAAACTTCGAATGTATTATTGATGATACGCTTGATTTGAGAAACGCTGAAACATTCTTTTGTTAACTTCTCGAATCAATCTGAATGAATTGTTGTTAAACATTAGTTCTTGAAAATTAGTGTCAGAAATTATCCCCATAAAAAGGCAAAAAATGAGACTGTTTCGATGGAAGCGAAAGGCGTTTTCACACCACTAGGGTTGTTAGAATAGGTTTTTTTTTATTAAATACGCTTCTAAAATTTGCAAATACTGCAAAGAGCAGAGGGTGTATTAGACTGGTGATGCGATATGTGAGCTGATCGGTTTGCGGAAGGGAGAGTAGAGACCACTAGTGGTACTGCATGGAACCCGAGAAAGGTTGTTTCCTTTTTTAAATTTCTAGTCTATCCCAGACTACATCCGACAATTTTAATTGAATTTCTGGGAAAGTATTACTATTTTCAAAATGTCAATGGGTAATGTGGATGTAGGTCATTTCACTAAAGTCCAATTCGCGAAAAGCCATTCTACCGAACGCCATTTCGCCGACCGGTTAGTTTCGCCGAAAGATTTATTTTGCCAAATCGCACAAGTGTCATTATATCGTAATTGGAAATGATTTGAAATAAAGATGATAGTGTTTCTGATCGTTTTGTTAACCTACAATCGTACTTCTAAATACATCTTATATTTAAAATAACGGATAAATTTATTTCCACGCAATTGATCTAGAAAGACTATGAGCAGAAAAAGAAAGACTATATGCCATTCCGAAAACAACTCACTTGTGCTACATTGAACGGAGAAGAATTGTGTTCTAATAATCAAATTCGATCAACTTAATCAAATGCAAAAGCCGAACAATGGCAGTTATCCGAATATGTAGATGATTATAATGTCATAAATTTGTCAATGCTTTGAGGCTTGCTAATAGCGACTGTTAACAATTTCAGCAAATGAGATATTTTGTAGACATTTTCAACGACCAGCCTAGTAAAACCCCGAATGACATTCAATAGCAACCATGAAGCAATAAAATTCAAATCTCCCCAAGCGCTGTTTCCTGATGCGGTGAGATGACGCCTCGGCACCATCAATTCTGACACAAAAAGTTACTCTTACCACAAAAGGAACGAAACCAAAACCTATCTCCATTCTACAAGCATTCATCATTCGTTTTCGAAAGCTCAAAAGGCGTGATTCCCGATTAGTAACTTATAACTGTACTTGTATAACTCTTGCTGCTATCGTACGGTTACTCAATCTACAGTAACAGTAATGGGGCTAACGAATCCGTTAAGATCGGAGCAATATTTTACTTATTGGGAATAGTTCGCGCATATTTTCATCGCTTTATTTGATTCGCTTCTATTGTCGTATCGACTTGTGTCAAATTTTATAGACAATTGAACGTATTGCACATTTTTTCAGTGACCTGGATATGCGTGATTCCACAAATGATTACGATCCCAGTTTGTTTTTTTTACTTCTTAAAACATTCAACATTGATCTCGGCTCTCGCTGCGGTAGCTTTGGTTAACGCAGTATTGCATTAGCAAAACTATGACTACCGAACCGGATTGGTTGGTTTTTGTAAGTATGACGATCGATCATGAAACATAACTAACTTGATTAGAGTTGAATTGTTCATTTGATTAGATACGTCCCGCGGAGATAGTGTTTTATTGTATTAAACCGGCGCATCAATATCCGGAATTCCAACCGAGCTTTTGACCAACGTCGTCAATCACAAAAACATGTGGCTAGGCGCTAGACCCGCACAGGATTCCCACTCATTCAGGTTACTCGTGTTTCCGTGAATATGAAACTTATGATATTATCTTTGTAATAATTTCTAATTTACGTAAAGTGATACGCGAGATGCTAGTCGATATATTTCGTACATGACAGGAATTATGTTGTTTAAAATCCTGAAAAAGACCGACCACACCTACTTTTAATCACGTGGTAGTTCTGAGAATTCCTCAGAGCCGTAAATCTTTTTTGCCGTTACAAAACATAAAATAAATCCATAACGTTTACATTGTTTCGGGGTTTGAATTCTTAATTCCTATATTATTTCTTTTGTCGCACTCATTCGTATTCGTATTCTTAAACTTTATCGTTTTCAAGGTCTACCATTCCTTGAACAATTTTTATTTTCCTAAGCTTCTTCGTATTCGTTGTTTTCAAATTCTTGTTGCCTTTCTCATATAGAAAGACAATGCAATCACTGAGGAAACCGACTTTTTAACCGAGGCCCAGAGGGTCGAATGTCATATACCATTCGACTCAGCTCGACGAACTGAGTAAATGTCTGTTTGCTAAACACAACACGAACGATGAGTGCTTTGTTCAATTTCGTACACGCTATAGAAAAAACGAAACGGCTACGAGTGTCCTAAATTGTTGTGGACACTACTTCCGATTCCGAAATTACAGGGTAAACAGGATTTGTAGAGTATGTCACATTAAGTCCGAACAAGCTTTTCTATTTCTATTCAATGAACAGTTATTGCGAAATCCACAGTAATATTTATGATGTAATGAGTAATATGAGAAAGACATCATTACACCACTAGGTGGATTAAAACAGGTTTTTTTCATTTTGTTCAATATTTTTTGTTGAAATTATTAGCTCTTTCTTTATTGCTGCTTCTTTATTTTTTAAATAAATCGTTTTTCAGATTCGTTGTTTTCAGTTTTCTGTTTCTATTTTCTTTTTTATTTCGTTTTCTGCACTTTTGATTTTTTTGCCTTTCTCATATAGAAAGTCTATGCAATCACTGTAAAAACCGACTTTTCAACCGAGGCCCCAAGGGCCAAATGTCGTATACCATTCGACTCAGCTCGACGAACTGAGCAAATGTCTATGTGTGTGTGTGTGTATGTAACAAAAATATGCACTCACTTTTTACAAAAATTACTGAACCGATTTTCACAAACTAAGATTCAGATAAAAGGTCTTATGGTCCCATAGCCTGCTATTGAATTTCATTTGGATCTGACTTCCCGTTCCGGAGTTACATGGTAATATGTGAAAATTTGAGAAAAAGAGTGCATTAAATTTTCTCTGAAACAGCTCAACCAATTTTCACAAACTAATATTCAAATGGAAGGTCTTATAGTTTCCTTAAAATTTCTAGAACATTTTATCCAGATCCGACTTCCGATTCCGGAGCTAAAGCGTGATAAGTGGAAAATTACGAATTTCATTAGTATTTCTTCACAAACAATTATCAAAACCAGGTACAAATCCCATAAAACTGTCCGATATATTCTTTTAGTTTGCGGAGCTTGTTAGTTTGTGGACACAAAAGCCTAGTTCGGCCCTACTGGTACCCCCTTTTCCTTTTCCGGAAGCACCAAAAGTGGTGCAGAAAAACTTAAAAACAGAACTCACTTCGATTTCTCTGCTATGCTTGAACCGATTTTCACATATCTTGATTTGAATTAAAGCTCATATTAAAATTAAAGCTACTGTAAAATTTCATCCGGATCCGACTTCCGGCTCCGCAGTTACAGGACGATGAGTGTCAAAGTTTACAGATCGCCATATAGAATGACAATATGTACCACACCGATAGAAGAAGAAAACACAAAACAAACGATGCGTGTTTTGTTCTATTTCGTACACGCTAAGGAGAAATCGAAACGGTTACGGGTGTCTGCTACTAGTGTGTAATATTTTTAAAAGACAGTGCTGCGGTTGATAAAAATTATAGCTATTTCATTATCAGTACGGCCGAAAGAATAAACGAATGTCAATGAATTCAAATTTATTTGAGAAAATATAAAAATTTTCATATCCGGTAGTGTAGTAATACCGTGCGGTTGGGTAATGATGCCAATAATAATAATAATAAAAGTAATAAACCTCCTACATGTTTTATGCTGCTGATTCATACTGTTTAGCTTGACTTATATATGCAGAAGTAACAGAAACGCAAGTTCGCTTCGTTTGTTAGATTTTGCTTAAATGATTTAATCGAAATAGAGCATGAGATAATAAGTCTAGGTTTAACTAGCTTCCAAACTGTTCCAATTTTTGAGTCATATTTGTTGCTGGCAAACAAACCAACTTCGGCTACACCTGTTATCTGAATCCGGTTTCGGGAGAATTGAAAATGGTGATTAAAAACTGCAAAAGGGTCACAAACTTAAAGGTTCAAAGGAAAAGTCTTACAGTTTCATACGGAATTACTAAATTTGTTGTGGATACTACTTTCGGTTCCGGAACTACAGGGTAAACAGGATTTGTAGAGTTTGTTAGATTAAGTCCGAACAAACTTTCCTATTTCTATTCAATGAATAGTTGTTTTTGCGAATTCCACAGTAATATTTTTGATGTTATGAGTAATATGAGAAAGGCATCATTACACCACCAGGTGGATTGACACAGGTTTTTTCTGTATTACCGTGTTTCAGATTTTCGTTCCTATGGTCTTCCGTTTCTGATTTTTGTTTTATTTTCGGTTCTTTCCGATTTTCTATTCATTTTGGTTTTTCGATTAATCGGGTCTCTTGAGCTAATGTCAGTTTGTTGTACTTTCGATCTTTCTTTTTAATTTATTTTCGTTCTTTTGATGATTATTGTTCTTTGTTCAATTCTTCGATTATACTGTTTTTTCGCTACCCTTGTTCTTCTTTTCTTTTATTATATTCGATTTCTTCAATTTACTAATAAAATTTGGTTCTGGCCTTCTGATCTTCTGGTCTTCTGGTCTTCTGGTCTTCTGGTCTTCTGGTCTTCTAGTCTTCTGGTCTTCTGGTCTTCTGGTCTTCTGGTCTTCTGGTCTTCTAGTCTTTTGGACTTCTGGTCTTCTGGTCTTCTGGTCTTCTGCTCTGATATTCTGGAATTTTGTTCTGTTCTGCTATTTTCTTGTTTATTCTATATTTCACTTCAATTTGTTTGGATACTTACACTGGTGTTTTTTTTTCTTTATAGTTCAGTTCTTTAGTTTTTTATCTGTCCTTTTTACCTTTTTACCTTTTTTATATATATAAAAAATAGGTATAGAATTCGCTCAAACTTTAGAAAAATTTTCCGAGGCCCGGAGGGCCGAATGACATATACCAATCGATTCAGCTCGACGAACTGAGCAAATGTCTGTGTGTGTGTGTATGTGTGTGTGTCTGTATGTGTGTTGTCAACTAAGAGGTCGAGATCTCAGAGATGGCTGGACCGATTTTGATCAAACTAGTCGCAAATGAAAGGTCTCCCCGTCACCCAAAACGCTATTGAATGGTTTTGAGATCGGATGTTTACTTTTTGAGTTATACGAAGTTTTATGTCAAAATTTTCAGTTTTTTGACAGTATCTGTCACAATTGACCTTGAAAACAGAATATGTTTTCAGACTTAGAATCCGCACGGTAATACCTATCCAACAAGCCATAGATTGTTAAAATCCGTCCATTTTTAACTGAGATATCGAAATTTGTGTGTAAACGACTTTTCCCCGTATTCCAGCAGTAGAAGTTTTGAGCGCTGTATGACAAAGAAATGCTTGGGAGCAACGGAAAACACGATTTTTTATACTGTGACATACAATTGTTTCTAAGTACCAAAAAGACTGTGAACAGCATTATTTTTCATGACATTTTGCCTCGGACCAATTTTAGCACGGTTCGTTTTTGGCAACATAATCGTTCGAATATGACATATTGGAAAGATGGCAGTACTTCCGAAATCTGAACAATTTCATAATTATATTGATTTAAACTGCTTACAGCAATAAATGCTGGAAGAACAAAACACCCATATACCATTTGAATCAGTTCGTCGAGATCAGCAAATGCGTATGTGACAAATAATTTCACTTAATTTTTTACCTTATTTACGAAGATGACTCAACCGTTTTCTACAAACTCAGATTCATATGAAAATTCGTATGCTCCTAAACAAGGTTCCTGAATTATGTTTGGATCCGACTTCTGGTTCCGGAACTACAGGATGATATGTGAAACGAAATTAAAATTGTGTAACTTATTTTCCTCGTAGATGGCTGAACCGATCTAAGATTCAAATGATATCTAAGAATCATCTAAGATTTGCTGATTTGAATAGTCGACAACCAAATAAACTTAGTTCAGTTTTAGTGGTATTCAGTTTTCGATTCGGAAGGCACCCAACAATTTAACTCGTACTACGATTTCTCAAAGATGTCTATACTGATTTTTAAACATATTGAAACAAATGTAAACTAATTAGGTGAATTTGTCTGACTTCGGCTACACCGATTTTTGAATTCCGGCTCCAGTATCGAATCGTTTCTCAAAGCTCAATCGTTTTCTCAAATAAAGCCAAATCGAATTTCAGAAAAAAATTCAAATTAAAATAAACTTATAGTCCCACACAAAATTAATTAATTTTATTCAATGCTGACTTCCGATTCTGGAATGACAGGAGGATGAATTTTTAAAATTCAAACCGATATAGAAGATGATAATCCCGAAAAGCTTGAAAGTTGGACTCAAAACTATTGCAATTTATTCGTCATATTGCCATACGAATCGGTTTGGTTTATGCTGGTTCCTGAATACCGGCTCTGGAAGTACCTTAAATTACCGTAAATTCTAAAGTGGAACTCACTTCGACATATCATGAAAAGTTTAATCGATTGTAACCTTTTTAGATAGAGTAATGAGTGATTAAAATGTCAAATTGCAGCTTAAAACGACGGTCATTAAAATAATGTCATGAAAACCGAAGAATATTCATGAAAAAAACACATGCGGATTGATAAAAAAAAGGTATCATCTCACTGATAGGTGGATTAAGCACGTTTTTTCTTTTGTTATTCCAATTCGAGGTTGCTCATTTTTTTAATAAAATCTGGTGTGATGATGGTTGAGTTTTAAATCGACCACGTGGCTCGCTCAATTCCCTTTGCGCATCATATTTCTCTTTAACTCTCTCGTAAATGAGCAAACTGTACCGGATTGCCAGCATACATTTTATTATTTTGACGAGAAGTTTTATCACATAAATCTATCGTATGGGTTAGACAATGAAAAAATATTCAACTTTCACAAAGATTGAATGCGAAACAAAAAATGTTTTTATATACAACGGAACATCTATGTGTTGGGCAGCCTTGTCGAGCCAATTTTATTTCTCTCTCCTTTTTCAGAAAGCTATCAGGAAACCAAAGCGAAAAAAATGGCGGATGCATTGAAACTGACTTGGTTTACAGAAAAATACAAGACTATATTTTTATCGCAATAACATATATGTTTTTATGTACTAATCGCATCTAAACTAAATTATCTAGACTCTGTCACGGTAGATTTATGATACAAGCCTTCAAAGCCGAGATATTCGATGAACAAGTAGAGGTATGTATTTCCGAGCGTTCCAATTTTCAGGAGTTCTTCAGTCAGAAAAAAATACAACACGACCGCTGAACTCAAAAAATCATTCTGAAAATTTCACAGAATATTCTCAACTAAATTTCGAAGACATTGTCAGGTAGGTTTGTCTATACTCTGCACCGTTTCCAAGAAAATTTAATTTGAAACGGGAAAATAGCAAAAAACCTACCACTTTACGGTAATGTCCTCAGCCCTTAAGTTTCCGTACGTTATTCGTTCAATTATTTTTGAATAATTTTTAAAAGGCTTTCGAATTTTCCCGGTTTTATTGAAAAATTTATTACAATGAGCCCCAATATAACTATCTTTTAAAGGTTGGCAAATTGAAGAAACATAATTTCAATAGCAGGACATAATGACCTTAAATTTTTTTCAGTACACCATTTCAAACAATATTTATCGACTCCTTCCTAAAGTGAACTCCTCTAATATAAATATTAATAGGCGCATAAATTTCAATACGCGTAAAACAAAATTATTAAATTTCATTACTGCAGAACACGGAATACTTTATTGAATGTGTGTTATCAAGAATTGAATTTAAGAGAGAAATAAATACTTACTTTTTGTAGTGAATCTGAAAATATAAAATAAAAAAAAATTAATCATTTAGTAAACAGTAAAGTAATTTTCCTTAATGATATCTTCATCAAAATTTTTTCAATGAACAAGCGTGATGGCTAAATAACTTCCTGTCGAATCTTGCTAATATAACTCTAATAGTTGCGCAACTCTTTTATAGCTAACAGGTCAATCCTCTCGATCATTTTCCAAATGGCATGAGAGAGTGCGCAAAATCTCCAATGGTTTTTTACCCACTCTCCGTTGCAACCATAAATTCCTATACCGTTTGATGGGTAAATGGTCTAGCTTCGCTATTAAATTTATAGTCCGCATATAACGAGTGAACAATACTACAACTCGCGTGCCGTCTCACCACATAAAAAGTTACTCATCCCCACATATTCTCCCTTATCAAATTGTACATGCTACCAGCGGAAAACTTATCCGCGTCAACTTCGCGGCGCCTGCTTGTCGATCAAATGTTTATATTTTGCACTCCAGCCTCACGGCTTGAATCGGAAAAGCCCTTTCCACTCGACCCCAAGCTTACTTTGTTCCGCCGAAAAACCGCACTCAACAATTCATTGTGCGTTTTGTGAGAATAGTTGATAATTGCATTTTGATGTTGAAAAAAGTGCAGCAGTCTGCAGATTGTCAGACGGTTCCCTTCCTCTAATGTGTGTAATGTCAGTATCGTTGCTGGGATGCTTGGGATAATTAACCATGAGTTTAAACATTGGAAGAGCAAAGAGCCGAAAGAAAAACTTCACTTTCTATTCAACAGCGATTTTTTTCTCTATCTCTATCTTACTAGCAAACCGCCGGGGATGTCTCTAAATCATTTCCAATGACGATGCGCTTGAACCAAGCCATTCAGAAGATGAAAGTTTAGCCGTCTAATCACAACCTTTCTTCAATTCAGCTCACATTTACAATCTACATCATGAATAGCGCTAGCCCTCAAATCACTGCATTTGCTGTTCGCCGCACAATCGCCGACTTTCCGGCTTTCCGATGTGGTCATTTGATTTGTCTATTTATAAGCCAGCCCGAAGCAAGACGGCAAAAAATGTGACAGTCTTTATGGTTGTGCGTCCGAACAGGTTCACTGAACTGAATATGCTAATAGAGTGGAATGGCTTGCTGCGGGATTATTCCCTAGTTTTCCTAAAATCAGATGTTTCTGTAGACCTCATTCCGCGTTTGCACAGGCAGGGCAGACACAGCTGATGCAGCTTCTGATGCTACAATTTATTACGAGCATCGGATTTGAAAGGATTCAAATTACAAACTTCTGAGATAAGTCAGTCTTACAGAGAACAGAAATCATATTGAATGAAGTTGCCTATCAATGCCAAAATCAATTAATTCAAATGTTTACTGCTCACTTCGAGCTAGAAATTCTCGTGTCAATGTACCACAAATAACAAATATCAACATTTTCTAAGAGCAATACAAAACCATTTCGGGAAAATATTTTATCCTGAATCTACTTCACAATTGAAAGTAATTATGCCTTCATTTGTCAGTCAAGCAGTCTTCTTGAATCATTTTATCAATTGAGATATTTTTTAACACTTTAGCTACATTCTGTCGGGTTCATTCAGCGATGCTTATTCGGTTACCGAAATGAGCCATAAGCCTTAAAACTGATCAAATAACCCAACAGTTGCTTTCTAACGCATGTAAGATTCTAGAAGCTGGTTGGCGAATCGCCAAAAAAAAGGAAAAATTCTGATTTGCCAGTTGCATCACTTAAGGGGGGCACTCCAAGGAAAATAAATTACTGATCTTTGAATTTACGCATTTTCTCGATATCTTCCTTTCACACGATAAAAATAAAACTACTGACCCGATCGAAGAAGAACCGAAGAAGATCTTCAATTGAAGAAAAGCTGAAGACCAAATACTCAGTTTTCATAAGAATACCTTTGATCAGGACTTTTGGCTGTAGCATGTTTTAAATTACTATATTTTGAGACTTTTATTGCGTATAACATTTTGCATTGTCTATACCTATAGTAACTAATAACCCGACTAAAAACTATTTGTATCTTAAATATTCGTTACGTTAAGTAATTGTTCAGAACGATCTGAAAAACAATATTTTTAGTCCCGCTTTGCCCCACGTATAATACTTCTACACGAAAATTGGTGAGAAGTTAGAGGGTGTTTCAAAACGAAATTCCAAAATTTTTCGGTAGTTATCAAAAAACCCTTGTCCCCGCTTTGCCTTCCTTTCCCCTAACTCATATTTTCATCAATATTACTAAATGATTCTTCAAATAAATTTCTTTGAATATTGAATAGGAACAAACAAGTTTGTTTGGGTATACATTAGAATAACCTTTCCAACTTTTAACAGTTTTGACCAAGGTTAATAAGAATGCATTTTTGATTTTTTTTCTTGTTCAAATTTTAAGCACATCTCACCCTGTATGAATATGTATGAATCTTTTACTTGAGTTTAAGTTTGTAAAAATCGACTCAGTTGTTTCTGAGAAAATGAAGAGAGTTCCGTTTTTGAGTTTTTAACCATAATTTCCGGTACTTGCGGAATCGGTATAGCTGAAATCGGGTAATTTGTCCAACAACTAGCATTAACCTATAAATTGAAAGAATTGTAAACCAAATTTAGAAGATTTTTTCCGTTTTTTGCATTATCGGTCTGAATGACAGTTTGCCATTTTATATACATTTCCCTGTATTTCTAGAACCGGAAGCCAGATCTGGATAAAATTTTTCACCAACTTATGAAAACATAATACTTTTCATTTAAATCTGAGTTTGCAAAGATAGGTCTGGCCGTCCCTGAGAATTGGAGTGATTTTCGGTTTGGAGCACACGATCATTTTCCCGGTATTTCCGGAACCTGAAACGATGATCCGATATACCCAAAATGAACGTATTTGGTCATCATCTAACAATACCAGCCTAATTGAAGAATTATACGGTTATCTAAATGTATTTGACTTGATTTTTCTATGTCATGTGTAAAACACGCTCGAGAAAATGAAATTTTTTTATTTGCCAGCCAATAATTCTGGATCCGGTAGTCGTTTCCGAATGAAATTCGGTAGGGTTATATTGTAAGGGATTGTAAGAACTTTCATTTAAATCTAAACTTGTGAAAATTGGATGAGTGATTTCTGAGAAAATCGAGTGCACTTTTTTAGTTCATTTCGCAAATGTTCCCCCGTAACTCAGTATCCGGAAGTCGGATCCAGATGAAATTCAATAGAAGACTATGAGACCCTAAACTTTCAATTTGAATATAAGTTAAAGAAAATCAGTTTAACGGTCTCTGGGATCGAGTGTACTTTTCCTGCAGTTTCGGCACATTTTACCCCGTTACGGAGAGAGAGTTGGCATCACTGGGAGTGCGGTGTCCTGGTGCTGCTCCCAAAAATGTATAATTTTAATGTGTTGTATGATACTTATAGTTAAAAATTTGGTTGAAATAGTTATTTTGAGTGAAATTGCAGGTGTGGCGTGTGTGTGTTCAGTGGTGAGAGTGCTTTTTATTGAATAGTATTGATTCGCAAAAACTGAAAATGCTCAAGCGGCGGATACTGTGAGTTTGCGCTCCAAAATTCAACGACGTTAACCTGTTAACCGATCGAAGCGCTGTCTGCATGTCATTGCCGGTGTTGTCGGATTTCTGTGGAATGTGTGAAAGTTTACAAGTCGATCGTGTCATTCGGACTGAGGGTCTAGGGTTGGTTTGCAGCGGACCCATTCGCGAGTGTTTTTATTTTATTCTTTCAGTGGTCGTGTTTCATCTCGCGTTGCTGACAGCAGAACGAGCAGGAGCAAAAGGATACTGGTGAGATGGTTCCTTTAAGATATTTTGAATTTTTCTTACTTATTACATTTCTCCTGAGTATCGAAAATCAGGTTTTTTTTAGATCATATTGTTTACCAAAACATATCCGGATCTTTTTCCCTCCCTACTAACAAATCTCCTATCCCGTGATGATCGTGGAGATACAGTGGTACCCGTGGTCTCTGAAAACAACGAGTATCGGACTAACATTCCTTCCTTTCCTTCAGTAGCACAGCCTTCCGTTATTGATCATTTAATAAAAAGTTAGGAGTGAGTGAGCATGTACAGTGAAAATGATTTGCTTCTCCCAAGCTTCATTTTCTTGGTTCATTGTACATCTCCACTCATTCGGTCAATCACGAAGTGCAACTACGGGCGATCTACTTCAGCTCAGCTCAGTTTCGGCACATTTTATCCCGTTACTTTCGATCCGGGTAAAATTCAATTGCAGCTTAGTTTGAGAAAATCGGTCGGACCATCTCCGAGAAAATCGAAGCACTTTCGCTTTCAAAAATTATACGAAACTTTTGTAAGAAGCGTTTTTGGCTCTTTCGACTTAAAATGTATCCGACCCCGAATACACTATTAGTTTGTTAGTTTGAATAAGCCTTGAGAAATACTGATTTTTCGATAGCTTTTAAAAGTACGCACAGCAAGTCTGATAAGTTCGAAAAACGATTATTTGGATAGTTAGCTTTAAAAAGGTTGACTATGTTTAAGTCTTGAAAAAGACTGATTAGATCGGAATATAGTTTTTTTTGAATAATTGTTATTCCTAAAGATGTTAAGAGTAAAACCTCCGAGAGGGAGAGAGAAAAGAGGAGAATCTTTTCGGGTCCGGACTTTTTCAGAAGCCCCGAAAATTCTAAGATTCGAAAATATTTTTTTTTAATCACAATAAGAATATACTATTAAAAAAACACATAAAATCATTCGGAATGTGAATTATTTTAATACATTTGAAAATGTATATACAAATCTTTTAGTTCGATAATATTCTTATTCCCATAGCTGGCATCATAACTCAGAAGAGATATTAAACATACCCCACTGTTTGGATGTACTAGAGCTCAACTTTGGAAGATATCAGCCGGAAGAAGAATAAATGTCTAAATAACCAGGGGAACGTGCCATTTGAATCAATATTTTCTGATTCCTGCTTCTGTACAGTAAACTAATGAGAAAGGACCGTATATTTTCCAGCGTTTCATAGACATGTGGATCAATAAATCCCGGGCCTAACTAAGAAAACCTGCATTTATCCACCTATTGGTATAATGATGCCTTTCTCATATCACTAATATTTTCAAAAGTATTACTAAGGGATTCTTCAAAAAAAAATTTTCAAATGTAGAATTAGAACAGGAAATTTAAATAGGTACAAACTAGCATAAGCTTTTCAATTTGTGAATAATTGTGAGAAGTACAATTACAATTTTCTTCCTTGGATCATTTGTTAGGCCTACCAACAGGTATGGGACCACGTCGCTCGGGGCCATATTCCGTTAATATGGTATGTGCGGCAATCTTTTGTAGCCCAAATCATACAATTTCGCCGTGGTAGCGAGCGATTTGTGATTCTCTTCTTCATCTAGAGTCGTTTCTAGACGATTTCGTTCTATTGAGTCTTTCTAAAAATAATTTTCGAGTTCGTTATGGACGGTAGAGATGGTCGGGTCTCGGGTATTTTAACAGAAACCCGACCCGTACCCGTACCCGACGGGTTTTTGGTCGGGTACGGGTAAAAATTTTCATTTTCAATCGGGTACAGGTCGGGTTCGGCTGAAAAAATTTATTGTTCACTCGGGTACGGGTAAAAAAATTTACTGCTCACTACTTTTTTTCTGATCGATTACCCGACCATTTGTACTTCACATAAATATGTTTACACGTTGACGAGAATTTTATATATATATATATATATATATATATATATATATATATATATATATATATATATATATATATATATATATATATATATATATATATATATATATATATATATATATATATATATATATATATATATAAACGATCAATCATAGTGACGTGAAAAGTTATGTGAATATTTTCCACCCTATTTTTTTTATAACTTATTTAATAAGACACTGCCTTAGTTCTAAGATGTTGCGGTCATACCCTACTTTTTACGTAGGTTTTAATGGACTGCCATATTAAAGCTGTTTAATGCACAATCCAGTGAAAAATATTTGATTCATATATAAAATGTAGTGTAGTACTCATATCAGATTCAGATACCAGAAAACTGTTATTTTAAATATTGGTTGGAGATTTTCTAAATTTTCATCTAAATCATAAGGATTCTAACCATAAAAACATGAACATTTATTTCAGAAAATCTGCATAGAAGTTCTTCCTATTCTTCACTTCTGGGTGATGTCATCTCACTTGAAATGACACCGATTGATGGCACAGCAAGTTCACTGGACTACAAGTGAAAATCTCGATACGTGACAACATGGAGTCGCCAAAGTACGGGTTAAAATCTTTTCTCGCGAAACACTCAAATTTTCACCGTGTTCACTCGTTGAGGGTTCCACCGGAGGTGGCACAGAAGTTCAATGGCTGTAAAAACCACCAGCTACCGTTAACATCGTGGGTGTGGGATTGTGAAGCTTACAAAACGGGCATAATTGACAGATTAATTTAAATCAAAATCATAATCCGTTTTGCTTTGTAGTAAAAAATTCTAACAAAAAAAAAATTCTCTCGCATATTCAAACTACTTACACTTGAAGGACTCACTGTTCACCATTTTCAAATTTGAATTTTTCACACCGGGAATACACGTAAACTAATTACTTTATTCATTTTAGGGGATGTTCGCATAACATTCATTTTCGTCACGTATAATATTCAATTTGACATTTGGAACCATTTTACGGGATTTTTCAAGTGATTCGAATGTGAATTTTTATTTGTGTGTCAAGATAATGAGCACGTTTACTTGTGGTTCTAAAGAATTGGATCAAAAGTCGCTCTGTTTCGTAATAACCATACCTACCCAAAATTGAATACACCGGGTATTACGACATTTTGGGTAAATATGCTTCGCGAAAAATTTGAGTACATATTACTCCCTTTTGTTGACATTTTTAATGGAGTATAAAGTACCTGCTTCACAGTGTGTTTATATGTTTAAATGTAAACAAGCATTTTAATGTATTTTACTTATCAACTAGAGCCAGATACAGCTCGCTATCTAAAACACTTTATATTTTCCATCCTGAATTTTGGCAAAATTTTCACTACCCATTCGGGTCGGGTATGGGTACAGGTAACTTTTAATCGGATACGGGTAAAATTTTTTATTTTTTATCGGGTACGGGTAATTTTTTTATTATTGATCGGGTACGGGACGGGTACGAGTATTTTTTTTAATTTTTAATCGGGTACGGGTCGGGCACGGGTAAATTTTTTTGCTGATCACTTGGGTACTGGTCGGGTTAGGGTATAAGAAATTCTATACCCGACCATCTCTAATGGACGGCCAAGTATATAAAAAATTAATTCTGTTAATAGTGAAAATTATTGTACGCAATGAGAAATCATGTTGTTAATACAATAAAGCATTGAAAGATTACGACGTTCTCTAAGTGTTTTGTATATTGATCAACTTGCAGCTCGAAAATGAGTGAACCAAACGAATAAAAGCTACCGCCGGTACGAAAGAATACAATTCTCGGTTGATTTTTCAATAGGGCCTTCAAACAAGTGACAGTTTCTCTTTAATCACTCTCTCTTTCGATTATTGTGATGTGATTAAAAAAAATTTCTTTGATATCACTATTCTGTTTGAAAGTCGAAAGTTTCGGGTATCATTTTATGCAAAGAGTTGAGTGATAAACGTGGAAACCGCTTGGTAATTAATAGAAAAGAATGTAAACAAAGAGAAACTGTCACTTGCTTATACGCTCTTTTGAAAAATTAATCGAGAATTATTGTTGACTTCAGGCAGTGCAAAATTCGACCTTCGATACGAGAACTTGAAGGTTTGCTTAAGGAGCAGATGCATCTTGACATTAAACGTGTGCATATACTTCAATGCAATAAGACAAATAATGTTGTTTACATCCAGTTTTATAAAGAGTTGGATGCAATTCAATTCGCAAAAGAAAATAATAATGTGCATTATGTGAAGCACGAGAACATTAAGTACAACATTCCAGTATATATATAGAAGATAATGCTATAGAAGTGCGTGTGCATGATCTTCCCTCAAGCGCCATCGATCCTTATATTCGTAAAACTGTTTCCCAATACGGAGAGATTCTCTCTATCGAAAAAGAAAAGTGGAAGAACTTTTTCCCCGGTATTCTAAATGGCGTTTGTTACGCATGCACTTGAAAAGGCCTATACCTTCTTATGTAACTTTCGGTCAGGTCAGGATCCTCGCAGGAGGGAAATGGAAGATCCTCTCCCCCTAGAAAAAAGGTAACAACGAGATCCAATACAAAAAAGTTTTTAGCTAAAAATTCAGCTCAATCGGCCACGCAAAGCTTGTACGCAAATAGGCCTGAATAAAAATATTTTTTATATAAAAAAATAGAGTTTCATTTTTGCTATGTTATTGAGTAACATTTTTTATTAAATTGAGCTGGAGTAGAGTTTTGCTGCACCAACCGTGGATAAGATTGATTTCGTTCTAGAATATTACTGCGTCGTTGATATTTCTAACTTCCATGAAGGTTGTTGGTAAAGTTTTTGGATGACAATTTTTTTAAATAATTTAAATAATGGCTATTCCACAGTAGTTTCGGACACCAAATTTCAAACCTGATTTGAATATTGGTACAAAAAAGATGATTTCCATTTTTAGGAAAAAAGCATTCATTTTAGTGACAAATTGAAAAGTTACTGAAGTGGTTGTGAAAGTTCATCTGCAAGAACTTTCAAGAATATAAGTGGTATTCTATCGGGTCCAGGACCTTTTGAGGCGTCTGGGTTTTTCAGTTTGACCAAAATGTCATGTTTTGACAGATAGTTTACAGAGATGTGATTTGAAAATTCAGGTGTGAACGAAAAGTATTGACGGTTAGATTCAGAATAAGATGTATTGCCCATCGAAATGCATTGAGATGGAAGACTGTTGCTTTTTAGTTTCGTATAAGAATAGTTGAAAAAGTGTTTAGTTTTATACATGTTCAAATTCCTTATGTTTGAGAGTAATTATTTCAAGAATTATAGCAAAGCAAGAGTTAATGGCAATGAAAGCATCGCCTACAGATTTTTTTCTGACAAGGAAATAAATTACGGTCGTGCCGAAATACATCAAGTTGACTTCCAAAAACTTCTTCGTTTCGAACGCTTTCATCTCAGCTACTTTCGATTCCAAGAATTATGTCGAAAGAGGAGGTCAATAAATTATGATGAATTTCTTTCATTTCGATTGGGCTGACAATACCCCCAAATTTCGAACACATTCTGTTTGGATAGCAAAGAAGTTTTTGAGAATTTGTATGCCACAAAGAATGTTTCTGTCGTTCCCAAAGACATGAATTTGCCCGTCGTTCCCAAAGACATGAATTGCCCATAAATTCGACAAACTGAAGACATTTTTACTTTTAAATTTTTCGTTTTCTACATAAAATTTAACAGAATTCTTCATTCTAAATGTTATCCGGCTTGACTAGTATGTAATCGGTTGGTTAATTGCAATCAGTTTCATTCTATATACATAAATCTAAGTGTTAGGAAGAACTTCTAATGTGTTCTAATAAGATGGGGAAATTTCACTTTATCGTATTTATCTTTTCACAGTCCAAAGAAAAGTTAAGTGTGAGATCCATCAACATTTTCGTCATTCGAGGTCTTATCTCGCTACTGAATATAGCGCAACAAATCAACGAAGAGTCGCGCGATGTCATCAACTTTGTAATATATTTTTTCCAGTTGCTGCTATTGAGGTATTGACATAACGTTCTTGTTTTAATTTGCGTGCCAAATTAGCAGTTTGTGTTTATTGTACACTGCTTCGTTTGTTGACTCACAATTGGTCGGCAGTTCCGCGTTGACGAAAGCCGGGGGTACCGCAGTACAGTTCCAACCAAAGTATTATTTACATCGTCAATGCCATCATCATCTACGACCACCAGATAGAGGTTTCTGTCTGGAATGACGAACCCAAATCCAATGGGAGATAGATCGCCACAGTGCCTGAGAATAATAATGCAACCCACCGGGGCTGCGTTGTGCAATTGTGTATGTATTGTATGTGAATTTGACTTCTCGCACGACAAACCTGTTTCACGCCGTGATGAAGTCACCTTTATTCCACCATACTGCGACTCACGAGCATCAGTCGGGTACCATCGAGGGCAAAACTAAAAGCACGGTAGGTCGATGATCATCAATTTGCACATTCAACACGAAATCGGATTAGAGTGTATGCAATGGCAGTTCCATTTAACGAGAATTGGTTGCAAATGATGGTGACTTTTGAATTACCAATTCGAGCAATCACGATTCTGATTGTTGCCGGTTTGACGCTGTTGCTACATGAACGACATCAGATATGTTAATCGTATGAAATGAAACTGTTCTTTCTCGGTGGTGCTGATACAACAAACATTTTGTTTTATGATCCAAAATATCTTCATCTTTACAATTCATTCAATTCAAGTAGAACATTCATCATAATGGAATACTTGATTAGCTACCAAACCGGTGAAACGAGAACTTTATGATTATACCTCTCTGACCCAGTCTCCAGAGAAGTTCTCCCAATAAACCACTAACTCCGTATCCATCTCTTGTGGTGACGCAAACGAAACCGGCTTGCGAAAAGTCACATAATTTATCACTGTCGCAACGAAAAATTCAGGCGACAACACAGGATCACATTTCGAGTAGCGGTACTCTCTTCGTGTGTTCATTTTATTACACTTGTCAGTTCTGAGTCCGCTGCGGAATGGAAAAGAAATGTGATATACAACTCCGTCCCCGAGAAGTTTCTGTCCAAATGTTGCCAGTATTTGTCGCCGAGCAGTGTGCTGAATGCATTTCGAGAATGGGGGCTGACAACGAAACAAACCAAGTCAAAACACTCACAACGTTAGGAATTTATGCCTTCAAACGGTATTTATCTACGGTATTGCTCGGAGAACAGATTCTCATTCGGCTAATGAGAAACAAAAGTGGAAAATAAATAAATCTTGCTGACGTCGAAGTGCATCCAATCTACCGAGAAGTAAAAGTAGCTGTAGGTGGCACACACAGCACTCAGAAGCAAACACAAATCCGACCTGATGTTGAGCGATGCAGTGAATGAGGGACGAGAGAGGTCTCGCAATAGGATAGTGACCCAGAGCGATCGTTTCTAATGGGACTAGATTGAATGTAAACAAACATTACGGAATACGCATAACATGGCTCGGTGTTGTCACAGTCTGTAGTAATTGCGTAAATAAGATGCATTAGTATTTTGAAAATATTTCAGAATTGAATATAACGGATTTTCCATGCTTCCGTACTTTCCGTTATAACCGATTAGGTTTTAGATGTTTCTCACGTAGCTTTTACATGACTAGCTAGAGCGACTGTAGGAAGCAGATATGTACTCCAGTGTGTTGATTGTCATTTATGGTATATTGTGATATAATGGTTCTCCTGTTCAAGTCCCAGTCGTTACTAACTTTTTTGTTTTTTGTTCCTTGAATTTTTTATTCGTGTAGTTTTTAAATCGACCTTAGAACTCTTTTATATATGATGGATGCCTTGTATCACAGCTGATTCAATGGAAATTTTACAGGTTTCCTTCTAATTGTGTATCTAACTCTGAATAGAAGAGCGTACGCTATATTTTCGACAGTGGTATTAAATAATTTAAGTTTTTCAAGCTTCAATAAACATTAAAACGTTTTGTTTTTTTTTCATCATATTTTGCAGTGATCCTAAAACATTGAACTGATGGTGGCCTCACACATACATGCATACCCATCCCAAAACTTTTGACGTTAATACTTCTTACTTTACTATATGACGCCTTTTTAAAATTTACCTCTGAAAGAGTGATAAGTTTTTGATCGTGAATATCTGTTGTTGTACCTAACGTAACAACATAATTTTCGCTAACTGCCAACGAAAATATGATCATCAGTTTCTGATAAAATTTTCAATTTTACGATTTAATAACAAATAATTCAAAAACAAAGTTTTCGGAAATATTAAGTATTTACAAGCAACAAAGAAGAAATCTCAAGACGGGTGATTGTCTTTCTCATACCTGGGACGACGATTCTGATGTAGTGAGACATTTCATTTTTACATTACCTACTGGGTAGGTATTAAAAGTAAACGAGGTAAACATTAGAGGTTAACATGTCACTAATCTGATGTCAATTGAAAATTCAAAACTAGCTAAATTTTTCTGTTATAATTTTGTATGCTTAAGCTCAGTGATCTGTAGATGGATTTATATAATTTTACTACTAATACAATTTTAGCTTGTATTTATCGTTGGCCGAAGTTGATAGCATGCATTATAAGGGAACAGTTTCAGTTTAAGTCTTTATATAGCCTCGACTTTAACTGTGGACCTCCAAACTATTTTTGACTAACACCCACTTCTAAGTCTCCTATTAACCAGACGTGGACAAAATCGAAAAATTATCAGTTATACAAAGTTAGCCACCATAGATTTTCGATACCAGTTTTCGTTCTGTAATCTCGAGCAGTGGTACTTACAACATGATTAAAACAACTTCCCACGGCAGCGATGGTGCTTCTCGATCTACCCTGGACAGAGTTGCAATTTGTCAGTCATGTCAAATGAACTGGACAGACTGTCTAAATTAATCGTCATCTATAATCTGTACGGTGAAAGTGTCTGTCAAATTAGATACTCGACCAAGTAGAACCAAGTATACTCAGTCAAAGACAGGCGACTTTTTTGTTTTCTCTCTCATTTTTCTATTCCCTGTTGCGAGTACTAACATAACATACCTTACGATCAAAAAAGAACATGAATTTTCATTTTAAAATTCCCGCGCTTGTCCAATCGGTAAACTTTTATTCTCTCAAGGTTGGCAACACTTTTATACACATTCTGTCAAATTTTGACGCATATCGTATGATTAGTTTTTGTTTAGCGTTGTATAGAGGATGAAAAATTTTTGTGTGACGATTTTTATAATGGATGAAAATTTAGAACAACGTGCGTGCATCAAATTTTGTGTTGCAAATGGATTTAAGTGTTCCGAAACGTTGAAAATGTTAGAAAAGGCCTTTGGTGAATCGTGTCTAGGAAAAACACAGGCATACGAGTGGTATAAACGCTTCAAAGGTGGTCGTACAAGCCTGGATCATGATGAGATCCCTGGCCGCCCAACAACATCTGTTACTGAAGAAAACATTGAATCGGCGAAGCATATCGTGTTGCAAAATCGTTCTGTACCGATTAGAGAGATTGCTGTGTTGTTGGGCATCTCATACGGATCAGCCGAACACATTTTAACTGATGTTTTGGGTTTGAAACGCGTCGCTTCCCGGCTGGTGCCAAAAAAGCTGAATGCGGCTCACACAGCGCTGGTTGTGTCGCAGTTTTTGGTCAAAAATCCAAGCACCGTACTCTCCAGATATGGCCCCGTGTGACTTTTTCCTCTTCCCCAGACTATAATTGCCATTGCGGGGAACGCGTTTTGAGACCATAGAGACCATAAAAGAGAATTCGCTGCGTGAACTAAAGGCCATATCTTCGGCGGCCTATAAAACTTGTATGGAAAATTGGATCAAGCGTTGGCATGCATGTATTGCCGCAGGAGGAGAGTACTTTGAAGGCGATAATAAAGAAATTTATTAAAAATTGAAATTTTGCGTTTTTTAATGAAATTCCGGTTCTTTTTTGATCATAAGGTAAATTGATAAAGTTCAGTCATCGAACTTTGGAGTTTATTAGTGTAAATGAACATAATTCAATGCTTATGCTGTTTGATTAATATTTAGTAATATCAATCGCATCGGCAATCAATGAGCGTCCTGGTGAGTAATATCAAGAGTCTTTAAGTTCTGACAGATCGGCTCTCAGACACTCAATATATGGTGATTTGTAGAGCCTGGTTGGTAATAGTCCAGCAACATAAGCTATCCAATCATCATCGTGCAAAGTTGCTAGTTGATAGTGACATATAGCAGCTCTGACTCTAGACCCTCAGTAAATCTATATTAGTTGTACTCTAGGATATGATGGGGCAAAATCTGAATCACAGCTCCAGTCAACTTTTCGTAAACTGAAACTGATACAGTAAACTTTGTACGAACTGACTATTGTATAAATTAATAAACGAAGAACTATGAAAAAAGCAAGGAAGAATGAAATTAAACTTGTAAATTAATGTGGTTTAGGAAAAAAATTGATCGCTTACATCTTTTGAACTATACGAGATGAATTAAGTTTCAACAAAGTTATTCCATTTTAATTTATCTGAAACATTTTTGAAAGAGACATTTTTTATTTTTTTCAAATTAAAACCGAAAAAAAGAATATAACAATAAACCATTTTTTGGAAACGTTAGCATTTAGTAAAAATTCAATAAGCAATTTATTATTTAAAACTAAGTTACAGTAAATCAAAAGAATTAAAAATAAATCATACATACTTTGCTTGAGATAATCGATTATTAAGTATAATTTTCGACATAAAACAAAAATACAAACAAAAATTTCTGCATATAACCCCAGTAATTACATAAAACATTACTGAAGAGAAATTTCAGAATTGTGAAGCAGATCATCATAATTCATATATACTGATTAAAACGAAGTTCCGCACACGTCTGCAATATGACAAACCATTTATTTTTCACGAATAAAGAGACGGCTGTATGACTCAAGAGTAACTTTTCAAAAAAGCGAATGATCTTGGAAACTGCTAACTGCAAATAAATTGTGTCGAAGAAGAAATCGATCAAGCACGCTGAAATACACTGCAAAAAGAAAGTTGAATACTTTTCCAGAGAATATAAAATTCAATGAAGATATCGAATTAAAACAATTTGATATAAACCATCAGGCCAAATTGAAAATGAAATTACAGTTTTAATGATTTTTTAGCATGAAGCAGTGAAAAAAGTGGTCCATTTTCCTCATTTCATTGTACAAATACAAAAACAGACAGGTGAATTCCTTTTTTTTATTCGAGGTTAAGGAAAAACTCTTCCAGAAAAATCAATATGTCTGACATATTGAGTATCTCTCAAAGCAGGTTTAAAAAATCGTCTTCCTGTTCCCACAATATCGTGTGAAGTTGAATACTGATACAAAATTGCATGATGTGCAATGGTTTCACTATGATTGCATAACCTTTCTAAATAAGAAAGTTGAAAAGACAATTTGCATCATCGGTTTGTAACTCTTTGTATCGTTTATTTATCCCCGGCTAAGCAAAAAGTTATTTTCAGAACAAAATGAAAACCCATTTTTTTCACCTAGTTACCCAGGACCAATTCAAATCCATCTAGAGGTGTAATGTTGCCTGTCTCATTAATACATAACATTACACGAGAAATCGATGCAAGTTTCTTATTACAGATTTTACCCAACTAGGATCCAAAGACTGTCAAAATTGCAGTGAGTTTTTACGGCTATGAAATAGCCAGGCCTTCAAGTTGAAATAGTTTAAAAATCTGTTTTGAAAAATACAAACACTGTGAAAACCGAGTGTTCGGAGAGTCGAGTGCCATATACCATTCGACTCAGTTCGTCGAGTACGCAAAATGTCTGTATGTGTATATGCAACAAAAATGTGCACTCGATTTTCTCGGACATGGCTGGACCGATTTTCACAAACTTATATTCAAATGAAAGGTCTCTTGGTCCCAAAGGTTGCTACTGAATTTTACTCGGATCAGACTTCCGGTACGAGAGTAACGTGGTAAAATGTGCAACAAAATGAAAAAAATTTCGATTTTCTCAGAGACCACACAACCGATATTCTTCAGTTCAAATTCAAATTAAAAGCCATATAAATGCATAGGTTTCAATTCAATTTCATCTATATCAGACTTCCGGTTCCGGAGTTACGGGGTAAAATGTACAAAATGAACTGAAAAAGTGCATTCTATTATCTCAGAGACCGCTCATCCCATTTTCACAAGCTTAGATTCAAATAAAAATACATACAATCCCTTACAACCCTACCGAATTTTATCCGTTCTTGGAATTATAGGCTGATATGTATAATCATTTTATTTTATGAAACGTATTTTTATACATGACGCGGAAAAATCAAATACAGCCGTATTCTTTAATCAGCGTCATAAAACATCATGAGAAAGCCCGAGTAGCAAATGTAACTTATTGAAATTTCAAGAGATTGTACAATTGTTTTAGAATTGTTTTGTATGTTAGATATGTTCAAAAAGATTTCTAAATATATAAAAATCGGTTGTGCAACTTATACCTGTTAAGTTTTACGATAATACCGAAAAAAATCATTATAGAACAATTTTAAGTATATCTAAAACAATTGTGCAGCGCGTCACCAACTTGCCCACGTTGCACTAGTAGTCATAGAAGCTCTGCCAAAATTTTCACATCGTCATGTAAAAACGAAGTAACTAAAACAATTGTTCAACTTATCAAAACTTTTCTAAATGGATGTCATAATTGTAACGGACTCAATATATGCCTAAATGACTGTAAATCTTTTGTCAAGAAAAAATAGTGAAATTTTGCTCTCCGCAAGGCAAAAAATGATAAGCCCAATTGAAAACCTCACAGAAAAACTATTTTGCTGCCGAGTCCGCATTGTTTTGAGTTGACTGCCTCATGAAATTTTAAGTCAGTGTGAGCAGTTTTCTTCATTTTTAGAAAAACAATTCGAAACTTGCAAATATGTTGTACCAGATTTATCTGCTTGAAATGAACGTAAAACTTGCCGATATGAGAATATTATCATAAAAGTTTCAGAAATACAGCATTACATATGCAATGAAAACAAAAGTATAATCAGATAATTTATATTCAGTTTTCATCTCGCGAAAAAATGAACAGACCTGACATCACTTTTCAAAGATATTGAATGAAAAGTGAAGTTCATCATAGTTACTCTCATAGTTATATATTACCGCTTGAGCAACTTGTTTTTGCAACTAAAGCACATGGGCTCACCCAGACCCTGTCAGCTTGGACCGAGATCAATCTTCAGATCAGCAACGCCATCTCACCGCATCACATTCAATAGGTATATCATGTCAATTGTATGGGTGCGCAGTGCTTCTGTTTTTGCGCGCACGAATTGGACTTTTCTCTCCCCTACTTCTACGTACGAGATTCGATGCGGACTCGCCTGAGGGCGCCATGCTCGCAAAAAAGGATATTGCCAAATGAACAAATTGTTCGAGAAATGTAAGAGCTGGATACCTTGTTAATATGATGTCTTTGGCTCACCAAAATAATACTTACAGTGCGTAATACAAATGTCGGGTTCACTAAGATGAATGACTAAACTATATTGTTGTTTAAGTCAACTAGTTTGATAAAAATAAAAACAACTATTCTGATAAAAATAAAAACAAAAATTTCTCTTTTCAATATCTACATGTTTATATTTCGTTTCATTTATGTAAAATAAATCATTACGTTGGGTGAACCACTTTCTTTTCAACACACTGTTACCCTCGATGCCATATTGGAAAATATTGAAGAAAAATTCATTTCAAGATTTTTCAGATTAATTGAAACATCAATAACAAACAATTGTGCATGATGAAAATCGTCTGAAAATGTGTATGAATGTTTGATAGCTTTCTTATAAATATTTTAAACACTCTCCCGATCATATTAATTGAAAAGAATAGATTGTTATTTTTATAGAAATTTATGTGCAATCATCAAAACACGTACTATCAAAGGCGCTTGAAAATTTCAGGTGTACGAAGACATGTTTCACCATAAAAATGCAGTTCGTTGTAGATTTTCTATCTCCTAAAACGTAAAAGATCAATTCTACAATATGTAGTATTACCAATTATTTATGTGCAGAATGTTTTTGAAGTTCCATGTTTGTGTTACGGGCTTGAATTGGTTGTATTGAAAATCGAAGGTGAAACTTATTCATTAGAAATTATGTTTGCTATGTTTTTGTAAACATGAATTCAATTCTTGTTTACATTACGTAGTAGTTTCCATGAGTTTCACAATCGTTTTTTCGTTGATTTAATTGCTGCATTTGCAATGTGATCGATGCATGAGTTTTTGTATAAGTTGCACAATAATTGTGAATAAATGTTCGTGACAATTAAAGATATGTTGCACACCACAGAAAAATTGCGCTTTTCCCATAACACAACAGTTACTACAATAGCAAAATAAACTAATTTGATAAATTGCACAATCTGTAGAAAAATACAGGACAGCAACTTAACGTGCTACTTGGGAGGCATCATAACAACATAACAGGTTTTTATGTCGTCAATTATATGAATGTTAAAATTTTAAAATCGAAGTTCGAACGGTTCAACCACAGTGAGCTTTTTTTAGTTATAAGCTTATAAGTTCTGCACGCATGAAGAAATTACTGACATGTTTCAGGGATTTTTTTCCATTTTCAATACACACCGAAAAATTGCACTCTGAAATTGACTAATAATGTTTTGTTTTCATTCCCGTTGGTAGGCTTAACTCTCATGCTTAGAGATTAGATCTCATTTATTTTACCCTAGTTTTAACTGTTTAGTCGTTCACCGGGGTTCTTTGATGCTTTATTTCGATTAAACCAAATGAACTAATCACCCGTAATGCTGCGCTCGTGTTGCTATTGTATATGAAATTCAAGCTAAACAGGGTATTATTTTTAGCACATGAAACATTCTTTGTGATGTACGATATCACTGCATTACTGTACCATTTTTATGTACTTCGTGAATCATGCAATTCCAATGCTTGTCTTTTTAAATAAACTTCAATCCATTAAAACTCTCGTGAAGAGACTATGATTTGTCTTAACATCAGCAGACGGACCAAAATCACACACCATTCAGTAAAAACCATTCAAGCGAAGAGGTTGTGTTTCGATTGTACTGGCTCGTGAGTTAACGGCTGCTACCGAGACAATTCTAAGCTTCAGGTAGTTAAACTGCCCATAGCAAACGCAATATTCGGGGCGTTTCCCGACTGGAAAGCTAGCAACGAAGGCCATCCCGTTCATACGCACAGAGGTGTAGAGACACAGAGGTGCGAGAGCATAGAAGTGACGAGTCACAGAGGTGCCATCGCATAAAGGTGCGAAGACGAAGGGGTGCAAAGGCACAGAGGTGCTAAAGCAACCCAGTGCTGATCTACCAGGTACCAGAATTTGTACGCTGCGTAGGATCAAAAGAGACGGCATATATCGCGAGGTGCTACACTGCAAGCATCGCATTTGATCGCCACCAAGAGCAAAAGCAGGGGTCAGGTACAGCAAGTGCAGTGGTGTTCACAACGACGGCAGAGCAACTGAGATAGCAGTAAACGACAGAAGACTGCCAATTGGAAACAGCAAAAGACTGCCAATTGGAAATCGTTGGAAGAGCTTCACGTCGTTCTTCACGATAAAGGAACAGAGACATCAGCTACAAGGTAGATTTAATTTAATTTATTTTTTATTTCTTATATCTGAAATTTTACTAAACATAAGTTTTTATTTTGGTATTATTAATTTACAAAAAAAATTTAATGTAATGGATGATCTCATGGAAGATCATCCGAATCCGATTCCGGATACTAGTAAAAGTTTAAATACTCCGAGGGCTAAACATTATCCACAGGGTACCACTGGGCCATGGATAGTCTATCTTCGAAAAAAAGAAAAGATTTTAAACTTGATGCAAATTACAAAGGATTTGACATCACATTTCTCTGAAGTTAAAGAAATCTGTAAGGTTAATAGAGATAAAATTCGAGTTGTAGTTAACGACTTGAAACAGGCAAACGATATTGTAACCTGTAAATTATTTGCTATTGAATATCGAGTTTACATTCCATCGAAGGAGGTAGAAATTGACGGTGTTGTGACTGAAGCAAGTCTGACAGCAGATGATTTACTTAAAAATGGAGTTGGCCGTTTTAAAAACTCCATGCTTGAGGGAGTTAAGATACTCGAGTGCAAACAATTGTACTCAGCATCTATTGTCGATGGAAAAAAGTCTTATCGTCCCTCAGATTCGTTTCGCGTAACATTTGCCGGATCTGCATTGCCTAGCCATGTCTATATCGATAAAATTCGTCTTCCTGTTCGGCTTTTCGTACCGCATGTTATGAATTGCACGAACTGTAAAAAATTCGGACATACAGCTACTTACTGTAGTAATAAGTCCAAATGTATCAAATGTCAAGGGCCTCATAAGGATAATCTTTGCGATAAAGATGTTGAAAAATGTGTTTATTGTGGGGAAAGCCCTCATGATGATCTTTCAGTGTGCGCTGCATTTAAGCTGCGTAAAGACAAAATGAAGCTTTCTTTAAAAGCACGGTCTAAGCGCACATATGCAGAAATGCTCAAAACGGTCATACATGTCTCCCCTTTGGAAACCGAAAACGGTTTTTCAAATCTTGCGGAGCCAGAGGAATCTGACTCTGACGGAAATAGTGAAGATACCTCGTTTGTCACTCCTCAAGGGTCTGTTAAGAGGAGATTAACAAACCACAAAATACCAAAAAAGACACCTAAAATTATACCTTCAAAAAAAGATCCCCGTGTTAAAGCTAAAAAGCCAAATTTAAAACCAAAAACTGTGCCTCCTGGTTTGTCAAATTCACAAACCAATCCAGGAACTAGCTCAAGAAAAGACAATAATCCAGTGGGCTCCATTTCACATTCACCAACAGGATTACTGAAATTTTCGGAAATTGTAGAATGGATTTTCGCTGCATTCAATATTTCTGAACCTCTAAAGACCATCATAACAGCATTCCTTCCAATAGCTAGAACTTTTTTGAAACAGTTATCAGCTCAATGGCCAGCTCTTACAGGTTTTGTATCATTTGATGGATAATTTATCATCCGCCGCAAATGATTCAATCACTGTCCTGCAGTGGAATTGTCGAAGCATCATGCCAAAACTTGATTCATTTAAAGTTTTGTTGCATAGTCAAAAATGTGATGTATTTGCTTTGTGCGAAACATGGCTTACATCAAACATAGCCTTAAATTTTAATGACTTTAACATTATACGTCTCGACAGAGACTCCCCGTATGGTGGAGTGCTTTTAGGAATTAAGAAATGTTATTCCTTTTATAGATTAAACATTCCTTCGACTTCTAGTATAGAAGTTGTTGCTTGTCAAATAAACATTAAAGGAAAGGACATTTGCATTGCTTCGGTATATATTCCTCCAAGAGCTCAAGTTGGACAACGACAGCTTAATGAAATTGTCGAAGCCCTTCCTGCTCCACGTTTGATTTTAGGAGATTTCAATTCGCACGGAATGATGTGGGGTTCCGTTTACAATGATAGCAGATCATCTCTAATATATAATATTTGCGACAATTTTAGCATGACGGTACTAAATATGGGTAGCATGACACGGATCCCAAGACCTCCTGCACGTCCAAGTGCATTAGATTTATCTCTTTGTTCGACTTCAATTCGACTAGATTGCACCTGGAAAGTATTTCCTGATTTACATGGTAGCGATCATTTACCAATCATCATCTCAATTAGCAGTAACAAAGGCATTGCTAATTCAGTTAATATTCCATATGATTTGACAAAAAATATTGACTGGATTAAATACCAAAGTAATATTTCAAGTGTCTTAACTTCAATGGAAGAGCTTCCCCCACTTGAAGAATATGACTTCCTCGTTTGTTCGATTCTGGAGGCCGCAGAACAAGCCCAAACCAAACGATTTCTTGGTCCATCGTCTAACAGAAGACCTCCAAATCCTTGGTGGGACAAAGAGTGCTCAGATGCTAAACACGCGAAACAAAATGCTTTCAAGACGTTTTTAAAACGAGGAGGAGGAACTCCTCAGAATTTTGAAAAATTCTTGGTTTTAGAAACCAAGTACAAGAACATACTTCGGGTTAAGAAATGCAGCTATTGGAGACATTTTGTGGAAGGTTTGTCAAGAGAAACCTCAATGAGCACTCTTTGGAATACGGCCAGACGAATGAGGAATCGTAACGTAGGAAATGAGAGTGAGGAGTACTCGAATCGATGGATATTTGATTTTGCGAGGAAAGTTTGTCCAGATTCCGTTCCTACGCATAGCATTGTTAGGGAGTCTTCTTCAAATGATGATTCCATTGATAGCCCCTTTTCAATGATGGAATTTTCCATAGCACTCATGTCTTGTAACAATAACGCTCCTGGATTGGACAGAATTAAATTCAACTTGGTGAAGAATCTGCCCGACCTCGCAAAAAGACGTTTGTTGGAATTGTTCAACAAGTTTCTTGAGCAAAATATTGTTCCACCTGACTGGAGACAAGTGAAAGTTATCGCCATTCAAAAGCCGGGGAAACCAGCTTCCAATCACAACTCATATAGACCCATTGCGATGTTGTCCTGCATCAGAAAATTGTTCGAAAAAATTATTCTACGACGTCTCGACACTTGGGTCGAGACGAACGGTTTGTTGTCAGATACTCAGTTTGGCTTCCGTAGAAATAAAGGGACGAATGATTGCCTTGCATTACTTTCGTCTGACATCCAAATTGCCTTCGCTCAAAAGCAACAAATGGCATCTGTATTTTTAGACATTAAAGGAGCATTTGATTCAGTTTCCATTGATGTTCTTTCAGACAAGCTCCACCAACATGGACTCCCAGCGGTTATAAATAATTATTTGCACAACCTTTTGTCAGAGAAACGCATGCATTTTTCACATGGCGATTTGGCAACAATCAGAATTAGCTACATGGGTCTCCCGCAAGGCTCATGCCTCAGTCCGCTCCTCTATAATTTTTACGTGAATGACATTGACAGCTGTCTAGTAACCCCATGTACACTAAGACAATTGGCAGATGATGGCGTGGTTTCAGTTACTGGATCCAAAGCTATTGATCTGCAAAAACCATTGCAAGATACCTTAGATAAATTGTCCGTTTGGGCTGTTCATCTTGGTATCGAATTCTCTGCGGAGAAAACAGAGCTGGTCGTCTTTTCAAAAAAGCATGATCCCGCGCAACTTCAGCTTCATATGATGGGAAGAATAATCGAACAGGTTTTGACTTTCAAATACCTCGGGGTGTGGTTTGATTCCAAATGCACGTGGGGAGGACACATTAGGTATCTGATAACGAAATGCCAACAAAGAGTAAATTTTCTTCGAACAATAACAGGGTCTTGGTGGGGTGCTCATCCGCAAGATCTAATAAAATTGTATCAGACAACGATACTTTCAGTGATGGAATATGGATGCGTTTGTTTTCGTTCCGCTGCAAATTCTCATATTATCAAACTTGAGCGAATTCAGTACCGTTGTTTGCGAATTGCTTTAGGCTGCATGCATTCGACACATACAATGAGTCTTGAAGTTCTGGCGGGAGTTCTTCCATTAAAAGATCGATTTTGGGAGCTTTCATCACGCCTGCTAATAAGATGTGATGTGCTGAATCCCATGGTAATTAATAATTTCGAACGACTAGTCGAGCTTCGTTCTCAAACAAAATTCATGACAGTATATTTTAACCATATGTCACAGGAAATCAACCCTTCAAGATATATTCCTATCCGTGTCAGCCTCCTAAATGTACCTGACTCAACTTTATTTTTCGACACATCCATGCAGCGCGAAGTGCGTGGAATCCCGGACCACCTACGCTCTATGGAAATCCCAAAAATATTTTCAAGTAAGTTCAGGCATATTAACTCTGAGAAAATGTTTTACACGGACGGATCGCGAATGGAAGAAGCGACAGGGTTTGGTATGTTCAACAATAATGTTTCGGCCTCATTCAAGCTTCAAGAACCTGCATCTGTTTATATAGCAGAGTTAGCAGCAGTTCATTATAGCTTGAATGTAATCGTCACATTATCTCCAAACCATTATTTCCTCTTCACAGATAGTCTGAGTGCAATTGAAGCCATTCGCTCAAACGCTGCTGGCAAAAATGAACCGTTTTTCTTGGGTAAAATAAAACAGTGTCTGAACGACATATTGAATAATAATTATCTAATCACAATAGTTTGGGTTCCGGCTCATTGCTCCATTCCAGGCAATGAAAGAGCCGATATTTTAGCCAAACGTGGTGCTATTGAGGGTGAAATTTATGAGAGACCGATTGCTTTCAACGAATTCTATAGCGCGTCTCGCCAAAGAACACTTGCCAGCTGGCAAGCTTCTTGGGATAAAGATGATCTGGGTCGGTGGATGCACTCAATTATTCCTAAAATATCGACAAAGGCATGGTTCAGGGGACTGGATGTGAGTAGAGATTTCATTCGTGTGATGTCCAGACTCATGTCCAATCACTACACGTTAGATGCACATCTCCTTCGAATTGGACTTTCCGAGACTAATCATTGTGCTTGCGGCGAAGGTTACCGCGATATTGACCATGTTGTTTGGACATGCGTGGAGTTTCGTGATGTCAGATCTCAACTAATAAATTCCTTGCGTACCCAAGGTAGACTATCCAATGTCCCAGTTCGCGACATTCTTGCTTGTCGTGACCTTCCATACATGAAACTTCTTTATCATTTCATTAAATCCATTGGAGTTCCAATTTAAATTTTATTTTATGTTAAACTGTTTTCTCTTCCATGAGTTCAACCAATAGCCAACTATAGGATATTGAATATAAGTGGTGAACTGATACAAACAATCCTGAAATAGTTATAAGATCATGTACAAAATAAATGTATTTTATTTAATGTAATTTAAAATAGCAACTCGCTTGATAAAAACAGTGTTTAGATTAACTAATGAGTACCAACATACTAATATGATATTCGAAATGTATTAGGTTTAAACTACTATGTATTGTGGATGCCACGGCGAAGAAAAACTTATGTATATTGCCTATGAAATAAACGTATTTATGAAAAAAAAAAAAAAAATCACACACCGATAATAGACATTTATACCAGCACTGTAATTCTGCTTTCTTCAACACAATGTAGTTCCGGAACCGGAATTGAAGCTTGAACCTAAGTTTGTGGCACTAATAACCCTAAAACTTTGGAACCAGAAGTCGGATCAAAATTAAATTCAGGAATTTCCGATGGGGTCTTGAAACCTTTCATTTGAATAAAAACTTGTAAAATTCTCCAAGAAAAGTTATTTTCATTTTTTAGCACAGATGTATGTTTTGCTTAGGTCCTTCTCAAAAGTAAGTAAAAATGGTATATTGGTGATTCTCTGAGAAAATTTACATATTTTTAATTTTTATGCACATTGTACCGTTCCTGATTTTGATTATTTTAAATTTTCAGTAAACTTTTGCTTAAGCCCTTCTCAGTCATTGAACTCAAATTGATTCACTTTTTTAAACTTTTTACTTTAATTGGTTCTGATTGTTTGGCGCTGATTTGACTTAAATACTCGAAAAAATGAAACAATTATATTCAATGCCACCGTAACTAATTATGCACTTGGTTTCGATTTGTTTTCAAGCTTACTCGGCAAAATACTTGGAAATTTTTTTAAAAAATGAGCAACAAATTCAAACTCACCGCATTTGACGATGCATTTTTCAGTGAAAAGGAAAACAAAATGTGTACCGAACTGACACATTGACACATACAATGGTTGATTTTAATAGTACACTCCTTCATTTCTTGTCTTTCCACTTTCTGATCGTTTTATTTATCGGCATTATCCCGTGTAAAACAACATTTCACACACTATTCAGATTATCAGATTACTACTGTACCGAATACGTTTTTCCTACATTGAGGGTGAATGCACATCCGCCTCAACAGGTAAGTAAATATTTTCTACCCTATATAATACGTGATTTTGCTTTGGACGACCATTCAACTAGACGGTGAAATTCAACACCAACGTAGACAAGGCGCCAGCGATGCCAAAACTAGACACCCCGCGCGGATAAGTACTTTTCTATTCGAGGGTTCACCACATTGATTCGGCCCTAACTTACAATTAGCTTAAAAATGTTTCAAGCTTCAATCCAAGCCTCACCAGCCTAAATAAATCTACGCTCCGCTGTTCAAACTAAGATATGCACAATGTGCTCCTATTTTCCCCGTCGAACATTCGATTCAACCTTTCATCGGATTAAATCCGTGTGCTATACGACAACCGATTAGCGATTTGACGTCCTCCGACGACCAATAAACACGGTGATGTTTGAGTGGCGGCAAAAAATAACCTTCGATTTATGTAAACTTTCTATTTTTTCGGAATGATTGCAGCCCTCCTCAATGCAGGTGCCTTTTCTTGGAGCCTATCTACTGTTTTAATCCCTGCGTTTGTCAACATGCAGATCACAAGATTTTATATGTTCCAGTTGGAATGCTTTACTTACGCTTTTTCTAGTTGCAGAAAAGTGGAATTGATTAAATAGAAGTTCTTGTATTTTTTGTCAATCATTTTGGCTTAGAGATGGACAATTCGTTCATAAGCTGTTCAAAAGAACTAACTGTTTATTTTCAATTTCGAGTATAGAGGTTTTAACTTAATGGTCATCTACCTCACGGATCAGAAAAATTTTATATTAGGGGTTGGGATACGAATCCAGGAAGGCTTCAAGAAAGACGAGCATTATTATATTGGAACAAATTGGTACAAAGACCTCATAATACTCATCCACCGCTTTGTACAACTTTTACATACCTTGTGGGTAATTTCCCTTTTCAGTAGTTGGAACAGACAGAAATCCGAAGGTACTATATCTACGCTGTATGACGGAAGAGATAACACTTCTCATTTCAATGTTTGAATATAAGTTATTATTATTATTATATTCGTGAGTTTTATCCTAGCTTTGAAGGTATGTTTTGACAACAGTAGCAATGTTTAGTCGCATTCTCGTACAGTAACTTACTTCCGAAACCGAAAGTATTAACAATAATACATTTGAAATTTAACTTTCAAACGAACTTAAGTATGTCGAAATCGGTGGAATCATTAATGAGAAAATTGTGCAGATAGGAAGAAATATGGTTTGTCAGTTGGGTCACTTATTCGATTATGTATCCAGAACCGTTCACCATGTTCTATCTACACTGGCTCCGTGGCCATATTGTAACTTCCAAATAAGATAGTTAAAATTGGCCATGCGCATTGACGGTTTCGTTGTCACTCATGCGTTGGTTAGTAAGTGATATGCTTTTATTTAGCCGCTTCGAACGTACATTGGGCTCAACTTTTTCTGTTTCGATTATAGAGGTTTCAACCTAAATACCATTCGCCTCTTCGGGCCAGAAAAACGTTTCTGACCCTATGTGCGGGGTTGAGAATCGAACCCAAACGGGCTGCGTGAGTAACATTGACTTACCCATCACGCTATACCCGTCCCCACAGGTCTCAACTTTCTTTATTTTTCCGGATCGAAATATTGACATAAAAACAACAACGAAAAAACAGTATTTCAGATTTATATGTTTGAACAGAGTTCAATATTCGACATTCATATAGTTTTCAAGATTTACACATTTGAAACAAGTCTTCTGATCAATTTGATTTGATAATTTGTGTTTATTAGAGTTCAACTTTGACAGCATTTTCGAGTTGAAAGTAATTCTATAATTATATTGATTTAAGCTACTTACAGCAATAAATGCTGGAAGAACACAACACCTATGTACCATTCGAATCAGTTCGTCGAGATCAGCAAATGCGTGTGTGACAAATAATTTCACTCAATTTTCTCGGTGATGGTTCAACCGGTTTTAACAAAACTCAGATTCATATGAAAAGTCGTACACTCCCAAACAAGGTTTCTAAAATACATTTGGACCCGACTTTTGGTTCCGGAACTACAGGATGATATGCGAAACGAAATTGTAACTCACTTTTCTCACAGATGGCTAAACCGATCTAAGATTCAAATGAAAGGTCTTAAGATCCTATAAAACATCTTGCGTTTTAGTCATATCCGACTTCCGGTTCAGGAGATACAGGGTGATTGGTATAAGAATGTCTATTTCACATAAAATAATCAAGTTTATCGGGTTTGCAGATTTGGAATAAATTTATTTCAGTTTGAGCGGTATTCGTTTTTGGATTCGGAAGGTACCCAAAATTTAATTCGCACTACAATTTCTCAAAGATTTCTACACTGATTTTCAAACAGTTTGAATCAAATTTAAACTATTCAGCTCCTCAGGTGAATTTAACTGACTTCGCCTACACCGATTTTCGAATTCCGAATTCAGTATCGAATCGTTTCTCAAAGCTCAATTGTTTTCTCAAAAAAGTCCAAATCGTATTTCAAAAACAAAAATTCAAATTATAGGATTTATGGTCCAATATAAAATTAATGAAAATTTATCCGATTCTGGAATTACAGGGTGATTAGTTTTTAAAATTCATACCGATATAGAAGATGACAATTCAAAAAAGCTTCAAAGTTGGACTCAAAACTATTGCAATTTATTCGTCATATTAATTTATGGCCATACGAATCGTTTTCGGTTCAGGAGAATACCGGTTCTGGTAGTACCGTAAATAATGACGAAAAACTCTAAAGTGGAACTTATTTCGACATCTCATGGAATGTTCAATCGATTACCACACGTTTAGATGCAAATTCGATCCAATTTGCAGTTTCGACATTACAGAGTAACGAGTGAATAGAACTTCAAATTGCCGCTTGAAATGACGGTCATTAAATTAATGTCATGATAACTAAAACACCGAAGAATATTCATGCAGAAAACACATGTGGATGATAAAAAAGGTACCATCGCACTGCTAGGTGGATTAATTCCTTTTTTTTCAAAACTCTAGAAACAGCTGAATATTCCCTTCATATAGAATATCTTACCTTCAAATTTATATCTAAGCAATTCCAGAAATTTACAGAAGAAAGGATGACAAAAAGAGCGTCATATTGCTTCGAATTGGATAGAATTTATACACATTTAATTTAATCATTCAACCGTTTTGAAAGTTAGTCTTGAATCGGATTGGTTTCAATTTACGTGAAATATAAACGGTTTGTCATTTTGAAGACGTGTGCAAAGGTCAATTTAAATCAAAGTATGTGAAGTCTACACACAAGTGCTACAGATTTCTGGAATTGTTCATCTACAGATACCATTAAACAGATTTTTCTAGTCTTTTTCTGTTTCTGAGGAAATTTACATTTGTTTAAAGTATTTAATTGAGTGGCCGTCTTAATTTGTTTCATTATCAGTAGGTATTTGAGACAAAAACCATTCACAACCAAACAAGGAGCATAAAGACTGTTACAGAAAGTATGGACGCACTTTGACTATAAATAATTCACAAGTGTTAGATATTCAAATTTTATTCGATATACTGATAATATTAGACTACAACAACAGAATATTATTCTCAACATTTGCTACTTAGCCATTGTACACTATCTGGTGCACCTTCTTGTGAACGTTCCTCATTAAATTCCGTACAGACTTCTTGGCGACAAGTTTTGACACTTTTTTCCAATCTTTTTCGAACTGTTGAATGGTTTCGGCTGCCGATACATGTTTCCTAAGATGTGCCTTCGTTAATGCCCAAAATTCCTCAATTGGTCGAAGTTGTGGGCAATTTGGTGGATTCGTGTCTTTTGGAACGAAAGTGACATTTTTGGTAGTATACCATTCTACCGTTGATTTCGAGTAGTGGCAAGAAGCAAGATCTGACCAGAAAACAACAGGATCCTTGTGGCTTCGAAGCATGGGTAGAAGATGTTTTTGTAAACATTCCTTGATGTATATTTCGCTGTTCATTGAAGCAGTAGAGATGAAGGGTTTCGAAATCTTACCGCAGCTACAAATTGCTTGCCAGACCATAGCTCTCTTACCAAATTTTTCGACTTCAATCGATGTCTCGGACTGGTTTAACAACTACCCTACTCGCATTGAATAAAATTTTGGTCCCGGCAAGGATTTGTAATAGAGTTTCACGTAGGCTTGATTATGCAGTTCAAATTTTCAGCAAGAATCGTATTGTACAGCTTTCGAATCCTCGGCCTGATCGATGCTTCTTGTTTCGGACTACGTTTTGGTTGTTTCTGCTTCTTATAGGTTCGAAGATTCAAACGTTCTTTAGCACGAAGAACATTTGACTTCGAAGTGCCCACTTTTTTGGCCACATCCCGAACTGAAACCTCCTTCTTTTGCTCGAACGCCTTCAGCATACGTTTATCCAACTGAGGGTTAGCAGGACCTTTTTTTTCGACCCGTTTTCGGTTTATCCGCAAAAGGTGTTATCCTCACCGAACTTCTTGATTGCATTTCGCACGGCTTTTTCACTTACTCCTTCCATTTATGCTATCTTTCTCGGTGACAGTCCGCGTTCTGTGCACCATTCGTACACAATTTTTCGACGTTGTTCTGCTGAAAGTCCACGCATTGCGAAACAAACTAATGAAAACGAATAAACAACTGCACAAGTGGTTAGAGAAAAGTGTAAACAACAGGACGCAGCCATAAAAATTGACAGATTCTGAACCAATGCGAAATGGCAGCGGTTTTTGGTTGCGTCCATACTTTCTGAGACAGTCTTTAGCTGTAGTGTTCATAGGAAAAATCTCCAGATAACACACTCAATGTGTATAGGAAAAATTATCAATTCAACTTATCTTCTTCTAATGGCAGTCTACCTACAAATATTCCTTCAATTCCATTCGCTTCTTCAAATGAAGTTGATTTAGGCGATATAACTGAAAATAAAATGATCTACCTACAAGATCAACTTTTTCAAATGATCATCCGAATGAATTCAACTTCATCACTTTTTGAAGCATTTCAAATCGGATGGCAATTTGCAAATAATATTATAATGAATTTAAAATTTAACAGTGATGTTAAATAATTATTTGAATATTTTAAATTGGAATGCTCGATCTTTGAAATCGAGTGAAGATGAATTTTATAATTTTCTCAAAGTTCACAAAATCCATATTGCCATTGTGACAGAAACTTTTCTTAAACCAAATGTCAAATTGAAAAGAAATCCACATTATGTGGTTCATCGATTTGACAGGTTTACTGGAATGGGTGGTGGAGTCGCCATTTTTGTTCAACGGCAAATTAAACATCGAATTTTACCTTCTTTCAATACTAAAGTTATTGAAAGCTTGGGAATCGAAGTTGAAACCATTCATGGAATTTATTTCATCGCTGGAGCATATTTGCCATTCCAATGCACCGACGAACAATTAAATTTCTTTAAAGGCGATTTGCAAAAACTCACAAGATATCGACCGAAATTTTTCGTAATAGGGGACTTAAATGCCAAGCATGTCCAGTGGAATTGTAGGCAAAATAACAGTAATGGTAAAATACTTCATAATCAACTCTCAGCTGGTTACTTCACAGTTCTTCATCCCAGTAATCCTACTTGTTTCTCTTCCGTGAAAAACCCGTCTACAATTGATCTGGTTCTAACAGATCAAAGTCACATTTGTAGTGAACCGATTACTCATGCTGATTTTGACTCAGATCATCTTCCTGTAACATTCAGACTTTCCAACGAAGCTTTAATTAATCCAATTAGTTCTATATTCAACTATCATAGAGCTGAATTGGATTACAGATCTCATATTGAAAATCATGTGGATCATGAAACTATTTTAGAAAATTCTGCGGACATCGACACAGCAATTGATAATTTGAATCATTATATTATCGAAACTAGAAATCTTTCAGTTCCCAAAGCTCAAACTAAATTAAATTCTCCTATCATCGATGACAATCTTCAACTGCTCATTCGGTTAAAGAATGTTCGTCGACGTCAATATCAACGTTCTCGTGATCCTGCTATGAAAAACATAGTTAAGGATTTACAAAAAGAAATTAAACATAGATTTACTCTTTCGCGAAATGAAAATTTCGCTAAAGAAGTTGAACAATTAAACCATATTCTAAACCTTTCTGGAAACTTTCTAAGGTTCTTAAGAAACCTCAGAAACCAATTCCTGCTCTCAAGGAAGGAAATCAAATACTTCTCACAAATGGTGAAAAAGCTCAAAAACTTGCTCAGCAGTTCGAGAGTGTCCACAATTTTAATTTGAACGTTGTGAGTCCTATTGAAAATGAAGTCTCACTGAAATATGATAATATTTCAACCCAAGTGTTCTCACACGATGACATTATTCAGACTAATTTTGATGAAATTAAATCAATTATTAGGAAACTTAAAAACATGAAGGCTCCTGGTAATTATGGAATTTTTAATATTCTTATTAAAAATCTTCCCGATGTTGCCTTGAGACTCCTGGTTAAAATTTTCAACAAGTGTTTTTCATTAGCTTACTTCCCAAAAAGATGGAAAAACGCTAAAGTAATTCCTATCCTCAAACCTGATAAAAACCCAGCAGAAACATCAAGTTATCGACCAATTAGCTTACTTTCTTCTATCAGTAAACTTTTCGAAAAAATTTTCTGGTTGAGAATGATGTCTCATATAAATGAGAATTCAATTTTTTCACCAGAGCAGTTTGGATTTCGTCATAAACATTCAACTACTCATCAACTTTTAAGAGTTACAAACATGATAAAAGCAAATAAATCTTCTGGGTTATCCACTTCTAGACATAGAAAAAGCATTCGACAGTGTTTGGCACAAAAGTTTAATAGCAAAAATGTCTGATTTCCAGTTTCCTATTTATTTGATCAAAATGATTCAAAATTATGTAACTGATCGTACTCTTCAGGTTAGCTATCAGAATTGTAAATCTGAATTGCTACCCGTACGAGCCGGTGTTCCGCAGGGTTCGAGCGTAGCTCCAATCTTGTATAATATTTTCACTTCTGATCTTCCAAATCTACTCCTTGGTTGTCAGAAATCACTATTCTGTGACGACACAAGTCTGTTAGCCTAATCTAAGAAAGAAATCTAAGAGTGATCTGCAGTCGCCTACAAAGAAGTTTAAATATTTTCAGTGATTATCTGTCAAAATGGAAAATTAAACCAAATGCAGCAAAAACGCAATTAATTATCTTTCCTCACAAGCCAAGAGCTTCTTTTCTTAAACCAAACAATAATCACATTCTCAAATTGAATGGCTTGGAATTGACATGGTCTGATCAAGCTAAATACTTAGGTTTAACATATGGCAAAAAACTCACTTTCATGGATCACATTGAAGGAATCCAGGCAAAGTGTAATAAATATATTAAATGTTTATATCCTCTTATAAACAGAAATTCTAAGCTCTGTCTAAAAAACAAATTGTTAATTTATAAACAAATTTTCAGACCAGCCATGCTTTATGCAGTACCAATTTTGTCAAGTTGTTGTTCAACCAGGAAGAAAACGCTTCAAAGGATTCAGAATAAAATTCTGAAAATGATTTTGAAGCGTCCTCCCTGGTTTAGTACAAATGAGTAACACAGACTCACAAATATAGAACCATTAAATGTAATGTCACATAATATTATAAGCAAATTCCGACAAAAATCGATGCAATCTTCAATTGAATCGATTCGCTCTCTGTATTAGTTAGTAAGTTAGTATATAAGTTCCTTTTCCCCATTACACAATACAAGTAGGTTTAGAATTTTCCCTACACAAAAATCTAAGAATTGCGGAAGCAAATAATGTCCCCATGGTAATAACCAAATCATATATATATATATATATATATATATATATATATATATATATATATATATATATATATATATATATATATATATATATATATATATATATATATATATATATATATATATATATATATATGTATATATATATATATATATATATATATATATATATATATATATATATATATATATATATATATATATATATATATATATATATTTATATATATATATATATATATATATATATATATATATATATATATATATATATATATATATATATATAAATATATATATATATATATATATATATATATATATATATACGAGGTCTGTTCAAAAAGTTCCCGGAATTTTTTAATTGCGCGCGTCAGGAGAGTCTGGTGGTCAAAATTTTTTTTTATTGTGTTGGTACGTATGTCCCTAATGTATGGTGAAATTTTCAGCTGTATTCATTGTTTACATTCTGTCTTGTAGCGGCTGGTGTAGACGTGTTTTTTTGAGCTCGGCGATTTTTGTTAGTTTAAACAATGGAAGAATTGAAGAGTCAAAGAATTTGTATTAAATTTTGCGTGAAAAATGAAATAAAGTGTAACCAAGTGTGCGAAATGTTACAGCGAGCCTACGGTGAGTCTGCTATGAAAAAAACAAGTGTTTACGAGTGGTATAAGCGTTTCCAAGATGGCCGCGAAGACGTTGAAGACGACGAACGCTCCGGTCGACCCAGCACGTCAATAATCGATGAAAATGTGGGAAAAGTGTAAAAAATGATTATGGATGATCGCCGAATCACTATTAGAGAAGTTGCTGATGAAGTTGGCATATCAGTTGGCACATGCCATCATATTTTTTCAAATGTTTTGGGCATGAAACGAGTGGCTGCAAAATTCGTTCCAAAACTGCTGAATTTTGATCAAAAAAACAAACGCATTACCATCGCTCAGGAGCTGTTAAACGACGTCAACGACGATCCAAATTTACTTGAAAGGGTCATAACTGGTGATGAAACATGGGTGATGTCGAAACAAAAGCACAATCGTCCCTTCCACGTGGAACCCAACGTCACCAAGACAAAAATCGCCGAGCTCAAAAAAACACGTCTACACCAGCCGCTACAAGACAGAATGTAAACAATGAATACAGCTGAAAATTTCACCATACATTAGGGACATATGTACCAACACAATAAAAAAAATGTTGACCGCTGGACTCTCCAGACGCGCGCAATTAAAAAAATCCGGGAACTTTTTGAACAGACCTCGTATATATATATATATATATATATATATATATATATATATATATATATATATATATATATATATATATATATATATATATATATATATATATATATATATATATATATATATATATATATAATAGGGCTGAAAAGTCACCACTTGTGGTTGAACACAATTTTAACTCATATTCCAATAAACAGTTATTTAAAAAAATCAATTCAACTTAACCTGCTCTCTATATCAGTGAATAACTCAATTCGATTCTCATCAAATGATTTAAACCTTTTCCGGCAATCAGCCACACCATTCAATCGTTCCCACATTCGACATAAATTACACTAAAGTATTCCCGTACAAACGTCCCGCTAAGCGTGGCGACATGACTCAACCGCGAGTGGTCTCCTCCCTCGAATCAACCTGTGTCATGTTTCATTAAACTTCATCGTCACACGGCACTATTACTGCATCATCGTACCTTTTGTCGGTACTTGCGGCCATGGTACGGTTGAGATGCGAGCTTTGTCCATAACTACGGCATAGAAGCTTTGCGATTCCAACGAAAGTGCCATGGCATTTTGGCGCAGCCACGATTTAATTCCCGGTGTGATACAAAGTTGCAACAACGGATGCACGAGTTGGTGGGTACAGTTATGATCAGTCGGATCCTAATTGGATTTGATTTCCAGCGGGCCAGGCTTCGCGAGGGAATGTTCAACGGAATCGGTTGCGATTCAGTTGTTTGTTTTCCAATGAATAGCTGTTGTAAAGGAGATCGAAAGTAAGTTCATTGGTTCATGTCATTTTGCGTTAGACGTAAAATACGACGGAAAGCTTTAGCTCAATTGAGCATTGCGACATAGCGAAGGTATGGTTTCTTCTCACATCTGTGTACGTCAACTAATAAATATCGAGTACGATTAAAACCAGTCGCATGATTAAGTGCATTTGGATGATGACAATTGCCGGAAGCGAAATGAAAACGCACTGCACCGACATGATTTGATAGATTTTATATACTTTCTACTTATTTCATTGTAGTTTCGAAGTCGACGGAAAATGGATCCAATATCTGCACCAAACTGCCAGAGCAGAGCCATATCATGTGTAGCCGGAACTCTGAATGGCTTTTATTATAGTTGACAGACTTCCATTGCAACGACGACCCGATCGTATCAGACTATTTTTCACCAGACAGAAGTAAAAGCACGGTACGTTTGAGGGAAGCCCGAGTACCTCAATCTTTGGAAAATAAATTTTATCGTCTTTCGCGGAAGAAACCATTTTGCGGTACTTGAAACAGGAATGAATGCGACGACCGCGAATATGTGTATGATATTTGATCCCCGCTTGCGGTTGATCGCGATAACGCATGTGCGGTTAGGTTTCACGATTTATGCTTTATTCCAGACATGCAATCGTTAGGCCAGTGAAAGGTAAAATAATTAAACAGTGTAATTCATTTTCCGCCAACCGGAGGTTGAACGAAACGCCTCTGAATTGAGAAAGTTCTTGTAGGAGCTGTTTGAGCAGTTTAGATACAATAACAATATCTTCGAGCGATCGGTAATTTGATTTTAATTTATTATAGTTTGTCTATGCCAGAGGTCAGATTTGCGGAACAAATTGAATCCAGTACAAATCACGTGTTGAATATACATACACAACAAGTGAAAAATATAGAATCATTTCATATTGCAACACCCATTTAAAATAATAAGGGAAATATACCACGCGCGCAGATTCCTTTAGTCGTTCGTCGGAAAAGTCGTCATTAATATTTTAGTAAATAATTCGATTCATATATGATCTAATCCCGAAATTAACAACATAAAAGGTATAAAAATCAGTATCGATTTGCTTGTATTTCGATAAAACTCAGTACGGCAATCCCTGCACATTCTTCAAATCGTTGTAATACGGAAACTGTTAGCTGCACAAAAATGGTGTCCAAAACACAGTTGCAGGAAACCATTCAGGCCCTCTAAAAAAGTACACACTGAAAAAAAAAGTTTTTCGATAATCAAAAATAAATTAGGTAAATACCTAAGAGCCAATTTAAAAACCTGTTTGAATCCACCTGGTGGTGTAATGATGCCTTTCTCACTTTCATTTTCTCCTGTATGTTACAGCAGAAATTCTTCGAAATACCACAATTTAAAATAGTTTAGAAAATAGTTTTGAAGATTTTTGTTGAATAATATTACTACATTGATAAACTACATTTGAAATTTAGTTAGTAATGATGTACAAATTTATTTACGATTCTCTATGACGATTTGAATTTGGGAAAAAACATGTACTGGTAGTCGAACTTGGATAAAATTCAGCAAATCATTTATGGGACTATCAATGGTTTATTTGGTTACACAGTCTCATGGTCTGCAAACTAGAGAAAATCACTAGCCAATATTAAAAAGATAGCTTATGAACAAAGTATTCCTAAAATTGACGTTTCCGTACTGAGCACCCTATCTCCGGAACCAGGGATTAAATCCGAATGAAAATTAGAATATTCTTATGGCATCTTAAGAACTTCCATCTCCGAGATAATTGAGTGACAACATTTTCACATTTTTGGTGCATTATTTTTTACATTTTTATGCTTATCACCCTGTAATTTCGGAAGCGGATGTCAGATCCAAATAAAATTCAGGAACTTTGTATGAGACCATAAGACCTTTCATTTGAATGTCAGTGTGCGAAATTCTGTAAAGCCTTGAGAGAAATAATTTTCACAATTTCGGTGCATTATTTTCACATTTTTGTTGCATATCACCCTGTATGTGGAGGCCTTTTATTTGAATCAAAGGTTGTGAAAATCGGTTCAGCCATCTCCGAGAAAAGTGAGTGACAATATTTACCTCACACACACACACACACACACACACACACACACACACACACACACACACACACACACACACACACACACACACACACACACACACACACACACACACACACACACACACACACACACACACACACACACACACACACACACACACACACACACACACACACACACACACACACACACACACACACACACACACACACACACACACACACACACACACACACACACACACACACACACACACACACACACACACACACACACACACACACACACACACACACACACACACACACACACACACACACACACACACACACACACACACACACACACACACACACACACACACACACACACACACACACACACACACACACACACACACACACACACACACACACACACACACACACACACACACACACACACACACACACACACACACACACACACACACACACACACACACACACACACACACACACACACACACACACACACACACACACACACACACACACACACACACACACACACACAGCTGAATCGAATGGTATATGACATTCGGCCCTCCAGGTCTCGGTTGAAAAGTCGCTTTTTCAGTGATTGTATAGCCTTTCTAAATGAGGAAGGTAAAAATGTTAGTATTTTATGTTTGTGAAACTTTTATTTTTGAGGGTGAAATTTATGAGAGACCGATTGCTTTCAACGAATTCTGACAAGCTTCTTGAGATAAAGATGATCTGGGATTCAGGGGACTGGATGTGAGTAGGGACTTCATTCGTCCAGACTCATGTCCAATCACTACACGTTAGATGCACATATCCTTCCAATTGGACTTTCCGAGACTAATCACTGTGCTTGTGGCGAAGGTTATTGCGATATTGATCATGTCGTTTGGACATGCGTGGAGTATCGTGATGTCAGATCTCAACTAATAAATTCCTTGCGTACCCAGTTCGCGACATTCCTGCTTGTCGTGACCTTCCATACATGAAACTTCTTTGTCACTTCATTAACTCCATTGGAGTTCCAATATGAATTTTATTTTAAGTTAAACTGGTTTTCCGTTCCATGTGTTCAACCAATAGCCAACTACATGATATTGAATAAAAGTGATGAACTGATACAAACAAACCTGAAATAGTTGTAAAATCATGTACAAAATAAATGTATTTTATTTAATGTAATCTATAATAGCAACTCGATTGATAAAAACAGTGTTTAGATTAACTAATGAATACCAGCATACTAATAAGATATTTGAAATGTATTAGGTTCAAAGTACTATGTATTGTGGATACCACGGCGAAGAAAAACTTATGTATATTTCCTATGATGGAAAAAACTTTAATTTTAATCATTTAGGGGTTAGCCAAATTTTGTGCTAGGGCACATAACCGTTTTCATTATTTTTACGTTTCGTCTTTGACTCATCAGTGCAGAGCAGTTCAAATTGAACTGCTTAGTGCTAAACTCGGCAGTTCAATTTGAACCGCTAAGCAGACGTAAAGTTTCTGCTACTTACAGAACACTTTTTGTTTTGCAACGAAGTGCAGTGTCTTTTCTGACGTGCCGAACAAAAACGTGTTTTCGACTATTTCTGGCCGATGCAGGTATGGTCATTTAGGGGTTAGCCAAATTTTGTGCTAGAGCACATAACCGTTTTCATTATTTTTACGTTTCGTCTTTGACTCATCAGTGACTCATTTAATTTCAAACTTATTACAATCAGCATTTGGCATTAGATTGATGAGCACCTTTTTTAAAATTTAAAATTTATTGCTTAAACATTTTGAAAGCATTTTCAAAATTTTATTTAACGTATTTAATTGATAATAGTCATATAAATATTAGAATATGATCTTCGAAGCTAAAAATCACGCACTTTAATTTTCTCGTAGTGACAAGTCTTCTAGACGTAACCGTTCTCGAGATGTTTAAATATGAAATTCAAAAAACTCAGATTTTTGTTGAATTGCACCGTTTTAAACAGTTATAGATAATTGTATATGTTATTTGGAATTCTATTATTCTGTTCTTTTGTAGAACTTCAGTTTGTGCGAATTAACTACTCTTGGTCTTTACCATCATAATCTAGTATTTATTCACGGTTCGTCTTCGACTCAACAGTGCATAGGAGTTTATGTTGAATTGTTATGCCATCTAGCAGTTCCACATAAACCGCTAAGCAGACGGCTCTAACTGTACTTGAGGTGCTACCTTATTAGGTTGCACCAAGGCGCAATGCCGTGCCAAACGAAAACAAGTTTTCGGCTTATACTGGCCGATTCAGGTTGTGATTAGCCTATTCTGTACTTAGGGCCCATAACCAATTAAGTATTTATTCGAATTTCGTCTTCGACTCGTCAGTGCCTAACTGTTCACTCTAGTGAGAAATGACTATTTTCGATCGTCCAAAGTTTGGAGCTTTGGAAAACTATCGTCCAAAGTTTGGAACAAAATCATCCTAAAAAAAAAGATGATTCGTTTATGCCTTTCCCTATAGAGAGGTAATATAATTGCTAAAAAAACGACTATCGAACGAGGACCGGAGATTCATAGTGTTATTTACCATTCGACTCAGATCGTCGATATCTCAAAATGTCTTTCTTTGTGTGTGTGTGTGTGTGTGTGTGTGTGTGTGTGTGTGTGTGTGTGTGTGTGTGTGCCTTCCAATGATGTTTTTAACACTCAATATTCTCAGAGACAGTTGAACTGATTTCAATAAATTTAGGTTCGTTTTGAAGCTACTTTTGAGCCATTGAAGATTGAAGATTGAATAGCTGTCACTTCTGTTTCCGGAGATATAATGGTATAACTGGCGTAACCGACAAAACGCGTTATTTATTTACCGCTGATTTTTCTCAGAGATGGCTGAACTTATGTATTTAAACTTCGTTTGGATGCTACTATTGAGCCATTGATTAAGTTCGAGGAAGTTCGAGGATCAAATCTCTGTTACTTCTGGTTCCGGGTATGATAATACAAGTGACGTAACCGACAAGTCGAGTTTTTTCTTTACTGCTCAATTTTCTCGAAAATGGCTGAACCGATTTCAAAAAATTTTTGCTTGTTTTAATGCTACTATGTGTTCATTAAACAGATTTGAAGATCAAATGATATACTGGTATAAGTGACGTAAACATCAAAACGTCATTACCTCTGAATTTTTTCGAATATGTATTAACTGACATCATGACATTTTAGCCCTGTTCGAGACTAAAACCGGGTCGATTTCGAAAATCATCATCAAGTTTCGGGATCACGTTCAAATGTATTAATGCTAATACACTTGGTTTGAGAAATGTTTCCGAATATGTGAGATAAACGCTGAAGCATGCTTTTGTGAACAACTTGAACCAATTTGAATGAATTTGCGACAAAAATTAACCCCATTAGTGTTAGAAATTATCTTAACAAGAAGGCAAAAATTATTTTAATGAGGTTGTTTTGATGAAAGAGAAAAGTATTATCATCAGGTGGATTAAGAATAGATTTTCTTTAGTTTTTGATTTGGACGAATTTCTAATTCTTGGAAAAGCATTCAATTTTTTTCGGAGTATATTTTTTCAGAGTTCCTAATTGGTTTTCCGGAAGATCGACAAATTTTCCAAGGAGCTGGCATCATCAACGACCAATTATATGAAAAATATTGCCTTCAGAAGCTCCTGCTGCCCCTCATCGTTCCACGAAGATGACACTTTGGGTTTGCAGGATCTGGTGAACATGCATTAACCGCGAAACCGATGATACGAAGCCAACGTTATTGTTTTTTTGCCTCCCCTCCCCAGAATCTCGTCAAATAGAGAAATTCTTGGTGATTATAAAATGCAATCTCTGGAAAGCAAGTAAGATCTTCAAAAAAAAACGACAAGAACTTGAAGAAAAAGTGAAGGATTCAAATGTGTAAAAAAGATGACGCAAGTGTTGCACAGGATTTAAAGGGTAGCATTAAGTCTAAGATGCGGATATTGGCTTTACCATTAATCTGAATAATATTTAAATCATAATAACGAGTAATCTAAATCGAATTCTATTTCAATTCAATTCATTGAAATGACTTGATTCGTTTTTCCGACAAATGATTCCAATTAATTCAGAATTTTCACAAAGCTACCTAGAGCTAATAACACGTTTTAATATTGTTGGAACATTTACTAACAAACCTTCATGACAAGATCTGTATTTCGAAACGTCCGTTATCGGTATTGATCAGCATGCAAGGATCAATACAGTTTGCACAATTTTTGCCTGATTGCATAACCTTTCTATAACTTGAGAAACCGACCAGTAAAAATTGGCCCGAAAGTCGACTCAGTTCATCGAGCTGAGCAATGTCTGTGTGTGTATGAGTCACATAATCTCATTAGGTTTTCTCGGATACGGCTGAACCGATTGTGACAAACTAAGATTCAAATGAAAGGTCTTATGGTCCCATACGGAATTCCTGATTTTTATCCAGATCCAACTTCCGGTTCCGGAGTTATAGGGTAAAGTGTGTTGAATATTGTACATCGTCACTTCAACTGGCGAAACAAAACCCGTAAAAAATGTCTAAACTGGATTCAAAACCGTTATTCTCAATCTTAGGGTCAAATGAAAGGTATTATGGTCCTACCAAAAATTACTCCATATTTTCGGATACAAGAAAATTTTAATCGTCGTTTAGACTACGATGGCAAAATCGTATGAAATCTTCAAAATTTGAATAAAAACTAGTAGAGTTTGTACGTCATGTTAGTTGGTGGCCATACGAACCGACTTCGATTATACCGGTTCTCGGGCTCCGGTACCGGAAGTGCATATAATAGTGAACACACTTCGTTTTCTTAAGGATGACCTACTCGAGCAAAGTACTGTATCATTCTATATGCTATACTAGTTAATGCAGAAACAATCTCTTGGTTTCATTCAAAAATCGAAGAGAAACATTTTAAATAGAATACCACAGTATTATATACGAGAAAGGCATCATTACACCACTAGGTGGAATAAAATAGCTTTTTAAATAATGATATTTCGGTCAAATTGTTTTCCATCAAATATTTATTTCACGTAATTTTGATCTGTAACGCAGAGTAAATATTTGTAAAAAACAAGGCGGATGCGTAATATCAGAGACATAACTAGATTGACGTGAATCCGAATAATTTCCTCTAATTTAATGCAGAATGACGTGATATACTTATAACAGAATTAAATGGTAATAAAAAATTTCACCCTAGTGATATGTTAACAGTTAAATAATTCTTCTAGCTCTTTAGTAAACATTCATAACTCTCAGAAGCGGCAATTTCCCATGTTGAAACGAAACTCACACTTTTAACGACGCACACAATAACTTCCGCTGTAGTTTTTTCCCACACCAGAGCGAGCACTGTGTGAACTACGAACGGCGCACAAAGCCAATATGCAAAATACCGATTTTCCAATAGCAAAGGATATCGTAGTAATTCTTTGCAAAAGATGGTGGAGGCTCTGAAAAGAACCGAATTATTAAATCACTTGGTGCTCCGCAATATTGATGTCATTTCCCTCGAATGTACAACGCAGAAGCAGTATTATATTACTCTTCCATATGGAATAGAACTGCGAATGCCTCGAGATTATAATAATTTTCAGGAACTGAATTCTCGCTACCGGAACTAAATTCTATAACTGGGCTCTGGACCTAAGCCAACCGAAATGAGGTACTTAAGATGCACTTGCTTTACTCCATGCTCAGTCAACTGCGTAGGTTAGAATGAATGAAATATATCACAATATATCAAATATTATACCTATCCAGTAGGGAACGCAGGAATTAAATGTGGTTTACTACTTCAAACTCGTTTACTCTCTCACAGGGTAAAATTTGAAAAAGCGCCCCAAAGTAAAGTTAGATGTATTCACGTTGAAATTTGGCCAAAAACCATAATTGATGAATAACACCAATAGTGTTTGTATCATATTTCATACTTTGAAGTTTGCCCAATGTGAAAATTTGTTATTCGCAAATATGTTGTATGATAAGATTAATTTTCAACCTAAATTGGTTCTGATCAATATCGAAGTAGCAACACATGGGTTATCTTACCAGACATTGCGAGACTGACGTATAACAGTTCAATCGTCACGAATTATTCGAAATCAACCGCACAAATCGATAGTTTTATTCGAAAATCCATACCTGAAGTAAGGTGCTCGATGAAAAAGACATGTTTTACTGCTCAACCTCGAACCAGCGAATGATATATTTCCGCCCAACGTAATAAAAGCAATTGACCTTGTGCATCGAAGTTAAAACAATTCAATCCAATATCCACACTCAAGCCATGAAACCCCACCAAGTTGACGACACGCCAGGTTGAGTTTCATTGAAAATTAAAAAAAATACCAACGACCTATCAAAACATTGCAAAAAAAAATCACAACAGAATCAGTGACCGATCGCATCATGTTCCATCCCGAATCAGCGGTGCAGAAAGTGTAACCCCACTGGTATGTGCTGATGTTCGTCCTTCCCTGCCGTATCAGCGATGAGTGGTCAACCGTTAAGACATTTGCCGGTTACACCACTTGCAGCGTCAGCAGTAATAACTCGCCAAGGATGGATGGCGGAAGGTGCAATGGTGGGCTAACTTCAACATCCACGCACTTGCATTGCAAGATACCTATATAAGGAGAGTTGCGCAAGCTGGCGGTTTCCACGCTCTCAAATGCCACTAAGCGACGGAAAGTGGTCGCCGCGTGGAGTGCAGTCTCAGTCGGTCCTACTTGAAGCTGGTAAGTGTAACACCGGAAAAGTTATTTTCTTTCCATCATCAGTCGTCGTTTTTTTCTCTTTTGTACCCGACACTAAAATCACTTCGACTAGCTCATCATTCCAAAACGGGTCAGTGGATGCACAGTAAACGAATCATTAGCAGCTGCACCAACCATCATCGAACTCGAATGTGCTGCAATCTTATTTACTGTTTATTTCACTTGTACCAAGTTTGTTGATTCAAACATTATGAAATCACCAAATAAAAGCTAATATGAAAACTAGACCACACAAAAGAAACCTGATGAATGACTGTGATTATTACAACCTGTAAACGAAGGTATGAAAGAAAAACCTGCAATTCCCGACCATCGACCCACTTGTGTCCCACAACGTAGAAGTCGTGATGTCTATTGCATACTGCCGATGAGCTAGTTCCCGTGCCGACCGTGATCATTCGATGATAACTCTTGTCCGGTTTCTCTTTTCTCACCTGTACCAAGGCTGTGAAGTGGTACTTTTTTTCGTATCATGTTGCTTCGACCCGGTAACCGGCCCAGAAGACGACCGCCGTTTGATCTCACGTTACCAAGCAAGCATTCTTGTAGCCGTTCCTTGGCAGTGACGTAGCAGATGATGGGTCGAGTTCAACCCCACGAAGTTAATCAACTAAATTGTTGCAGTAGCGTATTCATTCGTCATAGCACCGACGGTGAGAATAATATGAATGGTGCTATCTTGCCCAGATAAAAGATTGTCAGATAAAATATCTTATGAAATGCTAATTCGAATTATTTTTACTTGAATAAATACACCGGACTGTGAAAGAAGACAGGCTAAAAATGTCTTCATTATTCTGACAGACCTCATTTGCTAAGTTTTTTGCTGTTGTTGTGGTTTTACAATTGCTTTTTGTGGTTTTACAATTGCTTTCCCAAGTAACAATTATTGTTACGCTAGCTTGTTTGTGACTAGTATGCAACCAGATATTTGAGTGATTGTTACTAACATCTAACCACTTGCATGACTCAAAAAGCGCAGTTTCTACTAGTTGTCAAGTCGGTTAAAAATAAGTTGTCGTTACGTTGTAATGCCATACTGAAATAACTTATCTTTTCATAACTTGAAAATAACTTGTTTTCAAGTAAACTAGTTGAAACTTAGTCACCATCGACATTATAAACATTAAATGAATCCTACTACTCCTTTTCTATCATCAATAAAAAAGCAGAAGAGTACTTTAAGTCACAAACTTGATACAAGGTACAAATTTCACAACGATTTTAAAACTGTCGTGCGGAATTCAATTTTACTTAACTGTTTTTTATGCGCCTTCCATCAAAATCTGTTTATAAAGATATAAAAAATAAACAACAAAAAAACGCTTTGTTCAGAATGCTCAAAATTATTCCAAGTAGAGTGATTTCTCATCATTTTAAATACATATATCATGAGAATTATAGAATTATCACAATCGATGTTCAATCCCTATATTATTTTCTTCGTGTTTATGACAGTGCATAGAACAAAAATGACTATTCTGCCTTTCACAATTTTCGGCAAAAAGTAGTTTTGAAAAAAGTAATATCCTGGTTTTATTTATGTTTCATACACTTCTTGAAACTCCATTTTGTGTTTGCCATATTCAAGCCAACAAAGGTTGTTTTGTTTGGATTTTCGTTATCATAACTTTGGGAAACCCTACCGATAACTATCTGAATCAATGAAGGAATTATATGTTGTAATCTCATAATATCTAAGTTATTACTACATGAATTCACATAGTAACGATTTACATATACGCTTACGTTTTAATAATGGTTTCGCAACCTTTTTTCAACTAGTAGCTAAAACCAAAACTGTGATTAAAGATATGTTAGAATCAAGTAACGATAACTTACAAATGATAGCTAGTTCAATGTTTATGTTATAAAGAAACACTGCTGTCGCCTTGTTTTAACCAGCATAACATAAAAAACATGTTCGTGTTCTTGTTGCAACATAGTTGGGCTAAGTGGTATCAGAACTAGTTACGGGTTGCCAATATTGGAGTCAAATAAACTTATTTTCAACTAGTAGCTAGAAATGAAGTTGTGATTAAAGATATGTTTGGATTAAGTTACGATAGCTTATAATTTATAATTAATTCAATATGACAAAAAGATGTGGTGATTTGAAACCTAAATAACTATTTCGTAACTGGTAATGTTATGAAAAAACATTGCTGTCACCTTATTTTAACCAGTATAACATTAAAAACATATTCGTGCTCTTGTTGCAACATAGTTTGGACTTAGTCGCATCAGAACTAGTTGCGGATTGCTGCTTGGGTTTGACTTTTTGATTTTACTTGTATCGTAATTTTCAAAGAACTTTTTGCTAAGACCAATTTTAGATGGGGAATTTGTACATTATTCATATTGCTTCTCTATGCGAATTAATAATCACCAAAATATGAATCAGGACATAATATTCTTAAATTTAGAATTTTATGTACTGATGAATCATCTATTGTTTGTACGGAATGGCTGTTACTGAACAAGTATCGACGTACGATTCAGTTTTGCCTTTATTTGGTCGTCGAAAGGTGAGATAACTCAGCACTCACAAGTTCCTATCTCATGCCTCCCCGTGTGTCTATGATGACATTTGGTCAACAGAACGGTGTCAACTGGGTGCTATCGCCTTCTGCGTTAGCAGCAGAATGAGAGGGTGCGAATTTGTTTTTTAGGTAATAACTCCAATGAAATGCAAAAAATGTTCTAAATCATTCAAATAAATCAACTATTTCGACTTGATGACCCATTGCTGATGTGAATTTAAACAGCTTAATGTGATTTTCGATTGACTTTAACTTAAACACTCTTTTTTCAACTTGTTTTTATAAAAACCGTCTGTAAATATTTTTTCTACTCATGTTATTACTGTTTTATGTAGGAGCGTCTATAGGAAAAATATTCAGATGTATTCAATAGTATGATATTGAATACATCTGTCCCAAGAGTGTAATTGACTATTTCCGAAGACTGAATGTTTGGATGCGATTAGTGAGAAATAGAACATTGAATGCAAAGTGGAGTATTGATAATATCGGAAAATGGTAATTATTTATAAAAACCTGTTTTAATCCACCTAGTGGTGTAATGATGCCTTTCTCATATTACTCATAATATCAAAAATATTACTGTGGAATTCGCAAAAAATGTTCAGTGAATAGAAATAGGAAAGTTTGTTCGGACTTAATTTAACATACTCAACGAATCCTGTTTACCCTGTAGTTCCGGAACCGGAAGTAGTATCCACAACAAACTTCGGAATTCCCTATGAAACTGTAAGACTTTTTCTTTCAATCTTTAAGTTTGTGTAAATTGATTTGGCCATCTTGAAGGAAAGTGAGTGAGGCTCTTTTGCAGGTTTTCTTCCGAAACCGGATTCAGATGACCGGTATAGCCGAAGTTGGTTTGTTTGCCAGCGACAAATATGACCTAAAAACGGGAACAGATTTGAACCTAGTTAAACCTATACTTACTATCTCATGCTCTATTTCGATTAAATCAATTAAGCAAAATCTAACAAACGCGCGAACCAGCGTTTTTGTTACTTCTGCATATGTAAGTCAAGCTAAACAGCATGAATCAGCAGCATAAAACATGTAGTAGGAATATTATTTTTGTTATTATTATTATTATTGACTACACCACCGGCACGATATTACTGCACTACCATATTTTTTGCAAATAAATTTGAATTCATTGGCATTTGTTTATTCTTTCGGTCATACTGATCATAAAATAGCTATAATTTTATTCAACTGCAACACTGTCTTTTACCAATATTACACACTAGTAGCAGACATCCGTAATCGTTTCGATTTCTTCATAGCGTGTACGATATAGAATAACGCACGCATCGTTTGTTTTGTGTTTTCTTTCGGTGTGGTACATATTGTCGTTCTATATGGGAATTTGAAAACTTTGACACTCATCGCCCTGTAACTACGGAACCGGAACTTGGATCCGAATGAAATTTCACAATAGCTTTAAAAATAATATGAGCTTTAATTCAAATCAAGATATGTGAAAATCGGTTCAAGCATCGCAGAGAAACCGAAGTGAGTTCTATTTTTAAGTTTTTCTGCATCTTCTGCTTTCGGAACAGGAAAACTGAGGACCAGTAGTACCGAATTATTCTTTTAGGCCCACAAACTAACAAGCTCTGCAAACTAGAAGAATTTTTCCAGACAGTTTTAAGGGATTTGTACCTGTTTTTGACCATCGTTCGTGAAAAAATACTAATGAAATTGGAAATTTTCCACTTATCACGCTCTGAATAAAATGTTCTAGAATTTTTTTAGGAAACTATAAGGCCTTTCATTTGAATCTTAGTTTGTGAAAATCGATTGAGCTGTTTCAGAGAAAATTTAATACACTCTTTTTCTCTAATTTTCACATATTACCATGTAAGTCCGGAACGGTCAGATCCAAATGAAATTCAATAGCAGGCTATGGGACCATAAGACCTTTTATCTGAATCTTAGTTTGTGAAAATCGGTTCACCCATCTATTAAAAAGTGAGTGCATATTTTTTCACTTTTTTGGTGCATGTCATATTATATCACCGGAACCGGGAGTCGGATCGGGATGAAATCCAATAGCAGGCTCTGGGACCATGAGACCTTTCATTAGAATCATCAGCAATTGTGGAAATCGGTTAAGCCATCTCCGAGAAAAGTGAGACACACACTCACACACACATACACACACACACACGCACACACACACACACACACACACACACACACACACACACACACACACACACACACAGACACAGACACAGACACAGACACAGACACAGACACAGACACAGACACAGACACAGACACAGACACAGACACAGACACAGACACAGACACAGACACAGACACAGACACAGACACAGACACAGACACAGACACAGACACAGACACAGACACAGACACAGACACATACACAGACACAGACACAGACACAGACACAGACACAGACACAGACACAGACACAGACACAGACACAGACACAGACACAGACACAGACACACAGAGTGAGAGAGAGACAGAGACAGAGAGAGAGAGAGAGAGAGAGAGAGAGAGAGAGAAAAAAAAAATGAAGAACATAAACTAAATATGCGTCGATTACTTGCAATTTGCAAGAGATCGATAGTCTTTCTGTAATGTTTGAATCCATTTGATGCAAACATTTCATTGATGCGGGGTTGATCGATGGAACGGTGACCGCGGAACACGGTTTGCTCTGTATACAAAATTGATCATCGGAATTCGATTTAGTTAACACCTCCCTAAGTCCTAAACTAAAGTTATTTTCATGTATTACCAACACACATGGAAAAACCTTTTTTCTGTAAGCCGCTGCCAGACAGTGGGGCGTGGGATAGGTCAAACACACACAGGATTAAGTTTTGCCTTTCTAATAGAAGTTATAGCATTTCTGGAAAAATCGACTTTTGAACGGAGCCTCGGAGACCGATAGTATTACAATTTTACTAAGCTCGACTAAGTCTGAAAAATTTGTGTGTGTATGTATGTATGTATGTATGTGTGTGTGTACCTTTCATCAATTTTATTTCGAGCTCAATATTCTCGAACCGACTTCAACAATCTTAGACTTGTTTGAAAGTTGCTTTTGGGTCATTGATCAAGTTCGATGATCAAAGATCTAAGATTTTCTGAATCCAAAGATATAATGATATAAGTGACGTAACCGATGAAACGCGCTGGTTTTTTACCGCTCAGAGATTACCGAACTGATTTTAACAAACTAAAACTCATTTAAACTTGAACTCGTTTAAAAGCTAATATTAGGTCATTGATTAAGTTCGAAGATAAAATAACTGTCACTCTAGGTTCCGGAGATACAATTGTAAAAGTGACGTAACCAACAAAACGCGCTTTTTCCCTGCGCTCAAATTTCTCATAAATGGCTGAGCAGGTTTCAACAAAGTTTAGCTCGTTTGGAAACTATTATTGGTTCATTCAACTGGATTAAAGTTCAAATGACGGTCACCTACGGTTCCGGATATACAATGGCATAAGTGACATAAATGTCAAAAATCATTACCGCTCAATTTTTGCCATTCTCATACAGAGAGATTATGCAATCACTATGAATACCGACTTTTGAAACGAGGACCGGAGGGCCGAGTGTCAATATACCATTCGACTCAATTTGTAGAGTTCCCAAAATGTCTCTGTGTGTAACGTTTTATGCAATAACTTTTCTCGGAGATGGCTGAACGGATTTTCACATAATTCGACTCAAATGAAAGGTCTTATGCTCCCATACATAAAATTTCTGATTATTGTTTGGATCCGATCCCGGAAAAACAGGATAAAGAGTGTTCAACATATCAAGTTATACAAATTATAGTTATAGAAGTTATACAGAGTAGTGATGCAAAACACGTAAAACTTGGGAAATAACCGTAGTGGGGATGGATTCGTAGTGTCAGTAGGATCGTAGCACCAGCCATGGTTCTGTACACTCTGAATCGGCTGCGAAATCTGTTGAAACAGACGGTCAAATTCCACTACAGGAATGTAATACCAAGGCTCCGAAAGCACAGAAAAGAATGATCACAAACTCTAAACTATAATGAACTAAGTGATGAGTGTCTTATCAGAACCAACTATCCGTGACTGAACCGTGACTGAATTGTCTTATTAGCCTATTGAACGAGGTTGAACTTTGTCCGAATCTGACTTCCAATATAATAAAAGATAAAGATGTCTTCATATAGTTGACGACATAAAAAAGTACGAAATTTTTGAAGTAGATTGTAAATCTATTCGAACTTGTAGGCCATTTAATGGCCATATAAACTTACTGCAACTGTGACAGCCTCCCGATTCCGGAAACAGTTATCCAAAATGTCATAAATTAAACCTGCATCGATTTCTCGTGAAATAATAATGAAAATGGCACCATTACACTACTAGGTAGATTGAAACAGGATTTTTTTAATATTTTTAAGCAAGTTCGAAACAAAAATTTATCTACTGATAGTTTTCGTGTCAGAAATTATCTTAATAAAAAGGCAAAAATATTGCCCTCGGCATCTTCGAACTAAGGCATCCGAGAGCGTTACGAAATTACTTCAAATTTCAAAGTTATTAAACTTTTTCTCGGCTTGATTTTTTATTAACAAAATGAAACGGTTGTAAGAGTTATTGTAAATATTATTGTACGTAAACGTTGTTTAAGTAGTAAAAAAAGGTTTAAACACCAGTTGAGTTCTAATTAACCGAATCTGCAAACGGACTACGGAGGGTGTCACTTCGAGTCCACGTGAAGTAAGTCAGCACTATATCCTGCATTATTCAACTGGTGCTTCGCGTAAAAGAAAATTACAATAACCAGTATCAAGTAATGGAGAAACTCAACAAAATCCGAACAACTATGAAAATTCGCGTTAAAAAGATAAAATAGATTTGATTGTATATAAGATCAAGGCGGCTCTACGTCTTGCCATAACTACAACAAATCGGGTTAGAACTCATTCACTCGAAATTTTATGACATTAAAATTAGAGGTGCTTTAGATAGGAAGAGTGAGAATGCATACTGATTGTCGCTAAAAATATTATCGTAATGAAGACTCCGGTGTTGGACGATACGATACGAGAGCCAACGTAAAATAAATATTACTTCCCTTTAATTCAATTTGGGCGTCTCGAAATGAATCAGTTGCTTCTAGATTTTGCTGGTAAGTTATCCACTACATAGAATAATTAATTAAATATAAGTAAAATCTCATTCAACTTTCAGACCACAATTAGGTTAAATAAACGATATACATCAATATCGTCATTTACGTGACAACGGAAGAAATCTGAGCACAGATTCACATTAATGTAAAAAAATCACTCTAAGTTCTTCGTCAGTTTGTGTTTCAAATCATACACCACCAACTTCAACACATATTTTGGAATAAAATAACATACATGGAAACCTGTTTCATACAATCAAACGGATCACTTTTCACGTGACGACACTTTGCCGAAATGGAAATGGCATGTTGCCGAAACCAAGCCTAATTCTCTATTGACTTGTCGGTGCTATATACGTGAGCCGGAACGCTTACTTCGAACCGTATTTGGATAGAAACTTTCAACAGATTATGGGGGCGATCGGAAGATTAGAGCTTTTATGTTTCCATATCACAAGCTAAGGCGGGTAAGCTTGAACGAATTTGTTCATTCAGGAATCCCTAGTCTAGCATGTTCATACGTTCTTGCATCGAATTCAGATCAGGGAAGCATAGTCTCTGTGATCGCATCGCTCCTTCTTGTTTCCAGTGCTGAGCTGTCGTTCTTTAGGCTATGAGTTCAATAATAACATTAATAATATTACGATGCAGTCGTTACGGTTCAGTGCCGAACAAGATAGCATGAACCCACTCACGCAGTTTACACTTTCAAATTCCACCAAACACCTCATGTGCGGCAAAGCGCAAAAGGATCAACAGCAACAGGTTTTTATGACTTGCCATTGCCCACCTAAGAACTTAGAACCGTCACCATCAGTTCCAAGGTTAGCATAGGAATTGTCGTCTCAAACTCAAAACATGTTAGTAGCATGCCAGGTCTAGTATAACCAGTCAATGTTGGGTCTAGTTGAACTCAGTGTTCCACTTAGAAAGAACATTATTCCAAAATGCTTTGCCATTCTGTACCTACATAGGACACTGACTTGATATCCCGAGAAAATATGAAAAAAAACTTATTTTGCAAGCTGCTTTTAAGCAACTACATTTGGTCTTCGCTGACATTTACGGTAAACAGTGCCGCAGTTGCACTTCAATGTTTTTGCTGTAAGACGACTCTGCGAGAGTGTCATTTGCCTGGGGAAATACAAACTAGGCGAACAACCGGCTTCAAAGCTTATTTTTCGTCGTCCTCCTGTTGAGTAGGTGAATAAGCATCAGACTTGTACTGCTATTGAAAGATATAGACGAGAGGGATTTTGAATGAATGAAAGGGTTTTTTTTATACTCGATTTGAAACGTTTGGTCTTTCGCCGAGGTGGAGAGGGATTCTCTCGATGCATTCATTTGATTGTACACACGGACCGACCGAAATTAGCTCTGCGCCGAATTCGTATTACTGTTTTTGAATAAGTTGATTTCAACAACAAAATTTCCAAAATATCTATAAAATTAGTTAAAATTGAGAATTTATTTTGCTGAAAAAAACTTTTATTTTTTGAGAATGTGTTTAGTTGGCGAATATCCTGGACACAAACCAGCAATATTTCAATCCACCGCGAAATTCTCATTGACAACTAATTTTGTTATTAAAATCAGAAAATTTGTTTCTATTTATCTATCACCATTATTACTGAAGGGCAGCACAAAGAAAACAAAAATGAAATGGGTTTTATTAACAAGTTAATTAGCCAAAAACTCATGAGAAGTGTCAAAGCAAAACAATCCATTAAAAAGCTATAAAAGACAGTCTTGTTGAAACTGCTTGCAAATTGTTTAGATGATAAATTTCTAAACCGATTTGTAAAAATGGCGTAAACTCTTAGTGGAAAGTGTATTTATTCAGAATTTGAGCGCATTAAAAGCGATTGTGCGTAATAATGTTTTTACGCGGAACAGTGAAGTGAGTTTCAAATGTTGCACTCAAATTGTATATGTCAAATGGTGTTTTTTGTATCTTCCAACCTTCCGGGCTACGAAATCCGATGTGCTACTTGTATTCGGTTTTTGTTTTCCGAGTGCTCAAAGTTTTCAGTGAGAGAGTCGATTTCGCGAAGTCGAATGAAGAAAACAGCGATTTAGGAGAAAAATTTTCAAAAAGAAGTTTATGTTTCATTTATGTCTTTTTCTCCAATACAACATCGTATTTATACCTGACAATATAGAAAAGTCACGGTTGACTGAAATTTTTTTCTGTAGTAGTGTGCCATCTGATGGCTAGTAGTCATTACGGTGTTAAAATTTTCTCGGTGACAGAGCGCCATATATCTGCAAATTGCAGAAGCCAATTCAACCATTCATGTTGGTTGAAAACAACGTTCTATTTCTCTAATTCAACTAAAAAATTAACTGAAAGGAAATGAAGTGTGCCTTAGCTAAGAAATGACAGCACGTTTAATTGGTGAATTCAACTAAAAAATAGCTATTACAACAAATATTTTATTATTATTATTATTATTAAGGGAATTAGAACAGAAAATCAAGTAATTTTTTCGCCAAAATGCTGATTTCGGTCTTTCCGTGCATACATTGAAAAATTAATACGAAAATTCTTTGTTCCGGATTGAGAAGTTAATGATTTTCAATATCAGATGGAAATTTATTTTCTTAATCATGTACTGTGCGCATCACAATGGTATGAATGTAGCTTAACATATTATTGAAAACAATGCCACCATAACAAAAAGCGTTGGCTTCAGGAACCAGCATTCATTGCAAGGTGTTGGTTACTACGTCGCGATAACTTTGGCATGTTCGCCTGTGTTCGATTCCTAATCCTGATTGGATTTTTTCAAAATAAAAATACGGCATGCTATTGTCTTCGTGTTGTGTAATTTTCATTTTTAATTACTAAAATTTATGATTAAAACAGTAAACGCGATACGCGGAATCAATGCGATGTACTGTTATAGCATCGCATTCACCCTGACACACGAAACTCCTCGCGATCGTGAAATAACCAAAATATTTCAACTAATCGATAGTTGTTTTTTCTAAACTGTCATTTTTGTTTTTCGATCAACAGAAACGATGGTTGAAATAACAAAATTTTTGGTTGAAAAAAGATGCTGTCAGTTAGTCAAGACACACACCTTTCAATTTCAATAAAGATTTTAGTTACAACAGCCGACCTTGTTTTTGATTTAACAGTTATGTGAGTTGAAAAACAAATCGGTTTTAGTTGTTTTAGATATTACGATTAATTATTTCAACTTAAGCAAAATTATTGATTTGGAGAGATAATAAAATATTCCTTATTGATATACGTTCTGATTTTTTGAATGAAAATTCGGTATGTTAAGATATTACCTTCCATCTATCGGTATGATAAAACCTTCTCAGCCCTTGCTTTATATTAAATGAATTATTCATTGAAACCACTTTTATTTTTGTTTTTAATATACTGTCTTTTAGTAGTGCTGGTGTCAACGAGACTTTCTAATTGTGACCACTATATTACTTACGAACAAAAAGTCGAACCGAATGCACTGATTTTTATTTTTTAAGCCATTGCAACTTACAGTTTCAACAGATTATATGAATGAATATTCAACATTTTCAATTTAATCACTTTGTTCATACAATTTTTGGACATGACTTGAAGATAACATGATCATTCATTAACATGCATTTCACGATGGAGAATCAAGTTGATTTTAAGACCAAAATTCAAACACATACAATTCACTGGGTTCTAGTTTTGGTAAAACACGTTTTGTTAATTGCAATATCTCTAACGGCTATCAGTTCTGTGCATAGCACTACTTTATATCAATCGTTTCTTCTTGTAACATCAAGGTAGTAAAGATGTAGATAATTTATCATCACATTAATATTCTAAACTAGTGTTATGATAAACATTAATTTACTATCATTCAAAAATAACTCTTCACGAGTTTTACAAACGTATAATAAGCGAATTTCGTTTGCATGAAAATGTTTGAATTTCATTTAAAGTAATGATTGATTTTCCATTGCGATTTTTGTTTTGCTTTGTGCTGTTTTTGACATTAGACAGCATTAAAAAGACATATTTTTCAACTACTTCAACTTGGTTGAATCAACTAATTATTAGTTAAAACAACAACTGCAAAAATCAAAAATTGCGAGATCGTATTTTTTTTATTGGAGGGTTCTCCGTGCAGGTTTGATTTGATCAAATGTAACTAGCCCAAATGCGCGTTTCAATGCTTCGCGTGACGCTTTCACTCTGACAGCAACCTAAGACGCTCATAACGTGCAACTTATGCAAATGTTAGAATAAACAATGTTACCCGTTACAATTTAGAGTTAGCCACGAATTTTCAATTGTCTGAAATCACAACGGTTACCTGCAAGTATCCTGAGTAGTTTATTCAGTAGTCTTCAAATTCCACCCGAAAATCGATTACAATTTCAGTGAATTGGGTGATGATCAGTCGATAAAATCCACCTTATTGTTATGTTGCCACTAAAGGGCCACGTGAGCCCGAGTTTTCAACCGTTTTGAAGAAAATCACGGCACAGGCACGAATGTTTGTTATCGGTTTGTGATTTTTATTGAATGCGGTACTGAGGTACAGACAAATCATAGCTGCCTTACGAGATGTGCGCCCGAAAGAGAGGAAGAAATTCAATGGATTCAAGTTTATGTGAAAAACTATTTGCATCGGAATCACATGCTTCGCGATGTATATAAAATTTTTACAGCCGATAGTACACTAATAATAAACTTTCAACGAATTCTATAGCTCGTCTCGCCAAAGAACACTTGCCAGCTGGCAAGCTTCTTGGGATAAAGATGATTTGGGTCGGTGGATGCACTCAATTATTCCGAAAATATCGACAAAGGCATGGTTCAGGGGACTGGATGTGAGTAGGGATTTCATTCGTGTGATGTCCAGACTCATGTCCAATCACTACACGTTAGATTCACATCTCCTTCGAATTGGGCTCTCCGAGACTAATCATTGTGCTTGCGGAGAAGGTTATCGGGATATTGATCATGTCGTTTGGACATGCGTGGAGTATCGTGATGTCAGATCTCAACTAATAAATTCTTTGCGTACCCAAGGTAGACTATCCAATGTCCCAGTTCGAGACATTCTTGCTTGTCGTGACCTTTCATACATGAAACTTATTTATCATTTCATAAAGAAAATTGGAGTTTCAATTTAATAAAGGCCCCTTTTAAGACTTAGTTCTGATTCCAGCTGCGACCATGAGTTCAACCAATAGCTAAATTAGAATCAAAATTATGTAATGATACAAACAAACTCGAAACAGTTTATGAAATTATTAACAAAATGTATGAAAATATCAGCTTATTTTATAATCTATAGAAGTTAATCGTTTGGTTCAAATAATATTTCCGAGTAGATTTCATAATTAATGACGAGTTACCTAAGATGATGTTTAAGTAATAAGAGGAATATGTTTTAATAAATTCAAATCGTTGTGACTATGTTAGAATTAAATTAGGATAAGAATTTTATGTAAAAGTGATGCTACGGCGAAGAAAAACTTATGTAAACTGCCTTAAGAAATAAACGTATTTATGGAAAAAAAAGTACACTAATATCGTACCAGGGATGTAGTGATATCAATGAAAACTGCGAATATAATACCATATTCATATACAAAAGTAACAGAAGTGCAAAATACCGCTTGTTTCGTTTGTTTTCGAATAATTGGTTTAATCGAAATAGTGCAGGAGAGGTAAGCTAAACAACTGGAATTAAAACCAAAGACTTCGTCTCCATAATCAATATTTAGAATGGAATATTTTTTCATTAAATTCATTGTTAGCGAGAAAACAAAATACTATTCCTATAAAAAACAAAACAATTTTTTTTATTAATTCATCTACTGTACTCACCGGCAGATTCTTTCAATGAGTTCCTTAGCTGGTAAAAATTGATGCCGGTATACGACCGTAACAAATATCCGATCGCTCGTCGATCTCGGAAGTATTCAAACAACACCAATTACAACGACTAGCATCAAAACACTGCGCCTTTCGTTTGTGGTAATGAACCAATTATCCGTACAATTCCCAGACACGAATTCTCAAACTAGAACGATTAATTAGCTACGTTTGCTTCGGCGCACCTTCCATTCAGGGTTTCTTCCACACCAATCAAAATTCACCGTCCCACCGATTAAGAAGAGAAGAAAAAACTCCTATTGACCTTGTTTCACGCGGTGAAAATAACTTGACGGCAACCGTCGAGTCTTTCTCACCAGCCAGTGATAGTCGGGCACACTCCCCGCACACGAGCACTCTCTTCGCTGGAACCGGACCAACCGATCCAGGCAGGGTCTGAGGTGCTATTATGGAGCTTTTATTCCACTCCACAATTTATCACTAATCCGTTAAATCTTCCTTCTAATCACACTTTTTCTCTTTCTCCGTCAGTCTTTTCGCGTTGTTCAACAATCACCGATTGCCATCAGTCAGAAAAGGCCGAGGAAAAAAAATCTGACGTATTACGCGACACGTACACTCGCGATCATATATGCACTCACACACAGAAACACAATCGATGTCAAATGATGTTTTTATTCGGGCTGTATATATTTCAGCTCCTATCTCTCACTGGGATCTTCGCTGCTGCAGTGAAAACAAAACCTTTGGATCAGCTTTTATTTCGTTGGAAGAGACACGAGGGGACAGTAAAATATCATTAAAGCATATAATTGCTAACTTTAGCGGCTCGCTTTTTCTTCGCTCAACCCTTGTCGACGCTCCGTTACTGCTGGGAAAAAAGCACTTCACCACACAACACCACCGGCACCCCTAGCGATGAACATAAATATTAGCAATCAATAGCTTTTCACCTTTTCTCGGGCGCACACACTGCGAGTACTATTTCGACCTTTGAAAGACATCCGCTACTATGAACAACACTTGGCACATCATCCGGTTACAGTGGTCAGTGCAGAGCAGTAAGATGTGTACATCGAACAGCATCGATCATAATTACCATATTTTTATGATGCACTACTCATCGATGGCACTCGTCTGCACGCAGGAGAATTGTATGAGTAACAGAATTGGTTAATTATACGTTAACTGACTGACCGGCGCACTGCGTAAGTCCGTCCATTTGGGTCTGGAAAACAATACAAACTTAACAACTAGATACAATCCAATGCAAGAATGGCGTTCGTATGCGGTAGTAGTTCGCTATGATTGTTTTTAATTGCGGCATTTGGCGATGAACTTGAATTCTAACAACGGAAAGAAAACATTTGGGTTCGTTTTGTGTTGGCTCGTTGAGATCATTTCCATAACCTTGAAGCAATTTATCGACAGTCGTCAAGCAAACGGATACCACGCGGGGCTCGGAACTGATGGTAACTAGATCGAATACAACAGCTGTGTGAAACACTTGGACATTGATGAAAACAGACGGATCCATCGAATTAAAAAATAATGGAGACGCGTTGTTTCAAACAGTTCGAAAAAGGTCATTGGAAGCTCGTAAAACATTCGATATTGTCATTGCAATAATTCTTAGTGAAAACTAATTAAAAACTATAACAACCTATGATTTATATATAACTAGCTAACCCGTCGAACTTCGTCTCGCCCAAAAATTATTTGTTCGAATTTATGTTTTCGGGCAAAATTGTCCAACGTTCTCTTCATTATTTTTCTGATTACTTAACCTAAAATCTACGGAATTCGACACACATTCGCTTCAGCTCAGACAAGAAATATCACCAAAAATTAATGTGAAAATTTGAAATGCTTCTGTTGAGCAAAACTTGAGCGAAAGCACAAATTGTTATCTCATCCTTTGAGTTAATGCACTGATCAGAGATCCCTTTCTAATGGCTTCGACATAAATGATAAAGTCATATGTGAATGTTCACTCGACAGAACAAACTTTGAAGCAGTTCCTTATACAGCTTTTAAGCAGCGAGAAAGTTTTCTCAGAGCTTGTTCCGTACGTTCAAGTTGCCAAAAAGTACGACGTGTACTTCAGAGCTATAATAAAATGGATATTTTCAGGTACTGTGGCACTTGGACGCCGCTTAAATTTTAATTTGATATCAATCTTACCAGTTTGAACATTCTTCATAGAATATGAAAGATAAAATGGCAGTTTCAGTCTATTATGGTAATCATCTTGAACATTGATATATAATTGTCACTTATTGTGGGCGCTTAGTCTACACAGATAAAAATATTTTGTGAATTTACATTCACATATTTGAAGCTGGCAATTGAATGGAAAGATACATTACAAACTAAGCGGATACAGTCTTGTTCAATGAAAAACTAAATGCATTTCAATGTAATTTTACATCAACCATGGTTTCAAATCAGATTTTCGTTTCAACTGAAATCTATTTCATAGTACATGTACATGTCGTGTAAGTTTCATCTTTTCTTTCTGTGTAATCTAAATCATTAGAAAAAAGAATGCATCTTTTCATAGGTTCATTAAAAAAATTCTGATTTGTTAATCACGAGCCCGCGATGACTAATACTGTTCATCTGATTCCATTGAACACAATTCATCAACTGGTAAATGATATCAGAACTTCTTCTTCTGGTTAGAACCGGGCTAAAATAAATAACTAATTAACTTTTCCTCCGCTGTAGGCACGGTTTTCTAGAACAGTCATATGCCAAACGTATTTTTCAACGATGTAGTATTTTTTTCTTCGACGGCCAAACACTTATACAACTCGTTATGCGCCACCTATCGATGATCCAGCAAGCATAGGCGACTTTTTCAACAGAACATTTTATTCTCCATACAAAACAACTTCATAGGTTTTTCCCACTTTTACGGCACATTTTACTAATTTTTTTGATGTACGAACCCGGCAAGGGTAGAAACTAATCAAACAAAAAAAAGAATCATGTTAATGCGTCCATCCGTTCTTACGTGATGCGATTACAAAGAATGACCTCTGCATTTTCTCCATCTGTGATGCATGAAATACATAAAAGTCTATGAAAATCTAAAAAACGTTTTTCAACATTATTATAAAAAGTTGTAGAAATCAGTGATTTTTTCAAAAATGTGAGAACGTGTGTAGCAAAAATGATTGAAACATCTGTGGTTTTACAGAAAAAATGTTGAATATGGTAATCCTACCCCTAAAAAGTTATGGATAAATGATCAATTTTAGTGCATTTAAACATTTCGCTTAATTAACACATATTGTGAGGATGAAGCCATCGTTTTTGAATTGCTTCTATTTGCTAGATTCATGCAGAATAATTTGAAAAGTATCGAGAATACAGTTATGGCAAACCAATCTAGAATATTTTAAGCTATTTTGATGTACTCATGTTTTCTGTATTAAGAATAATGGAAATTAAGGCTACAATTTCAATTCATCGTGAAGATGAAAAAAAAATGTATCATTTAAATAGTATGAATCATGAATAAAAAAATAAATTAAGCCTATACTTCTTCACAAGTAACCAGAAGCTTCACAGCAACTATAATTGTCCTCGTTCAAGCTCAACAAAGGTTCAATTTTAATTCCACATGAACTTTCTCGTTTCTTGAACGCACACGATGAGCAGCTTGAAAATACAGAACAGTTTTCGCTTACACGTACACGTACATTTTTAGGCAACTTGAAAGTACAGTGGAAGCTCCGAATGCCCGTCTAATAACATGAAAATACCAAACCAGTTCCGCGTGAATGTGTGAAATATTACTTAGGGATGTTTTCGAGTTGTGTAATTCACATTTAAGAGCACGAATTTTGGATTTCATGACAATATCGACCAATAATCAAAGAGACTTAGATTAATTATGATAATGCCTATCCAACAAGCTCTAGATTGCAAAAATCCATCTGGTATTAATAAAGATTACTATTACTCAATTAGTTACTATTATTACTACCACTTCCCAACTACATATCACAAATTCAGAATATTTAGGATGCTAAGAAAGCGAACTTGAAATTTCCAGGAATGTGCTTACTTTTTGTCTTGTGAAATATTTTGATTTTGATAACATAAAATCTATGAAAGTTTTATTAAAAATCTAACAGCGTTTATAGTGATTCATTAAAAAATGTTATGTTCTAATAAAAATGGTTCACACAATTGTATTTTGATCCAACAAAATCATTTGCGAAGTTGTGAAGAAAGCTTCATCTCTCTTCACAAATTCAAAATATTCAGGATGCTAAGAAACCGAACTTGAAATTTTCAGGAATGTGCTTAATTTTTGTCTTTCGAAATATTTTGATTTTGATTACATAAAATCTATGAAAGTTTTATTAAAAATCTAACAGCGTTTATAGAGATTCTTTAAAAAATGTTATGTTCTAATAAAAATGGTTCACACAATTGAATTTTGATCCAACAAAATCATTTGCGGAATTGTCAAGAAAGCTTCATCACTCTTCTTCGTAGAACGACTTTAGTGTATATTTTACTTCAAAAGTCTGTTCTCGAGTAATGATAACCTTGCTATCTTAAAAAGGTTAGCGAGCATTCTCGTTTATTCGGCATACCCTAGGAGCGAAGAGACAAGGTGAAAATAAATAAGGTGAATAATGGTTTCCAAAGTGTGTTTCATTGCATCCACAAAGCAGTCCATTTGTTAGACCAGTTTTACGAATTTCAAAATTTTTGGAGTTTTGAGTGTTGCCCTTGTGATATATTCTATCGTATTTTTTGTGCAATAAAAATGAAGCGTTTCGAGCCGTATCTTGAATACCTGCTATTGAGCCTTTTAATTTGTGCATTATTTTATGATAACTGCTAAATTACAGATAATAATCATTTTTACAAAATAAGCTTCTAATTCTTGTTCATAAAAGCGCAATAAGTTGCATACCTTTGTGACAGACTGATTCAAGTCATTCTTGTTTCAAAACCCAGGTGTATGACGAAATACTTTTCAAGTTATATATGGATTTGCGTCACGTGTAAATTTCATGATTTTTGCTGTACACCTCTCGAAAACAAACAAACTTTTCGGAACACCCTGTTGAGCTCGCTCGGTTTATAAATTGACTTTAATTGTTGTTTTTTATTCTTTCTTTTCCATTTATTTAACTCTTTTTACTTTGTTAGACTATATAGTAAGTCTGAAGTTATTCACTTTATCTTGAGCAACATGTAGAGGACATTTGCCAAAAAGATAAAAGATAGGCCCTTGGATTCAAACCTGTATTCTACCAATTGCTAGCAAGGTGCGCTATCACTCCGCTATCGAGAAACTGTGCTAATTCGCATAATCCTACATTTCGAGCATTCATTTTTAACTCTTCGAACAGGTACCAATTTTTAACGAAAGTTACTTTTACTAACGATAATGTTCATTTATTATTACAGAAATAACTGTTATTTATTCCATCAAAGCAAAGTCTTCGTATTTCTTTCGTGAACAGTCACCATTCTGTTCCAAAAGGCTCCGCAATCGGCTCTTAGCGTACAAAACCATTGCATGATTGGATTAACGAACACTACGAAAGTTTTCAGGTCGTAACATATACATACAATTGACTTGTAAGATTGGGCCCTATGCATTGAATCTCCAACCCGCATTAGATTTTGATACGGATCAGGTCCGTGCGCAAGAATCATTCAAGAGGGGCGGGGGTTCAAAAGGCGAGGAAACCGCAAAATTCGAAATCAATTTTTGGTGATACTACAAGCTTTTAGATCGAAGATGACGTCGAAAGAAGAGCAAGTGTGAACGGCCCTGGCTCAAGGTTCATTTTAGGTGTAGGAAAATTTTCTTGTGAATCATCCGCAATCTGTACATAATTGATCGTCCCGCAAAGCGTAAAAAATGCGAAAATCATACTTTATGGTTTTAATGCTTAACGTCTACCTAACACTCGTTTGAAATTCCGTTTGTGGAGTTCGAAGAAAAAGGGCAAGATTCCGAAACATACTTTGTTTACCAGGCAATATGCATGTGGTCGAGCAAATATTGTTACCATTCCTACGCAAGCGTGACACACATTCACTATTCTGGTCTGATTTAGCATCCTGTCACTGTGCCAAAGTTGTTTTAAAATGATATGAGGCGAATGGAGTCCACGTTGTACCGAAAGAGACGAATCCACCTAACTTCCTCGTAAAGAGAAAAATCTCTCAGTATAAACAACAAGCTACAACTATAAAAAAAAATCGAAAATCTTGGACAAAAGCAGCTGAACCGGTTGCAACGAAGTCTGCACAGACTCTAATGGCTGGAATAAAAACAAAAGTTCGTAATCTCTTCATGCAGCCTAATTAAGTAACTTAAATTAACTTTAAGATGGCTAATAATGCACAATAAAATGATAAAAATGCATCTTGGATTGAACTAACAGCAAATTTGTTTTATTTCAAATTTAAACTGTCCCGATTTTGTCGCGAACAAGCCTTAGAAGTTTGCTAAAAATTTATGTTTTTGTTTATCTACTCATTACATTGTGCTTCGGAACATATTTCTCTGGAACCAATTGGATCTACAAGCGACTGCAGACTTGCGTTCGAATTCCGACCTTGAACGATTCTAAGAGTCGTAGCATCAACTAGGCAACTACTTTTTACACAAAGGGTTAGGTCGGTTTTCCAAAGGTCAAGTTTCGCATCGGAATGTAATCATGCGATAAAAGTGCATGAAATTTTTTTTAATGCAGATTTACGTCCAAGATCAATCCCATGAGACATGCATTCAACATGCAATATTCCATTTCACTTAATTTAGAACATGGATGGATTCTGATCGCGCCGCCAAGAATATCATAACAATTTTCGTATAAATTTCGTACTGGGCTTTTGGTTTTCATTAATGTTTTACGTTACTTTAGCTATCGTTAAACTTTAATGAATGTGTCTTGTCATTTTGCGAAAAAAAAAAACTGAAACGATCTACTGTGATTTGAATTTTTAAGATATTATGGGATGAGATTTTTCCCACTCTAATTGTCCATTCAGATCTTCTATCTGATGGACACAATAATAGTAAATAAATAAATAAATAATCTAACATCATCTAGAAGAAAGTATTACTTAACAAATACGAAAAACATTCAAATCCAACAGAAAAATATTATCACTTACAGCATACAATTTAAAATACTAATTTATGCAATCAAACATTTCTCCTAGCTAGCTTCCAACACAAACCAAACGCCATAATTTCCAAACACTGATCTGTTTCGAGGAAACCCTTATACCGATAACGGTAGTGTTTTCATGGAAAGTGAAAACCCCAGCACATGAACTTTAAACATAGTTTCTGTGTCTAGGTAGTCGGTGTTTTTCGTTTACCGGTACGTGATTCCTTACGGAAACATCAGTCGGTACACTCTGCCAGCAAAGGAGGTTACATAACGGAACGAAAGGTACTCCCGCGTTATCAGCGTAATCAGCAAAAATGTTTGTATATTTTGATAAATAGCGTGATGAATACTAGTTTATACTGTGGTGAAGCACCAAACAATATCGTGCCACCAGAGACGGAAAACAGTAAAACTGTCTTCCTCATTTGAACATGCTCCCAAAATCAGATCCATACATCTTTTTCTCATCAAATTCATCCAGAGAAAATTACCAGCATGGGAAGCATTGGTGTCGTTTGCTCGGATAAGATGACAAGCACAAAAGATTCAATGCTTTCAACTTTGTTTAAAGCTTTACGTAAAACCAAACGTTCTAACTTTTTGGCTCTGAGTTTGATCAATTGGTAACAATTGGGGTTTGGGAAAAATCTTGCGTTTATTCGAAGTAACAAATTATAATAAAAAGTTAACTATCTCCGTATACTGTTCAACTCATTTCTCATGGAAAGGAACCATCATTATTATTACTTCGTTTTCATATAAACGTTGGGTTTCGCACAAGTTTATAGCAGAAGAAGCTGAGCCTCACGATGTTGTTCCCCTAGAAAAAGAAAAAAAGCTCACACTAGTCGACAGTATCTAGCTCTTCGCTTTCTCCAACATCGGTAAGTTAATACATTGTCCATCAACGTTTGCGCAATTCATTCAATTACGAAAAACCATAGAAGTTTTTTCCCGTTTGCTCGATATATCCGCCACTTTCTACACCGCACTTCTCCGGTTGCACATCGGGCTCTGTCAGCCCGAATTCACCACGTAGGTTCCACGTTCTGCAGTAACCCGCATGCAATTCCACTTCCTCGTAAAACCACAAACACACGCTATCGATTGCACTATCCAGAGCAGATCAAACACGCCAGCAACGTTTCTATCGTTTTGTGAGGCCACTTTAGCAAGCATCAAACCCGGGAAGGCGAAAAAACCGGGAGAACCACTTCAACCGTCCGAATGGGGATACCGGCAAGGCGCGCAAGGCACACGCACTCCAAATTCCAGTCCTCGCGTTCCACTCTACTGCGGCTGCTGAGCCAAACCAAAACACACACACCACCGGTTCCAGAATACACGTTTGCAAGACTTTTTTTACCCAAACTTGCTTCCAAAGACGCACACGAGAGAAAGCGAAATACAAGTTTTCCGAACGAGCGAATGTAAGTCACTGATCGCACCGGGAGCTAAAGACCCACCGTTCCCCAATGAAAACAGACCGACTAGTGGAGCTCAGCGCTGCGCTCCACCAATGAGACGGGTGAGTTACCAGCAGCTCTCACTTGTTTGTTATAAGCGAACAAGCATGATCGCACGTGCTCTCGCGCATTCTCTTAAACGTTGTTCACGATCTCAAAGTGATAAGACTCTCGTCAGTTCTGTAGCTTGCGCGGAGCATGAGTGATCAAAACATTGCAGTGTTATGCCCACTGCATACCGGCTGAAATAATTGACAGGGCAACCACTAGTGCAAATGAGAACAAGTGGATACTAGGAGAAATTTTTTTTCTTAGATGTGGATGCGAAAATTTAATGCTTATAAACAAAATTTACTCGCTACTATTATCGTAATTTAAAATATTTTTATAAAACGCAATATCAAACAGCACAGATTATACTCAATGGAACAATAAATCAATCACCTATCATGCAAGGTAAATGAACATATAACTTCAATGTTGTGTGCAAATTATTTTTTTTTTTGATTGAATATAGAAGCTCTTAGCTCGTGGTCATTCTCGTTTGCTATTAATAATAATAATAATACTATCCAGCACTGTGTACTCGCTCTGTGCTATTATGTTTTAACATAATGAGTTCCAATTTTTTCGTCCACATTTCGAAGTTATATATGTATATATATATATATATATATATATATATATATATATATATATATATATATATATATATATATATATATATATATATATATATATATATATATATATATATATATATATATATATATATATATATATATATATATATATATATATATATATATATATATATATATATATGTTTAACTTCGATTTTTGAAAGAAACCAAGGGATTGTTTACACATTAACTAGTATAACATACAGAATTAAAAAGTGCTTTCCTCGTGTAGGAAATACACTAAGGTCTCTTTTAACACTGGAGTTACGTACCGTGTTAAAAAAATCCGTGTAAAATAAAACCGTGTTTATTGCGGAAACCGTGCAAAAAAAACCGCGTAATAATTCCAAAAATCGTAGCTTTGATTATTTGTTTGTTTTGTTTTTGATAAAATGTAACTGTTTTTTCACAATAAAAACGAAAATCTAAAAACCAGCCTGAGGTTACGAGAAGGGTCTAGTCATACTTTTTTTTTAAATAACTATTTAAATATTTATTGGAATATGAGTTAAAATTAAATTATTAAGATTTAAATTGGGTGTTCAGCCACAAGTGGTGACTTTTAAGCATTATTATATATATATATATATATATATATATATATATATATATATATATATATATATATATATATATATATATATATATATATATATATATATATATATATATATATATATATATGATTTGGTTATTACCATGAGGACATTATTTGTTCCGCAATTCTGAGATTTTTGTGTATGGAAAATTCTAAACCTACTTGTATTGTGTAATGGAGAAAAGGAACTTATATACTAACTTACTAACTAATACAGAGAGCGAATCGATTCAATTGAAGATTGCATCGATTTTTGTCGGAATTTGCTTATAATATTATATGACATTACATCTAATGGTTCTATATTTGTCAGTCTGTGTAACTCAGGGAGGACGCTTCAAAACCATTTTCAGAATTTTATTCTGAATCCTTTGAAGCGTTTTCTTCCTGGTGGAACAACAACTTGACCAAATTGGTACTGCATAAAGCATGGCTGGTCTGAAAATTTGTTTATAAATTAACAATTTGTTTTTTAGACAGAGCTTAGAATTTCTGTTTATAAGAGGATATAAACATTTAATAAATTTATTACACTTTGCCTGGATTCCTTCAATGTGATCCTTGAAAGTGAGTTTTTTGTCATACGTTAAACCTAAGTATTTAGCTTGATCAGACCATGTTAATTCCAAGCCATTCAATTTGAGAATGTGATTATTGTTTGGTTTAAGAAAAAAAGCTCTTGGCTTATGAGGAAAGATAATTAATTGCGTTTTTGCTGCATTTGGTTTAATTTTCCATTTTGACAGATAATCACTGAAAACATTTGAACTTCTTTGTAGGCGACTGCAGATCACTCTTAGATTTCTACCTGTGGCTAACAGACTTGTGTCGTCACAGAATAGCGATTTCTGACAACCAACGGGTAGATTTGGAAGAATAGAAGTGAAAATATTATACAAGATTGGAGCTACGCTCGAACCCTGCGGAACACCGGCTCGTACGGGTAGCAATTCAGATTTACAATTCTGATAGCTAACCTGAAGAGTACGATCAGTTAAATAATTTTGAATCATTTTGATCAAATAAATAGGAAACTGGAAATCAGACATTTTCGCTATTAAACCTTTGTGCCAAACACTGTCGAATGCTTTTTCTATGTCTAGAAGAGCAACTCCAGTTGATAACCCAGAAGATTTATTTGCTTTTATCATGTTCGTGACTCTTACAAGTTGATGAGTAGTTGAATGTTCATGACGAAATCCAAAATGTTCTGGTAAAAAAATTGAATTCTCATTTATATGAGACATCATTCTCAACAAGATAATTTTTTCAAAGAGTTTACTGATAGAAGAAAGTAAGCTAATTGGTCGATAACTTGATGTTTCTGCTGGATTTTTATCAGGTTTCAGGATAGGAATTACTTTAGCGTTTTTCCATCTTTTTGGGAAGTAAGTTAATGAAAAACACTTGTTGAAAATTTTAACCAGGAGTTTCAAGGCAACATCGGGAAGATTTTAATAAGAATATTAAAAATTCCATCATTACCAGGAGCCTTCATATTTTTGACTTTCCTATTAATTGATTTAATTTCGTCAAAATTCGTCTCAATAATGTCATCGTGTGATAACACTTGGTTTGAAATATGCTCATATTTCAGTGAGACTTCATTTTCAATAGGACTCACAACGTTCAAATTAAAATTGTGTACACTCTCGAACTGCTGAGCAAGTTCTTGAGCTTTTTCGCCATTTGTAAGAAGTATTTGACTTCCTTCCTTGAGAGCAGGAATTGGTTTCTGAGGTTTCTTAAGAACCTTAGAAAGTTTCCAGAAAGGTTAAGAATATGGTGCAATTTGTTCAACTTCATTAGCGAAATTTTCATTTCGCAAAAGAGTAAATCTATGTTTAATTTCTTTTTGTAAATCCTTAACTATGTTTTTCATAGTAGGATCACGAGAACGTTTATATTGTCGTCGACGAACATTCGTCAACCGAATGAGCAGTTGAAGATTGTCATCGATGATAGGAGAATTTAATTTAGTTTGAGCTTTGGGAACTGAAAGATTTCTAGCTTCAATGATGTAATGATTCAAATTATCAATTGCTGTGTCGATGTCCGCAGAATTTTCTAATATAGTTTCATGATCCACATGATTTTCAATGTGAGATCTGTAATCCAACCAATTAGCTCTATGATAGTTGAATATAGAACTAATAGGATTAATTATAGCTTCGTTGGAAAGTCTGAATGTTACAGGAAGATGATCTGAGTCAAAGTCAGCATGTGTAATCGGTTCACTACAAATGTGACTTTGATCCGTTAGAACCAGATCAATTGTAGACGGGTTTTTCACGGAAGAGAAACAAGTAGGATTACTGGGATGAAGAACTGTGAAGTAACCAGCTGAGAGTTGGTTATGAAGTATTTTACCATTACTGTTATTTTGCCTACAATTCCACTGGACATGCGGCATTTAAGTCCCCTATTACGAAAAATTTCGGTCGATATCTTGTGAGTTTTTGCAAATCGCCTTTAAAGAAATTTAATTGTTCGCCGGTGCATTGGAATGGCAAATATGCTCCAGCGATGAAATAAATTCCATGAATGGTTTCAACTTCGATTCCCAAGCTTTCAATAACTTTAGTATTGAAAGAAGGTGAAATTCGATGTTTAATTTGCCGTTGGACAAAAATGGCAACTCCACCACCAATTCCAGTAAACCTGTCAAATCGATGAACCACATAATGTGGATTACTTTTCAATTTTACATTTGGTTTAAGAAAAGTTTCTGTCACAATGGCAATATGGATTTTGTGAACTTCGAGAAAATTATAAAATTCATCTTCACTCGATTTCAAAGATCGAGCATTCCAATTTAAAATATTCAAATAATTATTCAACATCACTGTTAAATTTTAAATTCATTATAATATTATTTGCAAATTTCCATCCGATTTGAAATGCTTCAAAAAGTGATGAAGTCGAAGTCATTTGGATGATCATTTGAAAAAGTTGATCTTGTAGGTAGATCATTTTATTTTCAGTTGTATCGCCTAAATCGACTTCATTTAAAGAAGCGAATGGCATTGAAGCAATATTTGTAGGTAGACTGCCATTAGAAGAAGATGATTTGGCCGGTCTACCTATTAATAAATTGTTTTCGTTAGAAGATGAACTGCAAGGCGGTCCTGTGTTTTGATTATTTACATTAGAAGAAATAGGTGGTAGATTTCTACCTAATATACCAGCATAACTGACATTAGAAGAAGATGACGACGAGGTCGATCTATCTGTCAATAAATTGTTTTCGTTAGAAGACGAATTGGCAGGCGTACCTGTTTTTTGTTTTAAATTCGAAGAAATAGGTGCCTTAGAAGAATTAGGCGTGGCATTTGTAACGGTTTTTTGATTTTCAGGTATGTTCTGTAAATTTAAGGTCGTTGATTTGACTTGTTGTCTAAGCGAACGAGCGTTTAAAATTTTTTCCCTGACAGGACAGTTCAAACAATTGGATTTATGATTTCCATTGCAATTTGAACATGAAAAATTATCAGTGGTTTCATTCATTGGACAAACGTCTTTCGAATGCGATTTACCACAATTCAAACACCGTATATCCATTTGACAATTTTTGGTTCCATGACCGAAGCCTTGGCAACGACGACATTGCGTTAAGTTTGCAATACGATTATGCCGTTTATAATGTTCCCAATGAATTTTAATGTGGGAAATGAAACGTACTTTTTCTAAAGTTTTCAAATTGTTTACATCACTTCGATTGAAGTGTATTAGGTAAAGTTCATGGGAAATTCCAGAGCGTGGTTTAGAAGTACCATTCGCTCTTTTTTCATAAGTATTACTTGGGAAAGGGCAAAACCAATCAATTCTTTTAGTTCATTTTTAATTTCATCAATACTTTGATCATTTGATAAGCCTTTCAAGACAGCCTTGAAGGGTCTGTCTGATTTTATATCATATGAATAAAATTTATGAAGTTTCTCGGTCAAATATCGAATAAGACATTCGTAATCTTCCAATCCATCCACCAAGACTCGACATTCTCCTCTTCGTCCGATTTGAAATGAGACTTTTACTTCCGGGAGAAAAGTAGAAAGCTCAGTACGGAATGCTTTGAAGTCGGAAATCATCACCGTCACTGGTGGCATAGATTGATGTTTCTTCCCAGAACGACAAGCGTCAATTTTGGGAATTTTTGAAGAATTTTCTTCTATGTCGCTACAATCGGATTCAGGAAGAATCTCGTAAATATTGTTAGACGGCATAGGATCAACGGAAGGGAAATCCGTCCGTTGTCTTTTATTTTTACATTCAGATTCTATAAGATCGTGAATGTTATTAGAAAAATGTTGAATAACGGATTGTGATTCATTCCGTATTGATTTATTTTTAGCCTTAGGCTTGTTGCCTTTTCGGTTGGACGCAGGCATTTTTGAAATGAATGGAATTTTGAATTTTGAAGTTTGAATAATAGTTCTTTGAATAGCTAGCCTTAAAAAAGGCTGATTAATTTCTTAGTCACTCTAATATCACTTAGTCACTCTAATATCACTCTTTGTATCACTTAGTCACTCTAATATCACTCTTTGTATAGCCTTGAGAAAGGCTGGCTAATTGTTAGTCTTTAAAAGGACTGTTAGTGATTCAGGTAGCCTTGAAAAAGACTGAAGCCTTGAATCAATGAAACTCTAGGTAGCCAGAAAAAATTTCCAGGAGCCAAGAGCTAAAGAAGATCTATGCACTCAGCGACAGAATTAAAGGGGGAGAATTCATAGAGATGAATATGGATCAAATTAGAAAAGGTATTATTATATGCTGAAGCAAAATATATAATTCAAATGGGTTATACTGTACTGTTCGATATGATGAAGATTTGAAGTTAATAAATCCGACTAGTTCTTCAAAGCTACGAAATTCTCGATGATATCAATGACGATGCTGACACCATACACCACAACTGAGCGGAAGAGACGTTGTCGTGTAATTTACGACAGGGATTGAAGATCCGAAGACTGATTAATCATTTTATGGAACGACATAATCGTTTTCTTACAGACAACCTATTCCCTTTTTTTTAATTCTTTAAAAAAAACAAATGACAGTGCTTTTTAAACTCTCACCAGAAACCGTGTTAACTGCGAAAACCGCGTAAACAAAAACCGTGTTAATTCCGGAATCCGTTTAAAAAAAGCCGTGTATAAAAAAAACGTGCGAAAAAAATGTAGAAAGAGACCTCAGTGTACTTAAGTCCACGAAGTTGGATCACTATTATATGTACTTCCAGCACCCGGAAGTCGGTTCGTACGGCCACCAACTAACGTGACGTACGAACTTTACTAGTTTTTATTTAAATTTTTGTAGGATTTTCTCATCGTACTATAAAGGCGGTTTAAATTTTTGTGTTGAATCCGAAAATATGCAGTAATTTTTGGTAGGACCATAAGACCTTTCATTTGACCCCTAGATTGAAAATATAGGTTCTGCATATCTGAGAAAAGTGAATTCATTATTGAGCATATGACTGTCATCTGCCGTCGTTAATCGAAAACCGGGAACCAGGAAAGCCGAAACCGGTTTGCTTGATTACCTACCGATTGGTGTAGTTTTGAGTCCAGATTAGAATTTTTTTGCGTTTTTTGTTCCACCGGTTTAAGTGACGGTATACAATACTGAACACACTTTACCCTATAACTCCCGCGAAACTGTGCTTCCGGAATCGGAGACCGGGAACCAGGATTGCCGGGATCGGTTTGTTTAGTTGCCTACTGATAACAGCTATCGTTATGTGTAGTTTTGAGTCCAGTTTAAATCTTTTTTGCGTGTTTTGTTTCGCCGGTTTAAGTGACAGTGTACAATACTTAATACACTTTACCCTATAACTCCGGAACCGGAAGTCTGATCCGGATGAAATTCAGGAATTCCGTATATGACCGTTAGATCTTTCATTTGAATCCTAGTTTGTAAAAATCGGTTCAGCCACCTCCTAAACCAGAAAACCTAGTGAGATTATTTGGCATATACACACACACATACATACACACACAGACATTTTCCAGCTCGATGAACTGAGTCGAATGGTATATGACACTATTTCTATATGAGAATGGCAAAACTAGGTATAGAATTAGCTCAAACTTAAAAAAGGGCCAAGTGTCATATACCAATCGATTCAGCTCGATGAACTGAGCTTATATAATGATATGTGGATTATATAATGATATGTGTAACTAAATTAATGTAATGACACTAATTTTTCTGAGATGGCTGAACTGATTTCTTCCATCTTATATTCAAATGGAAGGTCTTAAGATCCCATAATACTTCTTGTTTTTTAATCAGATCCAACTTCCGGTTCAGGGGATACAGCGTGATCAGTGTAAAAATGTAAATATCACATAAATTTATCAGATTTATCGGGATTGCAGATTATGGTAGTCGAGGACCAAATAAACTTGTTCCAGTTTTACGGGTATTCGGTTTTTGATCTTGAAAGGAACTCAACAATTCAGTTTGGTATGCGTTCGGGTTCAAATGAGCTGGTTTATAATTCATTAGGGGAATTTAACTGACTTCGATTACATTGACTCTCGAATTCCGGTATCAGGAATAGAGAAGCTTAATCGTTTTCTCAAAATAGGCCAAATCAAATTTCTTAAAAAAAATCAAATTAAAAGACTTACAAAATTGGTGAGTTTTATCCGATTCCGACTTTTGATTAAGGGGGGAGTAAGGGATAATTTGAATCAAAAACCTGTTTTAATCCATTAACTAATGTAATGATGCCTTTCTCATATACACTACTGTGGTATTTTATTTAAAATGTTTCCCTTCGATATTTGAAAGACACCTAGGGATTGTACGAGGTCTGTTCAAAAAGTACCCGGAATTCTCATTTTTCTAAAAAAATATTTATTTATTCGTCTACATCTATATGGTCCCCTTCAAAGTAATCCCCCCTAGATATAATACACTTATGCCAGCGTTTTTTCCAGTCTTCGAAACACCCCTGATAGTCACTTTTTGTAATGCTCTGTAGCACTCCAGCGATTCTGCCTCTATCTCTTCAATCGATGAAAAACGCTGTCCTTTCATGGGTCTCTTCAACTTTGGGAACAGGAAAAAATCACACGGAGCGATATCTGGTGAATAAGGAGGTTGGGGCATGATTAAAGTCTTGTTTTTAGCCAAAAAATCACGAATAAGCAAAAAGTTTTGGAACGAATTTTGCTGCCACTCGTTTCATGCCCAAAACATTTGAAAAAATATGATGGCATGAGCCAACTGATATACCAACTTCATCAGCAACTTCTCTAATAGTGATTCGGCGATCATCCATAATCATTTTTCCCACTTTTCCCACATTTTCATCGATTATTGACGTGCTGGGTCGACCGGAGCGTTCGTCGTCTTCAACGTCTTCGCGGCCATCTTGGAAACGCTTATACCACTCGTAAACACTTGTTTTTTTCATAGCAGACTCACCGTAGGCTCGCTGTAACATTTCGCACACTTGGTTACACTTTATTTCATTTTTCACGCAAAATTTAATACAAATTCTTTGACTCTTCAATTCTTCCATTGTTTAAACTAACAAAAATCGCCGAGCTCAAAAAAACACGTCTACACCAGCCGCTACAAGACAGAATGTAAACAATGAACACAGCTGAAAATTTCACCATACATTAGGGACATATGTACCAACACAATAAAAAAAATTTGACCACCGGACTCTCCAGACGCGCGCAATTAAAAAATTCCGGGAACTTTTTGAACAGACCTCGTATATGCATTAACTAGTATAACATAGATAATGAAACAGTTCTCTGATCGGTTAGGTCATCCATTAGAAAACGAAGTGGGTTCACTATTATATGTATTACCAGCACCGGAACCCGAGAACCGGTATAATCGAAATCGGTTCGTAAAGACACCAATTAACATGACGTGCAAACTTTACTAGATTTTATTCTGGACGATGATTTAAGTTTTTGTTGTATCCGAAAACATGCAGTATTTTTGGTAAGACCATAACACTTTCATTTGACCCTAAGATTGGGAAAAACGGAAAATTTTTACGGTTTTTGTTTCGCCGGTTTAAGTGATGATGTACAATTTTTGAACACACTTTACCCTAACACTCCGGAACCAGAAGTTGAATCGAGATGAAATTCAGGAATTCCGTATGGGACCTTGAGACATTTCATTTGAATCTAAGTTTGTGAAAATCGGTCAAACCATCGCTGAGAAAAGTGAGTGAGATCCATTTTGGGATTTATGACCACTATTTCCGGTGCTTCCGGAACCGGAGACCGGGAACCAGGATAGCGGGAATCGGTTTGTTTAGTTGTCTATTGATCATTGCTATTGATTTGTGTGGGTTTGAGTCCAATTTAGAAACTTTTTTACGGTTTTTGTTTCCCGGGACTTATATATTAGCTTACTAACTAATACGGAGAGCGAATCGATTCAATTGAAGATTGCATCGATTTTTGTCAGAATTTGCTTATGATATTATGTGACATTACATCTAATGGTTCTATATTTGTGAGTCTGTGTAAATCATTTGTACTAAATCAGGGAGGACGCTTCAAAATTATTTTCAGAATTTTATTCTGAATCCTTTGAAGCGTTTTCTTCTTGGTGGAACAACAACTTGACCAATGTGATCCTTGAAAGTGATTTTTTTTTCATACGTTAAACCTAAGTATTTTGCTTGATCAGGCCATGCCAATTCCAAGCCATTTAATTTGTTAACGAGATTATTGTTTGGTTTAATAATAGAGGCTCTTGGCTTATGAGGAACGATAATTAATTGAGTTTTTGTTGCAATTTTCCATTTTGACAGATATGTTAATCACTGAAAATATGTAAGCTTCTTTGTAGGCAACTGCAGATCAGAGGAAAAGTCTTAATTTGCTTGTCTCAAAGACAGCAAAGACGATAATCGCTGCATGAATATTCGCTCCACATTAGCGTTAAGTCATGCGGGGGTTTTTTCAATGTGAATCTCAACTGTGTATAAAAGGCTTACATGCCAGCAGCGATGCTACATCGGCTTCGTTCGCTCCCGATTATACAAACAAGTCCGAATACCAGAGCGATTATAGAACAAAGGCGAAGGAAAGCGAACAATGATCGTTGACGTTCGTTGCATTTTCGATATTCGAGGAGCAACATTATTTTAGAGAAGCACTGGATTGAAAGTGTTGCTCCCGAACGTGATGTTTGATGAATAAAAAACTTATTGATCCACGTGTTGCATCAGAACCGATTCATGAGTGTAGAATAGTGCAGTAAAACTTCACACTCTCACACACATTTCATACGATTCTCTTTCAATCGAAACTTAGTTTTGCCGTCGTCAGTTGATCTCTTGAAATAAAAAAATATCCTTCTTGAATTGAAGGAGACAGCACCCTTCAAACGAGGTTGGTTTAAGATAATAGATTAAAGGTAAACCAGGTACGATAGCCGTAAAAACCTGTTTTAATCCACCTAGTGGTATAATGATGCCTTTCTCATATCAATCATACTATCATTTATAATACTGTGGTGTTCTTCACAATAATTTTCTTCGATTCTTAAAAGAATAACCGAAATCGGTTTGTTTTACCGTCTACTGATAAAAACTATCAAGAAAGAAAGAAAGAAAAAAAAAAAGAAAAGAAGATTTGAGGTCGATTTAGAAAACTTTTTCCGGTTTTTCGCCCTTTTCAGTGATGGTATAAAATTTTTAACACAATTTAATTCCGGAAGTCGGATCCAAATAATATTCAGTAATTTTGTATGGGACCACAAGCCCTTTCATTTAAACCTAAGTTTGCGAAAATCGGTTCAGCCATCTCCGAGAAAAGTTAGTGCAAAAAAACATTACATACATACATACGCACACACACACAGACATTTTGCGTACTCGACGAACTGAGTCGATTGCATATCCTTTCTATATGAGAAAGGCAAAAAGCTACAAAATGAACATAAATTAATTGTTTTCTGTTTTAGTTTTCATTTTTAGGACTTTGGAACACATCTCAATACACTTCAAACAGTCGAAAAAAACGAATAAAACTTGCTGGTGATAATAGAAAACTTAAATAAGAACCGCCACCCTTCATTTATGATTCTGGAGAATTTTTAATAATCGAGTTAATGTTCATGTCTATCGAAATTTCCCATGTTTGTTTATTCGATATTCCCCAAACTACCAATAGCTAAGACAATGAAGCAGTTAGACTACTTGGCACTTGAAAGGTACGGTCAACTATCCAACTCATTGCCGTTTCAACCTTCCGAGCGAACGGACGTGATTTGGATTTACTGCGAAAGCATTGAAAACCAGTTGTGTGTGTGTGATAAAGTGGTCGGACGATATTGTGTGATAGACAATAGTGCTTTTTCCTCTGATAGGTTTTTTTTTCGTATTATATAATAGAACAGTGCCTTATTGCGAGCGGTCGATCGAAACGGTACCGTTAGCCGATTATTGTTTCGCCGATCAAGGCCAATTGTGAGGATTATAAACAAGCGGCCATTGTGTGAGGATTATATATAAGTGTGCCTTTTCCTCTCGGAGGTTTTTTGCACATCATCAAAGCGGCGATACGCCGATCGACGAAGTCCAGCTTGGTGTCCCCCGTTGGATCTTAGTTAAGTACCTTTACTTCGTTTATTTTTATTTCTTTATTTGACCATTATATTTCCCCCCGAATCATTTGTTTTTGCGCGGAAGTAGTTCCGCTATGTCTAATTTAAAACCTGCCCCCCCCGCTCCCGATGTTCAAATGGAGACTTCCCTTGTCAGTAAAAAGTCCCGCATAAAGAGCTATCCTGATGGGCTCGCACTACCGGCCGGGCCTTACGCGGTCTATTTCCGGACCAAATCAAAGGAAAAAAAAACTGAATATTTTAAAAATATCGCGGGACCTGAATTCGCGATATAATACCATAAAAAGTATAGATAGAATACGGCCAGACAAGCTCAGGGTCCTGTTTACCAGCTCAAAACAGGCTAATGAGCTTGTTCAAAATGATCCTTTTACGCTGGAGTACCGCGTCTACGTGCCAGCTCGTGAAGTCGAAATCGACGGTGTGGTCACCGATTCGAGTTTGACTTGCGAGGATATTCTTAAGTACGGGGCGGGTTGTTTTAAAGACCCCTCACTTAAGAATGTCAAGATACTGGATTGCAAGCGATTGCATTCAGTATCGATCGCCGGGGATGGAACAAAGTCTTATCCCCAATCAGACTCTTATCGTGTGACCTTCGCCGGCTCGGCATTGCCCAACTACATCCTCTTGGACCGGGTTCGTTTGCCTGTTCGTTTATTTGTACCCCGGATAATGAATTGTACCAATTGCAAACAACTGGGGCATACAGCTACCCATTGCAGCAATAAGCCACGTTGTGCTAACTGTGGGGAAGCTCATGCGGACGGCTCTTGCGGTAAGGATGCTGAAAAGTGTCTCTACTGTAAGGAGGGTCCGCATGACCTCTCTGACTGTCCCGCTTACAAACTGCGAGGAGATCGGATGAAGCGTTCCCTGAAGGAACACTCCAAGCGTTCCTTTGCCGAGATGGTTAAGAGTGCCACCCCTCCTAAACAGGCAACGAATCCATATGCCTGCTTGTCAACTGACGAGAGCGATTCTGACGACCCTTTGGAAGGTCCATCTTCAGCGGTCCCTCGTAGCTGTAGGAAAAGAATGAATAAATCTTCTCATAAGCTACCTAGTAAGGGTTCGAAAGTGTCTTCCGAAGGGCTTCGAAAAGTTACAGCTAACGGGAATCGGGAAAAATCACCGAAGCAAAAAGCTCCTGGTCTCGGAAAACTCAATTCCGAGATGGAATTCCCACCGCTTCCAGGGACTAAAAAATCCCCAAGCGTCCCTGAAAATCCACCAGAGAACCAACTAGGTGCTGGACTTATCAAGTTTTCTGATGTTGTGGACTGGATTTTTACAACTTTCAATATTTCAGACCCTCTTAGAAGCATTTTAATTGCTTTCATGCCAACAGTAAAAACATATTTGAAGCAGTTGACTGCAAATTGGCCCCTTCTTTCAGCGATTGTATCTTTCGATGGCTAAATCATCCACCGAGGTCACGGATCTAATCACTGTTTTACAGTGGAATTGCAGAAGTATTATCCCAAAAATAGATTCATATAAATTTCTAGTAAACAATCTGAAATGTGACGCATTTGCATTGTGCGAAACTTGGCTAACTTCTGAAATACCCTTAAACTTTCACGATTTTAACATTATTCGTCTGGATCGAGATAATCCCTATGGAGGAGTACTTTTGGGGATCAAAAAGTGCTATTCTTTCTATCGCATTAACCTCCCCTCGATACCAGGTATTGAAGTTGTCGCATGTCATGTTACAATCAAAGGTAAGGACCTTTGCATTGCTTCCATCTACATTCCCCCAAGAGCCTCGGTTGGGCATCGGTGGCTCGGTGATATCGTAGAGCTCCTTCCTGCACCGACGTTGGTTTTAGGAGACTTTAACTCACACGGTACGGGATGGGGCTGTCTTCACGATGATAACAGATCAACTATGATCCATGATATCTGCGACAACTTCAATATGGCAATCTTGAATACGGGAGAAATGACACGGATTCCTGCACCACCAGCAAGACCAAGTGCGCTGGATTTATCCCTTTGCTCGACATCGCTACGGTTGGATTGCACGTGGGAGGTAATTCCTGATCCCCACGGTAGCGATCATCTACCGATCGTAATATCAATCACCAGCGGCTCAAAACCATCGAAGACAATCAATGTTTCGTATGATCTCACACGAAATATTGATTGGAATAGCTATGCGACCTCGATATCTGAGAAACTTGAAAGAACTCAACAACTTCCTCCGGAGGAAGAGTACACGTTTTTGGCTGGCTTGATTCTCGACACCGCGACTCAAGCTCAGACGAAACGTGTACCCGGCGCGAAAACTAACATCCGTCCTCCCAACCCGTGGTGGGACAAAGAGTGCACAAATTTAAACGCGGAGAGAGCCTCCGCGTATAAAATATTCAGAAAAAATGGAACACCTGATAATTACCGGAATTACGCGGCGTTAGACGTTAAAACTAAGAACTTGATTAGAGCCAAGAAACGCGGTTACTGGCGTCGGTTTATAGACGGCTTAACGAAAGAAACATCTATGAGTACTCTTTGGAACACAGCCCGACGAATGCGCAATCATAACACCACGAATGAAAGCGAGGAATATTCCAACCGCTGGATATTCGATTTCGCTAAAAAAGTATGCCCAGACTCTGTTCCGGAACAGAAGATCACCCGCGCCTCGACACCAAATACAAACGAAACACCGTTTTCGATGGTAGAGCTCTCACTTGCATTCTTGTCATGTAACAATAAAGCCCCGGGATTAGACAGAATAAAATTCAACTTGTTGAAAAATCTGCCAGACCCCGCCAAAAGGCGCTTGTTGAGTTTATTCAATAAGTTCCTTGAGGACAACATTGTTCCACGTGACTGGAGACAAGTGAAAGTGATCGCCATTCAAAAACCAGGAAAATCAGCCTCCGATCACAATTCGTATCGGCCGATTGCTATGCTTTCCTGTATCCGGAAATTGTTCGAAAAAATGATTCTCTTCCGTCTAGACAATTGGGTCGAAACTAATGGCTTACTTTCAGATACACAATTTGGTTTCCGCAGGGGTAAAGGAACGAACGATTGTCTTGCGTTGCTCTCAACAGAAATTCAAATGGCATTTGCTCGTAAAGAACAAATGGCGTCAGTTTTCCTAGACATTAAGGGGGCTTTTGACTCAGTTTCTATAAATATCTTATCTGAGAAGCTGCATCAGCATGGTCTTTCGCCAGTTTTGAACAACTTTTTACATAATCTATTGTCTGAGAAACACATGTATTTCGCGCATGGTGATTTGTCGACAATACGATTCAGTTACATGGGTCTTCCTCAGGGCTCATGCTTAAGCCCCCTTCTATACAATTTTTACGTAAACGACATCGATAAATGTATCAACACATCTTGCACGCTAAGACAACTTGCCGATGACAGCGTTGTGTCTATTATAGGACCCAAAGCTGGCGATCTGCAAGGGCCGTTACAAGATACTCTTGCCAACTTATCCACATGGGCTCTTCAAATGGGTATCGAGTTCTCTACGGAGAAAACTGAGCTGGTTGTATTTTCGAGAAAGCGAGAACCAGCACAATTACAGCTTCAACTAGGGGGTGAAACCATAGCTCAGGTCTTCACATTTAAATATCTCGGGGTCTGGTTCGACTCCAAAGGCACCTGGGGATGTCACATTAGATATCTGAAAAGAAAATGCCAACAAAGAATCAACTTTCTTCGTACAATAACCGGGTCGTGGTGGGGTGCCCATCCAGGAGACCTGATCAGGCTGTACCAAACAACGATATTGTCCGTGATGGAATACGGATGCTTTTGCTTCCGATCCGCGGCGAACACTCATTTCATCATGCTGGAAAGAATTCAGTATCGTTGTTTGCGTATTGCCTTGGGTTGCATGCAATCGACTCATACGATGAGCCTCGAAGTGCTGGCGGGTGTTCTCCCATTGAAAAACCGGTTCTGGGATCTCTCATATCGTTTGCTCATTCGATGCGACATTTTGAATCCTCTGGTGATTGAAAATTTCGAAAGGTTAGTTGAGCTTAATTCTCAAACCCGTTTTATGTCCTTGTATTTTGATTACATGGCTCAGAATATTAATCCTTCTTCGTTTGTTTCCAACCGTGCTCATTTCTTGGATACTTCTGATTCTACTGTGTTTTTCGACACATCCATGAGAGAAGAAATTCATGGAATTCCGGCTCACGTGCGCCCTCAAGTGGCCCCAAATATTTTTTATAATAAATTTAGAACAGTCAACTGTGAAAAGGTGTTTTACACTGACGGATCAAACATTAACAAGTCCACAGGCTTCGGCATCTTCAATCAAAACATCACCGCTTCTTACAAACTCAGTGATCCGGCTTCAGTTTACGTCGCAGAATTAGCTGCTATTCAGTACACCCTCGAGATCATTGAAACCTTGCCCAAAGACCATTACTTCATTGTCACGGACAGTCTAAGCTCAATAGAAGCTCTCCGGGCAATGAAGCCAGGAAAGTGTCCCCCATATTTCCTGGGGAAAATACGGGAACATTTGAGTACTTTATCTGAACGGTCTTATTTAATATCGTTAGTCTGGGTCCCTTCGCATTGTTCCATTCCGGGCAATGAAAAGGCAGACTCATTGGCTAAAGTGGGCGCATTAGAAGGTGATATTTATGAAAGACCAATCTGCTTCAATGAATTTTTCAGTATTTCTCGTCAGAAAACTCTCGAAAGTTGGCCAACTTCATGGAGCAATGACGAACTGGGACGATGGCTACACTCCATTATCCCTAAGGTATCGACGAAACCTTGGTTCAAGGGGATGAACGTGAGTCGTGATTTCATTCGCGTTATGTCACGACTCATGTCAAATCACTATACATTCAACGCACATCTCCGGCGTATCGGGATCGTGGAGAACGGGCTCTGCACCTGTGGCGACGGTTATCAGGACATCGAGCATGTCGTGTGGTCGTGCGTAGAGTATCGCGACGCCAGGTCGAAGCTACTGGAATCCCTCAGGGCCCGAGGTAGACCGCCTGAGGTTCCGGTTCGGGATGTGTTGGCGAGTCGGGATAGTTCATATATGCTTCTCATATACCAGTTTCTCAAACACATTAATATACAAGTGTAATCTGTTACATCTGGCTTAGAAAGTTCCTCCTATTTATCGACGTTGTTTCAACTGTGGCTAAGAATTATTTCTCAACTGCAGGTTCGACACTAACTTCCGCCGATTATCCCGATTCCTCATCTGTCCACCATCTTCATCGGAACTAACAAGATCTTTTTGCTGTCACTAACCTTCGCTTCCCCCCTCCCCGTCTTTTCACCATCTCGATGTCAACTAATTAGATCTCTGTCGTTTTAGTCATTTCATTCCCATATCCCCATTTTACTTCGTTTTCCGCAATATTTACTTCGCTATCTTTTTTTTTCATTTTCTTCTGTAACAACACCATCATCGCCCACGGAAACTTATCAACAGCATGCGGGCCACCCGCCGGGTATTCGTAACCTGGGGGTGTTTCCCGCGGACCCACACGGACCGAAGAATGCGGCCAACATGAATATTCACCAACGCCATATGGAAGACTCTCATGAAATATTCAGATCACCGGCCGATCACCACATGAAGGCTGGATCTGCCAAAGTCAACCACTGCGACCCAAATATGACATTACTTAATGATACAACCCTAGTTTTAAGTTAGTCGTAAATTTTAAATTAGTAAAAGCCCTTGGCATCTTAGAGCTTAAGCAGTGTGCCTTAAACATTATATTCTTGAATAAAAAAAAAAAAAAACTATCCAACTGACGATAAATTCTGGGATCTTCATTTGTAGAGTAAGAAGGGATATGCTGACAGTAAATTGTCATATATTTCATTTTTATCAAATAATATTCGATTGAAAATGAACTTTTACCGCACTGCTGTAGATGAAACTGTTTCCTGACTACATGGATAAAATTCCTTTGCCGGAACCATGATGGAAAGTCGTGAAATCCTAAAACATGCAATTTTATAAGCAAAACGATTGAACATCATGCAAATTTTCATAGGGATGAGTTATTGTTCATAATATTAATCATTTTGCTCATGAAATCATGAATAATAAGGCATGAATAATATGTTGCATGTTTTAATGATTTTTAATTATGACACCGTCATTTTTATCCGTGTAGTGCTAGTATTCTATTGACACTTCAGAATCTTTCCATGCCGGGACTCGAACAAACAACAGTTAACTTGCGACATCAGTGCCGTCTTCCTTCGATAACCCGACCTCTCAACATCGCGAAAATCATCGATTATCGTTCGCCTTATATTTCTAGCTAAAAGCATACATTCAGACCCCCTTATTGCGCAACAACCAACATTAATTCAAAAAGTATATCAGTTTAACATTGTCAAACATCGATAGCTGCACAAACCATTGACACGAGAGATGAATCAGAGCAATAATTATCACAGCATTAAATTGGACATTCTCAAACAAGATTTGAATAATAGTGTTGGCGAGTCGGGATAGTTCATATATGCTTCTGATATACCAGTTCCTCAAACACATTAATATACAAGTGTAATCTGTTACATCTTGCTTAGAAAGTTCCTCCTATTTATCGACGTTATTTCAACTGTGGCTAAGAATTATTTTCACCTGCAGGTTCGACACTAACTTCCGCCGATTATCTTAGTCATTTCGTTCCCATATCCCCATTTTACTTCGTTTTCCGCAATATTTACTTCTCTATATTTTTTCGTTATATTTACATCACCATCATCGCCCACGGAAGGTCGCTCTAGTCATGCGGGCCACCCGCCGGGTATTCGTAGCCTGGGGGTGTTTCTCGCGGACCCACACGGACCGAGGGATGCGGCCAACGTCATCTGGAAGACTCATGATATATTCCATCCACCGGCCGGTGCCGATCGCCAGCTGAAGGTTGGATCTGCCAAAGTCGACCACTGCGACCTCAATACAACATTATCCAATCATACTATCCTAGTTTTAAGTTAGTCGTTAATAAAATTAGAAAAAGTCCTTGGCACCTTAGAGCTTAAGCAGTGTGCCTTAAAAATAATTATATTATTGAATAAAAAAGAAAAAGATTTGAATAAAAATATTTGTTACGTGATTGAACATTGCGTTTCAATCGCGAGCTCCGTTTGATTGATTATTTACAATTACAATGATAAAAGAACGTAAACAAAACACACAAACCACACATCACACATGACTAAGTTTCGCATTCACAATGATGCTACCAATTTTACTCATTGAACTTTCCCATAGAGTTGCACATAAGAAAGAAATGAATCATCAACTTATTTTATTAGTCCGACAGTAAAATCAAAGAGATAGTAGTTCACTTTCCACAATGCTGATAACATCGAAATATTCACTTGCGTTTATGCAGGTTATGCAGTTTTCAATTTTATTACCACGACGAAGAACTGTGAGGACAATAAAGTCGACTGTTAGACTAAAGTTCGAAAATCATACTATCCTTAACCGCTCAATAAAGTCAATAAACCATCGCAAAACGAACAGTTAAGCAGCTCGACCTTGTAACCATCAGTATTTCATTGGCATTGTCAGCACAAAATTGAAAAAATTAAGTTCAGACATTGTTCCGCCTTTCAACGCAGAACGATATCACTTTAAACTTGCAAGTTCGGAGTGATCACCCTCTTGGAACAATAGGTCGGCAAATTCGAAGATTCCATTATAAAAGCCGGCAGTAACTGGTACTGTCTGTGTGTTCGTTGGAGCTGAATTTCGTCAAGGACGACCACCGTCAGTTCCGAAAAAGTAACAAATTGCTATTACTGAAGGCCCCTGTTCCTAATTTAGTATGGACAATTGGACATACAATATTACCTCACAGAAATAGATTAAGAAGCCATTCAGCAGTGTGCTTACCTATCCCGCTCAGTCGAAGAGTTCACAATTCATTCAGTTGATCACGACTATCAATGAAATGAACCGATCCGGGGATGCCTGGAAATGCAAACCTTTCGTTCCGATCATCGTTCGAGGCTGGTTACGGACAGCACCACTGGTGTTGGTGAATGCAAAGGCTGGTGTTATAACAAGTCCAAATAAAACGAATGTGGTCCCAACCAACCCTTGCCGAGATTGGATGAATTGGCAAGATTTATTGCGCCAGCAAACTCCCCAGGTAGCAAAGCCAGCCGTAAGTAGCTCAAGCACCCGCGTACCCCACGGACCTGTGCCAATCGGATGAGCACTAATTGATTGGGTCGTTATGCCCAGTTTCACTGGGCACCGTGCTTTTAGGTAACCGTTTGTGAGTAAACACTGAAGAAGGTGTTTGCATAATGTGTACCATTGGCCGCTGTCTGACCGCCATTGTTTATTTTGTAGTGTTTTTGGCAAAACAATAATGTTGACAGGTGATGAAGGTTTTTTTTTCAAATGGATGCTTTAAATTAGTTGAGCAGAATCCATTGAAAACCAACGCAATAGAATAAAAACGCAAATGTAAACAATCCAGTACTGTAGGGTAATCGCCATTCTAGTGTATTACATTATACAATATGTACATACACTTAGAAAATGCACTTGGATACAAAGTGAGAAATGTTAATCATAATTCGTTCAATTACTACTGCCAATTAAATGCTCTGGAAGGAGAGTTAAGGTGACCTGCAAAGCACACCAAATATATGCTTGGCCAATACGCATAAAGTGTTCCCTCTCTCCGTAACAACCAGTTCCAACGAATAAACACAAATCAAGTGAGCAAATCAAAAGACCTCAACCAACACTGAAACGAGAACTGAGTCGGGATAGTGCCTCGTAGAAGCACTGGCAAGCGACGAACCTGGAACGTCGATAGTATACTAACCGGTCCATCCACTTGCGGACGAATGCGAGTTGGCATCATTTCTTCTTATCTAGCACAAACCCTTTACACCGCCTGCATTCTTCGCCGGACCGGCCGTCCATTGCTTTTCGCGTGTCCATCTGATGTCTGCACGCGTTTTACCTTAAAGGTATATTCCCGCCGATGCTGTGAGTGCCGGAGGCAATACTTTCCTGCTTACCCATATAGCAGCCATGAGAGCCGCCGCAGCATAGTCGAAGCATAGCACGATCGCGTGCTTTCGATTCATTCCTTCCACTCGATTGATCAACTGACCCATATTGAAGAAACCGGAGGCCTTCATTCTTCCTTCTTTGGTTGGTTGGACGGTGATCGGTGTTATGGTTGTGTTCACAAATATATCGACGGAAAACAACAGTTCGACTGGCATCCAAGACCGAATTCGATGTGCAATTATTTTGTTTAGCTTGGCAACACCTCACACTGAGCCTTGACCAGCAGACAGGTACCGCGGAATACACCGGCACAGTGGAGAAAATCACGAATTTACTAGATGGCGACTAACTCAACCTTTCTACTCATTCGAACGGATGTTGCTGACTTTCAAGAGTAGGACCATTGTATTTGGCTCTCTCTCTACGAACGACCAACAGATTAAATCCAGGGTAAAATAAATGTCTATAAAAATAATAATATATTTAACTGAATTTGTTTTAAGTAACTACAACCTTTAAACCCAAATGCTTTCCAAAAACATTTTCAGTCTTTCCACATATTGGCAGAGACTCATAAGAAACTTTAGTAGAAATGGTAGTAATTACACGATATCATGTTTTTTGAAAACTTCATTGTTGACATCGATCAATCAGCCTATCAAAACAATGCATCGAATTAATAATTTAGTTGTGAAATGAACTGTTCAAAACATTTTGGTTTGTTTTTTAATTTAAACACCTAACAACTACAAATTAAGAAGCCATTTTCAATCCACCTAGTGGTGTACTGATGCTTTTCTCATATTACTTATATTTTCAACAATATCACTAGAAGATTCCGTCAAGAATTTTTTTTTCAATCTTGAATAAAATAAACTTTCTTTGGGTAAGAACTAACATAACCTTTTCAATTTGTAAACATGTATGTCAAGTTGATATGATGTTTTCTTTATTTTACATCGTCGCACTAAATTATTCAACACACTTTACCCTATATATCTGGGGCGGAAGTTGAGCCAATTTTCACTAGTAAATTTTTCAAATGATTGCATCAATTTTTTATATGAGAAAGGCAATAAGTGTACTTTTATAGAAAAGCATCGTTATCATGATTTTGTGATAATACTAACAAGTAGGTACAAATTGAATAAAAAAGTATGGGTGTGTAATGTAACATAACTGGATGTCGTGAATACAAATATAACTGAAACGCTTTCATTTTACTTTCTAACATCAATTAGTTGATCACTTGAATTAATTATGCCAGCTTTCCCATTCTTCCCTACTAGAATGTGAAACGATTCAAATCAACAGAAAGTTCCTACAACTACGAACTCCAACTGGTTGGGAAAAAAGCCGTATAGCGTAACAGAGGTATTTTGGTTCGCTTCAGGATTGATTTTATGTTAGCCCACTTTGTAAAAATATCAACCAAACGTTGTAATATCTTTGAAAACCCCTTTTCGCAATAGGTATTTAATGTCATTAGCTTCAAATTGAAGCATCTCATTGGCTAAGGTGGACGCATTAGAAGGTGATATTTATGAAAGACCAATCTGCTTCAATGAATTTTCAGTATCTCTCGTCAGAAAACTCTCGAAAGTTGACAAACTTCATGGAGCAATGACGAACTGGGACGATGACTACATTCAATTATCCCTAGGGTATCGACGAAACCTTGGTTTAGGGGGATGAACGTGAGTCACGATTTCATTCATGTTATATCGCGGCTCATGTCAAATCACTACAGTTTCAACGCACATCTCCGGCGTGTTGGGCTCGCGGAGAGCGGTCTCTGCACCTGTGGCGACAGTTATCAGGACATCGAGCATGTCGCGTGGTCGTGCGTAGAGTATCGCGACGCCAGGTCGAAGCTACTGGAATCCCTTAGCTACTGGAATCCCCGAGGTAGACCGCCTGAGGTTCCGGTTCGGGATGTGTTGGCGAGTCGGAATAAACCATATTAGCTTCTCATATACCATTTCCTCAAACACATTAATATCCAAGTGTAATATGTTATTCCTCGATCAGAATGTTATAATCTCCACTTACAGGTTGGACACTAACATCCCCTCGATTCTCTCGATCCCCGTCCCTGTCCACCATCTTCATTGGAACTAACAAGATCTTTTTTTTGTCACTAACTTTTTCGTTCCCCCTGCCCTGTGTCTTCCCCATCACGATGGCAACTAATTAGATCTCTGTCGTTTTCAGACATTTTGTTCCCACATCCCCTTTTTACCCCGTTTCCACAATATTTATTTTTATTTCATTCTCTTCCGTAACATCACCATCACCGCCTACGGAAGACCGCTTCAGTCAAAAACGAGCATGCGGGCCACCCACCGGGCCTTTGTAGCCTGCGAGTATTTCCCGCGGACCCACACGGACCGAAGGATGCTGCCAGCATAGATATTTACCAACGCCATCTGGAAGACTCATGCAATATTCAATTCATCGACCACTGCCGATCGCCAGCTGAAAGCTGGATTTTCGAGAATCCGAGATGACATAGTCTAATGATACTATTCTAATTTTAAGTTGGTCGTTAATTAAGATTAGAAAATACCCTTGGCACCTTAGAGCTTAAGCAGTGTGCCCAAATTTATATTATATTATTAAATAAAAAAATATATGAAGTGGCCAAAATACCTCTGTTACCCTATAGTAAAGTAAAATTTCGCATAGTTCTTTGGTAATATGTAAATCAAACCAAAAAGAACCGATTCGAAGAATTCAGGAATTAGGGACTGGACCTGAGTTCAAGTACTAAATTCAGAAGTTAGAACAGGCTCAGAATTCAATTGTAATTTAGTTTTTGAACTACAGTTTCGAGACTGAATTCAGTTCCAACATGCAGGTTCTGAATTCTAAACCTTTATTCTGGAACTAAGTTCCTGAAACATAATTTTGAAACTAAATTCTCCTCCCGACGATCGAAGTCCAAATGAAAGCACGACCTGAGCATTTCACGCTTCATTCTTGGTGGGAGAACCTCACCCCGACATCCAGTTCCATCTGAAGCACTAGAAGAAATGAACGATTTTCAATCAAAGTTTACCTTTTATGCTCGCCCAGTAGATAATTGAACCATCCAATGAGCGTGATCACCACTAGATAGCGTTATGGTGATTGTTTTGACATATCCCGTGTATTTAGGAAAATTTTTGACGAATTTACTTGAGTTTGAACGAATGCAGATAGTAAAGCCATACAAATATGAGTAAAAAAAAGATTATTCACGTGTTGTCATATGATTTAAAATTGTCCTGTACACTTGACAATTTCGGATGAAATTTTAAATTTTCAACTTACATACAGATTTGATTTAGATGATCAAACATGAGTAAATAGACGAGTAAAATAACTTTTGATCATTATTTATCAATTAATCTCAAAATCCAACCATAAAAACAAAGAATTTCCCAACATCACTTCTTCGAATTTGATATTTCATCATCTTACGATTTCTCCATAAATATCAATTAAACAGTCCGCGGAAAGCTACTGAATCATTAATGATAGATTTTTTTACCAAATTTTCACAAGTTTTTGTATGTTAATATCCGATTCATAAGAAAAAAAACCGTCATTTTTTTCGAATATTCAAACAAAATCTGAACATTTTCACCATTGCTTAGTTCAAAGCTCGCCACTTGAGCAGCGCCGCGAGTTGGTTGGATTCAACTGCCTCAAAACCGTCGTCCGGATACGAAACATGCAAGCAAACGTGATGATTTTTTCTCATTATTTCCAAAAGTGTTATTTTATTGTAACTTTATTTTTCAATTATTTATGGTCATCTCACGCTGTTGAAAATTTTATCGCAAATTCCTGATCATATTTTCGATAACTTGAAGAAAAAATTATGTTGTTGGGTTAAGTACATAAAGTTCGCGATAAAGTTCTGCCCATTCTTGTACAGGGTAATTTGACATATTTTTCACCTGAAAAATATAGATTTAAATGTGGCAACTCTGCACGCTATACGAAATTGAACGAAGCACGCTGCGAACGGAGCAATGCCACACGTACCGAAGCGTACCAGTTTTGCATCGTCATTTTGAATGTTTTGACACTCATTGCCCTATAATTTCGGAACCGGAAGTCCGATCTGGATGAAATTACAATAGTATCTTTTAAGACAATGAGAGCTTTAATTTGAAACGTTGCTGATAAATCCAAGTTAGAAGCAGAAACCGGGGACTAGTAGTCCAAAGGTGGTTTTATATACTCACTAACTAACCAGATCTGCCAACTAGATGAATTTAGCAGTAAGTTTTATAAAAATGTGCACCTCGTTTCGCAATCGCACTATAATACCGGAACCAGAAGTAGTGTCTGGACCAGTTTTTCAAGGACTTTTCAAAGAATTTCAAGATCTTTTATTTGCTTTTTAGTTTGTGAAAATCGGTTGATAAATTTCCGAGTAAATTGAGTGCGCATTTTTTCATAAATTTACACATATTTCCTTGTAATTCTGGAACCGGAAATCGGATCCAAATAAAATTCAAGAAAACAATATGAGGCCATAAGACCTTTTATTTGAATCTTTTTTGTGCACCGGAAGTCGGATCGGGATAAAATTCAAGCGATTTTGTAACTGGTGACCATTTTTCAGGTCTGCGAACAGCCAGTAGTCGCTGGGAGCCAAATCTGGTGAATACGGTGGATGTGGGAACAAGTCGAAGTTTAATTCATATAGTTTTGCCATTGTTTTGATTGATTGACTGTGTTGGTGTGTTGTCTTGATGAAACATTTTTTTTTGCCATATGCGGTCGTTTCTTCGTAATTTCAGCCTTCAAACGCTCCAATAACGCTATATAATATAAACTTTCAATGGTACAATATATATATATATATATATATATATATATATATATATATATATATATATATATATATATATATATATATATATATATATATATATATATATATATATATATATATATATATATATATATATACATATATATATATATATATATATATATATATATATATATATATATATATATATGTATATATATATATATATATATATATATATATATATATATATATATATATATATATATATATATATATATATATATATATATACATATAAATATACAGCCATCTTACGATTTGCCGGTTTCCACAGTGATTGCATAGCCTTTCTTCAAGGGAAATACAAAAAATGATTGATTCACTCGATACGCCATTGATCGAGCTAAATGATCAAATGCGCGTTCCCTCTTCGGTCACAAAAACAAACCGGGCTCGGAGAAGAGTCCAGCTTCGATTCAGACTCAGCACTCATTTCTGCACCGATCAGTTTAAATGAGTCAAAAAGAACAGTTATGTCTTGTTTTGAGTTGTTTTTCCCCTTTCTTCATTTGTATATTTTAATATTTTTGTGTCCCAGTAAAGGGGAAGCATTTTTTGTCACTTAAATCCCAATCCAACTTGTTATGTTCGAAAACCAGCTCAACCGCTTTGGTTCAGCTTTGCAGCGACAGTCAAGCTCGCAGTGACCGCCGCAGTTGCTCTGCAAAACGAGAAACAGATGACCCAAAACATGACCCAGCTCAATCTCGATCTACGCTGGAGGGATCCCTTGAATTTTCGGCAAGCGAACTTGTTGGATGACCCTTTTTCCCACTGCATCCGACAGATTCTGGGAACAATTTTGGGAGGTTCACCACCTCAACGCCTTCCACTCAACTACTGATTGTGGACTGTCTGCATCTAAGCCAAGACCTAAGTGGGGCTAACTGGCTGTTAGTGGCACTGAAGATAAAGAAACACATAATTATTGCTCATTTAGTTTATGGGTTTCAAAGAAAACGGTATCATCGTTAGCAAAGTGAATTGTAATTAAATGCAGTTGAATTAAATAGTGGACCATAAAATAAATAACCATACACAATTATACGCATAAGATTCTAAAATGACAAAAAACGTTACCAGAATAAAAAAAAATCACTGTCTAAAGGTCCATCGTTCCTGTTTCTGTCATTTCGTTCAACGAAAAAGAAAGCAGGCCAAAATTTTTGATTGTCAACGAATAATGGTTCCAGTTCTTTTTTTTCTTCTTTCTTTGGTTACACGTTAACCTGTTTCGCAAAAATTTCATTTCAGAAAAACAAGAACATTCACCAAGATGCTGACGACGATGATGATAATGATGGGCAATCACCGATTGCCCGGCGTTCGAAGAAGTTAAATATCGCTCGAATCACTCACCATCCTTCGTATGAATTGACTTACACTCTATCTTTACACTTTTTCTGCCTTGGTGCGAGATGTCTTCGTACAGGAATGCTGCAATAATGATTGAATTTGCATTTTTGTTTTGTTATTATATTCGCATTTATTTCCCTGTCAAATATATGGTAATTATAGCAACATCAACACCGCTGGTTTCCTGCGATAATGCGGTTTTGAGTTTTTAAAGCTTCATAGCTCAATTTATAGACAACACATATTGAGGAACAATAAGTGCAGTTGACAACACAATTTCATGAGGTTTTGTTATTTTTATAATATTTATTAAAGTCTGGGTAATGCCACTTGGTTTCTCAAATATGTCTATCTAGTAATGTATGAAAGGCTGGTAAGGAATATAATTACCTATCTTGAGAAACAATTTCATCCAAATAAAAATGGTGTTTATAAATGTACATAAAGTTTATAAAAAGTTTTTAAATATTTTTTATTATTTTTTTGCAGTGTAAAACTCAAATCTCATGTTTTGATTCAAAAATTTGACACATTTTGTGAAAGCCAAATTTTCGAATCAAACGACTTTTAAGTATGATTTGTCGTTTTTATATTATATCCATTGAAAAAATAGTGTTACCAAAAATTTCGTGTTTTCTCAAGAAGCTAGAATGCTTACGTAGAACTTGTTATGTACTTTCAAGTTGTCAAAAATTTTGCTTGAGATTTGGAAAACGTTTTTTTTTTTGTCGTGAATATGACTTACTTTACTATGGGGCGCCTTTTCAAAGTTTACCCTCTGAGAGAGTGATAAGTTTTTGATCGTGAATATCTCTTGTTGTATCTAACGAAACAACATAATTTTTCTACATGCCGTCGGAAATATGATCACAATTTTATGATAAAAGTTGTCAGTTGTGTGACATACTCTCAAATAATTCAAAATTAAACTTTTCTGAAATGTTTGGTATAAACGAGTACCAAAGAGGATAATTCATAAGGCGCGTTTGCCTCTCTCGTACTTTGAAAGCTCATAGCTCAGTGATCTGTGAAAGTATTTATATAATCTAACTACCAATAGAATCGAAATTTTTCAACTTAAAAGTGAATAGCAACAGCATTGAAGTATTTCAATAGTACACTATTGAAAAACTTGTCTCATTTTACCAGCCAATCAGAACGCGTTCTGAGGAAGAGAACAAAATATCTACTGCTGTACAGGAATCAGAACAAATTGGCTCAAATGGCCCGTTCCCCAATTTGTCCTGATTCCTGTACAGCAGCACAAATCGTTCGAGAAAAATGTTCCGAACAGTGCTTAATATCGTAGTGAGTTCTACAATTTGGTCCTTCTGAAAGGCAGAAATGAATCCAGTACAGCATCCTGATAGCATTCTGCGAGCAGATGTATTGTGTGTCGTTTGCAAAGCTAGTTTCGCTTCCGACAAGACCGATAACGTCACAGCTGCCAGTTGTTTACATTGGTGAAAAAACAACGAAAAGAGGAGAACGGTGGAGAGCATCACGCAAAATCAGCCGTTCTAATGGTTCTAAAAGTTTTCTAAAGAACTATTAGGATTTCTTGCTCGCAAATCGAAGGTGAATATCTTCAGTTTAGTGCATATCTAGAACAGTTTGACTAGATTTTTGCACTTTTAGCTGTGTGAAATTCACAGTAATCGAGATCAAGTGAAGCCTTCTTTGTTTTTGCAAAAAATGTGAAAAAGGGGAATGCTTGCATAGTTCAAACAATTGATCAACTAATTGATATTCGGAAGTGTTAAGGAACATGTCAGTTGGTTTCGTCTTCGCGAAATCCAGTTATGTCTCCGACATTACCCAACCCGACTTTTTTTCTTTTTCTTGAATTTGTGGAACGTGAAAAGCGAAATGTGCGATTATGGCATACGGAATTTCTAACTCGTGGAAGGTAGACGATAAGGATTCAAACCATAAAGGATTATTTTTATGATTTATGACGATTGCGAAACTTTAAAATTTGCCCGTACCAAAAATGAACCTTGAACCTTGAATCCTGCCCTGGTTCCGCGTGAACTTTCTCGCTTACTAGAAGCTGAACAATGTGTTTTAGAAGTTCGTTCGGTTGCGTTGTGGACTTTCAAATGTACACAGAAAGAAATAATGAAATTTACACGAGATGTAAATCAATAGTAACATGGAATAGACATGAGCTGAATCGAAATTTTGATTGAAAACCTTCATCGATGCAAAACTAAATTGAATTGCATTGAATTTTTAATGAATATAACTGTATCTTTCAATTAACGCTTATTTTGCGATTAAATTCTATTGAAACGTACAGAATAGTAAAGTAATTTTATGTTTAATTACCTGCTCCAAATGTGTGCATGAAAATAGATGTAAATTCACAAAATATTTTTATCTGTGTATATTACTTGAATAATTACAACTCTTTAGCTTAGAACGCTAGTCATGAACTTCGTAAGTCACATAAGCCAAATCAGTTCCTTTTATTCGAACTTTTGGTTAGTTGGGAAGTCTCCGGATTATGTAACGAACGTGTCATTTGAGCAATTTGTTTCTGATTGTGATCCTGAAGCTTTATATTTAGATATTGAAGTAAAAATGTCACAGATTACCTCCATGTAATGAAGTCGCAATACACTGATTTGATTTCCATCTAGCTATTGAAAGCAAAATTGAACCGATGCACAGTAGTTCCAAACTCAAATTTCATACCTTCATTTGGCGGCCTTCTCGTAAACTTTTCCTTGTCTTCTGAAATGATGTAGAATGTATTGACGCGGTCTTATGTAAATGAACGACCGTGTTCCAGCACTCTCACTTCTTACTAATGGTTTTCGTAGATGAGATGACTACTGGAGCCGTTACCATATATGATGAACGCTTACACTTGTCATTGTAACTCAACAAGCTTATCGCATCCGGTGAAAGAGACTCCATGGCGTTTTTGACAGTTTCCGCCAGCCTGTTACCACAGGCTTCTGCTACTGGAACTGCTCTCATAAAGTGACACCACAGAGGAAAAATAAATCTTACATCTCTTCTTCAAGTATGTTAAATCGCCTTTCAATAGGCAACAACCGACACAACTAAAATCGAAGCTTGATGCCGGCGAACAGTTTGACCGAATCGATTGTTAATATTTCAACGAAAGTGCCCAAGCTTAAAATAAAATACGGTGGCTACAGCTTACAGACTGCAGATAATCATAATTGTATTGCAATTTATTATGCATTGATAGGCAGAATAAAATGACCACACCATCATATTTTGTATTTCGTTCACTTATTTGGTTCGAATTAGAGCAGAAACAAGCCGCAATTGGGAATCTTCGGATCTTCTAGAGTGAACTGTGAGAGAGTGAACATCGAGAAAACGCATTCCGTGTCTGGAGTCTTTTCTTTATTCATTTAGTTTTCCGGAAGTGTTTTAATAGCAACTGAGGACGGTCGTAGACCGCCCGTTGACCGCGAAGTTCGTACCAGTTACTAAGAAATATTAGTGAGGCGAAAATAGCGTATATTTTCGCAAAAGTGTCGACCCTCAACCACGTGTTAAAAGCAGTATCCATCACGACGAGTCCTGTACCGACGAGAGCAGTCGGAGGAGGTGAGTCTGATACCTGTCATAATCCTAATCAGCGTCTTCACCCTAGGCGTGAAGAGTGTTTGGGTGCACCACGCCGTGCGTTTGTTGGGTGAACGTAGATTCACCGGTTTCTCTCCCTTACTTTTGTTGCAGACCTGCCCTAACCTCATAGCTCTACAGACACATCGAGCTGCGACTAACGGGAGAAGATCTACGGTCTAATCCGTACACTAAGGTAAATCTCTATTGCCAAGAGAAAATCTAGTTACAAGTGCTTCGATCCGAAAACACAGAAAGAATAATAAGCTTTTTTGGAAGTGTGCCTCGAGTCCTCCTTCTGAAATAGGAACTTCTCTTAAAGAACCGTCATGATTAGCGGAACCTCCAGTTATTCATACAAAATGTCCATGTTTATATATACTATTTTTTTAAACACAAATTTGTTTCAATTTACAAAAGAAACTGAGCATAAAACGGATAAATTTGTTTTTTTTTGTGACACAATGTGACAATGATTTATCAAATTCCTGTGATCTTTTTCGATTATGATTATGATTCTTAGTATCAGTAGGATCCATAGTACTACCATGCAATGGTTCTGTGCACTAAGAATCGGCTGCGAAGTCTGTTGAAACAGAAAGGCCAAATTCCTCAAAAAGTAATGTAATGCCAAGACTTTGCTTTATGATTCATCATTATATCAAATTAAAAATTGACTGCTTTATTCCTAAATTTAAGTCATTTTCTTCTTTAGCGCGCAACAATTTTAACAAAAGTTCCGTTCACTGGACGAAGTACCATATCGGACATAATCCGAACGTTGTTCTATGGATCGCACGGCAACAGCCGATAGGATCCTAGCAATTTGACCAACGTTGCCTTCACTTCCAACATGGCGTACTTCTGTCCGATACAGTTTCTGGCTCCGGCACTGAACGGAATGTAGCTATAGGGATGCCGTTTACTGCTATTTTCCTCATTGAAACGTTCTGGATCGAACTTTTTTGGATTCGGGAAAACCTCAGGATTGTTGTGCATAGCATAGATCAGTATGGCAATATCAACACCAGCATGAATTGTTGCTCCGTCGATGACCATATCATCAGCTGACTTTCTGCCAATGATCGGAACCGACGGATGAATTCGTAGTACCTCTTTGATTGTCATGTCCAAATACTTCAGTTCCTGCAGTACACTGTACTTTAATACTGCGTTTCCGAAATCCTTTCCGATTACCTGTACCATCTCTGAAACTAACTTGTCCTGAACCAGTGAATTTTGAGCGATATGGTAGGCGCAAAAGCTTATGCAAGAGGTTGTTGTATCATGTCCGGCGAACATAAACGTATCCACTTCCTCTCGAATATCTGCATCGCTCAAAGAATGACCTTCAATGGAAATATTTAGTAGTAATTCCAGAAGCGTCATCTTCCGTTTTCCATAGATATCAGTTTCATTCAACTTTTCTTGCATTACCTTTTGTGAATGATCGTTTTTAAGCTGTGATTTCCTTTCCCGAATGACCGAATCGGTAAAACCGTGCAGCTCGGATAACGCAACCTTTTGGCGTTGTGCTGCCTTCGACGTAAGAAAAAAGATTTTGTACTCTCGAGTAATGCTGAATAACCGTAGAAAAATAATTCTGGACATTCTGAAAACAATTTTATGCTATCAGTTCAGTGAATTAGAATATAGGATTTCAATACAAACTCTTTAACAGACTTCACATAGGATGAGTTTGGGTTATCCTGCGCATTTATCTTCACTCCCATGGCAGATTCGGAGATTATATCCAATGTGCAGAGAGTGATATACTCGTAAATATCGAAGTCACCTTTTCCCAAATGGTTCTGTAGTTTGATGACGAATGCCTCGGACCGCTCGTTAAATATCGCCAGAAATTCCTCCAGAATTTTGAAATGAAACGCTGGTGTAACGACTTTCCTACGTTGCGCCCACTTCTTTCCCAACGACGTAATCAATCCCTCGTTCAACCATGGTTTCATAAACTCGTAGATAATAGATTTCCTTATCGTTTTTGCTTGTAGAACCTGCTCAACAACCGATGCACTGGTGACCTGGAGGTTCGGTAGATTGAGAAAACTTTGCGATATCAAATCACTGCCAAAGCGCTGATGTAAGCCACTGAATGTTGCAAATATTCCGGGTGGCGTTCGATCCCGTCGGTAGTGAAGAATTACGCCCAGCACCGGCAGAGCCGGAATACTTCGGAAATTAGGTAACCTACGGCGTAACTCACGAGCCAACAACATATTGTTTACTACCGTAGAGACTAGCCAAATGAGGAAGATTAAAAAGATGGAACATAATACTAATAGCATCATTTTGGTGCTTATTAATCACTTCAATTGATCACTCCAATGTATGTTCGCACACAGTGAGAGAACGTGCCAATATAAACTACGTCGCAACAAGATCCGATTGCCACTGACTCTGTTTATAATTCATGTCATTTGCTACCGCTTGCATTCACACATTGCTGTAGTGAATTCGAGATAATGAATGTGTAGTACAAAGAAGAAAAGGATGATTTTATCGTAGCTTACCGCTCTTACAATTGCAATATTTCACTTTGGATTCGAGCTGACGTTGATCATGTCTGATCTACAACTCATACCATATATTGATATCATTCCTTTCGAGATCTGTTGGTGTATCTGTTGAATGCAATTGCTTACAAGATTTGGCGAAAATGTGCATCTGCTTCACACTTACTGCCACCGTGTTGTTAGTATGTAAATGGAGATTTCAGTGTACACACTGCCCGTTGACACATTAGAACATTTTTAAACTTTTTCAAATCATGTTAAATGAGGCAAATCAATCAACAAATATACAAGCGCTTCAAATTAGGTTCGAAAAATCTATCGCCGATAGTTCTAAATTGGCCCGCTAGTAACCGGAGAATCGAAATAAACAGCTAACGTGTATTCAATACCAATGAATACGGTACCAACACACCGCACACATAAAAAATAACTATACAGCGAGCGAATGAATGTCAGCTTTGTCGTCCACACACCTTTCCTCGCTGGAAGCCATGGGTAAACTAAAGCAGAAATGTATTCGGGCATAAATTTATAGATTCCCTTTCGTGCTATAGATCATACTGCGCAAATCGGACGAGAGTTTGACATCATTCACTGCGACTGTCATTGGTTCGTGAAAACATAGATCAATTCAAACCATTTTTTCAATAGTATGCTATTGAAATACTGAAACGACGTTACCATACATGTTTAAGTTAAAAGTTTCCGAATCAATTGGTTGTTAAATTATATCAATCCATCAACAAATTATTATTATTATTATTATTATTTATTTGTCTTCGATTAGAGTAAAAACTATCTCACAGACTTATTATTATCTATCTAGTCTAAAAACATTAACTTAACAATATTTTCGATTTAAATGTGTCTTTGTTCATAGTAAAATCAAACAGATGATAAACTCGATTGAATTGATTACAGCTAACATCCATTGGATTATTTTGTCCATACTGTGTGCGATGAGCTGATCGTCGTATGAAGTCCATTCTTCGCAAAGATCTTCCCGGAACATTGATATGAATCCTTGCCAGAAGTGTGGGGCGGTCGATGTTATTATTAAGCAAATCAAAAACGAAAAGTCGTTGATGAAATATCCGCCGGTTTTGCAGCGTGGGTAAGTTGATGAGAACACACCGATCTTCGTAACGTGGTAGCTGAAGCCGATTAAGCCAAGGAAGTCTTCGAAGCGCGAATCGGAGAAAACATTTCTGCACTCGTTCGATCCGGTCGATGTGAACGTTGTGGTATGGAGCCCAGATTACAACTCCGTATTCTAGAATACTGCGCACTAGAGCAATGTAAACGGCCTTAAGACAATCAACGTCGTTAAAGTCTTTAGTGTTGCGTTTGATAAGTCCCAGGACGGCAAAAGCTTTAGCAATAACCATCGAAAGCTGTTCGGTGAAGCGTAACTTACGGTCGAGAACTACGCCTAAATCTTCTACAGAAGAAACTCTTTTGACTGGATTCGCCATCATTGAGTATTCAAATAAAATTGGAGACTGAACTCGTGAAAATGTTATGGTATTACATTTATTAACATTAACACTCATGCCGTTTCTATTACACCAATCTATGACACATTCAATGTCCATTTGTAGCGCACAACAATCTACAAGGCTTGTGATGATTCGGTAAATTTTTAAATCATCGGGATACATTACTTTAAACGACGACAGTTCATTGCAAAGATCATTCACAAACAGCACAAACAGAAGTGGTCCGAGATGACTCCCTTGTGGAACACCTGATGTAATATCAAAAGGATCAGAATGTACAGTTCCAACTCGAACTGAAGCACTACGATCTGTAAGATACGAAAGAATCCAGTTTGTTATCCAGTCAGGGAATCCATTTCGTCTCAATTTTTCAACAGCGAGTACATGAGGAACACAATCGAAAGCTTTAGAAAAATCGAAATACACCGCATCAACTTGTTGTCGTTTATCAAGCTTGTCAATCAGAGTAGAAACGTAGCTCATTAGATTCGTAGTAGTTAATCGTTTTTTGACAAAGCCGTGCTGATCGGTTGTGGGGATGATGCGGGTAAATAATATCCAACAGCATACGCTCGAAAACTTTTGGGAGGCAACTAAGGATAGAAATGCCTCTGTAGTTCGTGACGTCATGTATGTTCCCGGATTTGTGAACTGGTACTATTACAGCTTCTTTCCATTTCGCAGGAAAATTGCCTTCAGCGAGAGAACGATTAAAAATAAGAGATGCCGGCAAGGCCAAAGCAGATGAGCATTGCTTTACAAAAGATGGCGGAAGGCCGTCCGAGCCCGGTCCCTTTGATCCATCAACTAATCGTAGATTATTATGCACCTCGTCTTGGGTGAAAACAGCCGCGGGTAGATTCACATTATACAACAGTAGACTATTCAAGTAAGATTCTGACAAAGGTGGTGAGTTGTTACTTAACACGCTTTGAAAGAAAGACGAGAATAGATTGGCTGAGTCAATAGATGTTGTTGAAGATTGGTTTCGATAGTAGATGCTTTCTGGAAATCCTCGGGAAGACTTTTTACTTCGCAGATAAGACCAGAACTGCTTCGGGTCCTCCTTAAAACTGTTCTCCAGTCGAGAAACGTAGAGTCGAAAACACGATACGTTCAATGATTTAAACTGATGCTCTAATTCACGCACCAACAGTTTATCTCCTTCACCTTTTGTCCGAAAAATGACTGAGTTATTAACGTTCAAAATTATGACAGAAAAAGGTTACGCGGCTATTTTTGAAACTTTTAATTGACACCGTATAGCGAAGAGTAAGGCATTTTTAATGCCAAAAAATCATGTTCAGCCGATAATCAAGTAGGGTGAGTAGGTAATTTATCTCAGCTCGATTCAAGTTTTCACGTCGCTATAACAGCAGTATTGCATAATTGTTGAATTTTTGCCTTTCTCATATAGAAAGGTTATGCAATCACTGTGAAAACCGACTTTTGAACCGAGGCCCGGAAGTCCGAGTGTTATATACCATTCGACTCAGTTCATCGAATATGCAAAATGTATGTGTGTGTATGTGTGTATGTGACGTTTTTTGCACTAACTTTTCTCGGAGATGGCTGAACCGATTTTCACAATTTTATATTCAAATGAAAGGTCTTGTGGTCCGGTACAAAATTCCTGACTATTATTTGAATTCAACTTCCGGTTCCGAAGTTCTTAGAGGCGAAGCGAAAATGTTCTATCCAATGTTATCACAATTCCTACTACTAATGAGATGGCTATTGGTACAATAACAATAGTTCCTATAAATTTTAACTAACTCCCGTGGTAGTCTTCAGTCGACCAAAATTACTTCCATTAAACGATAGATTTACTATATTAATTTAATCAGTCGACGAATTAAAGATGAGATTTTTTATCCGATGAAGATGAATCTCGGTAACACCGATAACTATCGCTATCGCCACAAAACCGGTGTACTGAATCAGACGAAGAAATTCCCACAGTTTATCACAAAATATACTCAGCAGCAGAAAGTGAAGAAGAGCATGCAAGTTGAAAATCCGCCATAGCCAACAGATGATGAAGAATCCCGTCGAACGGAACACTGACACTTGTCGTAGAAATTGTGCCGGTGCTACGTTTTCTCGATCAAGTAAATCCTGATAGATGTCAATATGGCGGCACCATCCGATAGCACTCAGCGCCCAAATTGCACCGAAACAGAGTATTTTTTGGACGACCTCTTTTCTCGCTAGATCACCGATAAAGGCAATACTCGATTCCATGAATTTCGGTTTTGTTATCGGAATGATCGGCTGCAATTGTTTGTATACTCCTCGTGGAGGATAGTTTTCGAAGAAGAAATAAATTCCAGCCATTAGAGCAAGCACACCGAGTGCATCGCAGGTTCCATCGATGTAAAACCCAACCGATCCGATATCCGACCGTTCACCATGGGTATGTTTTTTATCACGAGCCACATGTCCATCCAAATCATCCAGAAAGGTTCGAAACTCAAACAGCACAACTCCTATCCTTCGATTTCTCAGTGAATTGGAATTGATCATTCGTGCTGCAGCAATAGCCACAAAAACATGAAAAAACGAAATCATGTTAGGCGTTATTAAATCTCCCTTGGAAATTCCACTCAAATCGTCCGCAATCGTCACCATAGGAGCGAACAGGTAGTGATTAGGATGGTCCAGTATCATTGCCTTTACCGTTACTTCGCATAGTGGATTTAGATCACAAGACACCCAGGCCACATCCTCGTACCGACCAGCAGCTCTTGGATACGGGGATGAGAAAGTGGCTGATGGTTTTGTTGGCGGTTGGGTTGACATATACGCGACACTACCGTTCAGTAGACGGATCTCTGTGCTTCGGATCGGAAAGTCTTGGATGCGAATGTACAAATTAACATCCATCCAAATGAAAAACACAAATAGCCCGAAAATCAGAATCAGGAGCAGTTTGTTTATTTGAGAACTGTAACCGGCCATGTTTTATAATACGAAAGATACTGGATCTCTGTTTAACATACTGTTCACATCCGGTAGATCAACCCGGATCCGGCAGCAATCTGAAACGAAACAGTAAGAAAAAAGAAACTTTATTAGTAAGATGTGTGTCGTATGGACATGAATTAGACCGATTGAAATAATAAAAACCCTATAATTTAGTCGACTGATTGCTTATTCATGTAATCAATATAAAAATGAACCACATCGAGATTTCCATTTACGAACTAAACGGGGGTTCGTTAAAAGTAGTTGGTAAAAAAAGTTGACATTATTTGGGATTTACTTCATAAAAAAAGTTGTGTGTAATGATTGTGGAAACCGCCCATCATATGGCTATATTCAGAACGGATGTGAAGAGTAAGTGCTGTAAATGATGTTTGTGCTCTTTTCAAAAACCAAGAAGGCGGCTTCCGGCTTATTGATGTTGCTTAAGGGGCGGGTAGGGTCTAACACTTTTGAAAAATCATTTATTATTTTCCTTATTTATATTAAAGTAAAACATTTTAAGAATATTCTGTGAAATTTTCAAGTCTATTGGAACGAAACTCTGGAAGTTATGGACCTTCATCTATGGCTATCTCATTCTGCGAAGAAGCGAGGGCTCGGCGCACAGACCCAAGATTTTTATTTCGATTGACTTCAAACATTGAAAAAACATTCTTGAAATGTTTCATTATAATAAATCATAAAAGAAAAAATATGAATTTTTGAAAGTGTTTGGTCCTATGGGCTCCCTGGAGTAATAAATTGTTTCCATTAATTTTATAGACAACAAACTTTAAACGCGTTTTTCTCGAAAGCAGGTTTCGAAAGTCCGTGTCAATCGTCATTCAAAAACTACTGCACCAATTTTTTCAAATTTTGCACACACTTTCTACATATAAAATATATAATTTCCTTTTTGTTGTTTGTTACTTCGGGGAGGTTTTACAGCTACAAAATGGAATCGTAGTTTTCACTTTCAACAACCACCAAAAATTTAAAAAATTAAAAAAAATCAAACAGAAACGTTGGGGTTTAGAAAAACTTCTACTCTAACTATGCTGCGTTCATTTGTTCACTTCTGATTAGTCTGCGCTGAGATACAGTGGACACCGCAAATCATAATTTTTAAGAAGCGTCTTCATAATTACCTCTTCACCGACTTATTTCTCAATATTTTTCCACGAAAAAATTACAAAATGTTGTTCGAATGATGCTTCTTATCATGCAAAACATCCCCCCCCCCCCTTAAAACCTCTAACAGTATGGGTGTTTTCGGAACGGGATTGATGAGTAGATGTCAGAAAACGTTATTGGAAGTGGTTCTCAAATCCAAGATGACAACTTCCAGTTTCTTGATATTCCTTAAAAATCCTTACAATATGAGTACTTTCGGAACGAGATTGAAAAGTAGATGTTGGAAAACGATGTTTGAGGTGTTTCTGAAATTCAAGATAACGACTTTAGGTTTTTTTAGTATTTCTTGAAAGTTTTTATCGTATTCCTTGAAAACACTATACCGGAAGTCACCACATTGAATTCTGAAACGAGGTCAAACATCGTTTATTGATATTTAATCTGTTCCAGAAATTTATTTATTTTAAGGCTTTTCAAGGCATATGGATAAACCGAAGGTTGTTATATTGAAATTCGAGATGACCCCAAACATCGTTTTGCGGCATCTGTTTATTAAATACTTTCCAAAAATACCCCTATTATAAGGGTTTTCAACGATGAACCGGAAGTCGACAGCTTCGATTTCGGAACCACCTCAAACATTGTTTTTTTGCATATCCGTTCTAGAAGTATCTCAATTATAAGGTTGCTGTCAGAGTGAAAGCGTCACGCGATGCGTCTAGGCGCGCGTGCGAGCTGGTTGCATTTGGTCAAAGCAAACCTGTCAGAGTGAATGATCAAAAAAGAACCGGAATTTTCATTTTAAAATTCCCGCGCTTGTCCAATCGGTAAACTTTTATTCTCTCAACGTTGGTAACACTTTTATACACATTCTGTCAAATTTTGACGCATATCGTACGATTAGTTTTTGTTTGGCGTCTATACAAAGAAGTTGAAAAATTTTCGTGTGGCGATTTTTATAATGGATTAAAAATTTCCAACGTGCGTGCGTCAAATTTTGTGTTGCAAATGGATTTAAGTGTTCCGAAACGTTGAAAATGTTAGAAAAGGCCTTTGGTGAATCGTGTCTAGGAAAAACACAGGCATACGAGTGGTATAAACGCTTCAAAGGTGGTCGTACAAGCCTGGATCATGATGAGATCCCTGGCCGCCCAACAACATCTGTTACTGAAGAAAACATTGAATCGGCGAAGCAAATCGTGTTGCAAAATCGTTCTGTACCGATTAGAGAGATTGTTGTGTTGTTGGGCATCTCTTATGGATCAGCCGAACACATTTTAACTTATGTTTTGGGTTTGAAACGCGTCGCTTCTTGGCTGGTGCCAAAAAAGCTGAATTTCATTCAAAAACAGCGTCGTGTTGAAGGGCCAAAGAGATGATTTCCAACGCAGATAGTGACCCCACATTCATCGAATGCATCATAACTGGTGATGAGGTATGGATCTATGAATATGACGTCGAAACCGAATGGCGCTTCGAAGGCGAGCCGTTGTTCTACATTTGCATCCATTATAAAAATCGCCACACGAAAATTTTTCAACTTCTTTGTATAGACGCCAAACAGAAACTAATCGTACGATATGCATCAAAATTTGACAGAATGTGTATAAAAGTGTTGCCAACGATGAGAGAATAAAAGTTTAAAATGAAAATTCCGGTTCGTTTTTGATCGGGAATTTTAAAATGAAAATTCCGGTTCGTTTTTGATCATTAAGTATGCCACCTACACATCAAATTCTCTCCGAAAATATCCACACTATAAGGGATTTTAAAGAATATAGATCATACGGAAGTCGCCATCTTGGGTTTTGGAACGACCCCAAATATTGTTTTCCTGTACCTTTTCATCAATTCTTTCCGAAAATACCCATATTGTGAGGGTTTTCAAGGAATATGAAGAAACCGAAAGTCGCCATCTTAAATTTCAGAACCACCTCAAATATCGTTTTCCAAAATCTACTCATGAAATCCTTGCTTACTCAAGGTAGGCTATCCAATGTCCCAGTTCGCGACATTCTTGCTTGTCGTGACCTTACATACATGAAACTTCTTTATTATTTCCTAAAGGCAGTTGGAGTTCCAATTTAATGTTTATTTTATGTTAGACTCCTTCCTCTTCTATGAATTCAACCATTAGACAGCTATCTTATATTGAATAAATGTGATGAACTGATACAAACAAACCTAAACTAATTATAAGATCATGCACAAAATAAATTATTTTTAATGTAATTTATAATAGCAAATGGCTGGATAAAAAAAGGGTTTTTAGTTTAACGATTGAATACCGACATACTTACTGATATTTGAAATGTATTAGGTTTAAAGTACTGTGTATTGTGGATGCTACGGCGAAGAAAAACTAATGTATATTTTCTTATAAAATGAACTTATTTATGAAAACAAAAATCTACTCGTCGATCTCGTTCCGAAAATGCCCATATTAAAAGAGTTATCAAGGAATATCAAGAAACCGGAAGCCGCCATCTTGAATTACAAAACCACCTTAAACATCGTTTTTCAAATCCGTTCCGAAAATATCCGTATTGTAGGAGTTTTCAAGGAATATCAATCAACTGGAAGTCGCCATCTTGGATTTCCAAAATACCAAATTTCCAATACAAACATCTTTTTTCGGAATCTACTCTTTGAACCCGTTCCAAAAATACCCATATAGTAGTACCGGTTTAAGTTGAGCTGCTAGGTTACATAACAGTTCAACATAAACTGTTATGTACTGACGAGTCGAAGACGAAACATAAAGTATACATATAGTAGTAGTTTCCATGGAATATAATTGAACCGAAAATCGTTTTCGATGTATGCCAAAACCTCTTTTTACGAAGTAGGTTCGCAAAAAAAAAATTTGCGTTATTTGGGTTTTGGTTTCACTCTATGACACACACAATTTTTGCTGACGGCCCGAAAGGGCAGAATTCAGTTCATCACTCGTTTCTTTTCAATCGAGGCTCAGTTTAACCACCGTTAGTTGATCTCTTGAAGTAACAAAATATCTCGTTCAATAGTGTGAGAGCGGCCTTCAAATGTGGTTCATGTAAACATTCTAATTGGTTCAAGAAAACAAATGAAAGACAAACCAGATAACTGAAATTTCAATCACAGAATACACATAAATTAATTGTTCCCTCCTTCAGTTTTCATTTTTATTACTTTACTCCATTTATAATTCTATTCGTTCGAACTCGCTTACTACCAAGTTCGAAGGCAATGAAGCAGGTAGACTACTTGGCACTTGAAACTGAGCAAGCAAAACTTGAAATGACTTCAACTGACAATGAATACTGAGAGCTTCACTTGAAAATGGCTGCAAAAGTCAAATAAATTAGTACACGCTTAAAAATAGTTACTCAAAAATGAGTAAGATCTCACTCATCTACAGAAAAAGTGGAACAACTCTAATTTAGAGTAACTCCGAAGTTACTCAAATTTGAGTTTTTCCACTGGAAACGATATTTGGGTAAAATCTACTCATTTACTGAGTAATACTTTATTTGTACATGTACAAAAATAGAGTAACTATCACTCAAATTTTGTGTGAAATTTTATTTCACATATACCAAATTTGCAAAAAAAATGCTCCTTTTCTGAGTGTATTGTATTAAAATATTAAGTAATTGAACTCAATACTATATCAAGTGGTGGTTGCTTGGAGTAGTGTGTTAATCGCAAATTAACATACATGTCAGTTATGCTCAGGCACCAATCATACACTTATTCCTCATAAATGACATTTGAGCATATTCGTTTCCATTCTAAAGCACAACACGAAGCTGATCATTCCGGTTTTTGCAGACACAACACCGTTTGTGTTGATCGACTCACCTTCGAAATACGCGTCTTACTAACAAAAAATACAACCTGTTGCTACAAATGGTTATTACAACTTTTAGACTTATCGCGAATGCGAATAGTAACTATAAAACGAGATTTCGCGTTAAACTCAAATTTAGAGTAGGAGTTACTCAATATCATTGATGATAACTACTCAATTTTTGACGTTTCCATGTATCATTTGAAAATGAGTAACTAGTACTCAAACTTTGAGTAACTTTTTCTAAGCGTGTAGGGATATGCTGACGGTCGGCGGCCATGAATTTCATTTTCATCTTATATTATTCGGTTGAAAATGAAATTTTACCACACTGATTGGAAGTACAAATTAGTTCGGTTCATATTCAAAATATTGTTTCAGATACAACCAAATATGTTGTGACACTTCCCAAAATGTATCCTTGAAAATACAAAAATACGGATGTTTTGCGTTATAATTTGAAAAAAATTGGTTTCATTTGATATTTTACATGTTATCCGTCTGTCGTTACCGGTAGCGTTACAGTATCATGAAAAATGTAATTATCTCAAACTGTTGGTAATTTCTTTTATTTATTTTGTTATATTCCATTATTTCTATCTACTTATCTACTATTTCTATTATTTTTGTTTATCTTTCTCATAACAAATATTTGATCAAACTAAAGAAAAATTTCCGATGTGTTGAAGAGCATGTCAGTTTTATTCGTATTCACGTCATCCAGTTATATCCCTGAGATTACCCACCCGTTTTTAAGGAAAATTTATATTTCGGTACATTTGTGTTAAGTTTACATGGGCGATTGTACAATTTAAAAAAAATGTTTTGTAATTGCTGGATTTCGTTCTCTTTCCTTGAAGAAGAGGCACTCTTATTGCTATCCAGCGAATTGAATTCGATGTCACAGTTGCTAGCGTAATTATCGTGGCGGGATTTCCCTGTCTAATAGCTGATGAATTCGTTGATAAGAGTGTATCATTGTTGTTGATGACTGTGTTGTTCAGAAGTGCTGGGGTTGTTTGGACCGTTGTAGAAAAAGCACAGCTACCCATGAGTGTAGATGGTTTCTTTTCCAGTTTTTCACAGGGCTTTCCTTAGTGAGCAGCTTTCTGATAATTTCGACATTAGCCAGGTGATGGTCGTATGTTCCAAATGATTTACATGGAGTTCTTGTATCCTTATCGAAAGTTACATTAGATGGTATAACCTTCCAACGGACGTAACTGAAATTAGTGGGAAAAAATCTTCCACTTTCTATCGATGGAAATAATCTCTTCATCTTATTTAGCTACAGTAAATGCACCTGTTTTTATTCGACGTGAACTTGTTTCTTGAGCAAGGTCTCAGTTTCTTTTATCGAAGGACTAAATCGAGCCCGTTTGAAGTCAACAACGGTGGTATTTTTTCGTGTTGGCGGCATACCCTTTAGATTCGTTGGTGCACTAATTTCGTTAACGTATTATTGCTCACGCACGCATTGTTTCCGTTTTTCGTTCTATCATGCTGACCGTAAGAGATTTATTTTGTCGACTGTCTTAAACACGGTATAGGATAACAGTCTTGAACAGTTGACGTTCTATGAATCGTTACTTTAGACGACGGTACGACATTTTTACACACTCCACTCTACACTACCGGAAGGCAAAATCGGATAAAATATAAAACTTCCCATCTGAATCTAAGTTTGTGAAAATCGGCCCACCCATCCCAGAGATCATTATTTTCAGTTCTTCCGGAAACCAGTGACTAGTATAGCCAGAGTCGGATCAATTGGTTATCAACTAACAAGACTAACGAATTGCAATTGTTTTTGGCACAGTTTCAAAGAGTTATGACGTTCATTGCATCGTCACTTTAAACGACGGTTTGATATTTTAGGCACAAATCACCTTATAATACTGGAACCGGAAGTCGGAGTTAGATAAAATTAAGTCGTTATGAAATTAAACATTTGAAAATTGGCTTAGCCATCTCAGGTTCTTTTTAAGATTTTTCGATAAATATATTCGATACTTCCGGAACCGAAAACTAGAGATTAGTTGACTATCTACCAACAAGGTCTACAAGCAAGAGGAAAATAAGAATTGTTTTCAACATGGTCACTTATGAATTCTAGGAATTTTTTATGACATCCTAATACTTTCCATTTGAATCTAATTTTGTAAAAATCGGTGCAATTCCAATGCCGAAGTTCAATGAAAAGTAGCATTCTGTGACAAGAAGATTGACTGTGGTAGCTGTGCTAAACTGGTTGAAAGGAGCCAAACGAAATGCCCAGATATTTGCATTCGTTAAAAAGGTAGCTTTAGTGAAAAAATTTTTTTTGTTCTGTATCAATCGAATACATAAGCTTACAAGATTTTTTCTAATTGTGTGTGCAGAACAAGAAACCACCTAAAAAACATTGGATGTACAATTAATATATAAACCAATATTGCAACCAGGGTTGCGAATGGTACTGGAAAATGACACGAAACAGGAGGCAATCAAACCGCACAAATGACAGCAGTCGCCGATTGTACTTTGCCGTGACTATAGCAGACAAAAAATGTCATAGGTCTCATGACATTTTCTCTCGTGAATATCGCCGTTTGCTCTCATCGATAGCTGTTCTACTCTTTTCAATCTGAGAATGGCTAGCCACAATACACAGTAGCTCCTTCCAATTTCACCAACTTTCGAGAGACAGTCGCCAACAAGACTAAACTTTGAAATTCGTATTATGTCGATTCTCATGAGGTGTAGGGGGACAAGTAAGTCATGCTCCCCAATGCAGACGGTTTTTTGCTGTATCCTTACGTGTTCTGTTTCTCTGCACTCCCGTTGGAAGGAATCGGTTCAGTGAGAAAAGCAAAGTAAATGCTTTGACTTCCAGGTGGATGGTGGGTTCGTTTTGGCAATTCGGGCGATTTTGTTTTATTTCCAGTTGATTGATTTACTTCAAGGCACTTTTTCGATCAAAAAATTAAACCCCGTTTACCATGAACCCGAATTCTAGAAGTAATAGGAGCGCAAAATTTATTGTCTCAGCTGTGAGATTTCTTGCCTTTGCGTCATACAAGAAAGGCAAAAGCTGCGCTCCTGATACTTCGTGTATGAAATTTAAGTAAATAGTTGTAATAGTTTTGACACAACTAGCTTTGTGATGAATTTTTTCAAAACTGAAATTGAACCGGTAATGAAAACACTGCCGTTCGCATTCATATTGTCATCATAGATCGGTCACAGCGAATATGACAGTTCCGTTATGAAAATGTCATGACATTTTGAACTCGTGACATTCTCGAAACCCGTGACCGAAAATGAACAAAGCAGCTACCTCTCCAGTATGTATGTACACAACCACAAAGCGAACGCTGTGGCTTTGACTGCTGTGAGAGAGTGCGACAAAATTAACTGCTCTCAATGTTGCTGTCGTGTGTCGTGGCTCTCATGATTGCGCCAAGCTCTCGTGTCATTGCGTGTTGGCTACTGTTGAACGTAGCAGCTGCGCGTATCGTTGGCAGTGACTATCTTATGTTTGGCGACAGTTTAAAAAAATGTCAAATTTTCGCACCCTTGATTGCAACACCTCTCGTTTGAAATCTAATATGACGAAAATTGATTTATCTGCTGCATCTTTAGAACGAGATGATACAAATTTTAAAAGATAGGATGCAGAACTTAGAATCCAATTAGGTAGTAAAGAATCGTGATTTTAGTAAAATTACAATAGTAAACTAAATTGCAATAGCACTTTTGAATAAAGAACGTGGTTTAAATTTTAATGCATACACAGTTCGAAAAAATCTTTTTAATTTCTATAAATTTTACATCTTATAAGATGCACATTACACTCGGAGCATGTAAAATTCTGTGCAAGTGGAACATTGCGTCATTTGAAAAATTAAGTACACACTTAAAAATTTTTACATCTTATTAGATGCACATAAATGGAGCGTCGCAATTCACGCAAATTTACATGGAAGAACATTTAATATTGTGTTTAAAACTCCATGACATGAAATTCATTGAAATAAAAAAAAGAATTTTTTAGCAACCCACCGCGACTTGAACCGAGAATCATTGGATCGCAAGTACGTCTGTTAATCGACCGAGCCACAGAAGCATGCATCTGCTTGGCTGGTAAAAGGTGCATTTAAATTCATACAGTCGCACCTGCTAGCAGAACGCAAGTTACATTCGAAACCAGTAAAATTCAAGCTCATCTAACACTAAGTCATTACAAATGAGATTTTCCGTCATTTGACAAATTAGGTCTTTATGAATTACATCGTATGAGGGATTAGGTCACTTGTAAAATTCAATTTTTTTTTGGTGTGTAGTTGTGAATTGTATCGTCTGTAGAATTCTGTCACCTGTAAAATTCATATTTTTTCCTGTGTACTCCTAGCTAGGCAACTTGTTGTTAATGTAACTTTGGGCTAATGAAACACTCTCGTACCTGTCTTGTAGAAGTTGGTTTATCTGATAATTTCACATGCTTTTCTGTGCGCCTGGATATATTAAAAAGCTGAATAAGTCACAGACGTGTTGAATAAATTGTGTGTTACAGGCTTACAGCCAAAGTTATTGAATAATGAAATTTCATTTCTATTAGGCGGCAACAGACTCGTAAATGGTGCACGAAATGCTGCATACCAATATGACACCAAAGATAACGATCGAAAATTTCTCGGTTTCGGTTCGAAGGATTTGTGAATTATTGGTTTAAAGTGCCTATACTCATGAGGCATGACTGGTACCAGTCATGGGAAAATTCATTCATTTACCTCACAACACTCAATATTCATTTACCGGCGTTTCACCATAGAAAAATCGATGCTCTAGAAACGGAACTACCAATCATGAACCGTTTCGATGAATCGTTCCAACTACATGAATTACGTCGACGTTATCAGTAATAGTAATAGGGATGATGATTTCTTGATTAGTGATATAGTTGATTTTTCATTTATCATTTATTAATTATCAAAAGTATTATAAAGCGCACCTGCTGGCCAAAATGCCCTCTTTCCTTGTTTTAAGCATTCAAGACATTTTCAAACAAAAGTTTTATCACTAACACTATTTTTTCGTAAGATCTTTCTGTTATGCAAGGTTGGAAAATATGAAAAAACTGAAAATATCGTTAGGCAGCTTCTCAATGTAAGGTTTTGCCTCGACTGATTATTGAATCATTTTAATTGTAACACTCTGACCTATCATTTATTCAGGATTGCTTAAAAGGGATACAACTGATGTTGAAATGGGTCGATGCGAAGCAAATAATTGTGTGTTGTGTAGTTAATAAAGGTATAAATAAGTTTGTTCCGTTTTCTAGCAGATGGCGTAACTTGATTTTTATTCCAATGATTTATATTTCCAAATATGCGCTGGAAAGCTACTGTCTTACAGTTTCAGAATCAGTATGTGACATTAAGCTCAAGCATATACAACAATACTTTTTACTATGAAACTGTCATTTTTTGTGACGTATTAAGTGCTTTTTTGTGAGGAGTTTTTTTTTTTCATTATTTCAATACAAAGAAAACAGCTGCCGAAAGTCATCGTATGTTTGTGAAAATGTATAGTGAGAATGCTCTAGCTGAGCGAACATGTCGGTAGTGGTTCGCATGGTTCAAAACGAAATTACTCAGCAAGCCAATATCTAATGTTTAGAAGCAATGGAAATGATCAAAAAGGTAGGCGAATGGTATGTATGTCAACCAATGTTTTTTCAATTGGCTAAGGTGGGCGCATTAGAAGGTGACACAAATGAAAGACCAATCTGCTTCAATGAATTTTTCAGTATCTCTCGTCAGAAAACTCTCGAAAGTTGGCAAACTTAATGGAGCAATGGCGAACTGGGACGATGGCTTCATTCCATTATCACTAGGGTATCGACGAAACCTTGGTTTAGGGGGATGAACGTGAGTCGCGATTTCATTCGTGTTATGTCGCAGCTCATGTCAAATCACTACACTTTCAATGCACATCTCCGGCGTGTTGGGCTTGCGAAGAGCGCTCTCTGCACCTGTGGCGACGCACAATGGGAAAAAATGGACAAAAACCTTAACAATTATTTTGGAGGCATGATATAGCTGACCACAAAGCACTTTTTTGTGTGAAATGATCAGTAAAATCGATTCCATGTATTTAGATGGACCACACGAAAGCCCCGACCTGGAAGGATTCTTAGTGTCAGTTGGATCCATAGTACTAGCCATGCAATGATTCTGTACGCTAAGAATTGGCTGCGAAGTCTGTTGAAACAGAAAGGCCAAATTCCACGAAAGGAATGTAATGCCAACGACTTGAGACTTGAGACACGAAACGTTATCATGTTCATTTTACCCCAAGTTCCCTTTTTATACTGTTTTGTATTTAACCTTAACTATATAACACAAAACCGAAGAACTTGCAGAAAAGCGAATAGAGTTTTTATGATGTAAAAAAGTCAAACAAATCGATTGTATATAGTTTTAATGACAGCAGCAAACTCGTTGTACCGTTTTACCCCATTTATTTTCTAGATATAATATTCAGTTGAAATATGATCTACAATACAAAAGCAGATTAAATACGATCTTTCAATATTGATTCATATTACGTACAATACAACTGTGATCCAATCAAACACAATGGGAATGACAGTACTAGCCCGTTTAACCCGTTTTACCCCAATTTATATCAAAAGTCGTATATCAGGTTAAACTTTCTTCCGTATACCGAAAGCAGGCTAATTGCGGTTGATGAAAATCGATTGATTTTGCGAAGATAGGCGCAAATATAAGATTACAAATGGATTCAATGACCGCAAGAATCTTGTTATACTGTTTTACCCCAATTTATTTCATAAGTCGTATTTCTGGTTAAACTTTCTTTGGCATACCGAAAGCAGGCTGATTGCTGTTGATGAAAATCGCTATCAATCGAGGCCTAAAAATAAGCTTACAAATGAATTAAATGATCGCACGAATCGTGTTATACCGTTTTACCTCAATTTATTTCGTAAGTCGTATCAATCTTTCGTAGACGAATCGCTGTCAGCAGAAGACACTGACTATACTGATGAGTGGTAATGAGAAAATAGAAAAATAATTATCTGTGCGAAAAAAAGGAACATAAAACATATTTTTTTCACTTTTATGTTTTTTAAATAATTTTTGAAACCAACGTACATTCATTAGGTTACTGCGAAAATGTTCAAAAAGGTGCTTAAGCCAATGTGTATTTTCAACAATCCAATCTGTTTTATCAATAATCGATTCGACAAGACTCCTTTCAGGATTCAGGAAAATTTTACCTCAAAACTCTTATAAAACCTTCAATGACAGTTATAAACCATATAAAATGTATTTGGATTTGGAAAAATAGGGTAAAACGGTATAACAGAATTCGTGCGGTCATTGAATCCATTTGTACTCTCATTTCTAGGTCTTTCTTCGTAATATCAATCGATTTTTATCAACCGCAATCAGCCTGTTTTCGGAATACGAAAGAAGGTTCACCCATAGATACAACTTATGACATACATTGGGGTAAAGAGGGTTAAACGAACTAGTACTGTCATTCCCCTTATGTGTACATGAATCACTGAAGTTTTCTACGTAATATGAACCAATAATGGTAGGTCATATTGGATCTGCTTCGGGAATTAAATCTGAATTCAACATAAAGTTATATTTGTGAGAAACACACCTATCAGTAGAACTTTTTTTTTGTAAATTCATGGAAGAAGATGACTGGGGGTAAAACAGAATACAGTTATTTGCGATCAATCTTATTAAAAACAATCAATTTATCTTAATTATGAACATGTCAGGAATACCTTCCGATTGGTCGAATTAAATTTTTTCCAGAGTTTCACAGTTAGTTTTCGAAGTAAAGTCAGAAAAAAGAGGGATTGGAGCAAAATTGGCATGATAGTGAATTTTGCGGATCTTCTATCTACCATCAATCGATTCTTCGGATAAATTTGCATAAGAAATACTTTATTTTCAAAACATTTGCTTGGGTTTTTATAAAACTATTGAGCGTTTTTGATCGTTTATTCCCCACTGTGCGACGGTTATCAGAACATCGAGCATGTCGTGTGGTCGTGCGTAGAGTATCGCGACGCCTGGTCGAAGCAACTGGAATCTCTTAGGGCCCGAGGTAGACCGCCTGAGGTTCCGGTTCGGGATGTGTTGGCGAGTCGGGATAGTTCATATATGCTTCTCATATACCATTTCCTCAAACACATTGATATCCAAGTGTAATGTGTTATTCCTCGCTCAGAAAGAATAATCTCCACCTACAGGTTCGACAATAACATCCGCTCGATTCTCTCGATCCCCGTCCCTGTCCACCATCTTCATTGGAACTAACAAGATCTAACTCAATCACTAACTTTTTCGTTCCCCCTTTCCCCGTCTCTTCACAATCTCGATGGCAACTAATTACATCTCTGTAGTTTTCAGACATTTTGTTTCCATACCCCCTTTTAACCTCGCTTTCCACAATATTTACTTTTTTTTCATTCTTTTCCGTAACATCACCATCACCGCCCACGGAAGACCGCTCCAGTCGATGAGCAGCATGCGGGCCACCCGCTGGGCCTTCGTAGCCCGGGGGCTGGTACACACGAACCGAAGGAAGCGGCCATAGATATTTAACATAGCCATGCAATATTCAATTCACCGACCACTGGCGATCGCCAGCTGATAGCTGGATTTTCGAAAATCCGAGACGATATAATCTAATGATACTATTGTAGTTTTAAGTTAGTCGTTAATTAAGATTAGAAAATACCCTTGGCATCTTAGAGCTTTAGCAGTATGCCCAAAAATATATTATATTATTGAATGAAAAAAAAAACGTTTTTTCACACGTGTAAACAATTGCTATAACGGCATAAATGAATAGGTTTTAGTATTCTAAATGGCGTACGTTTGTTACGCATTCGCTTGAAGAAGCATTCTTATGTGACTTTCGGTCAAGATACGAGAATTCCGTGCAAATCACTTGTTACCTATGACAATCAGATGGCCACATGTCAATATTGCCAAAAAGCTGTTCACTACGGTAAGCCATGTGATAAACTGGACAAGGAGACAACCACACCAAAGGACAACGGTGCTTCCTTCACACCAACCCCAAGCAAACCCAGTACAACGAATCCATCGTCATCCCCTATAGAACAAAGTACATCAGCTGCATTTAACAACTTACTTAAGATTTTCAAAAACCATTTTTTATAACGATTTGATAAGACATATTTTCAATAATTTTATTGAAAATTTAACTAAAATTTAACTAATTTCTCCTGCAACATATTTTATATAATTTGCCACTGTTTGACTGGCTGTGTATTTAACGGTTTTTTGCACTAACTTTTCTCAAAGATTGCTGGACCGATTTTCAAAAACTTAGATTCAAATGAAAAGTCTTGTGGTCCCATACAAAATTCCTGAATACTATCTGGTTACGACTTCCGGTTCCGGAATTATGAGGTAAAATGTGCAAAATATGTGAAAATAAATGCACCAACTTTTCTCGGAGGTGGCTGAATCGATTTTCAAAGTTGAAAGTTCTTATATTCCCATACAAAATTCATGAGTTTTGATTCGATCTGACTTCCGGTTCCGGAGTTATAGGGTAAAATGTGCGAAAAAATGAAAATATGTGTACTAACCTTTCTCAGAGATGGTGTGACCAATTTATACAAACTTAGATTCAATTGAATGGTCTTATGATCTTATATAAAACTTCGGTTTAAATTGAACTAATAGACGGAGATGGCGGTTTAATTTCAACCGCTTTAAGCACTGATGAGCCGAAGGCGAAACAGAGAAAAAATCGAAACGAAATATGTACTTTTTGTGCAAACCAAAAACCCCTAGATGATCATGAATAGGTTAACTCCAGAACAACGCTTGAAAATCATGGAAATTTATTATCAAAATCAGTGCTCAATTAAAACTGTTTATAGATGGAAATAAAAAAAAATTGTCGTCTTTGGAGCAAAGATAATCCACACACCATTCAAGAATCACCGAGGCATCCCAATATATGAACTTAAAATGAGGAAGGAAGGAATGGAAATCGATACAGAATTTTCATTGCCAAATCTTCAAGATATGGATGTAGAAGAAATGTGGTTTCAACAGGATGGTGCCACTTGTCACACTGCGGCCGAAACAATCCATTTACCGAAAGAACATTGTTTCAAGAAAGGGACCGGTAAACCACCCTTCGCATTCATTTGATTTGACGTCACTCGATTATTTTTTGTGGGGATACGTGAAGTCATACACACCAAATTTCTCCTTTGGTGTTCGTTAAAAATTTTTGCGGTAACGATCTGTAATATATTATTTTTACTGAAAGATACGTAAAATTTACCCAACTTACGGTCATCTGTCAAAGAACTACTAAATATCGACAAATCCTATGTAAAAGTTCCGATAAATTTACTGATACGGTCTGTAAATTCTGAAATACCATTTCTTTTATGGAACTCAAAGTTTTACCAATATTCAGTAAATTAATGAAAAATAATGAAAAATTTCAGTAATCATCACTATACATTCAGTAAAAATACACATCTGTCAAATAATTTCATTTTCGGATGGATTCCCGGCAGTAAGTTTTCACTAACTGGCGGTTATTCAAAAAGTCTTCTACAACTTTTCATTTCAGCACTCTAAAAATATGATTGAGGATTCCATATTCTACTGAAATGCTAACGATGACATCCAAGTGATATGTGATCATTTTATTTGTATAAATTATTTTTGAAGAGCAAATGTAATTTAATTCATTCATCACACGTAAATTAACTAATTATTTGGATGAAAATATGTTATAAAAATAACTCCTTCCTTTCACAGATCTTCAATCAAATTTACAAAAAAATGCTTTTAATGCTTCAGAGGTCAAGACTTTAACAATTTTGAGGAATGTTTTGAAAATTTATCCGATCGTCAGTAATTAATGATGAAGAAGTACGTAGAATTATGACAGATCGAAGCTGGGTGCAACTCTACTGATCATTCAGAAAATGAAACTTTTAATCCGTTCAACAAAAGCGTTCAGCTGTTGGAAAGTTAGTAGAATTTTACCGATATCCGTCAAAATTATTTGGTGTGTAGGTTAATATGGCTAAACCAGCAACGATTGATGATTTGGAAACCAATATTCAACGGGGCATTGCTGAAATACGCCCTCAATTACTTGAAAATGTGATCGAAAATTGAACCTCCATCTATCTACCAAATAAAAATAAATGGCCATTTCATAATTCGGCATGTGTTTTATTTAAATTTCAAATCAACATGCTCCTAAAAAAACACCCTTTACAAACCTTGTAGTAAATTCTATTGCGTAACTCAACTTTGCATTCTAACTAATTTTAAACCCGAATTTATTGACAAATTTGCTAAAACTGAGGCTTTCATCATAGATTCGCTCTCATTATGTTGATACGGTACGCAGAGTCTCGTTTGCAGTTAGTTGGACGCACTATCGTTCACTGAATGTATAATTACGAGTTCTACGAGTCCAAAATAAATCAATTCAATATTATGTGATTATGAGAAACGCTAAAGGCATCTTCATTTGTGGGCGCCTTGTTGAAATAATTATGGATGAATGAAGCACTCACGTACCACACAAGTTGATTTTGTCCGACATTTCTACATCCTTCTTTGGAGCTAGTATAAATACAGTAGAGCAACGATTAAATCACATAAATCTTTAAATAAACTCCTTTCACCAAAATCGTGTTGTAACCGAAATTATTTAACGAAAAAAAATACAAAGGGTATATAGTTTACACGAAGCAACTTGTGTTAGACCACTTGGAATCCATTTTTGCAAACGGCCAATTTTTTTTCGTCTGTCTTGTATATGTAACACCTGTGTGACTGATTGACTTTGACTTTTTGTGCTCTACATTATTGAGACAAGCAGTATTTTTTAATAAAATGAATATATTTATAACTGTTGACGCAGGTTATGAAAAGTAAACGAAAAGTGAATCCATAGTACAGGTTTCAAACCCGAGCAGAGTCATCCAGTCTTCAAGTAAACCAAAATATGAATACTGTTGCGATTTCACAAGCACAGAATATGAAAAATGGTACATTAGATTGTCCTACTCGACTGTACCGAGTCCTTTGTTAATGATCATGCTTGAAGAGTGTAGGGACACCATACGAAAAGCATCACATAACAAAATCTATGCCGGAAAATAATCTTTATTTCTAAAATACTCCAATTCCAGAGCCGCAGTGAGCGCCAACATCCAGAAGACCCCAAAGCATGATGGAATTGCTAATAATTTGTTGTACAGTTTATCAAAAAGTTAATTTCTTACGATTTTGTCTGGGAAAACTGCTGAAATAAGATTAACACCTGAGGATAGTGGCTCGCGTAAAGATTTAGAATCGACCACGTGGCTCCCTCAATTCCCTTTGGGTCTGTATGTTTTGGAACCTAGTTGAAACCGATTTAATTTTTCTTGTCTCCTCTCCTTTTTCCGAACGCTAGCAGGAAGCTAAAGCGGATAAAATGGCGGACGCATCGGAATTATAAGACTTAATTTTTATAGCGACAACATATTTTTTGTACTAATCGTATCTAAGCTAAAATGTCTAACAAAGACGACAATTTCGTATACATAAGATCACGCAAAATCAAAATTAGTATTGAATCGACTTGCATTTTGTGCGGTTCATTAATGCCGTGTAAAAGGATACTGTTCTTATCAGCAAATGGGACTTCTGTGGATTTTTATGCGCCGTTTGCCTTTCATGAGAGACAATGATGATCTAGCTACGCTGACTTTGCGCACTCGAGGTGCTCAACGACTTCGATCATCGAGAGTAGGATGATTTCGATCATAGGTAACATTATGAATCCAAATCGAATCGACTTGTCCGTACAAGCGCTGGTACAAAAAGTCTTTCGCTTAGAGATAAATTATGCGGACCCAGCACCTCTTCACCAACAAAAACAAACTGACGGTAGTTTTAGAGAAATTCCAAATACTGAAATAATTTATCGGAATATATTCCGCCGTGATTCAGAACAAGAATATGAGGAACAACAAAGGTTACTGCTACCTAAATGTTCAAAAGAGCAATTTACAGCGATTTTTATGTTTTTTTTTTGGTTTGTGCAAAAAGACCACATTCTATTTCTATTTCTTCAAGTTACGCCTTCGGCTCACTAGTGCTTGAAGCAGATCAAATTGAACTGCCATCTCCGCCTAGCAATTCAATTTCAAAAAGTTTAAGCACCTTAAAAATTGTCCCTTTGAAAAATCGGAAATGGATGAAGGGAGCCACCCGGCGGTTGAAGTTTGGAAATTTTCGATCTTGAAAAATCACCATAAAAAGAAATGGGTTCAATAAATTTCAGAAATTGAAATTTGTTGATGCCAAATGTCTTAGAATTGCATGAAACGTCGAAATCTAGTGTTATCTCGTGAATTTTTTATTTTAATTCGACTCTGGAACTACGAAAAATTTTTTGATTCCGAATGTCTTAGAATTGCCTAAATTATTTGTCGAGATAACACCAGATCTTTTTCGAAATAACAAATTGCTACAATACGCTCAGTAACAGTAGCCTCGATGTGGTTCATCTCTTCAACTTAAATAAATAAATTTTTCAACAAAAAAATAATTGTTCATTTTCACAACTCTATAAGCGTATTTAACACTCGTTTACTTCACAACAAACACATAATAAATACGTTTCACAAACACAGAATTTAAAATTTTATTTTCAAATGATATTCAATTGAAACATTATTATTCCACTCGAAATTCAAACCATTTTCATCACATCCTAAGTAACCAAAAACTGTAAATATTTGAAACGATTTGCTTTTTGTTTTATTGTATTTTTATCGTACTTGAAAAAATATCGGTTTCTATTCAAATAAAAAATTATTTTGTTGAATTAAAATATTCATTTCCCTATTAAAGCAACGTACCGGAATCGCTGAACAATCGATAGTCTAGAAAACACGGTCCCAATTAAAAACATCTTTTTATCAAATTATCAAGCGTTACCAAGTTTCGTTATAACCTTTGATCGTTTCTGAAGAAAGGATCTGATACGAATTTCCCGAACACTACTGTTTGATTTTTCTCCACTCACCCTCAATGTGATCTTCCCAGAGTGTGATTTGCACTAGTGTCTACCGGCGATTGAAATATTTTGCTGCCACACCAACTGGTTTTATATTACTCTTTCAGCTGTTTTGTCGGCGCCCATAAAATCAACTCTTAAATGAATTGTGTAGAGTAACCACGCTTTCACTGCCCCTATTGAGTTAGGTTGGATCGCGAAACGTGTCCCTTGGCTTGTTTGGCAACAGATTCATATCGACTGTCTTATTAAGACCAGGGATGCCAGGTCATTTTTTCAAAAATCTGTGACCAATCCAAAAACCTGTCTGTGAAAATCTGAGCACGTTTCGTTTCCCGTACCATAATAGCAGATCGGATTCAATTTGGTAAGAAAAAAAGATGTCGCGCTGTACTTTTTGGTGCTAAGCTGTTATCAATTTCAAAAATCTGTGATTAATTTCAGAATCTGTGGAAATCTGTGATCATTTTCAGAAATCTGTGCCATTTTTAAAATCTGTGCAGAAAGTTGAAAATCTGTGAAACACAGATTAATCTGTGAACCTGACATCCCCGATTAAAGTACGATTCAGACGGTCCGGCTTCTTCCGTCACCGTCACCGGAACGTCAACGTCCGTCACCGTCATTCTGATTCACACGATCCGGTTTCCTATCCGTGTCCGTCATGTCATTTTCTTACACGCAGAATTTGAAGAACTTAGTTTCGCACAATTTTATTCCACTAATACAAAATCTGGGAGCTTTTGAAGTCAATCGATCTGTTGTTTTCCTACCTTTTAATCAAATAAATTACTTCCAAAATTAACTAGAAAGAGGAAAAAAACAAAACAATCAGTTCCACTCAACAACGTAACGTACTTTGCAAATCTACTGATAAGTTTAATTGCTTATATGTGGTATATTTCGTTTAAGAGTGGGATCTTGACACCGAATACATACATAACAAACGTCAGCTCAATACCGTAATCATATGAATCGTGCATGTGTGCGATAATCACAGTCCATCAAATATTCTTTCGGAGAAATGTTGACGGAGCTTGCCGTTGACGGACGTTGACGTTCCGGATCTCTGCTGGATCGTGTGAATGCGCAAAGGGAAAACTCATTTGACTAATTTTGACGGAGGCTGGCGTTCCGGTGACGGTGACGGAAGAAGCCGGATCGTCTGAATCGTACATAAGACTTTTATGTACGATTCAGACGATCCGTCTCCTTCCGTCACAGTCAACCTCCGTCACCGTCACCAACAACATGATTTCTCGGGTAATTTTTAAAAAGGGCATATAAGCAAGTGACAGATTCTCTTTAATCACTCTCTCTTTCGATTATTGTGATGTGATTAAAAAGATTTTCTTTGATATCACTATTACTTGCTTATACGCCCTTTTGAAAAATTAACCGAAATTTACTTGCATTCTTATGGAACCATTCACACGTAACGTCACCGTCACGTGACGTCTTGACGGACGGAGCGTGTGAACGTTCCGGTAGAGAAAGTATTAAACTAATTTTGATGGAAGCTGACGTTCCAGGACGGCGACGGACCATTTGAATCGTACATTATCGTCACTGTTAACCTCAATTTGGCTGACAATGAGTTGATACTGCTCACCTGTTTCAATATACGCTAACTGCGCAGCTCCCGAAACGCCACCATGTGGCGCATAGCGGCATCGAGCATATCAGCTGTCCAACGCGGTGTGATTGCTTACAAAGTTTACAATGCTCTCCTCAATCAATGAATTCAAGCGAAATATAATCAAATACAATGTCTTCACTTCGACTCTAAGAATCAATACAACAGAAAAATAGTTCGATAATAGTGTTATGAAGACGAGAAAATACATAGATTTTCATCTAACCAGAGAACGAGTGGATTGAACAGAGAAGGCAGATCTCAGTCTAACTTATGGTTTAAGTAGATGAGATGACCACTAAAACTGATATGGAGGGGACTATATTTTTCTTAATTTACATAAACGCAACCGGTATTTGGGACACTTCAATCGGCATTGCTCATCGGAAATAACAAGAACTTTTAGTGTGTTTTTACCTTTTTTTATAAATTTTTAAAATAGAATAAATTCGCTAAAATTTTGGAAAAAAAAATTCGAGGTCCGGAAACTCAAGTGTCATATACTAATCGATTCAGCTCGACAAACTAAGCAAATGTATGTGTGTTGTTTTCAAAAAAAATCGAGATCTCAGAGATGGCTGGACCGATTTTGATCAAACTAGTTGCAAATGAAAGGTCTACTCGTCAGACAGAACGCAATTAGTTGGGTAAGCGATTTTATGTTTACTTTTTGAATTGTACATAGCCATTCGCAGCGATAGAAATAACAACGATTTTGTTGATAGCACAGAAATTGACATAAGGCCCATTCAAGATGCGGCGGCCATCGATATTAAAGAAGTAATTTTTTTCAATAAATACGTTTATTTCATAGGCAATATACATGTAGGCAGAAATGGGCCGTTACGGTGAAATCAACTGAAACTGGAAAATGCTTCGACCGCAACACATCTCATCTTCGGAAAATTGAAGAACCGGACGAGAAACACCTTCGATCTGACGATACGCTACTGATGCACGAAATTGACAAGCAAACTGTGCTGCGAAGATTCTCAATTACACCTACAGGTATACTTTAGTGCTAGCGTGTAAATGCACATTAGCTCCTTGCACGCTCTTTGAACATAACCAAAGACATCATATTAACAAGATATCCAGCTCTCACATTTCCCGAACAAATCTTTGGCAACATCCTTTTTTGCGAGCATGGTGCCCTCAGGCGAGTCCGCATCGTATCTCGTACATAGAAGTAGGGGAGAGAAATGTCAAATTCGTACACGCCAAAAAAAAGCACTGCGTACCCATACAATTTACATGACATGTTGAATGAGACGCCGTGCGATGGCGTTGCTGAAATGAAGATTGATTTCGCTCCAAGCTGACAGGGTCTGACATAACTCATGGTTTGAGTTGCGATTACTCAATATGTCAAAATTTGAGTATGGATTTGAGTAAAGTAAACTCGTTGCCATGAGTTCTCTCGCATTTATTCATACATTAGAGTAAGCGTTGAGTTTTTGAACATTTGAGTGAAAAATACTTCTTGCAGTTCAGAGCGTTTTCATTCTCGGAATATTCTTATCGAAATGAAGAATGCAAGAATGTGTCGTTTTCCATTGCCGTTTCTAGATCCGGTTTTGAAAACATGAATCAACGTCAATCATTGATGTTTTGTGGTTTCAATTATGCTTAGTGAAAAGCCCAACATAAGGATATGAGAATAATTCAATTTTGTCTCCAAACCGTTCAAAAGGAAACGGTTCTGGATCACAATTTTGCGCATTCAAAGAAAGAAGAATAACTTTGTACATGAAAATAACGAAGAAAAGTTTCTTCATTTTGAGAACAAGGAACTCAAATTTTTAGATGAAATGAAAAATTTTGAAATTTGGAACAAAATATTTTTTTCTTATTTTGAGTAAAAATTACTCAAGTTTTGACAATTTCGTCCCTTAACTCAAAAATGAGTAGGTGGTAACTCAAGTTTAGAGTACGTGCACTTTTGATGAATTTGAGTGATGTGTCACTCAATTTTGAGTTATGTTCAATGAGGGTGTGTGGTTGGCAGTGTACTCCCGGACACCAGACCGATTGGTTGTATCTTACTTAAGTAGCATATAGTATTTCGTCCACATAACTAGAGATTACCACAGGTACCGAGATGTATTTTCTGAATGAGGGAATATGTTGAACAAAATTTAACAGCATTTGGAAGTATGATCGAATCACTATTATGTACTCAAATATACATGAAAATTGTTCTTTACTTTAAGCGAAAATTTTGTATAAAACCTGTTTTAATCCACCTAGTGGTGTAATGATGCCTTTCTCATTTATCTCATATTCTCATATATAAATGTGTGGAATTTCGCAAAATAGTTTTGTTTGATTCTTGAAAAACAAAAAAAGGCGGGACATAACTGGATGTCGTGAATACGAAATCAACTGACATGTTCCTTAACACTTCCGAATATCAATTAGTTGATCAATTGTATGAATTATGCAAGCATTCCCTTTTTCCACAGTTTTCGCAAAAACAAAGAAGGCATCACTTGATCTCGATTACTGTGAATTTCACACAGCGAAAAGTGCACAAATCTAACCAAACTGTTCTAGATTTGCACTAAACTGAGGATATTTACCTTCGATTTGCGAACAACAAATCCTAATAGTTATTTAGAAAACTTTTAGAGCCATTAGAAAGGCTGATTTTGTGTAATGCTCTCTACCGTTGTTTTTTCACCAATGCAAATGACTGGCAGCTGTGACGTAATCGCTCTTGCCGGAAGCGAAACTAGATTTGCAAACGACACAAAATGCATCTGTTCGCAGTGGCGATAGAATCCAAACTGATCCAATTTCGTTTCTAGCATTCAGAACGGTCAAATTGTGGAACTCACTGCGATATTAAGCACTATTCGGAACACTTTTCTCGAACGATTTGTTGTACAGCAGCAGATATTTTGTTCTCTTCCTCAGAACGCGTTCTGATTGGCTGGTGTTTACATGGGTCAAATGAGATAGGTTTTCAATAGTGTACTATTGAAATACATCAATGCTTTTTCTATACACGCTTAAGTTGAAAAAATTCGATTCTATTGGTAGTTAGATTATATAAATCTTTTCACAGATCACTGAGCTATGAGCTTTAAAAATACGAGAAAGGCAAACGCGCCTTATGAATTATCCTCTTTGATACTCGTTTATACCAAACATTTCAGAAAAGTTTAATTTTGAATTATTTGAGATTATGTCACACAAATGAATATTTTATCACAAAATTGTGATCATATTTCCGATGGCATGTAGCAAAAATTATGTTGATTCGTTAGATACAACAAGAGATATTCACGATCAAAAACTTATCACTCTCTCAGAGAGTAAATTTTGAAAAGGCACCCCATAGTAAAGTAAGTCGTATTCACGACAAAAGTTTTATCCATCAACTAATATAACCTACCAGATGACCACTATTTCCGATGCTTCTGGAATCGGATACCGGGAATCAGGATAGTCAAAATCGGGTTATTTTATTTGCCCACTGATAATAGCTACCAAATGAAATAGTCACGAGGTCAGTTTAGAATTTTTTTATGTTTTTTGTTTTGCCACTTTAAGCGAAGGTATCAAATTTTCAACACACGTTACCCTATAATTCCGGAGCCGGAAGTCGCATCCGGATGAAACTTCGTAGTTTTATAAAGGATTATGAGACCTTTCATTTAAACTTAATTTTAGTAAAATCGGTCACGCCATCTCTGAGCAAAGTGATGAAATAATTTGAAATTGTAATTTTTAAACTAATAACCCTGTAGTTCTGTAACCGGAAGTTGGATCAAAATGAAATTCATGAACTTTGTATAAGAGGTTTCAACCATCTATGTGAATTTAAGTTTGTGACAATCGGCTCAGCCATCTCTGAGAAAACTTAGTGCATTTATTTCCATTTTTTTTACACATATTATCCTGTAATCCCGGAACCGGAAGTCAGATTCGAACAAAATTCAGGAACTGGGGTTACAAGACCTTTCATTTGGATCTAAGTTTACGAAAATCGGTCCAGCTATTTCTGAGAAAAGTGAGTGCAAAAAAAAATGTTACATGCACACGCACATACAGACATTTTGCGTACTCGAGGAACTGAATGACATGAATGCTCTGGTAGGCCGGGAGGCAATGTATAGGCCCGTGATCGGGCTGTGGTGTTAGTGGGGCTAGGAAATGATCAGGATTTATCTTGGTAGATAATGTGATCTACTTATTACTTTTAATATTTTCATATGTTTATCGCTCCGGGCAGTCGACCACCGAGAACACGTTGCAATCTTATCGCGTTCTATACCAACATATCAGTGCGGTAAAATTTCATTTTCAATCGAATAATATAAGATGATAATGAAATTTATGGCCGCCGACCGTCAGCATATCCCTACTAATTCATTTGACTTTGGCTGCCATTTTCAAGTGAAGCTCCCAGAATTCATCGTCAGTTGAATAATCGTACCTAGTCATTTGAAGTTTTGCTTGCTCAGTTTCAAGTGGCAAGTAGTCTAGCTGCTTCATTGTCTTCGCTCTTGGTAGTAAGCAGATTCGAACGAATAGAATTATAAATGAAGTAAAGTATTAAAAATGAAAACTAAAGGAGGAAACAATTAATTTATGTGTATTCTGTGATTGATATTTCAGCAATCTGGTTTGTCTTTCATCTATTATCTTGAACCAATTGGAATGTTTACATGAACCTCATTTGAAGGCCGCTCTCACACTATTGAAAGAGATATTTTGTTACTTCAAGAGATCAACTGACGGTGGTTAAACTGAGCCTCGATTGAAGAGAAACGATTGATGACTGAATGCTGCCCGTTCGGACCGTCAGCAAACATTGTGTGTGTCAGAGAGTGAAGTTTACTGCATTCGAGAGATCGTCAATGTGTTCCACATTCAGTTTCAATTGAATTGAATGAAGTTTTACAGCACTGCAACATATGCCTCCTACCAAAATACGAAATTTCCTCCGAAACTCGCAAAACTTCGGACAGCCAGCTGTCGGGAGGTTCGCTATTAATTCATACATTCAACTCATTGTGTTCTGTTTTTTTCTCAATAGACAGCCGTAATACTGGCAAGACACCACTCGATCGTCACCAATCGAACAACAACGTCCCACGCGATACGAAGTAATGCCGACATCTACTCTCTAACCAAAAAAAAGTAAATGAATTCTCCTCGCAGTCCAAATTATATTCACATCCGGCTCTGTTAAGCACGGTCCCAGAAGAAATATCTGCACGGTTATAAACTTCTCGCGTGCATCTTAAACTTAGCGTTTATTCCAATGAAAAATATATCAAACGTACCGCGAATAATCGACGGAGTTCAGTCAAGCCCGAGTTTTAGTATGGATAAACATAACAAGATTGTAAACTAGAAAAAATATTTCTAAGGAACGATCTCACCAGCATCCTGCTTTCCCCACTCGCTCTGCAGTAAACAACGCGAGATGACACACCACTACTGAAAAAATAACATAAACACTCGCGGATGGGTTTGCTGCAGACCAATTTTTGACTTCCAATTTGAATCACACGATTTATTTGTAAATTTTCACACATTCCTTCTAAATCTGATAACATAAATTTGATAACACCGACAATGATAAGAAGATCACCCAAAATAACTGTTTCGATAAATCACTTCACTATAAGTTGTTTGATACATATTGCGCTTAAATGCACAAAAAATGTGTTGAACACCGCCTTGCGTATAAAATGATCATAATTATTGATACATAACTTATATTCAAACGTACGTATGCATCATCTATCTACATTCAATTTTGTATATTAAATTACATTCAATTTGTATATTAAATTTTTATTTATTTATTTGCTCTTCGAGAATTTACATCTCGTAGGCATTAAATATAAATACATATCAAGGCTCACCAATTTTGTCATAATCTTTGTCAAACAGTAGGAGCACACTTTTAGTGGGTTATTCTGTGCATGCGATGAATAAGCAGTCGAAACAGTTCAACGTGTTCTGAAAAGTTTAGTGAAAAAGTTACATTGTTGCATTTGCGTACGTTTACTTCCATTTCGTTGATTATGCGCCAGTCAACAAGTATATTTATGTCGGATTGAAGTGCAGGGCTTGTATTGTGAATCCTCAAACGAACGAAGCAACAAAAAATATCTGCTGTGAACACTTTGCTTGACATAGCTGAATGAGAGACCTATATTAGAGAGATACTGGATGCGTGAGAGTATATGCTACTGAGCAGACCAATTCTCCTTGCCAAGTAAACTGTCTGTGCTCTCAGTCTCAGTTAACACATGAACTAAGCAATCCATGACAATGTAATGAAATGAAGGGTTCGCTCTCGTTAGTATTGTACGAGAAAGAAGACCTTGCCTCACGGTGTGCTACAAGACGCGAAGCAAAGTCATATAGGTAATGTTTACGGTTTATTTTTGAAAAGTAGGTTTACAGAAATCATTTTTAACATAATGTTCGCATTCCAAGACCAAATTTGATCACATTTCGAACATACTTTAAACATTTTATAGCAGAAGTTTTGCATTTGAGCCCATTTTCAAAACGATCAATTCGTTTCTTGGCAGTTTACACTGTGTATATATCCTAGAAACACTAAAAGCAATGTTCTTTAAATTAATATTCATCGGAACTAAAAGTTATGAAACTGGTTTCCTCATAGGCATCTTCAATAGGAGAACCATTCATTAAATGCTAACCTCATGAAGCATAGGTCTCAGCAAGCGGGCATATTCATGAACTAATGAACGAACGAAGCAGCTCTCCTGGCTTGGGTTGCGCTGTGAATTCTACCTGACATACGAATGTGTGTGAATAGCACAGATGGTGAAACCCTTTCGTTCATATTCGTTGCTTCAATTTGCAAGCCCTGTTGAAGTGCGTAGCAGTCGAATATAGGCTTGAAGCATATTAAAAAATATAGATCATCTACGTACAGTAGCTTAGGATATTTTATCGCTCTGCAAAGACCGTTAATAAACAGATCAAGAAACAGCGGACCCAGGGTGCTTCCTTGTTGCAACAACGAAGGGGATTGCATACTTCCAACGCACATTTGGATAAGCCAACCAAATAAATTTAAAATAAGCTAATCCGAATAAATTTTACCTCCAACCTTTGGTTCGGGAATCTATCGGAATCGAGTGAGAATATGCGAACTGAGTTGTCAATTCATTTTTTTTCCCGATTTCTGTTCAAGATTTTCGAATGTATAGAATCAGTAAATAAACAGTTCTTCATAGAATTCCAGTAATAGTCTATACACTAAGATTTGATTCCGTTGATCGGTATTTTCTTGACGAAAATTTATGGTAATGATTAGAAATAACCGAAACCGCGATACATGAATTTCATTTTACAAAACTGGGCAAAGTCTATTTATCCATTTATTATAGAAAATTTTGTAACGTTGAAAAATGACTATTTTATTTATATAATCATATCTTCGACTCATTACGGCTGTATATCTAAACGAGCTACATCTTCAAATTTTGTGTTTTATCAAATAGCTGTTGCTAAATTAGCAAGGTTTGGGTCAGTAACCCATTTTTGGATTGGCATCAGTTGTATACATATGACAAATCGTGAAATGACAGTGAAAAATTGGCACCTACCTTAAACGTCTTTCCGAGTGAACTACGAACATTTTAACGTCGGGTACGTGAGCAGTATTCGGCTAAAAATATAATTAAATTAATCTTGACGTCAACCGAAGTCTGAATCGTGTTTAATGCATGCGTTTCCTGATGAAAACAAACCAATTACAATTGCATTTGTGGTTGTAACTAAGCTGTCAGAATACTCAATTAGTATTATAGTATTAGTATATCAGTCATATATATTAGTATATCAGTCATAATTGTATCAATAGGCGCTTCAGTATTTATTGAATGATTGTAATCTGTTGATGCATAGGATGAAGAGGTTTTATGCCTAATGGGGAAAGTAATTCAACGAATCAAAACATTGTTTTGAAAATAAACCAACTGTGGAATTTACGAAATCGAAATTTTGTTTCACGCAAACCCACATTATCAGATCTGAATGGATTCCGAATCAATTCCAACTCCAGTGCAACAACCGATTCCGAATGAATTTCGCCTACAACCGGTTGATTCGGAAATCTGTTGGAATTGAGTGAGAAGATGCGGACTGAATTGTCAAATTAAATCTTCATGTTTTTCGGATATACAGAACTATTAAATAACCAGTTCTTCTTAGAATTCCAACATAAACTGTTGAAATTCGCTGGAAATTAACAAAACGGCCTACCTTTGTCAGTATCATCCATTTCTCTAGCTGGAGTGTAGTGAAATGGCTTAAGTCGCCTAAATTTTTCACTAACACATTCATAAAATGAACGAATATTCAATAACATTTATAATGTCACTGTCAATTGGGTTGATCGAGCAGCCAACTCAGGCGAAAATTCTAGCGCTGAACCGATCGAGCACTGAAAAATCATGCAGTCGAGTAAGAATTCATTCCGCATTCCGTCATTTCGATAATGTGGGAAATCTCTAAAATGACACAGATTTCCGAAAGCGAACACGGACTGGTACTGAGCCTTCGAAATTCTCAAGTTGTTAGCAAAAACGGAGCAAAAATTTGAAGACTTTTGCAGACTTTTGAGAATCGATTTTTTCGCAGACTTTCGTCAAAATTGATAGACAGACTTTTGAAATTGTCGAGACCTTTGTTTTTTTTGTCAAATCAGTTTAGCGTATCATACTTTATAGAGAAATGGCTGCCAGACATACTTGCTGACTGCAGATTTTTTTCGGATAAACAGACTTTTCCAACCCTGTCTGAAGCTATTTAAAAATTTTACCTGGTAAAAACCTGGGGAAGTTTCGATAAATACAAGAGCTTGAAAAATTTTAACATGGCTTAGAAGCGCGTTGAACACACCCCCTTGCTATGGAAGCTGATTCCTGAAACCGACGCATTTTGTTTTGGTGGCGTTGTTGTCAACAATATGTAAAGCTACGTTCATACCATAAAATCAAACCACAATTGTTTCAAAAGTTAATTTCTTCAAACTTTATATAAATTTAACTCTTGTCTAGTATTCTCTGCAAAACAAGTAATTTGACCTCTTTTTGAAGAAGAAAAAAAAGTGGCTTGTTATAGTTTGATTAAATTCCATCGAAATCATTTCCTTTTGTTGGTGCAACCGCATGAAGAAAGATGTGAACACTGCTTAAACACAGCATTTGACAGCGAACTTGAACCAAAAATTTCGACTTAGGGCCAATTGTATGCGGATGACAATCGCACCACCGAGGTGGTTGAACATTGATTACTGCTACCGATTCGTTGCAAACAACGCAGTCTTGATATTATAGCAAAACAAAATCTTGATGTTATATTCCTTTTGTAGAATTGAACCTTCTGTTTTAACCGGTTTCACCGCCTATTCTTACCATACATCACAAATGCAATCATATTACCCTGCCGAACAATTTGTCGAATAGTCGCAAAGTAGCACGTTCTGCATGAATCCATTATTGAACAAATTTGAAATCTTCATTTGAAGTGCCGGCGGGAAACCTAGTTGCTCATATGCTGAGGTTTCGTATTCATATGCTTCCCCCGAAAACACACATTACTGTTACGCTAGGTAAAATTTTTAATGCTGATCACCCCGATTATGTATTTCGCTCGAATCGGATTGTTTCGATCAAATACAAAATTTGGTATTCTGTAGCCCGATCGAGTTCGAGTTTTTCATACAAAAGCATCACTAGATCGAATTAGAGAATGCAAATTTTTACATTCGTTCGACAAAATCCGATTCGATCAAAATACAGAATAGGGGTGAATGTATTTACTAACCAAGTTTAGATCCTTCGCTTATCTACCTACCGCTCATAATTACCAAGACTTTCGAAAGCGTTTAATCCAATCAAATAACTCAACAATGGAGAAAATGTTCATCGAGCTAACCGAACAAAGGGAATACTTTGGAAACGTAGAATAAAAGTATAATTACACTTTTGATCAGTTTTATTGTTCAATAAATTATTTTTTAAATGGTCGCATTTTGCCGTCTATTGTCCTTACAAACTATTTCCCACAAGAGCAACAACCCTTGTAGGAAAAGGATAGCTTCCGATAATCAACGAAGATGCACCACACTTCTGCTAATTCCGTAGGCTGTTCAGCAGAGTACCTGCGTTAGAGTTGCTGAGGAAGCATGTCTTTATCTCAACCTCTCCATCGCAAAGATACCAACCACTGTAATTTCTATTAAATTTGTTGCCAGAAACATACGCTTATAGCGTCGGTTTAAGGCAACAAATAGGGTCGGTGCGGTAGAGAAGAACTCCATCGTTGGTCAACTGCATGATTCCGGTGTTCGTGTTCTGCAAAATAAAATAAAAATGATTGACAATTGAAGCTTGAAGGCTACATAAATATTTATAAATTTCTTATTAGATATAACCCTACATAACTATTTATAAATTTATTAGATATGTCTATAATTGAAATTAATTATAATCACTAGTTACAAAATCACGAAACGAGTTTTTTGCATGCGAAAAAAATCTAGTAAAGAATAAACCCCAATGACATTGTTTCAAAACACGTGGTTGGAATAAAACTTATGCATCATCCGAAAAAAAATGGAGAAATGGTTTCACACATTGAAAGCAAATTTTGATATACACTATTAGGTACATATATTTCGAAAGAATAATTTTTTTTGTGCATTTCGATCGTGTAAAATCGATAGAAAACTCAAGCATCGATCAAAATACAGATTGGAAATTTCACATTGCATTTAAATATTTCAATTCAATTAAAATACAGAATCGGCTGATAGCTCAAGTTGATAGTTGAAAAATAGTCATTTGCCATACCGCATTTCTACAACGCAGTAGCTTGATGACGCCATGTTGGGAACCACAGCCCTTTTAGAACTAAGCACAAATACCTCACAATTTCGAAAATCAGATAACTCGAATAGATTAAAACAATTACTTACATTTCAAATGATGGAAGAATGCCCAAGTGATGGCCGAAAACTCAATACCGATCAGGACGGCACGATGGGTTCAGAATATAATTTCACGATTATCTACGACCGAAACATTGATGTATAGTGAGAGTGGTCGCAGTTTACTCTTCTTCTTTTATACCATCTGGTACTCTCCTCAACGGTCGTTTTCGCTTACTCCCGAATACTGTGTTGCCAATAAGAAAAATGATTTTTGGTTATGATAATAATCCAAAAGTATTAATGCAAACTATATTTATGGACAAATAGATATAAAACAATAGAATAGATAGAATAAACACAATGTAAAAATGATGCATTTAAAAAATTTTAGATATACAAGAATAAGAAAAGTCTATGGTTTTGAGAACCAATGAAAATACTGAGTACAATGCATTTGATTTAACTATCGATTTCAGTGTGAAGATACGTAAGAAGTAAACGATCAATATATCATTAAAATACAAACAACTCTTGATTGCAATGTTTTAATACATATATAGATCTATTATAACAAGTTCGAGTAAAGTATTATGACTATTGTATCACAATTTGCAAACTGATTGATTTTCAAAACGTTTCGTCGAAAAAACGAACTGGGAACAGTTTCGCTCTCTCGATCAATAATGAGAGCAAGATAAAAGTGAGCGACAAAAGAGCTATCAGAAATTTATTTATTAGCAAATACCAATATCTTATGTTTTGTCAATCAAATAGAATAAACTTTCACAGAACAATAGAAAAAATATCAACATAAACACCAGCATTTACATTGCATTTCAAAATTTTATGTTTGATATCAAGAAAAATGCGATAATTTTCAATAAATAGTTTGAGAGAATTCTCCGACTTCATCAAATGTTGCCATAATTATGGATTTCTTTAGTAAATTGCCAACAGTTTCCTGGACGTCGTAGGTCGCTCGACGTAATAACGTCCTATAAGACACATCCTCTTCGAAAAGAAAATTCTGACGAACGATGACCGCTTGAGATCAAACATTTGAATACCGGACGAAAGAAAATAGCGGCCCATACACGTTCAGTTTTCCAGATAGTTCAAATCAGGCCCGTAGCATAAATCAAATAAACATAGATTTCCCAGTGTAATAGTAATGTAGTTGAGCAACCCGTGACAGCAAAAGCACCGTCTGGTGGAGAATGGGTGCGTAAATGCTCCTAAAATGCATGCATAAAGGTGCCTGCGCATTAAATGTTATGTTTATTTGATTTATGACAGTAGCTAATGGGAAAAAGTACACCCGTTTCTCACTAGAGGTGCTGTTAGTGTCACTGTACAGTGGGAAATCTATGTTTATTTGATTTATGCCCGTAGCCAGGAAATCATTTTGGGAGGGGCCCAAAGATAAAAAATTATGTTACTGAGGATTGCTTATGTACATAATTTTCGGTGCGCCTTTTATCGGTGTTTCCAACAGACACTGGAACTATCATTATTAAGTATTTATATTAAATTTGTAACTGTGTCCGAGATAGAGATGTGCGAAACAGCTCATACCGGTGAGCAGCTCCGAACCGATCAGCTCACTAAAGTGAATCGATTCAATGCATCAGCTCTTCAGCTCATTTAGATTGAACTGAAGGTTAGTTTTGAGCGCCGTTTTTCTTGCACCGTTTTTCTTGTGCCGTTTCTCTTACTCCGTTTTTCTTTCATATGCATGATCGAAATCATTAATGCACAAAGAACAATGCTATGCGAACTAATTTGTGTGTGAATCATTATTATGTCACATTTGTTGGCATCCCTGAATGTACCTTAGCCTACTGAGTGAGAGGTAAGATTTCTTATTGACAATATCTCATTCAATCTGTTAAAGAAGGATAGATGCACATTTGGTAGAACGAATGAAAGCATACATTTCTTCTCATTTAGAAATCGCTCTTCAAAAGCCGAAGATCCGTTCAGCTCGTAGCTTGTTACCACCTTACCAGTGCTGTGAACTGGTGAGCTGCGGTTCTTTTAAAAAGAGCTGTGAGCTGTCAGCTCACTTTAAAGATTCGATCAGAGATGCCAGGTCTGCAGATTTGCCTGTAAATCTGCAGATTTGGGGTATAGTGCTGCAGACCTTTTTTGTTGTGCAGACTTTTGCAGACTTTTGAAATTCTCGCAGACTTTTGCAGACTTTCGAAATTATCGCAGACTTTGGTCTATAATTGAAATTTCCGCGACGTTTTTTTTTTTTGCTCGCCAAGAAAGTTTTGCTTGTCATACTTTATAGAGAAATTGCTGCCAGCAAGACATACTTGCTGACTGCAGATTTTTTTTTCAGATTAACAGACCCTGTCTACAGACATTTGAAATTTTTACCTGGCATCTCTGGATTCGATTCACTAGAACAGCCAGCGATGTCAGATCTACGGATTCGAACATTTTCTACGGATCCGTAGACAAAATCTACGGAAATTGAATTTTTTCTACGGAAATCTACGGAAATTACAATTTATCAACGGAGAACTACGGAAACTAGTTTTGTCTGGAGAGCAAAAAAAAAACTTCACTGTGAGAGCTTCCGAGAAAAATGCCAATCTACGGAAATGACACTACTACTATCCGGCATCGCTGAGAACAGCTCAGGAGCGAATTGCCCATCTCTAGTCCGAGAGAAGGTTGTTGCGTTACATTTCTTAACGTTTACTATCATGCCATTTCAGTCGCACATGTCTAAGATCTCCTAATGTCCATTTCTAGAGCACAAAAATCCACAAGGCTTGTGAAAGATTTCGAGAAGTGGTCCGAGATTGCTCCCTTACTCAGATTCGTGGAGAACGGAACACATCTTCTAAATTTGTAGGTCATATTAGTTGATGGCCACACAAACTTACTCTGGTTATACAGGTTTCGGTATCAGGTCGCGGAAGTAGCGGTCTAAAATGTCAAAACGAAACTCACATCGATTTCTCAGAGTTGATTTGAGGTTTTGGAACAGATAATAGTTCGAAGAAGCCAAATCAGGCGAACAAGGTGGATGGGCAAGTAACTGGAGCCCTAAACCGTTGATTTTAACCGTAGTAGTAATGTAAAGCCCTTTCACAGCGATTTCGGTCTTTAATCGCCCCCTTAATATACGCTAATACTTGTATTGAGGTAATCCTCCAAAAAGTACACTATGACAATCCCAGAAACCCAGCATCATAATCTTTCCGACCCATTCCATTGGGCCTCCCTTCCATGCACTCGTGCCGCTTCGAAGCACGACTTCAGTCCATTGTCGAGTAATCATTTTGTTCTCTAGCGTATAATAATGAATCCATCCAAACATGTACTAGAGGTGCACTTGCGTTCGTCTTCTAAGTCCTGCAGAATCTTGCAAAACTATGGTAAGTTCGCGAGCTTTCTCTTTCCGGTCATCCAGTACAATTTAGTGTCTTTTTTATAATTGTCGTTTATTGATTCAACTGGATTCAACCTCCAGTTCATTCAGTTTTGACACTGTTCTCTTCGTGTCATTCATTATTATTCTGATTTCGAGAGGGGCCAGGACCCCTTGCCACCCCCCTCTCCCCTTCCCCTCTGGGTACGTGCCTGGTTCAAATGAACCTTGAACAGAATTAATAACTGAACGATTATCTGAGCTGAGCGTGTGTGGCCTCAGGTTAATTTTGCGTTTTTTTTTCATGTCAATTTCATCAGTTTTTCCATAGAGGCTCACTGTTCTGGTTAAAAAAAAACTGACGGACTGAACGATTAACTGAAGAACTGTCAGTTAATTGGATAAAAGTGAGCTCAAGAGCTTCAGTCCACTTCCGGTGAAACTCTCAACGGGTGAGCTCGTTGCATCGTGTTAGTCCGGAGAAAATTCGAGTATTTCACAAGAAAAGATTTTTATCCGTACTTTGACGACTCGATGCAGCCACACAGCGAGATTTTCGCTTGTAGTCCAGTGAAAAGAAAGTCCATTGGACTATAAGCGAAAATTAACTGACAATATAGCCTAAGTTGCTGTATCATCAAATCGGCGTCATCTCAAGTGAGGTGACGCCAACCTGAAAAAGAAGAAGAAGAAGGGCTTCAGTTAAAAAACCGGTCATTTGTCCAGATGAACTCTTCAGTCACTTCAATTAATCGTTCAGTCATGACGTCACATATTGGATTATACATGGAACAGTTCATTAGCTTAATGAACTGTTCCATGTATAATCCAAACCATACTCTTGAAAATTTGACGATATCGAGTATAGCTTGTTTATGGTATTTGTTTATGCGGGTAGCCATTATTAAAGAAAACGTGTTATTTTTCGTAGTAAAGTTGAAAAAACTCCGGTAGTTGATTGGTTAAAATTCCTTATGATATTATGATTGGTTCTTTGAAAAATAAAGTTTCTCTCCTCTTGGTGTGCATTTTATAACTATTAATCGGAAACGGAATCACCCAGAGCGGTACACTTCTTACCTGTAAGGTTGTTCGTGGTGAAATGTCCAAAGCAATTCTGTTACAGCTCGCTTGACCTGGTGCAATGATGTCTACCGCAATTTGTCATGGCATACTATACATTAGTTATTATAAACTCGTTTGCACCCACACATCCACCCTCTTCTCAAAAAAAAATGTAATACTAGTTCTCTTAGCTTTACTTCTAATAAATCAAAATAAAAACAAATAAAATAATCTTATAGGTCGATATACGAGAACTTATGTCAGAGAAGGAATAACGTTTCAGTGTAATCATACAGTTTCACTCAAGTTTTCAGATTTTTCGCAATGCACAGATTTTTTTTTAACCTTTGGCATCCCTGGGTGTATCGAGTGGTATATCGCTCGGATCCACGATGTAGAATTAACACTGCACACTTCGAAAAAATCCTGTGATTTTATATTTTATCAAATGCACATAAATGGAGCAATTTTACGTGCAAGAACATTCAATATTATAGCTAAAATTCCATGACATGAAATTCATTGAAATAAAAAGAAGGTTATGATTGCGACCGCTGTGACTTGAACTGAGAATAATCGGATTACAAAGTACGTCCATTGATCGACTGAGCAACAGAAGAACACATCTGTATTCATACAGTCTAACCCGCTAGCCGAATGCACACTACAATCAAACTAGTAAAATTCATGCACTACAATCAAACTAGTAAAATATTAAGCCATTATTTGGAGGCCGCAGAACAAGCCCAAACCAAACGATTTCTTGGTCCATCGTCTAACAGAAGGCCTCCAAGCCCTTGGTGGGACAAAGAGTGCTCAGGTGCTAAACACGCGAAAAAAAATGCTTTCAAAACGTTTTTAAAACGAGGATGAGGAACTCTTCAGAACTTTGAAAAATTCTTGTTTTAGAAACCAAGTACAAGAACATACTTCGAGCCAAGAAATGCAGCTATTGGAGACATTTTGTCGAAGGTTTGTCAATACGACCAGTCGAATGAGGAATCGTTACGTAGGACATGAGAGTGAGGAATACTCGAACAGATGGATATTTGATTTTGCTTCTGTCCGCTCCTCTATAATTGTTACGTAAATGACATTGACAGCTAACCCCATGTACACTAAGACAACTGCAAAAACCATTGCAAGATACCTTAGATCACTTGTCCGTTTGGGCTGTTCATCTGGGTATCGAATTCTCTGCGGAAAAAACGGAGCTGGTCGTATTTTCAAAAAAGCATGATCCCGCGCAGCTTCAGCTTCATATGATGGGAAGAATGATCCAACAGGTTTTGACTTTCAAATACCTCGGAGTGTGGTTTGATTCCAAATGCACGTTGGGAGGACACATTAGGTATCTGATAACAAAATGCCAACAAAAAGTAAATTTTCTTCGAAAAAAAAAACAGGATTTTGGTGGGGTGCTCATCCGCAAGATCTAATAAAATTGTATCAAACAACGATACTTTCAGTGATGGAATATGGATGCGTTTGTTTTCGTTCCCCTGCAAACTCTCATATTATCAAACTTGAGCGAATTCAGTACCGTTGTTTGCGAATTGCCTTAGGCTGGATGCATTCGACACATACAATGAGTCTTGAAGTTCTGGCAGGAGTTCTTCCATTGAAAGATCGTTTTTAGGAGCTTTCATCGCGACTGCTAATAGCATGTGAGGTACTGAATCCCTTAGTTATTAATAACTTCGAAAGGCTAGTTGAGTTTCAATCTCAAACAAGATTCATGACAGTATATTTTATCCATATGTTACAGGAAATCGACTCTTCAAGATATATTCCTATCCGTCACAGCCTCCTAAATGTCACTGACTCAACTTAATTTTTCGACACATCCATGCAGCGTGGAATTCCGGAACACTTACGCTCGATGGAAATCCCAAAAATATGTTCAAGTAAGTTCAGTCCTATTGACTCTGAGAAAATGTTTTACACGGACGGATCGCGAATTGAAAAAGCGACAGGGTTTGGTATGTTCAACAATAATGTTTCGGCCTCATTTAGGCTTCAAGAACCTGCATCTGTTTATATAGCAGAGTTAGCAGCAGTTCATTATAGTTTGAGTGTAATCGTCACATTATCTCCAAACCATTATTTTCTTTTCACAGATAGTCTGAGTGCAATTGAAGCCATTCGCTCAAACGCTGCTGGCAAAAATGAATCATTTTTCTTGGGCAAAATAAAACAGTGTCTGAACGACATATTGAATAATAATTATCAAATTACTTTAGTTTTGGCTCCCGGTTTATTGTTTCATTCTAGGCAATGAAAGAGTTTGTCCAAACGTGGTGCTTTTGAGGGTGAAACTCATGAGAGACCAATTGCTTTCAACGAATTATATAGCGCGTCCCGCCAAAGAACACTTGCCAGCAAGCTTCTTGGGATATAGATTATCTGGGTCGGTGGATGCACTCAATTATTCCTAAAATATCGACAAAGGCATGGTTCAGGGGACTGAATGTGAGTAGGGACTTCATTCGTGTGATATCCAGACTCATGTCCAATCACTACACATCTCCTTCGAATTGGACTTTCCTAGACTAATCATTGTGCTTATGGCGAAGGTTATCGCGATATTGATCATGTCGTTTGGACATGCGTGGAGTATCGTGATGTCAGATCTCAACTAATAAATTTCTTGCGTACCCAAGGTAGACTATCCAATGTCCCAGTAATAGTAAATCGCTTGATAAAAACATACTAATATGATATTCGAAATGTATTACGTTTAAAGTACTATATATTGTGGATGCCACGGCGAAGAAAAACTTAAGCATATTGCCTATTAAATAAACGTACTTATGGAAAAAAAAATTAAGCCATTACAAATGAAATTTTCCAGGTCTTTATGAGTACACCTGTAAAATACAATTTTTTTTTGTGTGTGGTGTATCATGATGGCGAAGCGAAACTCCTACATTATTTGTTTGTACATTTTCTAAATCATTGTCAACATGTTTTCGAGTTCGATTTCACTACCTGAAGCATAACATGCTCAAATTGCACGGCGTTACTGAAATCGTTGACTCCTCGTCAGTCTGATCAACAGATGCGTCAAATGTCGTCTGATTCTCTGCATTGCTCGTACCGCTGACCCATCGGACATATTTTCCGTTATTCTCCATATATCTTGCTTTTAACACTTTTTTTTGTGGTCTGGAATTGCACGCAAAAATATGCGCGTAAGATTACTTACGAAGCAAATGTGCGCGATCTCAAAATCCGCTTTGCAATGCACGATTATTCAAATCCGCTTTTTTTTATTTGCACGGCCACGTTGCCTGCTTCCTTTTGTGCGCGACGTTTCCGGTCCGCTTATTTAAATTTAAATATTTGCGCGACCTTCCTGGTCCGCTCTGTGATGCGCGATTTCGAGAATCCGCCATTTTTATTAAAATTGCGCGACCTTCCTGGTCCGCTTATAATGCGCGACCATAGTGATCCGCTTTTTCATTCATTTCATTTTCTCTTCGGCCATTTTCGTTTCACAATTGAACGAGAAAATCTGCGTACCAGATAGTACGATTGTAGCCGAATATTGGTATGTATTTTGAGTTGCCCAATCGGACATATTTTCCGTCGTTTGCCATATTACTTTAGTTTAACGCCTTTTTGTGGTCTGGAATTATACACAAAAATATATGCGTGAGATAACTTATAACTGAAATGTACGCGATCTAACGATCCGCTTTACGATGCGCGATTATTGAAAATCCGCTCATTAATTTTCTTTTTTTTTTTCATTTGCACGGCCACGTTGCTTGCTCCGTTTATGCGCGACGTTTTCGGTTCGCTCGTTTATATTTAAATATTTGCGCGACCTTCCAGATCCGCTATGTGATGCGCGATTTTATGAATCCACCTTTTTCAATTAAAAAAAATCGTCAACATTTTTTTAAATGTATTTTAATGCGCGACCTTCTTGGTCCGCTTTGATGCGCGACCTTCCTGGTCCGCTTTGATGCGCGACCTTCTTGGTCCGCTTATGATGCGCGACCTTCCTGGTCCGCTTATGATGCGCGACCTTCTTGGTCCGCTTATGATGCGCGACCTTCCTGGTCCGCTTATGATGCGCGACCTTCCTGGTCCGCTTTGATGCGCGACCTTCTTGGTCCGATTATGATGCGCGACCTTCCTGGTCCGCTTATGATGCGCGACCTTCCTGGTCCGCTTATGATGCGCGACCATAATGATCCGCTTGTTCCAGTTATTTTCAACGTTACGTAATCTCCACCGACGCTTCTTTTTTTTTCATTTGAAAATGAAAACCTTTGTGCCAAATATTTGAATAATTTTCTGTTGCTTTAGGTGATTCCGTTTCCGTTTTGAATAACTATGCTATTTGAATTGCAACTCCTGGCAGGATCGCCATTGTGCATTTTATAACTATTAATCGGAAACGGAATCACCCAGAGCGGTACACTTCTTACCTGTAAGGTTGTTCGTGGTGAAATGTCCAAAGCAATTCTGTTACAGCTCGCTTGACCTGGTGCAATGATGTCTACCGCAATTTGTCATGGCATACTATACATTAGTTATTATAAACTCGTTTGCACCCACACACTTGGTATATGCAATTTTAGTATACATTGCCATATCTAGCATATTATATTTATCTACCCTAAAAAGAGGGGTTTTTACTAGATACCTTAATAGTGATGAGCAAATATATGATCTTTTAGATAAAAAGGGCATTTGTTCAAAAGACAGGAAGAAGGCCGTATTACACAAAGAATCAAAAATTTCATAGCATCTGAAAAATCTACGTTTTGCTTCTTAAAAGTACACAATACAGTACAGTATTAATAAATAGAAAGTACAAAAAAGTATCTACAAACACTATCTAAATATTTCAAAATACGTCAAATATTTAGTAAATTGAAGATACAGAATTGAAGGTTGGAGGTGAACTTTTTCGCTGCTTAAAAGTACACGTGTACCTTGAAAGTACAGACCAACTTTGCTTAGAAATGATCAAACAAAACAAATCAAACAAGGATGTGTCTTAAAAGTGACATGTGCATTATTTGTAAATTTTAAATAAAATAAAACACATTTAACAATGGCATAAACCTGTGGATTAGCTCTTGTATTAGCAAGCTATTTAAATGTTCATAAAAAATATTTACTCTATAGTACATTTCATACATTTCAATTGGTTTACTACTAACTCTATCGGAGTTGAAATATTTTCGCAGTTCCATCCTCAGACGTTGAAAGTAGCAAATTTCTAGACATATCGTAGGTAACATCCTGAATATCATTTCGATGACCAAGTAAATCATACTTAAGCGATCCACTGCGTAGATCCCAAACTTTAATAATGCCACCCAGAGTCCCCCCAACCAAACTATTATCTTTCCCCCAAAGTAACCTGAAATGAATGAAAGTATAAATTATCGAAAAACATTTCTAAGATGATTTTCAGTACTTGGTTATTCCTGTCCGATGGGAGTCTTCACATTGGACTCGTGCAGTTTGCCTGGTAACGTCCCATATTGTAACTGTACCATTCAACGTCCCAGTAGCAGCCACTTTCACCTCAAAATCCGGGTAATCAATTACTACCGCTTCCACTGGTCCATCCTCTGGTTGCAGAGATCCAACCGGTCCAGATGGACCCATTATAACAGCCTTGCCTTCTTCGCTTCCTGTTAAAACCAGCTGGCTGTCTCGATCAATTGACATACAGGTGATGTTGCTTGTGTGACCAAAGGACTCATTCGGTACTATATCCAGTGACGGGACATTACTTTTAATGTCCCATATTTTAAACGAACCATTGCCGTATCCAGCAGCGATTTTCTTTCCATCATGAGTCAACTTTGCAATCTCACACTTTTCTCCGAATCCTTGCATTACCTTGCAATCTCCAGATGGTATCCTCCATACATAAATTTCCCCGGTATCGGCTCCTGCAAGAAGAACGTGCGATCCGAAGTGCCACTTCATCCAACACATATCGCCCATGGGAAACTCCCAAACTTTTTTGTAATCTTGTGTAGTTTTGAAAACCTGAATCTGTCCAGCCATATCCCCAGTCGCTAAGAACATTCCATCATAGCTGAACTCACATGCAATCACCGAATCTGTATGTCCAGGAGCTTCAAAAATTACATCTCCACTTTTGATGTTCCATACAAAAGCACGATCGTCTTCTCCTCCTGTCACGGCTAGATCTTCTGAAGGATGCAAAGAACCGCAGAATACTGGTCCGGTATGCTTGGTAAATGTAACCAAAGCATCATCACGTTCCGGAACGTACACATTTTCGGAATCGTACTCATCATCAGCGAATCCGTAATCTTCGTGAGAATCCACACTATCTAAATGCAATATAGTTGGAGGAAAAGTCAGTATATTGGAGAAGACTAATCAATAAATTTGTTACTCACCATCGGCATTGTTTTCCCATTGATCTAAAACTTCATCAGCGTCACCAATATATATCAGCTCATCATCTGCTTCCTCCTCATTTAACTCATAGGGGGACATCGGAGGAGTGTTGTCCTTCATTATAAGCACAATGTGTTTGATTAATCAAGAACCAGAACTTTTACTGCAAAATCAATCAGGTATATTTACAGAAACGGTATACAGCACCGCACACTTAAACCAAAACCAAAACAACTAACCGTTCATGGAAAACATGTGCTTTTGACAGCACTTACGCATCACTTTTTATTCACCACTGTATTTCACCACATAACGCTGTATCGGTAGGGTGGTAACGAAAGAAATAATTCCCGCGAGGTTCAAACGATTTCACATGATAATACAATATCTGGTATCATTTAATCCCAATTTTGAATTTAATTTTTGAAACAATCATCATTCAATCAAAGCTAGCCTTAATCAGCTCAAAGGGACTGCAGAACCGATCAATCGCCGTAGAATGAATCAATTTAAGCATTTATATTTCATATAGAATTTTTTTTCCAAAGATAGGGGTTATTGTATCAATAGTCATCGCCAAGTCATTTTGCGGATTGATCAATTTTCAATCAACGAATTGTGATAAATCATAAAATCGAATAAAATGTCCTCGCTTTGGCTCTTAGAAGCAATAGGCCAGAGAAAATAGTTCGACAGTTGGTAACACAGCTATTATAGCAACGTGAAAATTCGAAACGAATGCACCTATTTTCATCTCATCCTTAGAATCAATGGATCAAAAAGGAAAAACACAGATCTCACTCTTACTTTTGGTTTCAAATTATGAGATGAATAGTGGAGCTGATATGAATGAGGGTACCGTTAACCTACCAATTATTAGTCTAGAATGATTTATGGAAATAAGTAAAAGAGAATAAAATCTGGATGACATAAAGATAAGATTAAAAGGATTGAGACAGAAAAATAAGTTTATATACGAGAAATTAATTCAAGTTTCCATTGAATTGCTTCAACTATCAGGACCAAAACATTGAAATAATAGTTTTTGAAAATTTCGAACCATTTCTGCATCTTCAATACCATGCCAATTTAATTTATTCACCACTAATCAACTTGTAATTCCGGAACCGACAGATGAATTCTATAACGTTTAATTTGAACCTAATTCAATTCATGGTGTACTCATGGGATGAGCTCCATCTTATGAACTTTTTTGCCATTCAGTAAAGCCATTCAAGTGAAGAGGTTGTGTTTCGATTATACTTCTCGTGAGTTAACGGCTGCAGGTAGTTAAAACTGCTGGTGCTAATAGCCAAGGCAATATTCGGGGCGTTTCCCGACTGTAAAGCTAGCAACGAAGGCCATCCCGTTCATACGCACAGAGGTGCGAGCGCATAGGAGTGACGAGTCACAGATGTACCATCGCATAAGGGTGCGAAGACGAAGGGGTGCAAAGGCACAGAGGTGCTAAAGCAACCCAGTGCTGATCTAACAGGTACCAGCATTTGTACGCTGCGTAGGATCGAAAGAGAGGACATATATAGTGAGGTGCTACACTGCAAGGATCGCATTTGATCGCCACCAAGAGCAACAGCACTGTAACACATGGATCAATAAGTCTCGAGACTAAAGCAGAGATGGCGCTCGTAGTAAACCAGTAACCACGTTGTTCCAGAAAGTAAACACCGTCTTTACAGTTGCCAAACTAAGCAGCTAAAAGGCTGTAATTTATTCAATTCATTAATTATTATTCTATGGTAAGTATACTTATTTCATACATATTCAGTGTTTTCTTCTTCTTTCTTTTCAGGTATTGTCACGGAAGGATGATTGCTCACAATCTACAATAGTAACGGTAAGTTTTAGATTAAGTTTCAGGTAAGTATTTTTCAGTGGAAAAAAAACGAGTTTCGTGTTTTGATAAAACATTGTTTTTTAATGGGTAAAAACACCGTGCAAACGAAACAATGGGTTGAAAAATGTTATCCGGACACTTGTCCATCAAAAGCAACGATTTGTCGGTGGTTCGCCGAGTTTAAACGTGGTCGTACCGACACAAATGACGCGGAACTCTCGGGTAGACCTGTGGAAGCCGTTACACCGGAAAATGTGAGTGAAGTGACAAAAATTATAATGAAAGATCGTAAAGTGAAGCTCCGTGAGATTGCTGAGATGACACAGATATCATATGGAAGTGTATTTACTATCCTTCATGAAAAATTGAGCATGAAAAAGGTTTTTTCCAAGTGGGTGCTGCGATTGCTTTTTCATCAAGACAATGCACCCTGCCACAAGTCGATGAAAACAATGGCGAAATTGAACGAATTGGGCTTTGATCTGCTTCCCCACCCCCCATACTCGCCAGATTTAGCCCCCAGTGACTACTGGCTCTTTGCTGATCTTAAAAAAATGCTCCATGGAAAAAGATTTGGCTCAAATGAGGAGGTCATCGCTGAAACTGAAGTTTATTTTGAAACGAAAGATAAATTTTTTTTATGAACATGGTATTGAAAAATTGGAAATACGTTGGAACCATTGTATCACCCTAAAAGGTGATTATGTTGATGGATAAAAAAAAAATTTGCAAAAAAATGTTGTTTCCATTGTTAGTCTCGGGACTTATTGATCCATGTGTTACCTGGGGTCAGATACAGGCAGCACACCAGCATTGAGATAGCAGAAAACGATACCAAAAGACTGCCAATTGGAAATCGTTGGATGAGTTTCACGTCGTTCTTTACGATAGAGGAACAGAGACAACAGAAACAAGGTAGATTTATTTATTTAATTTTTTTATTTCTCTTATAACTGAAATTTTACCATACAAAAGTTTCCATTTTGATATTATCAATTTACAAAAAAAAAAAGTTAATGTAATGGATGATCTCATGGAAGATCATCCGAATCCGATTCCGGATACTAGTAAGATCTTAAATACTCCAAGGGCTAAACATTATCCAAAGGGTACCACTGGGCCATGGATAGTCTGTTTTCGAAAAAAAGAAAAGGTTTAATACAAATGCAAATGCAAATTACAAAGTAATTGACATCACATTTTTTTAAAGTAGAAGAAATCTCTAAAGTTAATAGAGATAAAAATCGAGTTGTTGTTAACGATTTGAAACAGGCAAACGATATTGTAACCTGTAAATTATTTGCTGTTGAATATCGAGTTTACATTCCATCGAAGGAGGTGGAAATTGACGGTGTTGTCACTGCAGCAACTCTGACAGCCGATGATTTACTTAAAAATGGAGGTGGTCGTTTTAAAAACTCCATGCTTGAGGAAGTTAAGATACTCGAGTGCAAGCAATTGTACTCAGCATCTATTGTCGATGGAATTAAGTCTTATCGTCCCTCAGATTCGTTTCGAGTAACATTTGCCGGATTTGGGTTGCCTAGCCATGTCTATATCGATAAAATTCGTCTTCCTGTTCGGCTTTTCGTACAGGATGTTATGAATTGCACGAACTGTAAAAAAATCGGACATACTAGTTGTTGTTGTAATAAATCTAAATGTATAAAATTTCAAGGGCCTCATAAAGATAATCTTTGCGATAAAGATATTAAAAGCTGTGTATATTGTGGGGAGAGTCCTCATGATCTTTCAGTATGCGCTGCATTTAAGTTGCGTAAAGACAAAATTAAGCTTTCTTTAAAAGCACGGTCTAAGCGCACATATGCAGAAATGATTAAAACGATCATTGATGTCCCACCTTTGGAAACCGAAAACGGGTTTTCAATCTGACTCTGACGGAAATAGTGAAAATACCTCGTTTGTCACTCCTCAAGGGTCTGATAAGAGGAGATTACCAAATCACAAATTACCGAAAAAGGCACCTAAATTTACACATTAAAAAAAGATCCTCGTGTTAAAACTAAAAAGCCAAATTTAAAAAAAAAACTGTGCCTCCTGGTTTGTCAAATTCACTGACCAATCCAGGAACTAGCACAAGAAGAGACAACAATCCAGCGGGCTCCGTTTCACAGCCACCATCAGTTTCACTGAAGTTTTCGGAAATTGTAGAATGAATTTTCGCAGCAATCAATATTTCTGAACCTCTAAAGACCATCATAACGGCATTCCTTCCAATAGCTAAAACTTTTTTGAAACAGTTATCAGCTCAATGCCCAGTTCTCTCAGGTTTTGTATCATTTGATGGATAATTTATCATCCGCCGCAAATGATTCAATCACTGTCCTGCAGTGGAATTGTCGAAGCATCATGTCAAAACTTAATTCATTTAAAGTTTTGTTGCATAGTCAAAAATGTGATGTATTTGCTTTGTGTGAAACATGGCTTACATCAAACATAGCCTTAAATTTGAATGACTTTAACATTATACGTCTCGATAGAGACTCTCCGTATGGCGGATTGCTTTTAGGAATTAGGAAATGTTATTCCTTTTATAGATTAAACATTCCTTCGACTTCTAGTATATAAGTTGTTGCTTGTCAAATACACATTAAAGGAAAGGATAATTGCATTGCTTCGGTATATATTCCTCCAAGAGCACAAGTTGGACAGCGAAAGCTTAATGAAATGGTCGAAGCCCTTCCTGCTCCACGTTTGATTCTGGGAGATTTCAATTCGCACGGAATAATGTGTGGAACGTTTACAATGATAGCAAATCATCTTTCATATACAATATTTGCGACAATTTTAGCATGACGGTATTAAATATGGGTAGCATGACACGGATCCCAAGACCTCCTGCACGTCCAAGTGCATTAGATTTATCTCTTTGCTCGACTTCAATTCGACTAGATTGCACCTGGAAAGTATTTCCTGATTTACACGGTAGCGATCATTTACCAATCATCATCTCAATTAGCAGCAACAAAGGCATTGCTAATTCAGTTAATATTCCATATGATTTGACAAAAAATGTTGACCGGATTAAATACCAAAGTAGTATCTCAAGTACCTTGAACTTCAATGGATGAGCTTCCCCCACTTGAAGAATATGACTTCCTCGTTTATTTGATTCTGGAGGCCGCAGAACAAGCCCAAACCAAACGATTTCAAGGTCCATCGTCTAACAGAAGGCCTCCAAACCTTTGGTAAGACAAAGAGTGCTAATATGTTGAACACGCGAAACAAAATGCTTTCAAGACGTTTTTAAAACGAGGAGGAGGAACTCCTCAGAATTTTGAAAAATTCTTGACTTTAGAAACCAAGTATAGGAGCATACTTCGGGCCAAGAAAGGTAGCTATTGGAGACATTTTGTCGAAGGTTTGTCAAAGGAAACCTTAATGAGGACTCTTTGGAATACGGCCAGACGAATGAGGAATCGCTACGTGGGAAATGAGAGTGAGGAATACTCGAATCGATGGATATTTGATTTTGCGAGGAAAGTTTGTCCAGATTCTGTTTCTACGCATTTTATTATTAGGGAGTTTTCTCCTAATAATGAATGAAACCATAGCCCTTTTCAATGATGGAATTTTCCATAGCACTCATGTCTTATAACAATAACGCTCCTGGGTTGGACAGAATTAAATTCAACTTGGTGAAGAATCTGCAAAAAGATGTTAGTTAGAATTGTTGCAAAAAGATGTTAGTTAAAATTGTTCAACAAGTTTCTTGAGCAAAATATTGTCCCACCTAACTGGAGACAAGTGAAAGTTATCGCCATTCAAAAGTCGGGAAACCAGCTTCCAATCACAACTCATATAAACCCATTGCTATGTTGTCCTGCATCAGAAAATTGTTCGAAAAAATTATTCTTCGATGTCTCGACACTTGGGTCGAGACGAACGGTTTGTTGTCAGATACTCAGTTCGCTTCGCTCAAAAACAACGAATGGCATCTGTATTTTTAGAACTTCAAGGAGCATTTGATTCAGTTTCCATTGATGTTCTTTCAGACAAGCTCCACCAACATGGACTTCCAGCGATTATAAATAATTATTCGCACAACCTTTTGTCAGAGAAATGCATGTATTTTTCACATGGCGATTTGGCAACCTTCAGAATTAGCTACATGGGTCTCCCACAAGGCTCATGCCTCAGTCCGCTCCTCTATAACTTTTACGTGAATGACATTGACAGTCTAGTAACCCCATGTACACTAAGACAATTGGAAGATGATGGCGTGGTTTCAGTTACTGGATCCAAAGCTGTTAACCTGCAAAAACCATTGCAAGATACCTTAGATATTCATCTGTTCATCTGAGTATCGACATTAGGTATCTGATAACAAACACACATTAGGTATCTGATAACAAAATGCCAACAAAGAGCAAATTTTCTTCGAGCAATAACAGGATCATGGAGAGGTACTCATCCGGAAGATCTAATAAAATTGTATCAGACAACGATACTTTCAGTGATGGAATATGGATGCGTTTGCTTTCGTTCCGCTGCAAACTCTCATATTATCAAACTTGAGCGAATTCAGTATCGTTGTTTGCGAATTGCTTTAGGCTGCATGCATTCGACACATACAATGAGTCTTGAAGTTCTGGCGAAAGTTCTTCCATTGAAAGATCGTTTTTGGGAGCTTTCATCGCAGCTGCTAATAAGATGTGAGGTACTGAATCCCCTGGTTATTAATAACTTCGAAAGACTAGTTGAGCTTCAATCTCAAACAGAATTCATGACAGTATATTTTAACCATATTTCACAGGAAATCAACCCTTCAAGATATATTCCTATCCGTGTCAGCCTCCTAAATGTCCTGACTCAACTCTATTTTTCGACACATCCATGCAGCGTGAAGTGCGTGGAATCCCGGAACACCTACGCTCGATGGAAATCCCAAAAATGTTTACAGGTAAGTTCAGGTATATTGACTCTGAGAAAATATTTTACACGAATTGAAGAGGCTACTGGGTTTGGTATATTCAACAATAATGTTTCGGCTTCATTTAGGCTTCAAGAAACTGCATCTGTTTATATAGCAGAGTTAGCAGCAGTTCATTATAGTTTGAGTATAATCGTCACATTATCTCCTAACCATTATTTTCATTTCACAGATAGTCTGAGTGCAATTGAAGCCTTTCGCTCAAACGCTGCTGGCAAAAATAAACCGTTTTCTTGGACAAAATAAAACAGTGCCTGAACGTCATATTGAATAATAATTATCAAATAACAATAGTTTGGATCCCGGCTCATTGCTCCATTTCAGGCAATGAGAGAGCCAATATTTTAGCCCAACGTGATGCTATTGAGAGTGAAATTTATGAGAGATTGATTGCTTTCAACGAATTCTATAGCGCGTCTCGCCAAAGAACACTTGCCATCTGGCAAGCTTCTTGGGATAAAGATGATCTGGGTCGGTGGATGCATCCAATTATTCGTAAAATATTGACAAAGACATGGTTCAGAGGACTGGATGTGAGTAGGGACTCCATTCGTGTGATGTCCAGACTCATGTCCAATCACTACACGTTAGATGCACATAATGTATTTATTATGTATTGTTTTTGATGTAAAACCTAGAGTGGTACCAAAATTGTAAGTGCGAATAAAACAAATTTTTGAACATATTTTTCTCATGAAATACAATTTAGAAAAAAATCAGAAAAGTTTCCCATAATTCGAAAAATATTCCTGATTTTTTAAATTTTTTTTTGCTGAAGAGGTTTTTGAAAAATTTAAATAAAATTAAAATCAGAAGAACCACCCCAACTCCATCAATATGGCAGTTAAAGGGTTAATTTTTGGGAAAATCATTTCCAATATAAACCCTTTCAAACAGCGTATATCAAATTATGTTTTCTGTTTGGGGGCAGTTTTTATATGCAAACCCCTTTTGCCAGGAAGTACTGTGAGAGGCGATGTGTGGTTGCCGTAAATAGAGCAAGTTTTCTCAGATCGGTTAGACCATTTCTGAGAAAACGAAGTGAGTTTCATTATTGCAGGTACTTCCGAAACCGAAATCCGGAACCGGCATTATCGATGTCGGTTCGAGAAAAGTGCCTGGGATCCATTTTTGAGTCTATGGCTACAATCTCCGGTCGTAGATCGAAAACCGGGAGCCAGGAAAAACGATACTTATTTACTTGGCTTCGCTAATGACAAAAGTTATCGATTGGAATCCGAATGATATTCAAGAATTCCATATGGAACCAACATACCATTTGAACCTAAGTGTGTAAAAATCGGTCGAACCATCACTGAGAAAAGTAAGTGAGATCTATTTTGGAATACATGATCACTATTTCCGATGCTTCCACAATCGGAAACCGAGAACCAGGGTAGCTGGAATCGGTTTGTTTGGCTGTCTGTTGAAAATGGATACCGACTGCAGTAAATTCGAGTCCAGTTTAGAGTTTTTTTTAACGTGTTTTATTCCGCCGCTTTAAGCAATGGTATCAAATTGTATTGACAAACTTTTCCCTAGATTTCTGGAACCGAAAGTCGGATTCGGATTGAAGTTTTGTACGGGACCATGAGACCTTCCATTTGAATCTGAATTTGTTAGAATCGGTCACGCCATATCTAAGAGAAGTGAGGAAAATTTGAAATTAATTTTTTGAAACCAGTCGAATCGAAATAAAAATGTGTGGGACAACTATACTATTCATTTGAATTCAAGTTTGTGAGAATCGGTTCAGTCTTCTGCACTTATTTTTATTATTTTTGCACATATCACCCTGTAATTCCGGAAGTAGGATTCGAATAAAATTCCAGAGCTTTATATGAGGCTACAAGACCTTTCATTTGAATCTAAGTTCATGGAAATCAGCCATCTCCGAGAAAAGTGAGTTCAAAAAAATGTTACATACATACATACATACGCACACACACATACACCTACATACACGCATACCGACATTTTGCGTACTCGACGAACTGAGTCGGATTTTATATGACACTCGGCCCTCCGGGCTTCGGTTCAAAAATTCCTATATCAGAAAAGCAAAATGATACCAGATGATAGTGAATCGGATGAATATAGCATGTTTTCACAGATTGTTGCCACATAAATTACTACTAAAGCCCGAAAGTGAAATTTGGTGTGGAAGTGGCATATAAATTCTTCTTCAGTTCGAAATAGCTATTCCAAAGATTGATCTGCGCTGTAACGTATAATGAATTGTAATCTTCAACTTCAAACAAATGTTTCTACAGTAACTGAAAAAAAAACTAAAACCAACTCTCACTTCTGATAGGAACAGAAATGAAAATTCGTCATGTTACGACTAACAGAACAAATTATGTTGCACTTTCACAGCTGCTCAACACATGCAACACTATCTTGTCTGATATCTACAGAGAGAGAGCGTCCCTTATATACTTCGAATGTAGCATATTTTTGGCCGCACACGCTCTTTTCAGTTTGAATTTAAACAGCATGGTTTGGTCGGATGAGAGAGCCTTGCCAATAAACGCAAACCATGCTTGAACGAAGTTTGGGAGAGTGCTGAAGCCATCATGCGCGATTTAGTGTACGTGGGCAATTCGGCCGGCAATGTCGTTGAATTATAACGATGAGTACGATTTTTTAAAAGAAATATGAATTATACTTGTAAAGTATACGGCAATCAAGTTTGTTTTTCATAAGTGTTCTAAGATATTTTCCAAAACGTGACAGCGGTTCATTTGTTTTCCTTGAACGTTAAGTGAAAGTTGCTAGTATTATTCGATACTAAGAATGATGTGTAACCATCGAAGTGTTTCATCATTCATTCTATAGCCACAACGCACCTAATGTGTAATCTTATGAGTTTTATGAAACCGACTAAATCTCGTGAAAAAGGTAAACATGAACTGTGGGAGCACCAGTGAAAATTGCTGCAGAAGAAATTGACAAAACACACGTGGAGACTAGTTTCATATATACCTACTTCATAGATTTACTCTGTATTAGTGCCACTGTATTCAGGCGGTGTGGCTTTTTCGACTTTTTCACGTCACGCTCGATATTTTAGATACAGTCAACGTATTTTCGTGGAGGCAGTGAATTCCATACGTACTTCATTTTTATTGTTGTTGCAGTTTCCTTTTCGGACGAAGAATTAATACATCCATTTTTCGCAATTAATGCACTCGTACATATAATTTTAAGAATTTTTTCATCAATTCATCTCGAATATGAAAACCATTGGTTAGAGTAAAATCGTTTAATGAATTGGCATAAAAGGCATAAATTGGTACATTTGCCTCCAATTTTCGCGTCGCCATTACAGAAGAATATTTTGTGAAAATAGTGATATTTTTTATGTCCGAAAATACTTGCTTTGATTGCATCGCAATCCATTGATTGCAGGCCGAGTAGCCACACGGAAAGTCCAAAATCAGCTTTTTGTCGAATGAATTAGGTTAGATTTTCTGATTTATTGTTTAGGACAACTAACAAATTTTAACTATTTATGCATTTAATTAATTGATCTTGATCTCCTAAATAATGCTAACATTTTGGAATTTGCGATTTTTGAAATAAATTTGTCATTTAAACATGCTGTCACTTTTAGGTGGCAACTTATCCCATTTGCGTTCAACTAACTTTTGGTTTAATCATCCATATGCAGCCTGCTATCAACTAATATTACTTGTTGGTTACAGTACAAGAATGTGCAGAATTCATTGATGCATTCAAAATTTTCTGCATACTTGAACAAAAAACCGATTTTAAATGTAGTGATATTCTTACCAATTTTAATTAAACTATGGGGCTGTCCATAAAAGACGTCACGTTTTTTTTGACGATTTTTGACTCCCCATCCCCCCTTTGTCACAAATTGTCACAGAAACAAAGACCTCCCCCCCCCTCCCTATGTCACATGTCATTCACATGTGAATTCAAAATAAATAAAACTCATCTCGATACATTCTCAATATGTATGACAAACCATACAAATATGAGGGAAAAATCGATTTAATACATGCTGTCATTAGATTCAAAAATATCCCTAAAACTACAAAATCATCGGAATTATTTTTTTAATATCAATTATATAAATTTACAAAAGTATTTGGTTGGAATTGGTGAAACATTTAAATCATCTGTTTTATTCCTTCTAGGGGTACACAGATATATTATTGTTTTAGGTAAAGTATAATATTTCCTTAGTGTAGCATACAGGGCTGAGAAAATAAAGACCAAAACCTCATCAAAACGAGATCACTGCCGGAAAATCTTTTCATGATCAGTGATCAGTGAATTTTAAATCACATCGATCAATATCGGTACTGATCTTCCGTCACACAATGGGTAGTGATTTTGAGCTAAAATGATTCTTGATTTATGTAAGTTAAATCATTGGATGATTCGATAAGCTTTGATGTTGGTGGAGGAAAATCACATATGATCAAGATAAGACATGACATGATCTACGTCTGAAATCGTTGATCTCCCGCCCTTTTTCAAATGTAGTACAATTGAATAAACTGCATCAGAATCAGACAAGAGAAATTATTATGATATACTATTATCAATGCTAGAAAATCAAATTACTGAAAAAATTGTCAGTGCATAACTTAAGTTAAGCCGTTTGAAGGCACATTATTCTTTTTTACTCATATTAGGCAAAATTTATTAATTTCGCTAATTTACTCGCTCCTTCGTGCACTTTTGCTGATCACAACAGAAATGATTTCCTGCATCATTCGTTTCCGAATTTACAAGAAGACATTTACATCAACAAATACACGTTTCCCTATAGAAAGTAAACGTTTATTGTGAAGATTTTTTCAGGAAATAGGGCAAAGCAGTAATATAATTGGTATTTCAAAAATGCGCTCATTGAAAATATTGGAGGTAACATTCCAAAAACCTCCCCCCCCCCCCCCCTTCGCCCTGTCACAAAAGGTCACGTTTTATGAAACACCCCCCCTGCCCCTTGCCGCGTTACGTCTTTTATGGACAGCCCCTATTGATTTGAGCTATTATGAATTATAAATTCAACTAAATATTTTATTGATTTCAAACAAGTCACTGGGAGCCATACCTGGTGAATATCATGGGTGGGGCAGCAATTCGAAGCCCAACTTGCCATGGTTGTCATTGTCGGTTTTGGTCCACCGTGCGCAAACGTGGCACCCACTTTAACAACAGCTTCTTTATAAACAGATGTTCATACAGTTTGCCACTTAAGATGTAAGCTATCTCTTATGTTTTAAGTCATGTACACTTCTGCACAAACTGGCTACCAAAACATCCAAATGACGAGCTATCTCCCGCAATTTTGATTTACGGTTCATAGAAACGATTAGACGTGAATTTTCCACGGTTCTCGGTGTAATTAACTCATTTGGCCGGCCAGAGCGTTCAACATCTTCAGTGCCAGTACGAGCACGTTTAAACTCAATACACATACACACTAAAATTGGATTACCGATCTCAGCTGTTCAAATCTCGTTAGGTGATTTTTTCGGTGAAATAACCTCTCATCTCAGCGGTCCCGAATTAAAAATGTTGTAGAAGAACAATACGAACAAAACCTGCCACAATTTTGCTTTGACCATTGAAAAATATTTTAATGTATTGTACACTATTCAATTAAAGCTTGCTTCAGATAGAATTGGAACAAAATTGCCTGTAATTCAGTTGTTTATTATTGAATTCAAGATCTTTCTTTATACAAATGTAGTGTTTCCTTCATACTTTTAAGAAAAAATACGTATAAAATTATACGTCATGGTTTCGAAGGAATTCTTGAATTTTTCCTGTAACACGGCTCATTAGGCGGCGCACACCTTCTTCGTCCATCGTTTTAGCTATGTTATTCCATCAGGTCGTCATCTGATTGATGTCTTTGACAACCTCTCCCTTTGCCTTGAGTCTCCTCTTCATGATTGCCCAGTATTTCCAATAGTGCGGAACTGGGGGCAGTTGGGTGGGTTAAGGTTTTTGGGAACAAACTGGACCCCTTTCTCTGCATACCATTCTTGAACGACTTTGCTGTAATGGCAGCTTGCCAAATCTGCCCAAAACATTACGGGATGGTCGTGGGATCGAATGAACGGCCAAATTCGTTTTTGGAGACACTCTTTTTGGTATAGTTTCGATGTCATTGTCTTATTTGTAACAAAAACTTTCGTTTTTTTTGCCACAGCTGCAAATGCCCTGCCAAATCATAAATTTTCTTGCAAATTTGTCGGCAAAAACAAATTTAAATTTGGCTGGAACATCCCCCCGAACCGTTGCCAAGTAAAATTTTTGACTTGGGATTTGCCCGAAGTCAGCCTTGACATAGGAGTCATCGTCCATCAGAAGACACCCGTCGAACTTAGTCAGCATCTGGTCATATAGTTTCCGAGCACGAATTTTGATTAGTCTATTCTGTTTTATGGTCCGATTTGGCTGTTTGCTAGCTCGATACGACTTGATTCCTTCCCGGAGTCGAGTTCTCCTCACGGTACTATGGACAGCACCGAATTTTCTGGCCAAATTACGGTCCGACAGATTATTATTTCTCTTAATCGTCTTCAAAATCTTACCACGCAGTTTCCGGTCGACAGTTCCACTCCGACGATTGGCTTGAGGCTTCCGAATCGTCGTCAATGTTTCCTTATACCGTTTGATAGCGCGCCATACGGTATTTCTGGTCAATTTCAGCTGTTTAGCTAGCCTAGATGCAGACCACAATGGATTTTCCAAATAACTGTGCAAATTTTTTCCCTTCTTTCGGCTTCCATGTTAATTGTTTACAAAGTACAGTCGATTTGCGGAATGTCAAAAATCATACGTGAAGCTGACAAAATTCCCGACACGTGGGGGCCAAGAACTTCCAAATCCGTCTACCAGGAGCGCCACAATATTAGCAAAAGTTTGTTCCAATTCTAAATGAAGCAAGCTTTAATTGTGAACATGCTTTTACAACAGAATGTATAGGTTGTTAAGTATCGTAACAAATTATAAAATTTTCTCATACATATTTCCTTGGAAAAGAATCAATTGTACAGTTTGCATATTGTTTGAAACACCACGTGTACAATAAATTCAATTGTAGAATTGTTTATTTTTTACGGGGTACCTTGAGGTACTGCTGTCAACAAATGTTTAATTGTACTGATATATTGGCAGAAGGAAAATACTCGGTAGTTCAGCTGTTCAAAACTCGTCAAAAGATGACAAAATAGTCGAACGAAGTTGAGTGTGTACCACTGCCAAGTGGTTGTTTTTACAGAACATTATCTCCTTTTCACCTTTCAAGCGATTGCAGAGCTTCCACTAATTTGGAATGATAAATCAACCAACGAAATTGTTACGAATCTAATGTTTTGAAAATATCAAAACTGGCGTCATGTAAATCGTTGGCCCACACATCAGAATGTCATGAAATTTCATCGTCATTCGTCATCGGGACTTATTGATCTAAGTGCTGAAGCTGAAAATGACGCCCTAAATTAATAATCTATAGTTTAACAAACTATTTATTTTGACATACATCCAAGTAATATTGAGGAATATTGTTATGGCAGTTGATCGAGTAATTTTTGTGTAATCCTTCCGGTAAGGAGGTAAAGCCGTGGTTCCAGTAAAAGCGAGAATCGTGCTAATATCAAACAAACAGAAGAGAACATACAAAAAGAATGATTTTGTTACTGTTTTGTTTCCCCTTAAGCCACTTAAACTTAAAGGTACAAAGACACCGAATAGCATTTGGATTCACTCAGTGCCATCAAAGAGAGACGGATTTCATCGCAGCAACAAAAAACCGGCATGGTTCATTTAACATAGAATGGATACCAGTGCGAGAGCGAATTTCTCTCGATGACTTGATGGTTAGCACGCTGCTGTGGGGATTCTCTCTGAAGCAACCAACAGTCACTTATTCTCGTTTCGCGATCCGATTTTACATGGCCGCGATCCGATTTTACATTTGATAATTGCGATAGAATCATTTTACTATTGCCGCTTATTCCAACTATGTGCATATATCCTTTGTATAAGTTGGTATATGAAAATGTATGTGAATGCAAGGGTTTTGAAATATTGCAACCTAGTTTGAGAATCATCAAGTCGAATCATCGATTCGATTTTCTGCGATTATTGTCAATTGCGATTCTCTTTTGGTAAATTCCTCACAGCACCGATCATTATCGGACTGTAATTTTTTTAGGTGCCGTGAAATACTCAGAGTATGAAGTGGAGCGAAGATATGTAGAAAAATTCTCTCACAGTTCACGCATTGAGAGACACGAGTTCTTGTAGCATCTTCTACCGGATTGAAAACGTATAAAATATAGATAAATATCGAGCAGCTTCTGTCAAATTATCGGCAATCACCAACACTGCTTGTAGCAAAAGATTTAGTATATCCATCTGTGTTTTTGTTAATTCAGTGAGAAAACAGTATAAAGCATTTCCACGTTTCTTTCAATTATCATATACTTACTATTTAGTTTCAATACTCGTCACTGATGGTGAACAACGAGTAACAATTCAATTGTAAACATACGGATTGGAACCAATTTTGACAGTTCAATTGGAAGCATAACAAAATCTCTGTTCTCTGGTTATAGGATCACTAGTTCGATGGATATCTGCTCTAGAATAACTGCTCCACATCACCCTGGGCGTAAGGTTTTGAGAGGGGCGGCAAACTTGTGATCTTTTTGTTTGCTGGTCCAAGTGATCTCTCCGAAAATTGAGTTCAACCTTTTATAGTTTTGCTCATCAAACCAACGATAGGAGACGACAGTGCCAAATTTCGTCGGTACGCCCCTGCTTTCAACTTTGATGGTGATAATTAGACAGTATAAAATTTTAGGATATTGACCATATGAATAGTTGCTTTTTTTCTAGTTGTTTGTTTGTTTAGTTTTGAATTTAACTAATCTAAAAGCAAAACCATTAACTGGGCGCAGAGATTTCAATGTGTGTATGAAATTTAACGGTTGTTTGATAAAGCAATCACCACCATGTAGCAATTCGCCTATAGAGGCGCTTTGAGCAGATTAGCAATTGCCTATGGGCTGTTCGAGTTTGCATATGATGGTAATTCATGCGAGCAAAGTTGTACATAACAGTGATATTTAACGAATTTTAACTTGTATGCTTAACACAGATTTTTTTAAAAGATTGTACTAGCTTGGGTGTCTGTTCTCTGTGGTAAAACTAAGTAGTAGCTCAATTGGTATCTAAAAATAAATTCTAGTTATTTTTTAAACGAAATCTCCACCACCGGTTCTTCAAAACGATATCGTATAACAGGTTTAAACAGAAAAGCTTTAGGACATGTGATAATATAATTAGTAGTACTACCTCTAGCCCAAGTAACGTGGCCATTGGCAAAGTCACATGACCAGTGGCAGTTTATATATGCTAGTAATTTTTCGCATTCCTGGTCTGTTTTCCTAAAAATATCCACGAGATTTGTAATTATTTGATATTTAAAAATCGAACACCGTTTATATCAGCAAGTTTGATTGTAGACCAGCGAAACCGCCATAAATTTACCGTTTCACCCTCCTTCCGTTATCAACCGAAAACGTTGGTGTCAAGATATGCGGTTTTCTAGAAAAAAAAACGATAATGGCGAAAAGTGATCAATAGAGCTACTTGTTACCATTTATGAAAACGGTATTAGATTGGATCGAAATGAAACGTCAATTCTTACAGGTAGGTTACTACTCTGCTTGAAATAGGAAATACTACGCTCTATCATTATGACGTGAACAATTATATTTGCACAGCTTGGCTATTTCATTTCTCTTCGATGTTAGTTCTTCACAGCTTATGCCCGTTATGTGAGTTCTACGATTGCAAAGAATATGTTTGCGTTGCGACTCAGCATATCTTCTTTCAGAAAAGTCAATAACTCCGAGTGTACTTATATCTTACGAAACAAGTTTGTAGTCTCCTGGTATTTCAATTGTGTTCGGCGACCCTTAACTGAACATTAAACTGTTTGTATATATTTCATATGGAATGTGAAGTACATATTCAATATAAAAATTGACTTCCGATGCAATGAATTGTGAGTTCCAAAAAATGTTTGCGTTAGCTAAACTAAAACACCATAGATGGAGCTTACAGGGGGCAGACCTAACAAGAAAGTTACGATCACAGAGCGCCTTTTATTTGCAATTGATATCTGAAGGTTTGAAGGTCATCATAATAAATATAACAACTGCACCCTTTACCACCTCAACTCCACCACTGATAGTATATAATAAAACCAGAACTTAGACTGAGATCTATGTTATTGCGTTGGTTTCGCACTTCTGTGCCGCTGTAACAGAAATAATGCACAGTTTCACCTCTCTCTATAGTATTGATGAAAAAAAGTCTTTTCATCATATTATTTTTGTTACCTACAACTTTTGACTCAGTGTTCACTGTTTTACGCTAAATTTTGCTCGGAGATGCTCGATTCCAACAACCTAAGACTCGTTTAAAGGCGTCAATGATCGATTTCGAAGGGTAAGTTACCGACACTTTCGGTTCCGGAGACGTAATCGTAAAGGTGACGTATCTGATAAACCGCTATTTTCTCTATCCGCAAAGTTTATAGGAATTCTTCGTTTTGCACTTTTGCTCTACATGACGGTATATACATATATTAAACATTTTCCACCATGTTGTTCCGGAACCGGAAGTCGCATCCGATCAAAAGTCAATAGCAGTCTATGATGCCATAGAACCTTTCATTTAAGTCTAAATTTGTGAAAATTTACTCATTCGTCTCTGAGAAAATAAAGAGTGTTCCGTTGTTGAGTTTTTACCACTATTTCCGAAATTTAAGGAAACCAGGAACTGGGTCCGGCATGACTGAAATCGGTTCGTTGGACTAGCAACTAACGCAACCTACAAACTGAAACAATTTTGAACCAAATTTAGAAGAATTTAACGCAATAAATGACGGATTGCAATTTCATGCACATTGAATCCTGTATTTCCGGCACCGGAAGTCGGATCCGGGAAAAAATCTACACTTACAAATGGGCCAATAATACCTTTCATTTGGATCTAAGATTGTGAAAATCGGTCTAGCCGTTTCTGAGAAATTAAAGTGATTTCCGGTTTGGAGTACACGATGATTTTTTTCACTACTTCCGGAACTGGAAACGAAGATCAGTTATACCTAAAATCAACGTGTTTGGTCATCCACTCATCAAACCTGTTCAGTTGAAGAATTATACGGATAGTAGAAAGTGTTTTGTTCGATTTATCAATGTCATGTATAAAAACACGCTTATCAGCCGGTAATTCCAAAACCGGAAGTCGTATCCGGATGAAATTTCATAAGGTTCTATGGGTTTATAAGACCTTTCATTTGAAACTAAGCTTGTGAAAATTGGTTGAGCGGTCTTTGAAAAAACCGAGTGCACTTTATTCCTTTTCTTCCACATTTTATCCTGTTACTCCAGAACCAGAAGTCGAATCAGGATGAAATTCAATAGCAGACTATGAGATTATAGGACCTTCAATTTAAATATATGTTGAATAATATCGGTTATGCAAAGCCTTGGTATTACATTCCTTATGTTGAATTAGACCTTCTGTTTCACCGAACTTCACAGCCGATTAATAACATACAGAACTATTGCACGGATGGTGCTACGATCCAACTGACACTAAGAACCCTTCAAGGTTGCAAGTTTTACCCCCTTACTCTCGAACCGGAAGCTCGATCTGGGTAAAATTCATTACCAGGCTTTGAGACCGAGAAACCTCTAAGTTTGAGAGAATCTAAGTTTGTGGAAATCGGCTCAACCATCTCCGAGTAAATCGAGTGCACAATTTTGTTACATACACACATACATACACCCAAACACATACAGTCATTTAGCGTACTCGTCGAATTGTATATGACCTCTGTTCAAAAGTCGGTATTCACAGTGATTGCATCGTCTTTTTACATGAGAAAGGCAAATCTGGTGATTATACTCCCAAACATATTCCATATATTGTAAACTGAAAGCTTTAAAGGAAAAAAAGTTCTACTAACTAGAAATTTTTCTTCTCCATTCTTGTGCTTTTCGCAAATGTCGGGTAACTAGCGATATAGTATTCTGTTAAATTTCTTTACAAATCTAATTCATGTATGATCATGACTGTTAAGTTTTCGGTTTCACGATTTTTTTATATTTATTTTGCTTAAAAGCACTCATCTAGCATTTGTGGGGAATCTACATACTAATTTTTGGACAAAATTTCTTCAAAATTAAAAATGGCGTTTTTTTTTTAAATTGACTTTGAATATTAAACCGATTATTATAGTAAAAGATTACAACTGCTTCTTCTAATTTCATTAACTACAGGACTTAATTAGTCCTATTAGTCCTTCAGGACTATTATTTGAATGATAAAACTCATCTCTCGCGAAAATCTATGGGAATTACAATGTTCATAAAGTAGATTTGCGGTATGTTGAATAAAAACAATGAAAATACTAGAAACGATTGATAATCGCACTCCTGATAACCGATGGGAGATCCTCAGTTAGGTTACATTTCACACTCCAAACTATTATAAGAAAACCCAATGATTTTTAACTCGGTTGCCGGCTTCCTATACGTTCGATTTTGTTCTATAATCGATCGGTCGATATATTATTATAAATACACTAATTTATCGTGATGATAAAAGTGGAAAAATTAACTTGGTTTGAAAGATCACTTGACAGCCGGCTGTTGAGGTGTAAGCAAGTTTAAGAGGGATTGCGAGGGATTTAAAATTGAATAAATTAATTTTCCTGAGTTAGTCCACAGTTTCAAATGAATTGCCCCTTGCCTTTGAAAATCTTCTTCCTTCAATTCGTAGGGCTCCTAATAGCTTAAATCATTCCAATCATTAGGACACAAGGAAACATTTTACTGGTTCCACGAGTTCCACTTACGTTAGTCTATGGTATTGGTCAAATGAATGATTTAGTCGTCTAGTTTAAGTTCCTATAAGATTTCTTGTACATACAGCTGATATTACAATAGCTTTCAATTTGGAAAAAGTCCCCAATAACTTTCTAATTATCGAAATTTGTTTTGTTGAACCTGTTTTGAATTGATTGATTGATTGATCGTTTTTCAACAGAAACTCAATTGAATCTATAACATGTTCCGAATATTTTAAACAGAAGCAGCAAGAAGGATTTTTCACGCGTTTGCATCTTGGCATTGTCTTAGGTCAATTATTTTTATGGCTGGAGAAGATAGAACTTCTATAAGCGAGTAAAAAATTAGCTGCTCAATACAAACTGCTAATACACTGATGAGTCGAAGACGAAACATAAAAATAAAAAATTAGTCAGGTACACTTAGCACGACCAGTTACGCGATAACAATTCTCCCAATTGAGCAAAAAATTATTCTTGATTTTTTTTCATCGAGAGGAAACATGTTAGCATAGTTCTGTTTGCAAATGCTAGCATAACTGTAAATATCTTGATAGATTTGAAACCACAAGCCAACCGGACCGCTAACTCCTATTTATAGGGAATTGTTGATTATACTCCGGAGACATGACTACATTCAGTTGTTTCAAACAACAATGCTAAGCCGAACGGACGAAGGCACGACATAGGTAATTTCCAGCGTGCTTTCACATATATAATTTGCATTACAAGCTGACTGGTTCCTTGAAAGGCAACAATACTATAATTTAATCCTCAGCAATTGGTCTTTTCAGCACCGGTAGAGATCTGATCCGACTCGTCGCCACTCTTCGTGAAACGAACTAGATTCCATCTATTTTTCTCAAGATATTAGAAACTTACTTCACACTACTATAGTTTATAGTAACGAACTCAGGAACTGGACCAGATGATTTATATGAGTGTTGGCGAAATGAATGAGCCTTTGATTAGATTATCTGGTACTTTTGTGTGACACTTGTAGCGCAAATTTGGTCTTTGGATTGATTCCGACGAAGGCAATTTGAAGTTTATGCGAATCAAGACGCTCGAAACGGTCCGAACATCGGCGTGACTTGTACTATACCGCTAACTTATAGAAACGCTTTCACCAAACGCCACTACTTACGCATATTCATATCCCGGTTCGATAACCTTGACGCTTAGTTTGTGTTGGCATAGGAATTTGATTGTTTAGTGTCTTCAGTCTTCCAAAATTTGAACACGAATCGCCTCCTCTAGGCAAAACAAGACTGAATTTTTTTGGTATGTTGCCTTTGAGTGTTCTTTTTGTTTCGTTCTGATTAATCTCCCTACTGAAAAACGCATTAGAAACAATTGAACAAAAACATTTCCTTTGCTAGTTGGGTCGTTTTCTCCGTTTATAATTTAACTAAAGATCCTTTATACTTCATACTTTCAGCAGGTATTAAAAAATGGTTAATGTCATATAACTTCTTTTTGGTTTTAAAAAATAGATACCATTGTTTTGTTTTTTTTTTGTTTCTAAATTTTTGATAGTTAGGTGTGAAAAAAAGATCAACTACTATTGCATTCAATTATCAACGAATGGATAACTAGCTGTACTCGAGTTATGTTTGACAGTTTACCTGAGGAATTCAATACCATTCCAAAGCATTTTGGTGCTCTACAATTTGAAACAATTTCGCTAACGACAGACGATCCTCGTTCGACCGCACTCAAATCAGTTTCAGTAACATTTTATACGTTGCCAGTGGAGCAGGTCCATCGTTGAAAACAGAATCGTTGTATTTGTTCCATGCAGATGTTGGCAAGAGCTTCGAACTTTTGGTGTATCTGTGCATAATTCTCGGCAATCGTGCCACAAAAAATTGGAAAAACAATTTACAACGCTACCAGCTAAAATCGAACCGCCAAAATGGTATACCTGGTTCATATTTTAAATTGCTTCCTACATTCGCCGTTTTCTGATTATAATAATTACACCACCATAGTTTTTGTTTCGTATCTTCGTTCACCCGATTTGTTTTTTTGTGGTCATTCTTCACCTGTTGTATTTTATTTTCAGGTCCCAGAACGTTGACTGCGTTGCCTGTATCTGCTTACGTGATCACACTACTTGAATTTCAGTTGACTGCGACGCTTTGCGAGGCGGAGAATTCTTTCATTTTGTAGTGTTCTAAAGCACGTGGATTAAATTCCGATTTCAATCGGAGCAACAAGTTTGATGTGAAAATATTGCTAACAGTTAGCTTGTGATAAAATTGAGTTCAAAGTTTCCCAATCACAGTTGCAAAAGTGCCAAGATAAGCTATTTGGAAACAAGTCAATTAGAAAGTGCTAGGGGAGAAGTAAATTAGAAACAAAAGTGGTGAGATCGTTGCAGTTACCGCGATACAGAGTGTAAAACGGCCAATCGAAGATAATGGCGAAAGTGGCCGCTGGTGACGCGTTGGCCCCAGTGCAGGGTTTCGGTGAAACGGCCTCTCGAAGTCGCCCCGGCAGCAATACGAGTGCACAACAACAGCCAAACCAACCGGATGGCGAAGATGGTGGCATTAACCTGAAAAAGGAACTCGGTCTAATGGACGGAGTGGCCATTATCGTAGGAGTAATAGTCGGTGCTGGGATTTTCGTGTCGCCCAAAGGGGTGCTGCTGTATTCCGGATCCATCGGGCAGGCTATCATCGTATGGATCCTATCCGGTGTTCTCAGTATGGTGGGAGCATTGTGCTACGCTGAATTAGGTGAGCTATTCATCAGTTGCTTCATTCAATTTTTATATATGTATATTCGCTGGAAGTTAAAACTTCAGGCAATCGTTTCAGTAATGTGGTTTTCCGAGTAAAAGTGTCTAACAGTTTCGGAGTGATATATTCTCATGCCAATGACGGACAAACATTTCGAATCATTTTACTTATTGATCATTGCAAAATGTCGTTTCCTGGTTTAGTAGAGCATGTTTCTGCAAACGTAATAATATGACCGGGGAAACTATCAGAAATTAAATATTGATTCTAATTGACTGCACAGAAAAAAATCACAAGATGTAAATGTGTGGGAATATAATTGATTGAAAATACCATAATCAATGTGAAAGAGAATTGCAAAGCATTTTTTTTTTTCAAGCAATGAAATTTCGCCAAAATGAAATGAATAATAAGAAACATTAAATCATTTTTGCCTTTCGATTTGCCTCAGTTCGACGAGTACGCTAAATGTCTGCATGAGTTTATGTGTGTATAAAATTTTCTTAGAGATGGCCTAGTCGATTTTAACAAACTGATCGCCGGATCCGGAATTACAGAGTGATTAGTATATGAATTTCAATTTAATATTACTTAATCACTATTCTCAGAGATGGTGAGACCGTTTTCTACAAACTAAAGTTCAAATGAAAGGTCTTACGGTCTCACACAAAACTCCTGAATTTCATCCAGATACAATTTCCGAACTCACAGCAGCGAAGCAAAATACGTATAACAAATTCTAAACTGACATCAAAACTATTTCAATCGGTAGTCATAATCAGTAAAAGGCCATCTAAACCTATTCCGGCTATCCTGGTTCCCGGTTTCCGTTTTCAGAAGCCCAGAAATAGTGGTCATATACTCCAAATTCGAACCCACTCACTTTTTTCGGAGATGGATTGACCGGTTTTCACAGTCGACAAAAAATGGCCGCTTCTGGCGGAAAAATGAAACCAAAAATCAATACAATGTGTGATCAATAAAGCGATTTCGAAATGAGGGAACCAAACGAACAAAGTAGACCTCCGCCTATATGAATTAAAATTGATGCATTTATTGCAGCTAAAGAAAACACATAGCGAAATATACGTTTGGTTCTATAAGAAATGCAAAGCAATAGTATTCGCCTACAAACTACAACAGCATACATTGCGTGGAGCATGAAAACATCAAATTCAACATAGCAGTGCATAGTGGTTCAAAAGCGCAATTTCACGCTCTTAAATGATAACTCATAGAATCGTTGTTTTTGAGGTACAGTATCTTCAGCAAAGTTGCTCAGAATGATAGGCGCCGTCTTTCGGCAAAATTTATTTATGTGATTAATCCTCCTAAAAGTGAGATAAATATATTATTTTAGCTCAGGGCCAACATAGAGGCTAAGTTACTTCGACAAAGTTGTGCAGAAAGTTATTTCAAGCAAGTTTGCTGAAGGTACTATTCCCGTAACTTGAGTGTAATTCGTGATATAATGTATTTTCTGAAAAGGGTGTCAAAAAACCAGTTTTTGTAAGAAAACATATATATTTTCAATTTATATGAGTTTTTCATGTTATACTAAGTTTTTCATCTTTAAAAAATACACAACTTTCTCAAAGATAATATGCTGCTATCATTTCTGTTTAATGAAATAGAGCAACTTTTCATGTTTTTTTTAAATAAAATTCTAACTTGTTTATTATCAAAAGGCGCAAGAAGGTGCAGATGAGACTACTTACATATTAAACTACTTCAAATAAGGCTATAATACCGTGGTTGAATTACTCGTCTGCGATCATCTGCAGGCGAGATATGTTCTTTTCAAATATCCTTGTCCTTGACATTTGCAATGATAAGCTTCATTGTATATCAGATCAGATTTCAGTATATATGTTATTCGTTACCATGGAAACTCTCACAATAAAAGGTTTTTATGGACATCGAAGTCTACAAATAGAAAAGTTTAGTAATAATTACAGATGTTTTTTGAAAGTAACTGTCCAATAGAGTGGGACAAAATATTGATTTCAGCTCCACTAAACTTTTCGTGTTCCTTTTGGGTCCCATAGAAACTATGCAAAATTTTAGCTCGATAGGAGAAACTATATTGTCGCGCCCGCGGTTCAAAGTTTGTATGGAATTTAGTATGGGAAAACTAACTTTTAACAAAAAATCATCTGGAGGTCACCCTATATACTCAAAAAATCAGCGGACATGTAATTTTTGTAGGAAATTTAATGAGGAAGAAAACCTTCGAAGACTGTAACATAATCCAACATCTGTAAAAAATGTTATTAAAGAAAAACCGACACAAGGTCCGAACGATGGCTCATTCCTTAATATATCTAGCACCACTGCTGCTAGTGGTGGTAATATGAGTTTGTTTCTTTTATTATGCTACAACGGCTGATCTGAGTTGTTTGATGTCTTCACAATAGTTGCTCAGTGTAGTTTGGAGATTTTTTTAAACTTAAAAACCATGTTCCAATACTCACTGTAAAGACACACAAAAAACTAACTTTTTTATTTGAAGAAATACAATTTTGAAATCTTCTACAATATTGTTGACGAACTCAAATACTATAACTTTGTCGAAGACATGAACCATCTGCCTCATATGGTTTAGAAGATATGGATGATTTCATATAATACTATGAAGAAAACATTGATTCCAAGTTTTTCTTTTACTTGTTTATCTATCTTCTAAACCATATGAGACAGATGGTTTATATCTTCGACAAAGTTATAGTATTTGAGTTTATCAACAATATTGTGGAAGATTTCAAAATTGTATTTCTTCAAATAAAAAAGTTAGTTTTTTGTGTGTCTTTACAGTGAGTTTTGGAACATGGTTTTTAAGTTTAAAAAAATCTCCAAACTACACTGAGCAACTATTGTGAAGACATCAAACAACTCAGATCAGCCGTTGTAGCATAATAAAAGAAACAAACTCATATTACCACCACTAGCAGCAGTGGTGCTAGATATATTAAGGAATGAGCCATCGTTCGGACCTTGTGTCGGTTTTTCTTTAATAACATTTTTTACAGATGTTGGATTATGTTACAGTCTTCGAAAGTTTTCTTCCTCATTAAATTTCCTACAAAAATTACATGTCCGCTGATTTTTTGAGTATATAGGGTGACCTCCAGATGATTTTTTTGTTAAAAGTTAGTTTTCCCATACTAAATTCCATACAAACTTTGAACCGCGGGCGCGAAAATATAGTTTCTCCTATCGAGCTAAAATTTTGCATAGTTTCTATGGGACTTAAAAGGAACACGAAAAGTTTGGTGGAGCGAGAAAATAATTTTTCCCATACAACCTTGTCCCACCCTACTGTCCAACGTTTTTTGAAAGTGAGATAAGAAGCCACGACTTTGAAAAAAATCATCATGTCGAATTACTTTATGTATTTTTTGGTAAGTTTTTCTATAGAAAATCTCTGCGGATAAATATCCTCTATTCATCAATTGAAGTGGAGATCAAACGCTTGCTATATTGTACTGTTCACATTGATTAAGAAGTTTCTTTCATACAGATTTCGAGAGTATTATACACGCGAGCAATACAGATCACTTACGAATCGGGATCCCATGAATTGGTTATTAGTTTCATCGGATTCTTTGGTTACAAATATTTGTGAGTGGCCAAAACAGTCCAAGAAGAATCTGTCGGACGATGCTAAGAGTCTTTTAGCTGGTTAAGGACATTGTCACCTATCATAAAATAATTACAAATAACTAAAAAATGAGTTTTGATCATATTTTTCTCTACCAGAAGATGACATAACATAATTCGATTTGATGATTACTTTTTTTAAAAGTCGTGACAAAACAGTTACTAAACTATTCAATTTACAGACTGTGCAAAAGAAATCATATTTTGGGGCAAATACCATAATAAAGAATATATATTGAAATCTGATCTGACATGAAGTGAAGCTTATCATTGCAAATGTCAAGGACAAGGATATTTGAAAAGAACATATCTCGCCTGCAGACGATCGCAGACGAGTAATTCAACCACGGTATGAAAGCTCTTTTGAAGTAGTTTAATATGTAAGTAGTCTCATCTGCACCTTCTTGCGCCTTTTGATAATAGACAAGTTAGAATTGTGTCAAAAATAACATAAAAATGGCTATATTCCATTAAACAGAAATGATAGCAACATAGTATGTTTGAGAAAGTTGTGTAGTTTTTTAATGATGAAAAACTTTGTAGAACATGAAAAACTCATATAAATTCTAAATATATGTGTTTTCGTACAAAAACTGGTTTTAGGACACTCTTTTCAGAAAATACATTATATCATGAATTACACTCAAGTTACGGGAATAGTACCTTCAGCAAATTTGTTTGAAATAACCTTCTGAACAACTTTGTTCAAGTAACTTAGCCCCTATGTTGGCTCTGAACTAAAATAATATTTTTATCTCACTTTTAGAGGGATTAGTCACGTAAATAAAGTTTGCCAAAAGATGGCATCTATCATTCTGAGTAACTTTGCTGAAGATACTGTTTCTCAAAAACCACGTTCCTATGAGTTATCAATTAGGAGCGTGAAATTGCGCTTTTGAACCACTGTGCAGTGTAGATGTAGGATCAATCCACAGACGTACGTGTGCATTATCCACAGCCATTCTTTCTGTCGAAAAAGAAAAATGGATATTTTTTCCCTGCGTATCCTCAATAGCGTACGTTTGTTATGCATGCGCTTAAAGAAAGTTATACCTTCTTATGTAACTCTCGGTCAGGGCACAAGAATCCTATGTGAATCACTAGTCACCTACAACCATCAACTGGCCACATGTGAACCCCATCCATTAACAACTGCCCCATATATTCACGATCCAGTTTATGATCAAATTTTTATATGTTTTTGTATGTTGGTATTCGATTCTGTGTATGCTAATATTTACCAGTCTTTAATAGAATAAGAGTTGCGCGAAGAGTGTAGCCAAAAGGGCCAATCTTAAAAGTAAGCAAACATTATATTCTAACAAAACCGATATCGAAAGGAGTACTGTAATCAAGTCCAAACAAATTCACCGTGGAATTACTTTGGTAAAAATGAGTAAACTAAATGGATTTGTTTAATAAGCAGTCGATTCTTTGAATGCATTTGCTAATTTATTGTGTCAATAATCAAGTAACATGAACTATGGGCCTGTATACTGAACCAAAAACATGTTTAGTCCACCCAGTGATGCCTTATATTTGTTAATATGACAAATTGATGCAAATTCCATTTTACGATTTTTCACCATTACTTCCGGTATTTACGGAACCGTATCCCAGAACCAGCTATACCCGAAGTAAGTTTCCACGGACATCGACTAACAAGACTTAATTTATATCGTTTATTTATACCTGGCTTTAACCTAGACACTAACGAGACTTTTATACATATAGAAACAGTTTCATAGAATTTCTACGTTTTTTTGCATCGTCCTTTTGTAGTACTGGAACCGGATAAATTGACCAGCCAGCTAAGGAACTGTAAGACCTTTGATTTAAATCTTAGCTTATGAAAATCAATTCAACCACCTCTGAAAATTCGGAGTGAGTTGCATTTTAGAGTTTTTGGTCACTATTTGCGGAAATGGAAACTGTAGATTGGTAGAACTGAAGTGAGTTTTTTGAGTCATCAACTAACATGTTCTATAAAGCGGAATTTTTTTTGTTTCGATTATAGAGGTTTTAAACTATAGGTAATTCGCCTCTTCGGCACAGAAAAACTATCTGATACTATGTGCGGAGTTGATAATCGAACCCAGATGGGATGCGTGATAGGCATCGACGCCATACCCGTTGTCTAGAGAAATTGGTTAACCAACTTTGAATGGCCCGTTATTCCGAAATCGGAAGTCGAAGCCAAACAGATCTTTTTTTAGTTTTGTGAGACCATTCATTTAAATCTATGTTTATTAAAATCGGTGAAGACACCTTTGAGAAAATAGCGTGAATATTTTTCCATGTTTTACTCCGGCACAAATAAAAGACATACAAATGGAATTTTCCCCCCATCCCTGCATAAATTTTAAATTAGCTATACGTTTAAAATTCGGGGCTCACTTCTGACCCCTACTCGACTGTTCGCCTTATTCTTACAAAACGTTCCACTTCATTCCGGAACGATAACAAAGTTCTCTGATCAATTACAGAAACTTGCCAGCTACAACGATTGGAACACTTTTAAAAAAGGCGGGTGGGTAATGTCAGCAACATAACTTGATGTCGCGAATACGAAAACAACTGACAACTTAATACTTCCGAATATCAATTAGTTGATCAATTGTATGAATTATGTAGTCCCGAGACTAAAGCAGAGATGGCGCTCGTAGTAAACCAGTAACCACGTCTTTCTAGAGTACTAACCTTTGCTTGAAACGGGTCATAATTTTAAGTCGATCCGACCAGAAACAGCTGAGTTATCGAGGTTGGAGTAAAGTCGTTTTGTAGTTTGTTTAAAAAATGGAATAAACCGAGTTTCGTGTTTTGATAAAACATTGTTTTTTAATGGGTCAAAACACCGTGCAAGCGAAACAATGGATTGAAAAATGTTATCCGGACTCTTGTCAATCAAAAGCAATGATTTGTCGGTGGTTCGCCGAGTTTAAACGTGGTCGTACCGACACAAATGACGCGGAACGCTCGGGTAGACCTGTTGAAGCCGTTACACCGGAAAATGTGAGTGAAGTGACAAAAATTATAATGAAAGATCGTAAAGTGAAGCTCCGTGAGATTGCTGAGATGACACAGATATCATATGGAAGTGTATTTACTATCCGTTGGAACCATTGTATCACCCTAAAAGGTGATTATGTTGATGAATAAATAAAAATTTTTGCAAAAGAAATGTTGTTTCCATTGTTAGTCTCGGGACTTATTGATCCATGTGTTAAGCATTCCCCTTTTTCACATTTTTCGCAAAAACAAAGAAGGCTTCACTTGATCTCGATTACCGTGAATTTCACACAGCGAAAAGTGCACATCTATTCAAACAGTTCTAGATTTGCACTAAACTGATGTCGTTTTTCATTGAGAACACTCGTGGAGTGTTTTGCTCGATTCGTGCACTTTTCGTGCAGTCGGGCAATCAAAACAGGTGCACTGTGTTTCATTGATTTGCACCGCACGAAAAAAATGCACTTTCGGGGCAATTCGCAGGCAACTATTTGGCACCCGTTTTCTTTTCCGAGCAACATGCGTTCAAATCAAACTTTACAAAACCGTTTCATTGATCGGCTGTCAGGGCAAAACATTGGCACCGAGCGAGTGGAATCAATGAAAAACGACACCTTCGATTTGCAAGCAAAAAATCCTAATAGTTCTTTAGAAAACTTTTAGAGCCATTAAAACGACTGATTTTGTGTGATGCTCTCCACCGTTGTCCTCTTTTCGTTGTTTTTTCACCAATGCAAACAACTGGCAGCTGTGACGTAATCGCTCTTGTCGGAAGCGAAACAAGCTTTGCAAACTACACACAATACATCTGCTCGCAGTGGCGATAGAATCCAAACTGATCCAATTTTTGTTAAGAGGTTTCTTTTTACGTGATCTCGTTTGCAGCTTTTTCACTAATGGGCGGTCCCAACGGCTATAAAAATATCAGCATATAGAATTTTATTGTCGATTATTTAATTTCAGATTTGCATTTCATTGAAAAAAACTATCAGGATTCTGTACGGGATTCATTCCTGCCTTCCAGAAGGACCAAATTGTGGAACTCACTGCGATATTAAGCACTGTTCGGAACATTTTCCTCGAACGATTTGTTGTACAGCAGCAGATATTTTGTTCTCTTCCTCAGAACGCGTTCTGATTGGCTGGTGTTGATATGCGTCAAATGAGACAGGTTTTTCAATAGTGTACTATTGAAATACTTCAATGCTTTTGCTATACACGTTTAAGTTGAAAAATTTCGATTCTATTGGTAAATAGATTATATAAATCCTTTCACAGATCACTGAGCTATGAGCTTTCAAAATACGAGAAAGACAAACGCGCCTTATGAATTATCCTTTATACTTTATCTTTGATACTCGTTTATACCAAACATTTCAGAAATGTTTAGTTTTGAATTGTTTGCGATTATGTCACACAACTGAAAATTTTATGGTGATCATATTTCCGATGGCATGTCCCATAGCATAGTACAGTAAGTCGTATTCACGACAAAAATGGGGCAAATCTTTCTTCGAAGATGATGGGAAAATGTGTATCTGGTAATAATACTTAACCGATACTTCGAATAAATAAACTTTACATTTTCATGCTCGAATAAGAGTTTTTGTATTTTATTGCTCTGTTCAAAAAGTACCCGGAATTCTCATTTTTCTAAAAAAATATTTATTTATTCGTCTACATATATAAGGTCCCCTTCAAAGTAATCCCCCCTAGATATAATACACTTATGCCAGCGTTTTTTCCAGTCTTCGAAACACCCCTGATAGTCACTTTTTGTAATGCCCTGTAGCACTCTCAGCGATTCGGCCTTTATCTCTTCAATCGATGAAAAACGCTGTCCTTTCATGGGTCTCTTCAACTTTGGGAACAGGAAAAAATCACACGGAGCGATATCTGGTGAATAACAGCTCCTGAGCAATGGTAATGCGTTTGTTTTTTTGATCAAAATTCAGCAGTTTTGGAACGAATTTTGCTGTCACTCGTTTCATGCCCAAAACATTTGAAAAAATATGATGGCATGAGCCAACTGATATGCCAACTTCATCAGCAACTTCTCTAATAGTGATTCGGCGATCATCCATAATAATTTTTTCCACTTTTCCCACATTTTCATCGATTATTGACGTGCTGGGTCGACCGGAGCGTTCGTCGTCTTCAACGTCTTCGCGGCCATCTTGGAAACGCTTATACCACTCGTAAACACTTGTTTTTTTCATAGCAGACTCACCGTAGACTCTCTGTAACATTTCGCACACTTGGTTACACTTTATTTCATTTTTCACGCAAAATTTAATACAAATTCTTTGACCCTTCAATTCTTCCATTGTTTAAACTAACAAAAATCGCCGAGCTCAAAAAAACACGTCTACACCAGCCGCTACAAGACAGAATGTAAACAATGAATACAGCTGGAAATTTCACCATACATTAGGGACATATGTACCAACACAATAAAAAAAAATTTGACCACCGGACTCTCCAGACGCGCGCAATTAAAAAATTCCGGGAACTTTTTGAACAGACCTCGTATACACTGATGCTAACGTCTTCCGGCATACCAACTTTTTGATATGACAGTCTGATAGTTTTCGATAAGCAATAAGATGTTAGTTATATAATGAAGAGATTATATTAATATCCAATGACTTACTTACATTACTTTACCAGCCAGTCTGATGCTTCCTACACAATCGTTGAATTTGGATAAATCTATCGTGCGTAGTGTCTTTATCGTTCCTACGGGAGAAGTAATGTAATATGTTCTTTCGAGATACCAAAAAAGATGGACGATGAATAGTATGAAAAAAATAAACCCTGGTCGGTGGTTCAAAGATTAAGACGCTTGGGTTATTTGGTTTTGCAAGCCAGTTGTCGTTTGTTTGAGTTTCGAGCATAGATGGGTTTTCATTGTCAGTAGGGGATCGTAGCACTGCTATACTATACTTTCATACTGTGTACTGAATAATCTGCCTTCGAATTGAACTTATTCGCAAATCGACGCCTTAATTTGCTATTCGTTTATCACGTATTTCATTCAATCACAAATCGAATATTTTGAGTTCTTACAGTCGCTAAAGTAAGATAGAGTAAAATGCAGTCATCGTTTTTGTCAAAAGTTTCGAAGAAATTCTAATAAAACTAAGCTAATCATGGTATTCGGGCTTCTCCAACAAGAAGACAATGATTTGAGGCTAGCGATAGCGATATGCAATTCAAAAAGAAGTTTCTTTTTTACTAAAAACTACAAAACAGTTAACTTTCTTGCATAATCTAATTGCTGCTACGATCAAACTACTACTAATAAAACTACTGCTACTACTACCATTTTGTTGGAACACAATATTTCACCTTGAACTTTAGATAGCAAAAAGCAGCCGAAAACAAATCATAAATTATATCAGGTTTTGTTTTATTGCCCCTTAACTATCGAAGCGTAGCGATGATTGAACACGAGCGACGAAATGAAATTTCTTCTAAACTAACTTTCAAACCATTAGACAGAGCACCGATGTCGTAATCACAGGAACGCACGAGTAAATAACTCGAACCGATTTGTGACGAAAACAAAAACAAAACCATTTAATAGTGAGATGGGATCATTTTAAAATAGTTTCGCATATAAATTGTGTCCCTCAACGTTCGTTGCCGTTATTATTATTTTTTTTTTTTGAATAATTCAAATTTTTGTCATCCCAAAAATCAAACAATTCCTTAGAAATCAAATTTGTATATTTTCGACATTGAAACAGTAAATAAATAAATAAACCTGGTGGACCAATTCTAACCAATGTTTTAGTCGCCATATTCTTTTCGTCTAATACTTTCCGGAGAAAAATAGTAATGTTATCAGTCTCCTAATGGACTCTATGACACCTTGATCGTAAGATGTCGAAATCCTAAACTTATCAGAATGGAACCTTTGATTTGCGATTCGTCCTATTTTTTGCTTCTTTTGTAAATTCAATCTTAGCACCAAATAAATGCTTTTAGGCAACAGTTTACACTGCCTTGAATTCAGTGGGTCATGCAAAATAATTATTTTTTGTACAATGTGTTATAAAAACTATTAACTTTATATTCGTTTTGATAATGTTAATTGCTTTACATATGCTTTCTTAATGTAAAAATTGTGCTAGAATGCGCAACACATATAAAAAGCAAACAACTTGTGATTGGCATGCTTTCCGATTGTCAGCATGTCATGATAATGATCGTGTAATGCCACTTGCTCTTCGTGGATGACGTACTGCCGGTTGCATTGAATATGCTAATCAATCGATAATTACCCGATCAACATATCACAACTGAACTATTTCTCGTTTTGATACTTGTTAGACAATGTTGATAACAGGCTTCTATCAGCACTTGTTACGAAAACAGCTTTTTGTTACAGCTTGATGATCGGGTGTACATTACAAGAAAGAGATGCGCACGTGTGCTTTTTAAATTTAAGATTGCGATTAAGATTTGAACTCAGGTCAGTGGTGTGTATGACAACGAACTTTAGCTAGATTGTAAAAGCGTTACGTTGACCACAGAATGTAGGATGCTCGTCGCTCCAAGTTTCTCCAATCGTCAACGAGTGCTATCTAATGTTGAAAATACAACCAAAAAATCTGGAAAAATGTTGGACAATCACAACATCGAGTCTGTTTATTAAACTCAGCGTCACCATACATACACTTCTACGATTATCAACATCCATTCTAATAGTGTTCATTAACTAAAATCAGAATCATTGTTACGCATAGCCTTCACTCAGCAAGCACAGATTACCAAGCGTATTACCGGTATTACTGAGGCCTCTTCATCCGACAGTTTAGTTGATAAGAACTAATTGATTGTAAAACAATTTTTAAAAGCTTGACAGAGGTTGTAAATGATTTATGAACCATAGCAAGATGTTGCTTGTTATGACCCTATGTAATCAGACAATAAAATAACAAACAAGCAATCGATGCTCACGCTGATTTCATGCGCACGTTCAAAAAAATTTAGACTGTAGTGTAGAATGAGGCTCTTGATTTATACTGCTAACTATGAAAAACTATCTTTTTTGTCTTGATTCGTTGTTCGATTAGTTTGGTCGTATATCGCAAATTTCGACGAGTTTTGAACAGTCGAATTACCGAACATGTTCATTTTACTGATATAAAAGCACAAATAAGCATTAGTTGACAGCAGTACCTCAACGAACCGCTTTGATGAAACGTAATTTGTACTGAAAAATCACCAACCGAGATTTAAACACATGAAATCGGTAATCCCATTTATGTACGTAGACTTGTTAATACAGTGCTATTTAAGGTGTTCATGGAAGCGAGCCACAAATATCAACCAAGAAACCATCTACCCTCCGTCTACACCTACTACACCGTCCGTTATTTTGCCCAGCAAACAAACCGGGTGGAATTGCTACTGCAATTTAGTCACATAATCATTCGTCGTAGTGATATATGTTTACGATAAACTATCAACTCTGAAGAATGATTTGTGCAAAAATTTTTCGGACCTTCATTGGAAGTATTTTCTTAGAATGTTATTTTTTGTCTCTCACCTCAAGATTTCAACTGCTTTTTATAGCTCTGTGACATAACAGTTCGGCTGAAAAGTTCGTATCGTTTAATAGAAACACACATTTTTTTGCCGAAATTCGTTTTTATTATTCAACATAATTGCCATCAGAGGCGATACAGCGATTATAGCGATCTTCAAACTTTTCGATACCATTTTTGTAGTACGATTTGTCCTTTGCCTCAAAATAGGCCTCAGTTTCAGCGATTACCTCTCCATTGCTTCTAAATTTTTTACCAGCGAGCATTCTCTTGAGGTCTGAGAACAGGAAAAAGCCAAATCTGGAGAATACGGTTGATGAGGGAGCAATTCGAAGCCCAATTCGTTCAGTTTCAGCATGGTTTTCATCGACTTGTGACACGGTGCATTGTCTTGATGAAACAAAACTTGTTTCTTCTTCAAATGAGGCCGTTTTTTTTAATTTCGTCCTTCAAACGCTCTAATAACGTTATATAATAGTCGCTGTTGATGGTTTTTCCATTTCAAGGTAGTCGATGAAAATTATACCATGCGAATCCCAAAATACAGACGCCATAACCTTACCGGCCGATTGTTGAGTCTTTCCACGCTTTGGGTTCGGTTCATCGCGTGCAGTCCACTCAGCTGACTGTCGATTGGACTCCGGAGTGAAGTGATGGAGCCATGTTTCGTCCATTGTTATATATCGACGAAAAAAATCGGTTTTATTTCGATATAACAGCTCCAAACACTGCTCAGAATCATCAATTCGTTGTTGTTTTTGATCGATTGTGAGCTCACGCGGCACCCATTTTGCACAAAGCTTTCTCATATCCAAATATTCATGAATAATATGTCCAAGACGTTCCTTTGATATCTTTAGGGTGTCAGCTATCTCGATCAACTTCACTTTACGGTCATTGAAAATAATTTTGTGGATTTTTTTCACGTTTCCATCGGTAACAGCCTCTTTTGGACGTCCACTGCGTTCATCGTCTTCAGTGCTCATATGACCAGTACGAAATTTTGCAAACCACTTACGAATTGTTGCTTCGCCCGGTGCAGAGTCTGGATAACACTCATCAAGCCATTTTTTGGTAACGGCGGCACTTTTTTTCATCAAAAAGTAGTATTTCATCAACACACGAAATTCCTTTTTTTTCCATTTTTTTTCACAATAACAAAAGCTTCACTCAAAATGCAATATCTCACAAACTAATAATCAGACAGCTGTCAAATTTATACACGTATCTTTTGAAGGTTGGTACTAACTGAAAATGGTATGGATTTAATTCTAGTGGCGCCCTCTCATAGAAACGATACGAACTTTTCAGCCGATCTGTTAAGTAAGCTTTATGAAACACTTTTGGGTTGTTCTTCACCGATAAACTTACCCTCCAATCTAAACATTTTATTATAAAACGTTTGAATAACTCATAGTCCTGGTTTTGAAATTTTCCTAAAATCCCCGATAAAAAGCTTGCCGGCGTGATTTAGTATTGGTAATACCACCCTTTTATATTGGCAGTGATGTCATACATAATTAGAAAAAACCTTGCAATGCACTAAAAATGGTTTTATTTTCTATTAGTCGCACATTGATGTAGTTAAAATTGTTTCCTAACGATAACATTTCCTTCATTTCAAACATTGTTTCGCCTCCAAGTTATCTGCAACTCTTTTGTCCTATTTACCGTCGCAATGGAATGGAAAAAATAAACAAATAGTTCATGTATTGCAATCTCTTCAAAATGCCTCATTCACATAAGAAAACGAAAGTCGCGCTCATTCGTGAAAATCAAAAGAAAAAAAGTAAGTGGCTGATTTTATACAATGTTGTCCACTTTTCGTTTTCTTTCTCTCCAATGCAAACGACCAGCAGCTCTGTTGAATGATGCAATTGCTCTTGTTTGAGTTGAAACTAGCTTTGCGTCCAAACTGCAACACATCTGCTCGCTGTGCCAAATGATGCGAAACTGGTTTAATGCGTCTTGAGGTTTTAAACCACGCAGAAGGTGCGCTCTCCGATGCCGCTGTTTGAATACGTCTTCTCGTCCCGATATCTGCTTTCATTCAACGCAGGAGAAGAAATGAAAGATATGTGCCTGACTACCTCAAAATCGTCGTTCTCGCGCGAAAAACGCAAGCAAAAGTAAAGAGTTTTCCGCGTTGTTTTAAAATTTTCAGAAAACCTAATTTTTGAGTTGTTCGTGGTTATCTCACACTGTTCAAAATATTATCCTAAATTCCTGATCATATTTTTGATGTAGTAGTGAAAGAATTATGTGGATGCCTTTAATACAAGTCGAGATATTCACGATTAAGTTCTGCCCATTCTTCCATATGGCTAATTTTGAAAAGGCGCCCCATAGTAAAGTAAGCCGTATTCACGACAATAGATGGAATACGTTGATAGAGTGTGTTTCGGATGATGAGTATGTACGGGACTCATTAGTTCAAGTATTGGAAAAACTGCCAGAAGTACCGGTATAAGACAATACCACGGAATTCAGAAACTATACTGAATCCAGTAACTTTGTGTCAATTGGTAGAGTTCTAAAATATTTTCGTCAATATATGAATTTATAGCTTCAAAATTGCCTGATAAATCTTTTCAGAGCAAATAGCCGATTTGTCATCAAACCCTCTCGTGCAACCGGAAGTGCCACTTGACTGTTCTCTGGGTGAGGTTACCTTCCTACCCGAACAGGATGAGTTTGTCGACGGAAGACAAAAAGTAAGCTATCTTTTTTTGGCACAATCAATATGTTCTTTTGTTCGCATGATTGCAATTTGTTAACTCCAGAATAAGCATTAAGATGAAATAAGTTCACTCTGTTCTGATAGGTGATTTGATTAGTTTCAATGTTTACATTTTGTTCTTGTAATTGTTTTTTTTAGCACACAAATATTATTACTTCATCCCTCTCTACTCACAAATATTATTACTACATGAAAAAGTATTGTTTCACCAATACTTTTACATTTACTTTCCCTGGCTTCTATCCACGGTCACCTTAACAAAAACCTTAGTTCTTTGTATTTCATGTCCAAATATTTCGAGAGCGGTTACGTCTAGGGAAAAGGTTACTATGGACAAAGTTATTGCTTTTAATAAGCAAAATCATATTTTAGTTTTTAAATTAGTTATCAAAAACGTCAAGTTTTTCAAATGCAAAATTGTTTAAGCTGTAACTACATTTTTAAGACACTGATTTTATTAACGTCAAGTTTAAAACAAAAATATTGTGAAAAAATATGCAAAATTTTTTTTGTCAATTATATTACTACAATTTATTTTCGAATTTTCGAAAAAGCATTCATGTTTTTTTTCAAGTGCATAATTTTTTCCGTACATATAACTGACAATTTCTATTTGTAGAGAGAAATATTTAAAATTTTAGTAAAAAACAATAACTGCTATGCACTAACGAATCGAAGTCATGAGAAAAAAAATGTTTTTTTCTATATTCAATGACAACTGTCAAATAATTATTTGGCTAATTTTTAGAGGTTATGTTATGGGATACAGCATCTTCAACATCTTTGACTCAATAGCCTAGTTGCTTAAGAACAAGAGTTATATTATTATTATAATATATATGTATATATATATATATATATATATATATATATATATATATATATATATATATATATATATATATATATATATATATATATATATATATATATATATATATATATATATATATATATATATATATATATATATATATATATATATATATATATATATATATATATATATATATATATATATATATATATACATACACTAGACCCTCAAAAAGCATTTGCATGCATATTGTTCAAATCTAATAAGTAGAAGTAGGTAGTAGTAGGTGGTTTTGTCGAAAGACTACTACTGAATTTTTGTCGGATCCTTTATCCGGTTCCGAAGTTAAGGGATTTTGTGTGTGTTCAGAAGAAAATCTCAAATTTTATATCTGATTACGTCGATTTGTGGGCCTCGGATGGATTCCTCGACTGGCAGTAGTTTAAAGATAAAATATCATGCAACTGAAGTGAGTTGCTTATTCAACATTTCTTGTTATGCCGCAAATATCATAAAATCGTGATGTAATACCTGATGTTGGAGACGTACTTGAGTATTCATTAATCCACTCTATTCGCACTTTGTTAGAGGTGTATGTATTTAATTACGGATCTATTTTTTCGGAAGAACTACGATGCGTAGGAGATGCTCATGGTTTTGTCTGAGTTGGCTAATTCAAGTCTTAGCAACAATTTTTCATCCGGCGGTTAATGCTTAAGACATTTAGCTCTCGAGTTGTGAGATCTGATATCGCAGCAGATGGAAAATTGAAATAATTTGTTTCTTATTGTAATATTGATTGAATTCTTCAATCTATGCAAGAATGATATGTTTGACTTTATTTCTATAAAATTACTCAAAACCAATAATCTTTACTTCAGCTCGTCTTGAGTAATCATAATATCTTGATTAAAATGGAATGCAGACAAATACATTTTCAGAATCTTGTTCGCAATTTTTTTAACAAAACTCGTTAGAAAACCTGTACGAAAAGCTAAAACTTTTTTGTATATGTTCTGTAAAATAGTAACTTACAAAATGTAGTCGCCGTTTCATCACATTTTCCATCTGATAAAATTTAAATATTGTTATTCCACTATGGCTGTGTCTTGCTCTGTAGCATTTTCTTCCTCCGCCTTTTCAATTTAAAATTATTGACATTTATGGTAACATTTTACAAACTGTTAGAATTGATCCTGTATTGTGAACAAAATACATTACCTACTTGAAATACTGTAAGAAGAGCTTCGGCGTGACAACACACAATCTAGACAACATCGAATAAAAATAATCCACATCGAATTAACCGTGTCTGTAGATTCTAGAACAGAAGAATAGACGAAATTACCATATGTATATAAGCAAATACTTTTTTATTTTTAAGAAATGTAAATGGAAAGCCTACCTTTAGTTGTGTTTCAAAATTATAAAGTGTGTTATTTAAAAATTACATATAAGATTTCATTGTTGTGTTTCATTCTTTAGCGATCCAAAACGAATTCTCTGATATTAAATTTTATTGTTGAATCCAACCTTGTCCTAGTAATTCATTTGATTATAACTTTTTTGTCGGTTTTTTTAACGATATAAAACTAACTAGAGATTATAAGAGGAGAAAGAATATGAAATCATAGAGCCAAAGTTCTCAAGGAAGAGCAAGGATGTGAAGAATAAAGTGCGGAAAAGTGAGACGTGACAAGGGTCATTTAAGTAAGCAGAAGGCTTCTCGTATCTAAACTTTTACCTTCTACCAGAGGAGTCGAACTTAGGCATCTTAGCGATACGAGTCATCCGAGTCTCTGATATGTCAGAAAGTAAAGGCAAAGGTCGTTTGCCATTTACTGTCCGAACCGGCAAAAGTAAAGTTACGAGAAGTTGTCACATTCTGCCCACGACGGTTTCTCACACAATGTGTTTTATTGTGTTGATATTTTCTCATACAGTTAGTTATAACACCGGAATGGAAGATTTGTCCGAAACTATTGGTTGAGTGCCTGGAGTTGTGGCGTATGGCTATGCGTCCCAGGGTGCAAGCGGCGCACGGACAGCGCTTCATTCATCGCTGTGTGTGATGGAATCCCATCAAATTATTACTTTTTACTTTTTTTTTATTTATGACTTCTTTGATTATAACATACAAACAAGCAATCTCGTAGAAGGAAATACTAGATTTACTATGTCATATATCTTCAGCAGGCGAACGATAGGAACGAAAATGTATCAAATGTTGTGAGTATTTTGAAAACGCTTGTTTGTGATATACATACGGAGTACAAGTAAAATTAAAAACTTATCTACATGGACCTTGGGAAATTTAAATGTACAACGCTCTGTTCAATCGAATTGTCTTCTGAGATGTGCTTTCTCGCATCACAGGATAGTTAAAATGGTAGAACTACTTTAGTGATTGGAAGTTTGCAAGTTCGAGTCCTGTCTCTGAAGATTTCTCTTTTTTTGCCATCCCATCTTCTCATCTAGCTATTCCCAATTTGTCTTTTTTGAGTATTGATAATACGTTTAGTTAAGTGAATGATTATTTTAAGTCATAAACGATTTAAACCACGAATTTTTGTAAGTTCGGAGGCACCTTCTTTTAGGCCTAATGCCTGCATTTGTTTTCGATGGCCGGTTGTGAAAACGGCAATCCAAATGATTCAAAATAGAAGTCAGCACGATTCCTCAAAGATGACTGGGTTGCCTTCGCAAATTAAAATTCAAATGGAAGGCACCTAATTGTTCACTTTTGAATTTCAATCAGATCAGACAAAATTTTCAGAAATTCTCCATTGAATTACGACGCGAGAGAAACAAAAAATCTAAAATGTTTACGCCGAATGATGACTTAACTATGTCTCGATGGTAAGGAAGATACTCCGCAGTTAGAAGAGCACCCGGAAGTAGTGACCTAAACAATTTGAAATGCAACTTAATCCGACTTCTCAAATGGTTGAAACGATTATTTTAAACTTAGATTCAAACGAAAAGTCTCAGTCTTATTTCGATTTTTGTAGAATTTTTTTCGAATCTGACGCTCAGTTCCAGTTCCAGTTCCAGTTGATGAGTAAATTGAGTAATCGGATATAAATTCGTGAAGACAGACTTTAAAAACAGCTTTATAGACAGGAACATTACTCGGCGACTGAAAGAGAAAAAGTGGGAGAGATTTTCAAATCCGTTTAGTTGAAAAAGTTCGCAAAAATATATCTCGTATGGCAGGTTCATCTGTTACGGTGGCTTGAATAGCGAAATGTATGTTGCATATATTTTTTCACTATGTTTCTATTCCTTAATACGTTATTTTGGAGATTGAAAAAAATACTTTACCCTGCATGAAATAAAACGAATGACTTTCGATTTTCCATAGGCACTATGATTCCTAAGTCCGGAGGCGATTACGCGTACATTGGTGAAGCGTTCGGACCCCTACCGGCATTCCTGTATCTATGGGTAGCATTGTTAATCCTAGTTCCAGCCGGCAACGCAATAACGGCCATCACATTCGCTCAGTATTTGCTACAACCTCTGTGGCCTACCTGTGAACCACCGTACGAGTCAGTGCGATTGCTAGCCGCTCTCATAACCTGTAAGTTTTGCCGATGTCATTGGCTGGCTCTAACATAGAATCAATACTTTTCTCCAATAAGTACAGGCCTGCTTACGGCGATCAACTGCTACAATGTGAAATGGGTGACCCGAGTTACGGAAACATTCACCGGGATGAAAGTGCTGGCCCTGCTGGTAATTGTGGCTGCCGGCGCCTGGTGGCTGATCGGCGGGAATACCGAGCTGCTAGAAACTCCTTTCGAAAATTCCAAAGTACAACCGGGCTTCATTGCATTAGCATTCTACAATGGACTGTTTTCATATTCAGGTTGGAATTATTTGAATTTCGTTACGGAAGAACTGCGAGATCCCTATAGGTGAGTTGACACAGCACAGAATGACGTTGTATCTAATCTTCATTCTTCATTGTAGAAACCTTCCACGAGCCATCTGCATTAGTATGCCAGCGGTTACCATAATTTATGTTATTACTAATATCGCATATTTCGCTGTTCTGCCACCTGATGTTATGCTGTCTTCGCAAGCTGTCGCGGTATGTATCTTGTACTAATATATTTTACTACAGAGAGATTGTGCACAGTTTAAAAAATTTCTAAATCATCATATAATACGCACATAAGTAAAATGTCGCTTTTCATGAAAAATATAAAATTGTGTGATTCGAAAATTACATGGTTTGAAATTCAAATTAAAAAAAAAAAATTATTGTTTCGAACCGAGAATCATTAAAACGCAAAGTTTGTTCGTTAATCGGTTGAACCATACACGCTTAGATAAAAACGAAATTTACGCTTGACGTAAATTCAAGCATGCCGTAGTTTCTATGGTGATGACACAATATTACATCTATCAACATGTGAAAATAAATTTTGCGCCTGTAATTTTGCGCGATGTAAGCTTCAGCTAAATGAACTGTGAAGTTAATGATATGACTTATCTTTACTTGCTTTGTGAATGTAAGTGAATCGCGATGGTCCTTTTATGTGCATCTATAAAGATGTAAATTTTCTAAATGTGTAGAAACACATCTCTGCTCGGCAGATAATTGGTACAGTAACATGTAAAATTCGACATGAAATCTTGAAAAATGCAATTTTTGTTATTTGACAAGTATTGCCTTTTTCTATAGAAAGGTGATGGAATTGCTGGAAAATCGATTTTCGAACCGAGATCCAGAGGGCCGAGTGTCAAACACCATTCGAATCAGTTAGTCGAGTACGCAAAATGTCTGTGTGTATGAATGTCACAAAATTGTGCAGTCGATTTCCTCGGAGATGACTCGACCGATTTCCACAAACTCAAAGATTCAAATGAAAGGTCTCTCGGTCTCATATCCCGCTATTGAATTTAACCCGGATCGAACTTCCGGTTCGAGAGTAACGGGGTAAAATTTACAACAAAACAGTAAAAAGTTCTCTCGGTTTTCTCAGAGACCGCAGTACCGATTTTTTTAAACTAAGATTGAAATGAAAGGTCCTATAGTCCCATAGCCTGGTATTAAATTTCATTCCGATCCAACTTCCGGTTGCGGAGTAACGGGGTGAAATGTGAAAAAAATTGAAAAAACATCCATCTTAATCCACCTAGTGGTGTGCCTTTCTTTTGCCATTCAAATAGTCTCATTAAAACATTTGTAAAATCCTGTCCTCGGCCATTAGTACGGTAAGCTTAACAAATAACCCAATAGTACCCCCCGGTGAACGATCAAAAGGGTAAAGCCGGGGTAAAATAAATGATATTAATAATTAATAACCTTATAGTAGCGTTCAGACGAGTCTATGATTTTCAAAATTGATTAGTTACATATGGAATTAGATCACTCGAGCCGGAAAGGTTTCCATAATCCTTTCAAATTTGATCGACATTGTTAACTTTAAAATAAGCCTAAGTGCATACAAATTAGTTGAGTCATCTTCGGAAAAATTCCGCCCATGAAAAATGCGCTGTTTGTCGATAACAAGACTTATACAATAATATTTTCGGAACCAGAAGTGACAGCCAAATGATTTTCAAATTTCATCTACAAGTCAATAGTAACTTTTAAACGAGCCTAGACTTATAGAAATCAATTCTGGCATCTCTGAGATTCTTTTATTTAAAAGATAGCTTTAATCAGGCCTATTTGCGTACAAGCTTTACGTGGCCGATTGAGCCGATTTTTTAAATATTTTTTTTGAGTTGGATCTCGTTGTCACCCTTTTTCTAGGGGGAGGGGAGCTTCCATTTCCCTCCTGCGAGGATTGAGGGGCACTTCGTTCGTGGCTCGTCTCGTCATCCATTGTCGCATCGATGGTATTGTTGTCGATTTCCGTCTTCTTTTTGTTGCTAGTTGCTGTAGATGCACCTTGTTGTACATTGGTTGCAATTGCTGGTTGGTTGGAGGGTAAGTTGTTAACTGCAGCTGGTGTACTTTGTTCTATAGGGGATGATGATGGATTCGTTGAAGGGGATGCTTCATTGTTGTTGGTGGCTGTCACAGGTGTACTAGGGTTGCTTGGAATTTGTGTGAAGGAAGCACCGTTGTCTTTTGATGTAGTTGTTTCCTTGTCCAGTTTATCACATGGCTTACCGTAGTGAACAGCTTTTTGGCAATATTGACATGTGGCCATCTGATTGTCATAGGTAACAAGTGATTTGCACGGAATTCTTGTATATTGACCGAAAGTCACATAAGAATGTATAGGCCTCTTCAAGTGCATGCGTAACAAACGTACACCATTTAGAATGCCGGGGAAAAAAATCTTCCACTTTTCTTTTTCGATAGAGAGAATCTCTCCGTATTGGGACATAGTTTTGCGAATATATGAATCGGTGACGCTTGAGGGAAGATCATGCACAAGCACTTTAATAGCACTATCTTCCATATACACTGGAATGTTGTACTTAATGTTCTTGTGCTTCACATAGTGTACATTGTTATTGTCTCTTTCGAATTGCATCGCATCCAACTTTTTATAAAACTGAATGTAAACAACATTATTTGTCTTATTGCATTGAAGTAAATGTACACGTTTAATGTCAAGATGCATTTACTCCTTAAGCAAACCTTCAAGTTCTTGTATCGAAGGTCGAATTTGATTTCGCTGTAAATAATTAACAAGTGTTAGATATTCAAATTTTATTCGATATACTGATAATATTAGACAACAACAACAGAATATTATTCTCAACATTTGCTACTTAGCCATTGTAGACTCCTCATTAAATTCCGTACAGACTTCTTGGCGACAAGTTTTGACACTTTTTTCCTATCTTTTTCGAACTGTTGAATGGTTTCGGCTGCCGAGACATGTTTCCTAAGATGTGCCTTCGTTAATACCAAAAATTCCTCAATTGGTCGAATTGTGGGCAATTTCTTGGATTCATGTCTTTTGGGACGAAAGTGACATTTTTGGTAGTATACCATTCTACCGTTGATTTCGAGTAGTGGCAAGAAGGAAGATCTGGCCAGAAGACAACAGGATCCTTTTTTTTAAAATAACTGTTTATTGGAATATGAGTTGAAATTAAATTATTGAGATTTAAATTGGGTGTTCAGCCACAAGTGGTGACTTTTCAGCCCAATTATATATATGATTTGGTTATTACCATGAGGACATTATTTGCTTCCGCAATTCTGAGATTTTTGTGTAGGGAAAATTCTAAACCTACTTGTATTGTGTAATGGGGAAAAGGAACTTATATACTAACTTACTAACTAATACAGAGAGCGAATCGATTCAATTGAAGATTGCATCGATTTTTGTCGGAATTTGCTTATAATATTATATGACATTACATCTAATGGTTCTATATTTGTGAGTCTGTGTAACTCATTTGTACTAAACCAGGGAGGACGCTTCAAAATCATTTTCAGAATTTTATTCTGAATCCTTTGAAGCGTTTTCTTCCTGGTGGAACAACAGCTTGACCAAATTGGTACCGCATAAAGCATGGCTGGTCTGAAAATTTGTTTATAAACTAACAATTTGTTTTTTAGACAGAGCTTAGAATTTCTGTTTATAAGAGGATATAAACATTTAATATATTTATTACACTTTGCCTGGATTCCTTCAATGTGATCCTTGAAAGTGAGTTTTTTGTCATACGTTAAACCTCAGTATTTAGCTTGATCAGACCATGTCAATTCCAAGCCATTCAATTCGAGAATGTGATTATTGTTTGGTTTAAGAAAAGAAGCTCTTGGCTTATGAGGAAAGATAATTAATTGCGTTTTTGCTGCATTTGGTTTAATTTTCCATTTTGACAGATAATCACTGAAAATATTTAAACTTCTTTGTAGGCGACTGCAGATCACTCTTAGATTTCTACCTGTGGGTAACAGACTTGTGTCGTCACAGAATAGCGATTTCTGACAACCAACGAAATTTTCATTTCGCAAAAGAGTAAATCTATGTTTAATTTCTTTTTGTAAATCCTTAACTATGTTTTTCATAGCAGGATCACGAGAACGTTGATATTGTCGGCGACGAACATTCTTCAACCGAATGAGCAGTTGAAGATTGTCATCGATGATAGGAGAATTTAATTTAGTTTGAGCTTTGGGAACTGAAAGATTTCTAGCTTCGATAATATAATGATTCAAATAATCAATTGCTGTGTCGATGTCCGCAGAATTTTCTAAAATAGTTTCATGATCCACATGATTTTCAATGTGAGATCTGTAATCCAACCAATTAGCTCTATGATAGTTGAAAATAGAACTAATTGGATTAATTATAGCTTCGTTGGAAAGTCTGAATGTTACTGGAAGATGATCTGAGTCAAAGTCAGCATGTGTAATCGGTTCACTACAAATGTGGCTTTGATCCGTTAGAATCAGATCAATTGTAGACGGGGTTTTCACGGAAGAGAAACAAGTCGGATTACTGGGATGAAGAACTTTGAAGTAACCAGCTGAGAGTTGATTATGAAGTATTTTACCATTACTGTTATTTTGCCTGCAATTCCACTGGACATGCTTAGCATTTAAGTCCCCTATTACGAAAAATTTCGATCGATATCTTGTAAGTTTTTGCAAATCGCCTTTAAAGAAATTTAATTGTTCGCCGGTGCATTGGAATGGCAAATATGCTCCAGCGATGAAATAAATTTCATGAATGGTTTCAACTTCGATTCCCAAGCTTTCAATAACTTTAGTATCGAAAGAAGGTAAAATTCGATGATTAATTTGCCGTTGGACAAAAATGGCAACTCCACCACCCATTCCAGTAAACCTGTCAAATCGATGAACCCAGGCGCGTAGCTAGAGAAAATTTTCGGGGGGGGGGGGGGGGGTTTAGAACATGGTGATAAATCAACACATGTACAATTTATATCACAATGTTTCCCATGGGTTATAATTTTTTGTTTCGGGGGGGGTTTGAACCCCTAAACCCCCCCCCCCCTGTGTACGCGCCTGGATGAACCACATAATGTGGATTACTTTTCAATTTGACATTTGGTTTAAGAAAAGTTTCTGTCACAATGGCAATATGGATTTTGTGAACTTCGAGAAAATTATAAAATTCATCTTCACTCGATTTCAAAGATCGAGCATTCCAATTTAAAATATTCAAATATTTATTTAACATCACTGTTAAATTTTAAATTCATTATAATATTATTTGCAAATTGCCATCCGATTTGAAATGCTTCAAAAAGAGATGAAGTCGAATTCATTTGGATGATCATTTGAAAAAGTTGATCCTACACAAGGTAGATCATTTTATTTTCAGTTATATCGCCTAAATCGACTTCATTTAAAGAAGCGAATGGCATTGAAGGAATATTGGTAGGTAGACTGCCATTAGAAGAAGGTGATTTGGCCGGTCTACCTATTAATAAATTGTTTTCGTTAGAATTATTTACATTAGAAGAAATAGGTGGTAGTTTTCTACCTAATATAACAGCATAACTGACATTAGAAGAAGATGATGACGAGGTCGATCTACCTGTCAATAAATTGTTTTCGTTAGAAGACGAATTGGCAGGCGTACCTGTTTTTTTGTTTTAAATTCGAAGAAATAAGTGCCTTAGAAGAATTAGGCGTGGCATTTGTAACGGTTTTTTTGATTTTCAGGTATGTTCTGTAAATTTAAGGTCGTTGATTTGACTTGTTGTCTAAGCGAACGAGCGTTTAAAAATTTTTTTCTGACACGACATTTCAAATAATTGGATTTATGATTTCCATTGCAATTTGAACATGAAAATTTATCAGTGGTTTCATTCATTGGACAAACGTCTTTCGAATGTGATTTACCACAATTCAAACACCGTATATCCATATGACAATTTTTGGTTCCATGACCGAAGCCTTGGCAACGACGACATTGCGTTAAGTTTGCAATACGATTATGCCGTTTATAATGTTCCCAATGAATTTTAATGTGGGAAATGAAACGTACTTTTTCTAAAGTTTTCAAATTGTTTACATTACTTCGATTGAAGTGTATTAGGTAAAGTTCATGGGAAATTCCAGAGCGTGGTTTAGAAGTACCATTCGCTCTTTTTTTCATAAGTATTACTTGGAAAGGGGCAAAACCAAGCAATTCTTTCAGTTCATTTTTAATTTCATCAATACTTTGATCATTTGATAATCCTTTCAAGACAGCCTTGAAGGGTCTGTCTGATTTTATATCATATGAATAAAATTTATGAAGTTTCTCGGACAAATATCGAATAAGACGTTCGTAATCTTCCAATCCATCCACCAATACTCGACATTCTCCTCTTCGTCCGATTTGAAATGAGACTTTTACTTCCGGGAGAAAAGTAGAAAGCTCAGTACGGAATGCTTTGAAGTCGGAGATCATCACCGTCACTGGTGGCATGGATTGATGTTTCTTCCCGGAACGACAAGCGTCCATTTTGGGAATTTTTGAAGAATTTTCTTATATGTCGCTACAATCGGATTCAGGAAGAATCTCGTAAATATTGTTCGACGGCATAGGATCAGCGGAAGGGAAATCCGTCCGTTGTCTTTTATTTTTACATTCAGATTCTATAATATCGTGAATGTTATTAGAAAAATGTTGAATAACGGATTGTGATTTATTCCGTATTGAATTATTTTTAGCCTTAGGCTTGTTGCCTTTCCGGTTGGACGCAGGCATTTTTGAAATAAATGAAATTTTAAATTAAATTAACTAGGCTAAATTAGTCTTCGATTAGACTCCTAGCTAGCCTTAAAAAAGGCTGATTAATTTCTTAGTCACTCTAATATCACTCTTTGTATCACTTAGTCACTCTAATATCACTCTTTGTATCACTTAGTTAGTGATTCAGGTAGTCTTGAAAAAGACTGAAGCCTTGAATCAATGAAACTCTAGGTAGCCAGAAAAAAATTCCAGGAGCCAAGAGCTATACGCGTGCGGTGCGAACGACTGTTCAACACCGACTGTTCAACAACAACAGGATCCTTGTGGCTTCGAATCATGGGTAGAAGTCGTTTTTGTAAACAATCCTTGATGTATACCTCACCGAACTTCCTGATTGCATTTCGCACGGCTTTTTCACTTACTCGTTTCATTTTTGCTATCTTTCTCAGTGACAGTCCGCGTTCTGTGCACCATTTGTACACAATTTTTCGAAGTTGTTTTGCTGAAAGTCCACGCATTTCGAAACAAACCAATGAAAACGAATAAACAACTGCACAAGTGGTTAGAGAAGAGTCCAAACAACAGGACGCAGCCATAAAAATTGACAGATTCTGAATCATTGCGAAATGTCAGCGGTTTTTGGTTGCGTCCATACTTTCTGGAACAGTCTTTAATACTACTAATCTTTTATTAAATAGTAGGTAAAATCAAACAGCTGTCACTTACGGTTCCGGCGTTCAACTTTTTCGAGTATGCGTTAACCGATATCAATAAAATTTAGGCTCGTTTGAAGCTAGAATTCGACTGTGAGTCGATTTCGAAGATCATATGGCTGACACATCAATTTTCGGAGATATAATCGTACAAGTCAGAAATTTTTGTTCTATCCGCACAATTATTTCCGATAGTGATCTATGATTTACGCGAAAGACTATAATTAAGTTAAAGCCGTGTGAGCCCCAGTTAGTGTCAGAAATTATCTTATTAAAATATCAAAAAAGATTTTAATGAGACTGTGCCGATGAAACAGAAAGGTATTATCACACCACTAAGTCGATTAAGAATAGGGATTTTTTTTGACTACCACTGCGGACAAGGCTTGGTGTGTTTGTTTGTTTTGGCAGTGCCGGCTCAGTGCTTTTTGCCACACAGGATGTTTTGATACGATTTTTGCATCGCTTCCGCATCAAATTTATGTCCGGTTTTTGAACCCATGAATACTTAAATGGATTTTCAATTCAAAGTTGCACTTATCAGATTTCTGCATTCTGCCAATTATATGTAATATGTTATAATATAAGCCTCCGACTAACCGTTAACTTCAAAACCAATTACAGGTTACCTTTGCAGATAAGATGCTCGGATTTATGGCATGGGTTATGCCACTATTTGTCGCTTGTTCAACATTTGGCTCGCTAAACGGTGCAATTTTTGCCTCCTCACGTCTGTTTTTCGTCGGTGCCCGAAACGGTCACCTTCCGGCTGCTATTTCGCTAATCAACGTGAGCTGCCTTACCCCGATCCCATCGCTTATATTTTTGGTAAGTTTTGAGTAAGGAAAATTACATTATTACCAAACATATTACTTCGTCTTGGCGTAAGCCAGGCTACGATTATTAATGCATCAATAAAAAAAATATTCATCTTCTCAGTGCCTTCTGACCCTGTTACTACTGTTCATCAGGGACGTATTTACGATCATCAACTATGTGAGCTACGTGGAAATCCTGTTTATTTTCATCTCAGTTGCTGGACTACTCCGACTACGTAAGAAAAACCCGGACGCCAATCGGCCAATTAAGGTTATTATCATTTTGTCCTGGCATATCCTCCTACCAACATAATTTTAAAATCTTAAACCATTACAGGTATCCCTGATTGTTCCAATCATCTTCTTGCTTACGGCGGGTTTTCTGGTGATATTCTCTGTCTTTGAGTCGCCGACCGAGGTGGCAATCGGAACAGCGATTATTGTTCTAGGCATGCCGGTGTACTATATAACCATCCACAAACCCTGGAAATGGTTGACGGAAAAATCCCAAGCAATCAACACATTCTGCTCCAAACTGTTCGTTTGCATGCCTAACAGTGACAAGTTGGAGTAAATCAGACATAGCACAATCACATACTAGGTGATGATTGTAAATAGATCTTTCCAGTACAAGTTAAGGCCTGTGTAACGATGCGCACACTAAACACTAGCAGATAGGTTCCGTGACAGTTTACAATCAACCTTCGGGTGCCTTAGAGGTTCGCTTACGCAACATATCGTATTTATGTGTATGGAAGGATAGCTTCGTTACGAACTTATTATTACACGATTTTACTATTTAAAAAAAAGTCGGATTAGATTTCAGCTGATTAATGAGGTACGAAGGAATCCCATCATACGTCAATTCAATTACCACCTAATATAGACATCTATCCGAATTTAAAAATGAAAAGGCTGTTTAATAGGACAAGGTAATGTGTTTTTTCTTATTATCTAGAGAAATGAATGATTAAGCTTTTCAACTATACAAGATCTATGACAGAGTAAGACTGTTTCAGGGAAAGCTCTTTGGAGTTTGTTTGTACATCAATAATCCTTATACAATGACCGATTGTATTAGTACTATTAAGAATTTTTTCTACAGGATGCTTTTTATGATGTAAAAATAAATTTTGGAAACAGATAAAATTTTACTTTACTTCACCATTTCATTTTTTTTACAATGTGAACCCAATTTAGCTGTCAGCTGTGGAATTTTCCTTCCAAGCATATGTAATATGCGTGAATTCAAACAGTCAATCCTGAAGATGGTTTCCGTTTTTTTTCACGTCACTTATTCTATTGAAAAAATAACTTAATCTTTAAGCTAATAATCCTGTTTAAATTGACTTAGGTGAATAATAGTTCGACTCTCAATCATGGAATGAATGTTAGTTTCCAAGCTCATAAGGTGCTTACGCTGATAACGTTACTCAACAAATCAAAAGTCCCAGTAACTCTACGTTTCGAGGTGAAATTTGAACTTACCATAACTAGCAGCAATTGAAAAATCCAGTCCACCTTTTGTGAACGGAGCCTTACTCAAGTGACGTGCTTTGAACTAAACAATGGTGGTAATATTTTGATTTTACTAGAATATTTGAAATTGAATTTGAATAGAATAATAAACATGTAAACATTGGGTAAAAACATCAATATTTCAGTGACTTTACGTGGTATGTTTGATTATGGAGAAATCTTAAAATGAAATATCAAATTTTAAGTAGTCAGGTTGAAGGCTGTTTTCAAATCTGGGAAATTCTTAGTTTTAATGAATGGATTAAGAGATACGTTGATAAACTATGATCGAAGTTGTATTGTATTCATTTACACCTGTTTTTACACCCGAATCAAATATGTATGTAAACTGTTCTAAATTTCATCTTCCTCCACTGGAATGATCTAATTTGCTAGCTGCACTCTTCTTCATTTTGTACCAACCGGATCACATTCAAGAACTATGTTTACTTGTTTCATGTTTCGTTTCGTTTCGTCATCGACTCATCAGTTTTTTAAGCAGATTATGTTGAACTGCTGATGCAAAGCCCCGGGTTATTACCATGAGGACATCATTTGCTTCCGCAATTCTGAGATTTTTGTGTAGGAAAAATTCTAAACCTACTTGTATTGTGTAATGGGGATCCTTAGTGCGACCATTGCTGGAAAATGCCAGTTTGGTATGGAGTCCATATCAACTCGTTTGGAACTTGCGGATTGAGCGTGTTCAGAAATTTATTCGGCTTGCGCTAAGAGATCTTCCCTGGCGAAATCCCTTGGATCTGCCACCGTACCCTGATCGATGTCGCCTGTTAGGTCTTGACGACCTGGAACGACGAAGAAAGATTCAACAAGCTGCGTTTGTGGTGAAGATTATCAACGGCGGAATCGACTCTCCATAGATCCTGTCTCTCATTGACTTCCGGGTTTCACAACGAACTCTACGATCAACAGGTTTGCTACAACTAAGATTCCATCGGACATCGTTTGGAGCCAACGAACCTATTGCATCGTGTGTTCGAACTTTCTCCCTAGTTGAAAATTTATTCGATTTTGGTGAATCATCGCATCAGTTTGTTTAGAAAGTGTCGCAATCCTCGATTTTATAACTTGACCTTATATTCATTAGGACTTTTATTGTCAGATGGAACAAGCAAACAAATAAACAAATACAGAGAGCGAATCGATTCAATTGAAGATTGGATCGATTTTTGTCGGAATTTGCTTATAATATTATGTGAAATTACATCTTAAGATTCTATATTTGTGAGTCTATGTAACACATTTGTACTAAACCAGGGAGGACGCTTCAAAATCATTTTCAGAATTTTATTCTGAATCCTTTGAAGCGGTTTTTTCCTGGTGGAACAACAATTTGACCAAATTGGTACTGCATAGAGCATGGCTGGTCTGAAAATTTGTTTATAAATTAATAATTTGTTTTTTTGGCAGAGCTTAGAATTTCAGTTTATAAGAGGATATAAACATTTGATATATTTATTACACTTTGCCTGGATTCCTTCAACGTGATCCTTGAAACTGAGTTTTTTGTCATACGTTAAACCTAAGTATTTAGCTTGATCAGACCATGTCAATTCCAAGCCATTCAATTTGAGAATGTGATTATTGTTTGGTTTAAGAAAAGAAGCTCTTGGCTTGTGAGGAAAGATAATTAATTGCGTTTTTGCTGCATTTGCTTTACTTTTCTATTTTGATAGATAATCACTGAAAATATTTAAACTTCTTTGTAGGCGACTGCAGATCACTCTTAGATTTCTACCCGTGGCTAACAGACTTGTGTCGTCACAGAATAGCGATTTCTGACAACCAACGGGTAGATTTGGAAGATCAGAAGGGAAAATATTATACAAGATTGGAGCTACGCTCGAACCCTGCGGAACACCTGCTCGTACGGGTAGCAATTCAGATTTACAATTCTGATAGCTAACCTGAAAAGTGCGATCAGTTAATTAATTTTGAATCGTTTTGATCAAATAAATAGGAAACTGGAAATCAGACATTCACGTTCCGTCTTCCATCTGCACTCCACCATGGATGATTCACAGAACGTTTTCAGCACAATGTTCATAAAGAACAACTAGTCTAACGTCCACTGTTCGACCGAAGGGGTTTCCTGAGTTGCAAGTATACACGATTTCCTGCCTAAATACGCTGCTGTATTTCTTTGCTAGTATCATTATTGGTCATTCAGTAATAGCCGTTCAACCGATAAGGTTGTGTATAGAAGCGTACAGTTTAATAACGCTGGTTGGTTTACACGCGTTAAATACGACAACGGTTGAACTACAGGTAGAAACCTGTTGGCAGCAGCCGTTAAAACGTAAAATCGTGCTGCATAAGAGAGCCCTAGTGCTGGGCCAAGCTGGTGAAGGAAACAACAAAGGGCGTTTCCCAAGCTCTACCCAGGCCACAATATACAGCCACAAGTGCTGAGCAGGAGAGTGCAAAGGCACATTGAAGAAGAAGAGTGCAAAGGCACACAGAAGCAGGAGAGTGCAAAAGCACACCGGTGCGAAGGCACTTCGGTGCAGAAGCATATCGGTGCGGAGCACAAGGAAGAAGGAGACAAGACAATTCGGTCTTTCCACTGCCATACAACACGCAGGTATACACCGGTGACCTGCGCTGGTTGCAGCTGGCGAAGACAAAAGTAAATCGGAAATCGAGTGGAGCTGGATGTCAGGTAGCAGTAGCATCACATCCAACAATCAGCATCCAACAAGAACATCTAGAGCAACGAGGATCTACACGGCAGTGCAACGGAGATAGACAACGATTTTAAGGTAGAAGTTTTTTCTTTTCCTTTTGATTGAGTACTGTGTAGTGTTGGTTTCATTTTTCATTTTAAAGTTTGTTTAAAAATTTAAATGTGATGGATGAATCCATGGATGTAAATCCTAGCATGAATCCTATACCCCCACGAACGAAAAAATATCAGGAGAGCTCTTCTGGGCCTTGGATAGTCTTTTTTAGACGTATATCAAAGCCATTAAACATTTACCAAATTTCTAAAGGTTTGACATCACGATACTCTTCAATCAAAGAGATCATAAAAGTAAATAACGATAAAATTCGTGTTGTGGTAAATAATTTGAAACACGCGAATGATATTGTCTCTTCGGAACATTTCATTAAAGAGTATAAAGTTTACATACCCTCCAAAGATGTCGAAATTGACGGTGTTGTTACCGAAGCGAGTCTTTCGGTAGATGATTTACTCAAGCATGGTGTTGGTCGTTTCAAGAACTCTATGCTTGAGGGTGTGAAAATACTGGAGTGCAAACAACTGTACTCAGTAGTTTATGAAGAGGGAAAAAAAGTTTATCGCCCATCAGACTCGTTTCGAGTGACATTTGCCGGATCTGCGTTGCCGTCCCATGTCTATGTCGATAAAATTCGCCTCCCTGTTCGGCTTTTTGTTCCAAATGTAATGAATTGTACGAACTGCAAAAAATTCGGACACACAGCTACTTACTGTAGCAATAAACCAAAATGTATTAAGTGTGAAGGACCTCATAAAGATAATGATTGCAACAAGGAAATTGAAAAATGTCTTTATTGTGGGGAAAGTCCTCATGAGGATATTTCAGTATGCACTGCATTTAAAGTGCACAAAGACAAAATTAAGCTTTCTTTAAAAGCACGGTCTAAGCGCACATATGCAGAAATGCTTAAAACGGTCATTGATGTCCCCCCTTTGGAAACCGAAAACGGGTTTTCAAATCTAGAGGAAACAGAGGACTCTGACTCTGACGAAAATAGTGAAGGTAATTCGTTTATCACTACCCAAGGGTCAGTTAAAAGAAAGAAGTCTTCTTCCAAATTACCAAAAAAGACACCTAAAGTTTCATCTTCAAAAAAAGATCCCCGTGTTAAACAAAAAAAGTCAAAACCAAAGACTGTGCCTCCTGGTTTGTCAAATTCACAAACCAATCCAGGATCTAGCACAGAAAAAGGTAATAATCCTGTGGGCTCCATTTTACAGCCACCAACAGGATTACTGAAGTTTTCGGAAATTGTTGAATGGATTTTCTCAGCATTCAATATATCTGAACCCTTAAAGACCCTCATAATGGCATTCCTTCCAATAGCTAGAAATTTTTTGAAGCAGTTATCAGCTCAATGGCCAATTGTCTCAGGTTTTGTATCTTTTGATGGATAATTTATCACCCGCCGCAAATGATACAATCACTGTCCTGCAGTGGAATTGTCGAAGCATCATGCCAAAACTTGATTCATTTAAAATTTTATTGCATAGTCAAAAATGTGATGTATTTGCTTTATGCGAAACATGGCTTACTTCAAACATAGCTTTAAATTTTAATGATTTTAACATTATACGTCTCGATAGAGACTCTCCGTATGGTGGAGTGCTTTTGGGAATTAAGAAATGCTGTTCCTTTTATAGATTAAACATCCCTTCAACTTCTAGTATAGAAGTTGTTGCTTGCCAAATAAACATTAAAGGCAAAGATATTTGCATAGCTTCGGTTTATATTCCTCCAAAAGCACAAGTTGGACAGCGACAGCTTAATGAAATGGTTGAAGCCCTTCCTACTCCACGATTGATTCTGGGGGATTTAAATTCGCACGGAATGATGTGGGGTTCCGTTTACAATGATAGCAGATCATCTTTAATACAAAACATTTGTGACAATTTTAGCATGACGGTATTAAATATGGGTAGCATGACACGGATCCCAAGACCTCCTGCACGCCCAAGTGCATTAGATCTATCTCTTTGCTCAACATCAATTCGACTAGATTGCACCTGGAAAATATTGCCTGATTTACACGGTAGCGATCATTTACCAATCATCATCTCAATTAGCTGTAACAAATGTATTGCTAATTCAGCTAGTATTCCATATGATTTGACAAAAAATATCGACTGGATTAAATACCAAAGTAGAATCTCTAGTATTTTGAATTCAATGGAAGAGCTCCCTCCACTTGAAGAATATGACTTCCTCATTTGTTCGATTCTGGAGGCCGCAGAACAATCCCAAACTAAACGCTTTCCTGGGCCAACGACTAACAGAAGGCCTCCCAACCCCTGGTGGGATAAAGAGTGCTCAGAGGCTAAACTCGCAAAACAAAATGCTTGCAAGACGTTTCTAAAACGGGGAGGAGGAACTCCTCAGAATTTTGAAAAACTTATGGTTTTAGAAACCAAGTACAAGAGCATACTTCGAGCCAAAAAATGTAGCTATTGGAGACATTTTGTCGAAGGTTTGTCAAGAGAAACCTCAATGAGCACTCTTTGGAATACGGCCAGACGAATGAGGAATCGTAACGTGGGCAATGAGAGTGATGAATACTCGAACCGATGGATATTTGACTTTGCTAGGAAAGTTTGCCCAGATTCTGTTCCTACGCAAAGCATTATACGGGAATCTCCTCCAAATAATGGTTTTATTAATAACCCATTTTCAATGATGGAATTTTCTATAGCACTCTTGTCTTGTAACAATAACGCCCCTGGGTTGGACTGAATTAAATTCAACTTGGTGAAGAATCTGCCCGACCTGGCAAAAAGACGTTTGTTGGAATTGTTCAACAAGTTTCTTGAGCAAAATATTGTTCCGCCTGACTGGAGACAAGTGAAAGTTATCGCCATTCAAAAGCCGGGGAAACCAGCTTCCAATCACAACTCATATAGACCCATTGCGATGTTGTCCTGCATCAGAAAATTGTTCGAAAAAATTATTCTACGACGTCTCGACACTTGGGTCGAGACGAACGGTTTGTTGTCAGATACTCAGTTTGGCTTCCGTAGAAATAAAGGGACGAATGATTGCCTTGCATTACTTTCGTCTGACATCCAAATTGCCTTCGCTCAAAAGCAACAAATGGCATCTGTATTTTTAGACATTAAAGGAGCGTTTGATTCAGTTTCCATTGATGTCCTTTCAGACAAGCTCCACCAACATGAACTTCCAGCGGTTATAAATAATTATTTGCACAACCTTTTGTCAGAGAAGTGCATGTATTTTTCACATGGCGATTTGGCAACATTCAGAATTAGCTACATGGGTCTCCCGCAAGGCTCATGCCTCAGTCCGCTCCTCTATAATTTTTACGTGAATGACATTGACAGCTGTCTAGTAACCCCATGTACACTAAGGCAATTGGCAGATGATGGCGTGGTTTCAGTTACTGGGCCCAAAGCTATTGATCTGCATAAACCATTGCAAGATACCTTAGATAACTTGTCCGTTTGGGCTGTTCATCTTGGTATCGAATTCTCTGCGGAGAAAACAGAGTTAGTCGTCTTTTCAAGAAAGCATGATCCCGCGCAGCTTCAGCTCCATATGATGGGAAGAATGATCCAACAGGTCTTAACTTTTAAATACCTCGGGGTGTGGTTCGAATCCAAATGCACGTGGGGAGGACACATTAGGTATCTGATAACGAAATGCCAACAAAGAGTAAATTTTCTTCGAACAATAACAGGATCTTGGTGGGGTTCTCATCCGCAAGATCTAATAAAATTGTATCAAACAACGATACTTTCAGTGATGGAATATGGATGCGTTTGTTTTCGTTCCGCTGCAAACTCTCATTTTATCAAACTTGAGCGAATTCATTACCGTTGTTTGCGAATTGCCTTAGGCTGCATGCATTCGACACATACAATGAGTCTTGAAGTTCTGGCGGGAGTTCTTCCATTAAAAGATCGATTTTGGGAGCTTTCATCACGCCTGCTAATAAGATGTGAGGTGCTGAATCCCATGGTAATTAATAATTTCGAACGACTAGTCGAGCTTCGATCTCAAACAAAATTTATGACAGTATATTTTAACCATATGTCACAGGAAATCAACCCTTCAAGATATATTCCTATCCGTGTCAGCATCCTAAGTGCCCCTGACTCAACTTTATTTTTCGATACATCCATGCAGCGTGAAGTGCGTGGAATCCCGGATCATCTACGCTCGACGGAAATCCCAAAAATTTTTTCAAGTAAGTTCAGGCATATTGACTCTGAGAAAATGTTTTACACGGACGGATCGCGAATTGAAGAAGCGACAGGGTTTGGTATGTTCAACAATAATGTTTCGGCCTCATTTAGGCTTCAAGAACCTGCATCTGTTTATATAGCAGAGCTAGCAGCAGTTCATTATAGTTTGAGTGTAATCGTCACATTATCTCCAAACCATTATTTCCTCTTCACAGATAGTCTGAGTGCAATTGAAGCCATTCGCTCAATCGCTGCTGGCAAAAATGAACCGTTTTTCTTGGGTAAAATAAAACAGTGTCTGAACGACATATTGAATAATAATTATCTAATCACTATAGTCTGGGTCCCGGCTCATTGCTCCATTCCAGGCAATGAAAGAGCCGATAATTTAGCCAAACGTGGTGCTATTGAGGGTGAAATTTATGAGCGACCGATTGCTTTCAACGAATTCTATAGTTCGTCTCGCCAAAGAACACTTGCCAGCTGGCAAGCATCTTGGGATAGAGATGATCTGGGTCGGTGGATGCACTCAATTATTCCGAAAATATCGACAAAGGCATGGTTCAGGGGACTGGATGTGAGTAGAGATTTCATTCGTGTGATGTCCAGACTCATGTCCAATCACTACACGTTAGATGCACATCTCCTTCGAATTGGGCTCTCCGAGACTAATCATTGTGCTTGCGGAGAAGGTTATCGGGATATTGATCATGTCGTTTGGACATGCGTGGAGTATCGTGATGTCAGATCTCAACTAATAAATTCTTTGCGTACCCAAGGTAAACTATCCAATATCCCAGTTCGAGACATTCTTGCTTGTCGTGACCTTTCATACATGAAACTTATTTATCATTTCATAAAGAAAATTGGAGTTTCAATTTAATAAAGGCCCCTTTTAAGACTTAGTTCTGATCCCAGCTGCGTCCATGAGTTCAACCAATAGCTAAATTAGAATAAAAATTATGTAATGATACAAACAAACTCGAAACAGTTTATGAAATTATCAACAAAATGTCTGAAAATAACAGCTTATTTTATAATTTATAGAAGTTAATCGTTTGGTTCAAATAATATTTCCGAGTAGATTTCATAATTAATGACGAGTTACCTAAGATGATATTTAAGCTATAAGAGAATATGTTTTAATAAATTCAAAACGTTGTGAATATGTTAGAATTAAATTAGGATAAGAATATTATGTAAAAGTGATGCTACGGCGAAGAAAAACTTATGTAAACTGCCTTAAGAAATAAACGTATTTATGGAAAAAAAAATCATTATTGGTGATCACTAATGAGTCCGAATTCATCGACCACCTCGAAATCGTCACCGTTTATCAATATTCGAGGTGGGAAACGTAGTGTCAAATGGTGAGTCGTCACTCACAAGTCCCTATCTCATGTCTCCACAAGTATCCTATGATGACCGGCGTCGAATGGGTGCTACCGCCTTCCGACTGAGTGCTAGTGCTACCGCCTCCGGTACTAGCAGACTGATTAAAGGCCGTATCTTTAATAAGAAGAAGCATTTTACGCGAAGCTTGAACGAACCTACCACAGCTGTCCACGACGATATACTCATCTTCGGCGACATGAACACTCAGATTGGCCGGGAAACAATGTACAGGTCCGTAATCGAGCTGGAGAGTTTGCATACGGCTTCCAACGACAATAACTGCGTGAACTTTGATGCCTTCCTAGGAATGGTAGTCCGAAGCATCTCCTTCCTCCACAAAGATATCCGAATCATTCGAAGCACCTTGTTCATTCACAAAGATATCTGGATATCACTTGATCAACAAATCGAACTCGTTCTCGTCGACGGACTGCAGTGCTAACATTGATTCTGACACTTCACGAAGTTTCCGGACCTTGAGTGCCTGGCGAATAGCGGCCATGGATGGAACTACATGGCTACGTTTTTTAGATACAGCAAAGAACACCACACGACAAGGCTGATAGATAAGGTAAGTATATACTGCTAATACACTGATGATGCGGAGACGCATTATATTTATGTTATTTATATTTTGTACAATAGGACATTCGAAGGCTATATTCGATGAAAATTCAATAATTATTAAAATTATTAATTAATTTATTCATTGAATTCATTCATTTATGGAAAACTCAACTGTTGACCCAAATATATATATATATATATATATATATATATATATATATATATATATATATATATATATATATATATATATATATATATATATATATATATATATATATATATATATAAATGATCATTTTGGGGTTATCCTAAGTTTGTGCTTTGGGCACATAACCGTTTTTACTTTTCTTTACGTTTCGTCTTAGACTCGTCAGTGCAGACCAGTTCAAATTGAATTGCTTATTGCAAACTTAAACAGTTCAATTTGAACCGCTAAGTAGACGTAAAGTTAATGCGAAACGTAAACAAAAATATAAATGGTTTATATATGTTTCTGGAGAAAATCTGTTCGTAACATCGTAATTAGAATACTACTTTCAAGACCCGAGTTTAAAGATAAGATCTAGCAATTCGATATACATTCATTATTTTCCTGCTAGGACAATGCTTATTTTAGGATGTAATCTTTCGCAAGTATTTAATCGTATTGCTTAACAATTTCAATACTTGCAATGTTGCTCTCAAACTCATTTATATCATCACAACTAATTGTGAAAAAGCATTTGAGAAACGCTATATCGTTCACGATGAACGGATTACCACAAGGGCCAAACCAAAGATGAAACCAACCGATCAAGCCGAGTTCAAGCGGAGCATGGCGATTCAGTGCAGTAGTTTTTCTGTGCAAAAGTAAGTTAGATTGTGGTGAAAGTAAACCACCCGTAACCTACGCTATTTGTTAGTTAATAATTAGTATACCTCTGTCTAATTACAGTTAAATATGCAAGTGGGCAGGGTCGAGTTTAAGTTTTTAAACACAGACGAGAAATATTGTTTATTCCTGTTATCAATCTCATAAAACATTCAGACGATGTGTTAGTTCATCAGATAGTACATTGCATAAAATATTTCATCATAGCTTCTTAAATCTGATACATTACTAGATACCAAAGAAACGGTCGTCTGAGTAACCGGTTATCGTATCAGCCAGGCTAGTAATAAACACTATCTTCAAAACTAATCAAATGTATCGTGTATGTTGCACAGCAGAACAACCTCCAAATTAAATATATTCATGCGATAACCAGTAAAATGAAACACATTTTTTGTCCAATCTTTGTTCCAGGCGCATACTTTCACTTCCTTTTTTTCAACTTGAGTATTCGATGCAACACATTGTTAATTTTGCATGTTGACGTTCTATTTTTGTTTTATGTTTAGACATGCTTAGACACCGTTGAATCAACAAAATCAAAATCTGAGTCATACATATGAAACTGAATCACGTTCATTCAATGTCTTATGTTGTACTAAACTACATTCATGTAATTTTCATGCGGGGATACGCACCACATAAAAAAATGCATAGCTTCGAAAATTCGCAAATAAAAATAACCGCATAACTTTAAAAATTCGCATGAAAACCGCAAAACTAATAATTTTATTTCTTAAAATCTCATGAAACATCGAGATCGAGAAGTTATCTACAAAAAACATTTTTTGAACAATAACTACATTGAGCTTCTCGAAATAGACATTTTTAGGTCAAATATTTTAGACATTCATGAAACGTCGAGATCTGATGTCATCTAAATTTTTTTTCTGAACAAAAAAGTCCCAGAAAGTCGATTTTAATTTTTTGTTAGACAAAACAAGAAAACCGCAAAAGATGTAAAAGTCGCATATAAACTGGGTTTGATGTATAATTTTTTCATAATTTTAAAAGTGTGAGGAGGTTACTTCAAGGTATCGTGGGGGCTATGAAGCGATTTGTTTCTTTGGCTGATACATTTCTTTTCATCACTTGTAGGTACTTTAGCGAACCCTGTTCAGTACGAAAAAATATGTAAAGTTACGTCTAAGTAGAAGACAATGATGTATTACAAACACTTTTACAACTATTAGAAATATAATGCCGATATTCGACTATGCTGTTGAAGAAATTGTCAGATGTATTGCGGTGAGTTTTGTACAGAATTGATTAGTTTGAGAGCTCTGCTACACAGAAGGATGCAGTGCATACTGATATATATGTATTCTCATTCAGTAAAAACCATTCAAGCGAAGAGGTTGTGTTTCGATTGTACTGGCTCGTGAGTTAACGGCTGATACCGAGACAATTCTAAGCTTCAGGTAGTTAAACTGCCCATAGCAAACGTAATATTCGGGGCGTTTCCCGACTGGAAAGCTAGCAACGAAGGCCATCCCGTTCATACGCACAGAGGTGTAGAAACACAGAGGTGCGAGAGCATAGAAGTGACGAGTCACAGAGGTGCCATCGCATAAAGGTGCGAAGACGAAGGGGTGCAAAGGCACAAAGGTGCTAAAGCAACCCAGTGCTGATCTACCAGGTACCAGAATTTGTACGCTGCGTAGGATCAAAAGAGACGGCATATATCGCGAGGTGCTACACTGCAAGCATCGCATTTGATCGCCACCAAGAGCAAAAGCACTGTACCTGGGGTCAGGTACAGGCAGCACAGCAAGTGCAGTGGTGTTCACAACGACGGCAGAGCAACTGAGATAGCAGTAAACGACAGAAGACTGCCAATTGGAAACAGCAGAAGACTGCCAATTGGAAATCGTTGGAAGAGCTTCACGTCGTTCTTCACGATAAAGGAACAGAGACATCAGCTACAAGGTAGATTTAATTTAATTTATTTTTTATTTCTTATATCTGAAATTTTACTAAACATAAGTTTTTATTTTGGTATTATTAATTTACAAAAAAATTTAATGTAATGGATGATCTTATGGAAGATCATCCGAATCCGATTCCGGATTCTAGTAAGAGTTTAAATACTCCGAGGGCTAAACATTATCCACAGGGTACCACTGGGCCATGGATAGTCTATCTTCGGAAAAAAGAAAAGATTTTAAATTTGATGCAAATTACCAAGGATTTGACATCACATTTCTCTGAAGTTAAAGAAATATGTAAAGTTAATAGAGATAAAATTCGAGTTGTTGTCAATGACTTGAAACAGGCGAACGAAATTGTAACCTGTAAATTATTTTCTGTTGAATATCGAGTTTACATTCCATCGAAGGAGGTGGAAATTGACGGTGTCGTGACTGAAGCAAGTCTGACGGCCGATGATTTACTTAAAAATGGAGTTGGTCGTTTTAAAAACTCCATGCTTGAGGGAGTTAAGATACTCGAGTGCAAGCAATTGTACTCAGCATCTATTGTCGATGGAAAAAAGTCGTATCGTCCCTCAGATTCGTTTCGTGTAACATTTGCCGGATCTGCGTTGCCTAGCCATGTCTATATCGATAAAATTCGTCTTCCTGTTCGGCTTTTCGTACCGCATGTTATGAATTGCACGAACTGTAAAAAATTCGGGCATACAGCTACTTACTGTAGTAATAAGTCCAAATGTATCAAATGTCAAGGGCCTCATAAGGATAATCTTTGCGATAAAAATGTTGAAAAATGTGTTTATTGTGGGGAGAGACCTCATGATGATCTTTCAGTATGCGCTGCATTTAAGTTGCGTAAAGACAAAATGAAGCTTTCTTTAAAAGCACGGTCTAAGCGCACATATGCAGAAATGCTTAAAACGGTCATACATGTCTCCCCCTTGGAAACCGAAAACGGTTTTTCAAATCTTATGGAGCCAGAGGAATCTGACTCCGACGGAAATAGTGAAGATACCTCGTTTGTCACTCCTCAAGGGTCTGTTAAGAGGAGATTAACAAACCACAAAATACCTAAAAAGACACCTAAAATTACATCTTCAAAAAAAGATCCCCGTGTTAAAGCTAAAAAGCCAAATTTAAAACCAAAAACTGTGCCTCCTGGTTTGTCAAATTCACAAACCAATCCAGAAACTAGCTCAAGGAAAGACAATAATCCAGTGGGCTCCGTTTCACATTCACCAACAGGATTACTTAAGTTTTCGGAAATTGTAGAATGGATTTTCGCAGCATTCAATATTTCTGAACCTCTAAAGACTATCATAACGGCATTCCTTCCAATAGCTAGAACTTTTTTGAAACAGTTATCAGCTCAATGGCCAGTTCTTTCAGGTTTTGTATCATTTGATGGATAATTTATCATCCGCCGCAAATGATTCAATCACTGTCCTGCAGTGGAATTGTCGAAGCATCATGCCAAAACTTGATTCATTTAAAGTTTTGTTGCATAGTCAAAAATGTGATGTATTTACTTTGTGCGAAACATGGCTTACATCAAACATAGCCTTAAGTTTTAATGACTTTAACATTATACGTCTCGATAGAGACTCTCCGTATGGTGGAGTGCTTTTAGGAATTAAGAAATGTTATTCCTTTTATAGATTAAATATTCCTTCGACTTCTAGTATAGAAGTTGTTGCTTGTCAAATAAACATTAAAGGAAAGGACATTTGCATTGCTTCAGTATATATTCCTCCAAGAGCTCAAGTTGGACAACGACAGCTTAATGAAATTGTCGAAGCCCTTCCTGCTCCACGTTTGATTTTAGGAGATTTCAATTCGCACGGAATGATGTGGGGTTCCGTTTACAATGATTGCAGATCATCCTTAATATATAATATTTGCGACAATTTTAGCATGACGGTACTAAATATGGGTAGCATGACACGGATCCCAAGACCTCCTGCACGTCCAAGTGCATTAGATTTATCTCTTTGCTCGACTTCAATTCGACTAGATTGCACCTGGAAAGTATTTCCTGATTTACACGGTAGCGATCATTTACCAATCATCATCTCAATTAGCAGTAACAAAGGCATTGCTAATTCAGTTAATATTCCATATGATTTGACAAAAAATATTGACTGGATTAAATACCAAAGTAATATTTCAAGTGCCTTAACTTCAATGGAAGAGCTCCCCCCACTTGAAGAATATGACTTCCTCGTTTGTTCGATTCTGGAGGCCGCAGAACAAGCCCAAACCAAACGATTTCTTGGTCCATCGTCTAACAGAAGGCCTCCAAACCCTTGGTGGGACAAAGAGTGCTCAGATGCTAAGCACGCGAAACAAAATGCCTTCAAGACGTTTTTAAAACGAGGAGGAGGAACTCCTCAGAATTTTGAAAAATTCTTGACTTTAGAAACCAAGTACAAGAGCATACTTCGGGCCAAGAAATGTAGCTATTGGAGACATTTTGTCGAAGGTTTGTCAAGAAAAACCTCAATGAGCACTCTTTGGAATACGGCCAGACGAATGAGGAATCGTAACGTAGGAAATGAGAGTGAGGAATACTCGAACCGATGGATATTTGATTTTGCGAGGAAAGTTTGTCCAGATTCTGTTCCTACGCATAGCATTATTAGGGAATCTTTTTCAAATAATGGTTCCATTGATAGCCCCTTTTCTATGATGGAATTTTCCATAGCACTCATGCCTTGTAACAATAACGCTCCTGGGTTGGACAGAATTAAATTCAACTTGGTGAAGAATCTGCCCGACCTCGCAAAAAGACGTTTGTTGGAATTGTTCAACAAGCTTCTTGAGCAAAATATTGTTCCACCTGACTGGAGGCAAGTGAAAGTTATCGCCATTCAAAAGCCGGGGAAACCAGCTTCCAATCACAACTCATATAGACCCATCGCGATGTTGTCCTGCATCAGAAAATTGTTCGAAAAAATTATTCTACGACGTCTCGACACTTGGGTCGAGACGAACGGTTTGTTGTCAGATACTCAGTTTGGCTTCCGTAGAAATAAAGGGACGAATGATTGCCTTGCATTACTTTCGTCTGACATCCAAATTGCCTTCGCTCAAAAGCAACAAATGGCATCTGTATTTTTAGACATTAAAGGAGCATTTGATTCAGTTTCCATTGATGTTCTTTCAGACAAGCTTCACCAACATGGACTCCCAGCGGTTATAAATAATTATTTGCACAACCTTTTGTCAGAGAAACGCATGCATTTTTCACATGGCGATTTGGTAACATTCAGAATTAGCTACATGGGTCTCCCGCAAGGCTCATGCCTCAGTCCGCTCCTCTATAATTTTTACGTAAATGACATTGACAGCTGTCTAGTATCCCCATGTACACTAAGACAATTGGCAGATGATGGCGTAGTTTCAGTTACTGGACCCAAAGCTATTGATCTGCATAAACCATTGCAAGATACCTTAGATAACTTGTCCGATTGGGCTGTTCATCTTGGTATCGAATTCTCTGCGGAGAAAACAGAGTTAGTCGTCTTTTCAAGAAAGCATGATCCCGCGCAGCTTCAGCTCCATATGATGGGAAGAATGATCCAACAGGTTTTGACTTTCAAATACCTCGGGGTGTGGTTTGATTCCAAATGCACGTGGGGAGGACACATTAGGTTTCTGATAACAAAATGCCAACAAAGAGTAAATTTTCTTCGAACAATAACCGGATCTTGGTGGTGTGCTCATCCGGAAGATCTAATAAAATTGTATCAGACAACGATACTTTCAGTGATGGAATATGGATGCGTTTGCTTTCGTTCCGCTGCAAACTCTCATATTATCAAATTAGAGCGAATTCAATATCGTTGTTTGCGAATTGCTTTAGGCTGCATGCATTCGACACATACAATGAGTCTTGAAGTTCTGGCGGGAGTTCTTCCATTGAAGGATCGTTTTTGGGAGCTTTCGTCGCGACTGCTAATAAGATGCGAGGTACTGAATCCCCTAGTTATTAATAACTTCGAAAGGCTAGTTGAGCTTCAATCTCAAACAAGATTCATGACTGTATATTTTAACCATATGTCACAGGAAATCAACCCTTCAAGATATATTCCTATCCGTGTCAGCCTCCTAAATGTCCCTGACTCAACTTTATTTTTCGACACATCCATGCAGCGCGAAGTGCGTGGAATTCCGGAACACCTACGCTCGTTGGAAATCCCAAAAATATTTACAAGTAAGTTCAGGCATATCGACTCTGAGAAAATGTTTTACACGGACGGATCGCGAATTGAAGAAGCGACAGGGTTTGGTATGTTCAACAATAATGTTTCGGTCTCCTTTAGGCTTCAAGAACCTGCATCTGTTTATATAGCAGAGTTAGCAGCAGTTCATTATAGTTTGAGTATAATCGTCACATTATCTCCAAACCATTATTTTCTTTTCACAGATAGTCTGAGTGCAATTGAAGCCATTCGCTCAAAGGCTGCTGGCAAAAATGAACCTTTTTTCTTGGGCAAAATAAAACAGTGCCTGAACGTCATATTGAATAATAAATATCAAATCACAATAGTTTGGGTTCCGGCTCATTGCTCCATTCCAGGCAATGAAAGAGCCGATATTTTAGCCAAACGTGGTGCTATTGAGGGTGAAATTTATGAGAGACCAATTGCTTTCAATGAATTCTATAGCGCGTCTCGCCAAAGAACACTTGCCAGCTGGCAAGCTTCTTGGGATAAAGATGATCTGGGTCGGTGGATGCACTCAATTATTCCTAAAATATCGACAAAGGCATGGTTCAGGGGACTGGATGTGAGTAGAGATTTCATTCGTGTGATGTCCAGACTCATGTCCAATCACTACACGTTAGATGCACATCTCCTTCGAATTGGACTTTCCGAGACTAATCATTGTGCTTGTGGCGAAGGTTACCGCGATATTGACCATGTTGTTTGGACATGCGTGGAGTATCGTGATGTCAGATCTCAACTAATAAATTCCTTGCGTACCCAAGGTAGACTATCCAATGTCCCAGTTCGCGACATTCTTGCTTGTCGTGACGTTCCTTACATGAAACTTCTTTATTATTTCATTAAGTCCATTGGAGTTCCAATTTAAATTTTATTTTATGTTAGATTGTTTCCTCTTCCATGAGCTCAACCAATAGCCAGCTATCTTATATTAAATAAAAGTGATGAACTGATACAAACAAACCTGAAATAGTTATAAGATCATGTACAAAATAAATGTATTTCATTTAATGTAATTTATAATAGCAACTCGCTTGATAAAAACAGTGTTTAGATTAACTAATGAATACCAACATACTAATAGGATATTCGAAATGTATTAGGTTTAAAGTACTATGTATTGTAGATGCCACGGCGAAGAAAAACTTATGTATATTGCCTATGAAATAAACGTATTTATGAAAAAAAAAAAAATATATGTATTCGTGCGAGACGCGGTCGAATTTGTTAACGGCTCTCACTCTAACCTCATTCTTTTAAATTCCGTATATTACATATCTTACTAGCTATGATGAAACGCGAAAAAACCTGCGAGACAAACAGAAAAACAGTGCCCGAGTTGATCATTAATGATTAATTGTATTTCTAGTTTCCAATATTACCTCTAAAAATCTCCACATTAACACTTAGATTAGACTAGGAGTGTCATTTGCTGGATCTTTTGATTATTTTTCCATACGAAATACGAATTTTGTGAGGCTGCCTTCAATGCTTCCAGACCAATAATGCGCACGGATTTCTCTTATTTCTAACAAAAATAAGCATCATGAATCATTTATAATCCTAATCCCGTTTGAAATCGAAAATATTGGTATTATTAAAGAAATCTCAAAAGTGTGACGATTAGGGTTTTTTCTGTTTTTATCAGCACATGATTATAAGCATGAGCTCTTCCATAGCTCTTCCGCACATGTTATCAGATTCGCTCTTATCAATAGTAATTGAATACTTTCTTTCGCATTGCCATTGACTATAATGCTGTTTCCGTCGGTTCACTCTACCAATTCCATCTCGTAGCTCAAAGCCAGTCATCACATATTCATTAGAACATTGCCTGCTCTTATCGGTTCATTTCGATTAAACAAATTGGAATTACAGTTGGGAAATCCTTAGGTCGACTGTTTCACTGCTAAGCTTGGTGGCGTGAGGTTTTATTCAAATACCAGGTTTAACCCTTTTGATTCCAATACTCAACTTGGACAGTATCACTTTTCTGAGCAAGAAATATTTATTTTCTATGATACACATGGGATTTCGATGTATCACTGAGAACTGAATTCCGGGAATTCCAAAACAATGAGACAAAAGAGAACTTGACACATACAGTCATTTTCCTATCTCGTCGAGCTGAGTCAAATGGTATATAACTAGAGATCTTCGGAGCTCTAATCAAAGGTAGGTTTTCCAGAAATTCTATTACCTTTCTGTAGATATAGGCAAAACAATGGAACTATTCGATTAGGTTAAAGAGCGAACAATAGAAATACCAAGCGAAAGATTACTATTCAAGGACTTCACAATACCATTTATTTATTCCAGTTTTTTTTCCAGACACTATAGAAGAAAAGCAGTTTTCAAATTATGATAAAAGTAGAATAAAATATAACTACTTTTTTGCATTGAAAAACATAGCGATCCGTTACGTCACATATAACATTATATCTCTCCAAATGAAAATGTTCGCCATAACCCTTCTAAATTTGATCGACATTGTTAGTTTTTAAACAAGCCTAAGTTTATCGAAATTTTTTGAGTCATCTTCGAGAAAATTTAGACAATGAAAAATATGCGATTAGTCATTTATACCACTTATACCATTATATGTCCGGAACCAGAAGTGACAGCCTAAGCTTGTTGGAATCGATGAAACCATCTCCAAAAAAAAAATGAACGGTAAAAACAACGCGTTTTGTCGCTTAAGTCACTTATACCATTATGTTAAAATCGGCTCAGCCATATCTGAAAAAAAATTGAGCGGTAAAACACAACGCGTTTTGTCGGTTGCGTCACTTATACCGTCTTATCTCCGGAACAGAAAACGACAGACATTTGATCTTCGAACTAGATCAATGGTGTAATAGTGGCTTTCCAAACGAGCATAATCTTGTTGAAATCGGTTAGGCAATGTCCAAGAAAATTAAGCGATTCCCCAGAAATTTTAATACCTTTGTATAGAGAAAGAAAAAACATAAAATAAAACTGATCCAAGAAAATGAACCTGTCATTCTAATAAACTCAGGAAACATTTGAAATTGACAAAAAAATCAATTTTCTGTAAATTTTATTTTGAAACAGTTATATCTCGAGAACGGTATTTTTTCGTTCAATTTTTCCGTTTTCACCTATAGTGCCAATAAAATTCAGCTAAAACATATTAAAAATTAAAATAAATCAAAAATATCAGTTGTGAGTAAATTGATTATTTAATTTTATTGTGGAATCAAATTTTTATTATTATTGTTATTTATTTCACTCCGCTTTTAACTATTAAACACCAAATCAATCAGACTAATCGTAATCGTAAATGTATATATATTTATCAGGTGTACAACTTTGCTTCCGCCGTTTTTCTCCAAAATTAAAGCTTTATTACGAAAAAGTGCTTACAGATGTATTATTCAAAGTATTGTCCATCGCTAGTGACAACTTTCTCCAATCTTTCCGGTAATTTTCGGATCCCGACTCAAAACAAGGAGTCCTCTTTTGACGCTATCCATGAAGCAATCCATTTTTCCAATTCTTCGAAGGATTGAATATGTTGATCTGCCAGGTCGTGTGCCATCGAACGGAATAGATGGAAGTCAGAAGGGGCGACATCTGGGAAATTCGGCGGGTGGGACAAGACTTCCCTTTTCAGCGTTTCCAGGTACTTTTTGACCACCTTTGCGACGTGAGGCCGAGCATCGTCGTGTTGGAGGATGACTTTGTCATGTCGCTCTTGATGTTGTGGCCGCTTTTCTTTTAGCGCGCGACTAAGGCGCATCAGTTGCGTTCGGTAGCGATCTCCTGTGATGGTTTCACCCGGTTTTAAGGGCTCGTAGTAAATCATACCGAGCTGATCCCACCAAATACAAATTATAAACTTGGCGCCGTGAATATTCGGTTTTGCCTTCGACGAAGTAGCATGCCCGGGCTTTCCCCATGATTTTCTGCGTTTAGTATTATCGTATCGATCCCACTTTTCATCACCGGTTACGATTCGATGTAAAAACTCCTTACGATTTTGTCTTTCATGCAGTTGCTCACATACAAATAGACAGCGCTCGATGTCCATCGGTTTCAACTCGTACGGCACCCAGTTTCCTTCTTTCTGAATCATGATCAGGGCCTTGAGACGTTTTGAAATGGCTTGCTGACTCAAATTTTTTTTATCACGATGAATGTTTATGTAAAATTTATGTCAAATAAAAAACAGAGACGACCTTTGAACAGAGAGAACAGACATCCAAATTGAAATTTCAATGTGTGTAACAAATTTAACAAAAATTTGCAAAATTATCATCTAGTACTAATTTGCCTATATAGGTACTTTTAGCAGCCCAGCAACAGTGCTTCGAATTCAAACGCAATTGCTCTAATTGACAATTCTAAAATGAATTTTCAATGTAGTCAATCAGTAAGCAATTGTTTTACAATTCTTTTTTGAGCGTAGAAGACCGTTTCGATCGAAATTTGACCAAGGACCAAGTAAAGATAGTTCGAATATTTTATGGCTTTAATATTCACAAGGAAAATGTGTTTTAGATTCATTTAATATATAGGGAAAAATAGTATTCAGCGCCTGCCTAAGACTCCCATAATTTCTGATGCAGATAAAATGACCGTTCAAGGGACATAATGCATCATTGTTATAGGACATAGTTTTATTTATACGATTATGTTTCTCTGTCGTAATTGCAATAAAGTACCCACATTCTCGAAGAAAATTTAGTAATACATAAATATCTCAATATCTTCTCAAGAGAGCCATATTATAACACTTTACCCTACAATGTATTCAACAATGACAAAAATATTACCGGGTTTGACGAATTCATAACAGCTGTTGGAAATGGACTATGAGTTTCTTTAATAACATAACACAAATGTCAAAACCATAAATTGATGAACCAAATGAAATGGTATTTCACCTAGCGAAAGGGCACTGTACAGTATCGCTACGAGGTCGAATTTTACTTTCATCAATATCCGCACTGCGGAAGTGCCATCTTTCAGTGACGAGATCATGCCTCGAAATCGCTTATCGCTCTTCCAACATACACACAAACAAATCATATCATGATGACAGGCTAATCTTACTTGTTACTCTCTCGTCTGTTGTCTGTTGTGATTCAAAGCGAACCCTATCAGGACGTGTTTAAGGCGCGCGTAATTTTAATTCAATGTTTGGTTTGGACCAAGTTGTAATAACAGCACACCTGTGCATTCACTAAAGATCAGATCAAGAACTAGACACGAAGCATGAATGTTCAAACATAAAATCACTCACGGCGCTCCATTTACAATTGTTAATAATTACAACACTAAAACTAAGTAATCGTGAAAAGATATTCTTCAACAACAGTCCGGAAAGGGTTAACACGATCACGAATCTCTTAGCTAATTTCACCAGATCCAGCCGCGATACCGGTTCTTCATCCCAGAGCTTGTAAGTATGAGTATGGAATATGGCACTAAACTTTGTATAACCCTGCCCGTCCGTTATATTCTCACAGTGTTCACAGAAACGGTCAGCACAACAATGGAGAGACTTCGATTAGGTACTCCTCAGGTTGGATATCAACGACACGCTTGACTCCAGCAGTATTCAGTAACGATCGAGAAGGCGCGGTGGTAGGACCAGGAATACCGAACTAACGCGTGTGCTCCACATTCGCCTGCGTCGAGGACAGCACCTGCGCGATCTTTCGATTGAAAACCAGAAGACTATTTTAAACTGTGTAGCGTCTATTCTAGTAGTGTAGTTGCTTTGGTTAACAAGTATTTTCTATTTTTGTTTGCTTTATTTAACTTTTGTCGAGTCCACTCGTTACACTTCAATTGACCTGGAAAAGTACTTTTTAGTGGATGAATGTCATTCCACTAACGATTTTTTTTGTCGTTGATGCGACTATGCTTACAGAAACAATATGGACCAAGTGTAGGACAGTGATCGTATGATGCACAATGCTTTTATAGTGCGACAATCCTGAGAAAGAGATAATAGGTCTTATCTCCCTACGGTGATATTTTAATGTTTCGCTATCACATCAATCTTCAAGTATTCAATAAATGTATAGCATCACTTTACACAAAAGATGCACGTGTAAATTATTAGAGCAAATAACAATCCATGAAAGTGTCAGTATCGTTCCATAAAAGCATTCAATTTGCTGTACAAGAAGCTCAATTGCTGAGGTTTGAATCAGTAAATAAGTAATAAAGTGAAAAACAAGCTGCTGTCACCATGAATCGTGGTCTACGGGTTGGATTTGTCATTTTTGGTGCATTGCTAGTATTTGGCAGTTTTCCGATCACGGTCACCGACGCCAATGGTGTTCAGCAAACTTCATCCACCGGTGAAAACAAGTTCCTCAAATATCTATTCAATAAATATGGCAGCAAGGGAGTGATCTCGTTCGAGGTGAGTTGTTTGTATATAAATTTATCCATATGCGATGTTTCATTTGCCCAAAGCTTTTTTTTTTGCATCTTTTGGCACCAATCGTCAAAGATTCCACCTTTGAGTTGGTATTATCAACTGTTTTTACATCTGAACTTCCTGTTGCTCTTGTTGTTTATAGCATAGAAAAAAGGAAATCAGATAAGCCAAGATTTTGTTGATATTTTAAGTTCAGTATAGATTTGAACAAAAGCAGTATTGTAATGAAATGGGTAATTTGTCCTATTTATAAGTAGGGTACATTAATTTTAGTTCATTAATCTTGAATGAATCGTCTTCTTAAAATTGAATTTACGTCATATAATCATTTAATTTATATAGAAATAATCAATAATATCGTAATTACTTTGAAAACCTAGTTTTGGCGTTTTACATTTCATCAGGTTTATAAGGGTAAACACAAATAAATCATTTTGGAGGAATTGATATTGGCTTCGTCCTGTTGTCTATATGCAGGATTTTAAACTTTAATGTTTTTTGGGAAGGCCATGAGATGTGGTCGAAATACGTATCTGTGAACTTACACACGGAACGACCGAAATTAGCTCTGCGCCTAATTCGGTTTACTGTTTTTGAATTAGTTGATTTTAACAACAAAATTTCCAAAATAACTATGAAATTAGTTAAAATTAAGAAATTTACTTTGCTGGAAAAAACTTTTAATTTTTAGATAATGTGTTTAGTTGGCGAATACCCTGGACAAAAACCAGTAATATTTCAATCCAAAACGAAATTCTCATTGACAACAAATTTTGTTATTAAAATCAGAAAATTTGTTTTTATTTATCTATCACCATCATTACTGAAAGACAGCATACACCAATACAACATCGTATTTATACCTGCCAATATAAAAAAGACAACCGCGAGTGAAATTTTTTTCGGTACTAGTGTACCATCTAGTAGCTAGTAGCATAAATAAAATAAACCTAGATTCCCCAGTATAATAGTACTGTAGTTGAGCAACTCGTGACACCAAAAGCGCCGTCTGGTGGAGAATGGGTGCGTAAATGCTCCTAAAATGCATGCATAAAGTTGCCTGCACAGTAGCTAATGGAAAAAAGTACACCCGTTTCTCACTAGAGATGCTGTTAGTGTCACCGTACAGAGGGAAATCTATGCTTATTTGATTTATGCTAGTAGTCATTACGGTGTTAACGTTTTTTCGGTGACAGTGCGCCATATAGCTGCAAATTGCAGAAGCCAATTCAATCATTTATGTTGGTTGAAAACAACGTTTTATTCAACTAAAAAAAAGCCATTTCAACAAATATTTTATTCTTGTTAAGGGAATGAGAATTCAAAAATCTAAATTAGCAAAGTAAGATTTTTTAGTTGTCTCAAAAAATTACTAACTAAAATCAGAAAATCAACTATTTTTTTCGCCAAAATGCTGATTTCGTTCTTTCCGTGCAGTTTTTCTAGTCTCTCCGATTTATTGTTACGTATATAGTAGTAATTAGGTAAATAAATTCTTGTTTATTGCGACATTTTAGGAACAAAAAATGAACTAGAACTTCTCTTTCTTTTAAGAAACGGTAGCAGGTATTCGAATAGATAGAATCGGTATCTAGGTAGATTGAGACATATTTTTACTCAATTTCGAGTGTTTGAAACTTTTATCACACGTCCCATTATAATTCAGGAATCGTATCATATATGTATATAATATTAGATAATGAAACCATAGGACTTTCCTTTTGAGCTTAAGTTTTTCTAAATTGGTTCAGCCATTTCTGGGAAAATGAATTTATTTTTTTTTTTTTTATAAAATTTTTTTATTCAGGCCGATTTGCGTACAAGCTTTACGTGGCCGAATGAGCCATGTTTTTATTAGATAAAATAATTTTTTTACCGTTGGATCTCGTTGTCACCCTTTTTCTAGGGGGAGAGGAGCTTCCATTTTTATCTTGCGATGATTGAGGGGCACTTTGTTCGTGGCTCGTCTCGTCCTCCATTGCCGCATCGGTGGTATCGTTGTTGGTTTCCGTTTTTTCTTCGTTTTCCTTGTAATTCGCATTCTTGGGTTGGTTGTTAGTTGCTGTAGACGCGCCTTGTTGTGCATTAATTGCAGTTGCTGGTGGGTTTGATGGTACAACAGGAGTACTGCGCTCACTAGTTTCCGTTGTTGGGCGGTCGTCCTTATTTTTGTTTGAAGATGTTCTTTTTACAGTTTCAGTGCAAGGTTTGCCGTAGTGTGCAGGTTGTTCACAAAACTGACATGTAACCAGTTGATTTTCATACGTAATCAGCGTTTTACACGGATGTATCCCGTCTTGATCACAAATGATGTAAGATGGAATTGATTTACGTAGTTGCATACGTACCACTCGCACGCCATTCCGGATACCCGGAAAAAAATTCCGCCATACTTCCCTTTCGATGGAAAGAACTTCACCGTACTGCGACATACTCTTCCGAACATACCCATCGCTGGTCTGCGGGGGTAGGTCATGCACGCGTACTTCTATGGCATTGTCCACCATGTACACTGGGATTTTATATTTAACATTGTCATTATCAATACTGTGCATCCCGTTATTAACCGAAGCAAATGCAATTGCATCTTTTTCACGTTTGAACATTATGTACACACAGTTAGACGCCTTGTTGAATTGAATCTCACTTACATCATTAACGTTTAGATGCATTCGTTCCTTAAGCAAGATTTCAATTTCGGTTGCTGCTGGTCTAACTTTGCAGCGCTTGAAATCAATACAAATTGAATTTGGCCTTGTAGGCCAACTTTCAGGCTTTGTTAAATCGTATTTGCCCATTTCGTACACTCTATTGTTCGCTACACTGTATTGTCTTTGTTTCTATCGTCTCGACCGTAAGCAATTGTCGACTGCGTCTGATGAGATGCGAGCACGAACTCGATGAATTTATTTGTTAAGTTTAACACTATAATCGGTATAAGCCGGCATACTCGAAGATGGCTCGTTTGGTCAGTAACTGATTTTGCCTACAAATTGAAAAATTCTGAGCAAAATTTAGAAAAAAAAACGTTTTCTTTTATGCATCGTCGCTGTAAACAACGGGCTTTATTTTCAAACACATTACGCCCTGTAATTCCGGAACCGGAAGCCATACCTGAACAAAATATAACAACAAATACATTTCATTTAATTCTTAGTTTGGTCTGGCCGTCTCTGACAAATTGCATTGATTTTCGTTTTTGAGTTTCTCACCACTATTTTCGGTAGGTTCGGAACGAGGAACTGAGATCCGGTATACCAAGAATTAATGTTTTTGGCTATCAACTAACCAGACCTGCTCAACTAAAGAATTATACGGCTTGTCAAAACTACTTGGCTCAATTTTCCAACGTCATGTATAGCAACGTTGTTGAAATAAACATTTTGTCTACATATCAGGCTGAAATTTATAAATAGGATGTCATATCCAGATAAAATTCAATACAAGATTGTAAGAACTTTCATTTGACCCCGAGTGGGCTACACCTATACCGGCATGGCGTCTCATTCGAATTTACCCTAATTTAAATAAGGTGATTTGATCATCAACTAATAGGTTCTATAAACTTAACTGTAATTTCTACTACTTCAGGAACTTTCTATGGGCTCTTTAGTACTTTCATTTGAATCTAAGTTTAAATAAATCGATGTAGCCATCTCTCAGAAAATTATGTGCTTCTCTGCATATTTTCCTCATATTCTACACATGTCATCCTGTAACCGGGATGACAATCAAAAAATTTATAAAATTGGTTCGGCCATTTACGAACAAATTGAGTGCATATTTGCGTTCCACATACATAACATTTTGCAATCTTGAGGAACTTAGTCGAATGGTATATGAAACTCGTACATCCAACCAAGTCTTTGTACAAAAGTCGATTTCCACAGATTGTTTATCCTATATATGCTTCGTGAAATTTTGTTGCATTGAAAAACACTAGGATTTGTCGGTTACGTTGCATATAACGTTTACGTCACTTATATCATTATATGTCCGGAACCAGAAGTGACATTTGATCTACGAACTTGATCCACAATTCAAAAATAGCGTTCAAACGAGCCTAGGCTTGTAGAAGTAGACGCAGCCACACTCCAAAAAAATTTGAATTTTACAGGTGACTTAATCCCACATACGATGTAATTCATAAAGACCTAATTTGTCAAATGACTGAAGATTTTATTTGTAATCTAACATTAAGTTAGATGAGCTTGAATTGCGTTCTGCTAGCTGGTGCGACTGTATAAATTTAAATGCACCTTCTACCAGCCAAGCAGATGCATGCTCCTGTGGCTCAGTCGATTAACAGACGTACTTTGCGATCCAATGATTCTCGGTGCAAGTCGCGACGGTTGCTAACAGTATTCTTTTTTTTTTTTTATTTCAATGAATTTCATGTCGTAGAGTCTTAGACACAATATTAAATGTTCTTCGACGTTAATTTGCATGAACTGCGACGCTCCCTTTATGTGCATCTAATAAGATGTAAAATCACAGTGTTTTTTTAAGTGTGCATGTCTGAGAAAATCGAGCGGTGAAAACAACACATTTTGTCGCTTACGTCACTCACACCATTATCTCCGAAACCGGAGTGCAGCCTTTTGATCTTCGAACTTGATCAATGGTCAAATAGTATCAAATAGAGAAAGGCAAAACTTTGAATACAAAAACCGGACAACAACTTTGCTGGTTCATCCGATACAAATGTTTGTATGTATACGGTTCTTAAATTCAATTTTGTTCCTGTCAACTGTTGCTGTGAAACGCAGCCAAATCCGAATCTTTAAAAAAAGATGTTTTAAATTAAATTTATACCTATAGACAGCAGAAGAGACGAAACCAAAATCTCAAATTAGTGGCTGGCAGCAAAGCAGAACAGACTTGTGACGCGGTTTGTGTTTGTTTTCTGTTGACTGTGTTTCCATAGATACAGGACTATGATTGAATGCCATGGTGCCCAAGTAAAGCGAAACATGCTTGGTTCTTCTAGTTAACAAGGCCTTCTCTTCATGTTTCTTCATATGCAGGGTAGTTCAATTGGCCAAACAATTTCCTTGGTTAGGAGCTAGCTACGGGGTCGAGTCCCGTTTATACGGTAACATTAATTACATAGTCATTTTTTGAATCTGTTTTCCCCGTTAGATACCGATCAAACTAAGAACTAACTCAAGACGGCTCTGCGTCTAAACAAGACTAAAACAAATCGTTGATGTTTTTAAATTATGTTTGCATTGCAAAGATTCATGTCCGGTTTTTGCACTCAGTGTTTTTCTCCGATTTTTGCATAAAAAAAACTTCATGCTTGTACCAAATTGCATTTATCCGACTTCTGCATTCGGCCGTGCATATGAGAATGGCAAAACTTGTTAAAACTAGCGCGTATCTTAAAAAAAAAACAATGCAAAAAAGTCCTCTATTACTGATGAGAACGAGGGCGAGCCATAACACTCTGGGTGGCGGTCAAACGGATAATACACCGATCTTTACAAGCCAACCAGGAAGAGTTTGAGCTCTTATTGTCGATGGGATAAGATTGCATTAGCCATGCAATTGTTCAGTACGCTATGAATCAGCAGTGAAGAAAAATGTATCACCACGAGTCTGTATGACTTTGGCAGACAATTCCAGATCGGCAACCAAATTTACCTAGATGAATTGATCCAATGTCATCGAGTCGCATGCATTTCCGGATTGGTGGTTCAATGCATAGATCACTGGTCTTACAAGTGAAAAATCTAAAACCGCTTCAAATTTTGAGAAGGTTATGCGCCTACTGGTAGAGAATATCTTTGTGAAATGAAAATATCATATATAACAAGTTTCGGTCTATGTAATTTATAACCAATTCCTTAGAAAATCTTCAAACCACTTCAACCAGAGATAGTTGACTGATAAACAAATACTTTAATCTTCTCCAAGATCTCGTATCGTTCCGTAACATCAGACAACGAAACAATCAAGTGTCAACATTTCGTCGTCAGGCTTGATTTGTTTTGCTCGCACCACACTATTGAAATAACACATGATTGCTACAGATAATTTGAATAATAGTTTATTTCTCGTTTATTCTTCATTAGGGCCTGGAGCATTTGATGCACAGTCTCGGTTTGGGTGGTTTGGACTTTATCCCGACGCATACGCTTGATGAACACCGACCGGATGGTTTCAAGACCGAAAAGGTGGTGGATTCCTTCAGTAATACTGTCGGTGATACCAGTGATAAAGTAACCGTTTCATTCCCCAACATTGCCGATAACGAAGAGAGTGAACCTAATCGACCCAGGTATGAAACGGTAATCATCAATAGGCATACTCCTATCAGTACAATCACCGAACCTACGCAGCATAGCAGCCACGAAGACTCCGGACAAAACTCTACCAATTCGCGCCAAGATACAATCATCAACAATTCGTACCAAATTAGTAACTTGAACGAAGTGCGACCGGCGGATGTCAATACTGACCGGCAGCAAAACAAAACCATACATTTCAGCAGTGACGAAAGTGATGATAACGCTAGTAGCAAGTGGCACAATGAAGTATGGCAGGAAATTATCTTTAAAGAGATTCACGATCCTCAGCATCGTCATCCACGTCGAGACGGTAAGATATTGCGCACGGCGTTCATTGGTTTAGTGTCGGAATTAGGACTGAAGATGTGACAATCCCTCGTACAGTATTCATATACTTTTAATGTGGTACCGTGCACTTAATTGAGCTGTTGATTTACAATTTGAGCCAACTAATTAAATAAGAACATTAAGTAACGTTCTGCTTATCGCCAACACAGAAATATGGACATATTGTCCAAAGTAGATTGATCTTTCGGTCTCCCGCATTACCAAGCAATCTGCGCACATCGCACGTGAATTGAATGCATTTGACTACACACCTCAGCAAACGTCACGATTGAAACAAAAGCTTTACCGGTACGTTCTATAGGTCTTTGCTCTGTATGGCATAGAATTTCTATTGATATGCTGAAAACCGGTGGTTTGTTGATATTTTATTCCACGCAATATTCATCTGGTAAATGGCACATCATTTCAATGTTTCTGCGTAGCGATTGTATTTCCATTGAAAATAAATTTCGGATTGCTATTGAATTTCAGCGTGCTTTTATAGGGTAAAGTGTGCAATCCGTCTTATATAGAAACGATGCAAAAAAGGGTAAAATTCCACTAGATTTGGCTCATAACTGATTTAATTTGTAGGCCATATTTGTTACTTCCGGAAGTACCGGAAATAGTAGTCAAACACTCTAAAACGAAACTTACTCTCAGAGATGATTTGATCAACTGTCTCAAACTTAGGCTCAAATGAAAGATTTTTATTTTTAAATCGACTTGAGATTTTCCAAATCGATTTTTGTTCAATATTTTCAATCAAAAATTTTACTTATTTTGTGAAAATCTGATACTGGTGCGACAGTTTTTTGAAGGATTTGTCATTTTCAGGATGTCTATCCTTTTCGAATACAGTCTAGATCAATTCTGGGAAAGCAAAATTTGCAGAGCGATTTTTGTGACAAAGTCTACATGTCCAGAAAGTTTCATTTAAATCTGAGATGGTGCTGTCAACTCCGATTTGACGCGAAATTCGTCTTTTACATAAGTTTTGAAAGCAGCTTCCAAGGTATTCTGCCCCACATCAAATTACTCCCATGAACATAAAACGATAACTTAGAAGAAGAATCAATTTCTGCAAAAGAAATTAGATATTAAAAACAATATGTATAACATACTTATTAAAAACGGAGGATTGGCACAGACTTTCGCTGGTTACAAAATCGCTTCCATAAATCAAGTGATTTTACTATTAAACAAATATCAGTACTAAATTTCTGTTTGAGCTGTTAGTAGAATATTCTCACTAATAGTACTGGTGTTGCACCGTTTAATTCCACTATGTCACGTCATTACACTTTCACAAAGTCACTATTTTCACAGTCACTATTGTCACGAAAGTGTATCAAACGTTATAATACAGATACGTATTTCAGAATGTTATTTACATCCTTAAACTTATAAAACCGATACACTGAAGAAGGATGTAAATAACATTCCGAATTGCGTATCTGTATTATAACGTTTGATACACTTTCGTGAAAATAGTGACTTTGTGAGAGTGTAATGACGTGACATAGTGGAATTAAACGGTACAACAACAGTACTATTAGTGAAATATCATTAATTACGGGAAGATGTTCGGTTGCCGGCACCCCACCGTAACTTTTGACAGAAAGCAGATAGCGTCATTCCGACAAATGTCATGTGTGTGTGTAATAGCAGCACGTTCTTTTTGTGCCGAATACCAAAGCAAACAGACGATTGTACTTTTTGCTGCGCTTAAAACAAATTTTAATTGCGTGAAAAACAACATCAAAGTTTTTATGACTTTTTTATGGTATCATAAATTGAAAAGCATCAATCGAAAAGGTGAATGGATTGAATATTTATGAGGTGAAATCGATCTATTTCGTGATTTAATACCGGATACTATCAAAATTTTCCCAACCAAAGTTTTTTCTTTTTTTGTAATTTTCAAAATGTCTACCGATTTCGGTTACCGGCACCCCATTTTTTTCGACAAATCGCGAAAAATTGTCAGTGATATGCAGAGATGCCAAGTCTGCAAATTTGTCTGTGAATTATCAAATTTCTTAGTTAACATGTAAACCTTTTTCCGTCTAAACAGACAGACTTTTGAAACTTCGATTGTTTGCAGACATTGGCGCGATCGCTTTTTCGTTTTTGCTGGCTCAACTTATTGTATTGGGGCTGTCCATAAAAGACGTCACGCTTTTTTGACGATTTTTGACTCCCCATCCCCCCTTTGTCACAAATTGTCAGAGAAGCAAAGACACCCCACCCCCCCCCCCCCCCCCCCTCCTATGTCACATGTCACGAATTCAAAATAAAAAAAAATCATCTCAATACATTCTCAATATGTATGACAAACCATACAAATATGAGGGAAAAATCGAGTCATTAGATTAAAAAATATTCCTAAAACTGCAAAATCATCGGAATTATTTTATTAATATCAATTATATAAATTAATAAAAGCATTTGGTTGGAATTGATGAAACATTCAAATCATCTGTTTTATTCCTCCTAGGGGTACACAAATATATTATTGTTTTAGGTAAAGAATAATATTTCCTTAGTGTAGCATACAGGGCTGAGAAAATAAAGACCAAAACCTCATCAAAACGAGATCACTGCCGGAGAATCTTTTCTTGATCAGTTGATCAGTGAATTTTAAATCACATTGATCAATATCGGTACTGATCTTCCGTCACACAATGGGTAGTGATTTTGAGCTAGAATGATTCTAGATTTATGTAAGAGGAAAATCACATATGATCAAGATAAGACATGACATGATCTACGTCTGAAATCGTTGAACTCCCGTCCTTTTCCAAATGGAGTACAATTGAATAAACTGCATCAGAATCAGATAAGAGAAATTCTTATGATATACTATTATCAATGCTAGAAAATCAAATTACTGAAAAAATTGTCAGTGCATAACTTAAGTTAAACCGTTTGAAGGCATTTTTTTCTTTTTACGCAAATTAGGAAAAATTTATTAATTTCGCTAATTTACTCGCTCCTCCGTGCACTTTTGCTGATCACAACAGAAATGATTTCCTGCATCATTCATTTCCGAATTTACAAGAAGCAGCTTTTACATCAACAAATACACGTTTTCCTATAGAATGTAAACGTTTATTGTGTAGATTTTTTCAGGAAATAGGGCAAAGCAGTAATATAATTAGGTATTTCAAAAATGCGCTCATTGAAAATATTGGACGTCACATTCCAAAATCCTCCCCCCCCCCCCCTTCCCCCTGTCACAAAAGCTCACGTTTTATGAAACACCCCCCTCCCTCTTGCGGCGTGACGTCTTTTATGGACAGCCACTTACCTGGCATCTCGGGAAATACGCAACACGTGGACAACTTGACTGCTTCAATACATTCGTCATATAAGTAAAAACATTGGTTCTCTGGTTCTGTTAGTCATGACGACTTCAAACAAATCGTCCAATTCAAGGACTAAATTGATAATATAGTTTTTTCAATCGATTGAATCAACTTATTTTCTTATTCAGTTGTTAACTAGGGACTTTAGCTTTCCATTGATGTATAGATGTCTGCATAATGTGCACTTAGTCAGAAGATATAAGCTTAAAAGAAAAAGGTGCCGGTAACCGAACACTCTCCCTTACATAAACTAGTAAGCCCGTGCGAACTTTCGCTACGTGAATGTTGGAGAACGATGTTTTAAATATTGAAGAATGATGTTTAGATCTGTCTCAGGCCGACTGACGTGTCCGGCCTCGCTGCAATAACGCGGAGAGAACAGATTCCTGTAGTCGGATGCAAACTTTGATAAATTGGGCCCGCGCGAAACATATCCACCGTGAATCCACCGTCGAATGGCCCTCTGCTGTTAAGAAGGCCAAAATGAGTTTTGAGGATCCGGTGCTTTCCAGCAAAGACATCTGACCATTTAAGAGTTTCGCTGTACCAGCTTAAATCAGCCTGATGGTTTGTTTGTTAGAAGGATGCGTTTTATTCAGTTCAGACCTTCAGGGGAAAAAACAAAGCTTCTCCCATGTAAATCGAGTTAACAATTCACTCCTTCCTTCAGTCATTCATTTGTAAGATAGCCTGATACATTTTCAACCCTCCCCGTTGGCGATATAATTAAGCATAATAGTATATAAAAATATATGCTAATAATATTATACAATAATAATAATATTAATAACAATATAAAATTATATAAAATATAACATAAATAAATATAATACAGCATAACATAATATGATACAATGTGATGTATAATAAATTATATAATAAAAAAAACAAATGATATGTTGCGACACATCATGTAGAACAGGCTTTAATTTATAAGCCATTTCGCGCCCTCTCATTCTGTTACTAACACATAAGGCGATAGCACCCAGTCGACGCCGCTCTATTGACCAAATGTCATCATAGACTCACGGGGAGGCATGGGCTAGGAACTAATGAGGACTTAGTTATCTCACCTTTTGACGACCGGTGGACTTTATTTTTGGTACAACACCGGAATGGGATCCTAGCGAAATATTATATAGAGAGATACATCTAATATAATTCAATAATTTGTTTGACTACACAAAAACAGTAACGTCCGAAGTGCGGCGAATGACCATAAACGGTTAAAATCGCTAATAAAATAAAACAAACAGAAACACAACAAATGAATAAAATGATTGAATGGCAAAGATGAGGATGAGCTTACTGGACTCCTTGCTCATAACCAGTGTATGGCAACGACATATTTTAAACTTGTATTTGATCATCATCTATTCGTTATTTAAATTCAAATACGAATACTATAAATAAAAATATTAAAAGCAACACAGATGGTTCAAGCTGTTTCAGTAGATGTAATCTGATTATCAAGAGTCTATAAATCATTAAAGTCGTCAACACTAGCGCCTAGGTGTTGCTTGGTCAATATTTGACATTAAAACTATTATCAGACACCTCGAAGTCATTTTAAACGTGCACGAGTTCATTCTCGAGCGCTGATGTTGTTTCCTCATATTTTTATAACAGAATAATGCACGCTACATTGTTTTATCCGACTGCTCCCACACGGAACGACCGAAATCAGCATTTTCGCGAAAAATTTAGTTGATTTGCTGATTTTAGTTAGTTATTTTTTGAGACAAATAAAAAAATCTTACTTTTGCTGATTTAGATTTTTTATTCTCATTCCCTTAATAATAATAAAATATTTGTTGAAATGACTATTTTTTTTAGTTGAATTCACAAATTAAACGTACTGTCATTTCTTAGCTAAGGCACACTTCATATCCAGTCAACTAATTTTTTAGTTGAATTAAAGAAATATAATGTTGTTTTCAACCAATATGAATGGTTGAATTGGCTTCTGCAATCTGCAGCTATATGGCGCCCTGTCACCGAAACGGTAACACCTTAATGACTACTAGCCACTAGATGGCACACTACTGCCGAAAAAAATTCAGACGCGGTTGTCTTTTCTATATTGGCAGGTATAAATACGATGTTGTGTTGGAGAAAAAGACATAAACGAAACGTAAACATCTTTTTGAATTTTTTTCCTTCTAAATCACTGTTTCTTCATTCTCACTGAAAACTTTGAGCACTCGGAAAACAAAAACCGAATACAAATAGTACACCGGACGGCGCAGCTCGGAAGGTTTGAAGATACAAAAAAACTTCATCACAATTAAAGTGAAACATTCGAAATTCACATCACTGCTCCGCGTAAAAACATTATTACGCACAATCGCTTCAAGTGCGCACAAATTCTGAATAAATACACTTTCCACTAACAGTTTACGTCATTTTTACATATCGGTTTAGAAAATTATATAGGGATATATCGTAACACATGCGAAAAACATCTAAACAATTTGCGAGCAGTTTCAACAAGACTGTCCCTTTTAGCTTTTTAATGGATTGTTTTGCTTTGACACTGCTGTCCTTCAGTAATGACGGTGATAGATAAATAGAATCAAAGTTTCTGATTTTAATAACGAAATTAGTTGTCAATGAGAATTTTGTGTTGGATTGAAATATTGCTGGTTTGTGTCCAGAATATTCGCCAACTAAACACATTCTCTAAAAATAAGTTTTTTTCAGCACAGTAAATTCTACATTTTAACTAATTTTATAGTTATTTTGGAAATTTTGTTGTTAGAATCAACTAATTCAAAAACAGTAATACGAATTAGGCGCAGAGCTAATTTCGGTCGTTCCGTGCAGCTTTAAGTTTTATACCTAGTTGTAAATCATTGCTAAACACTGCATACGAACGCTAAACATACATATTTCGAAATAGTCGAAACCGTTATCCAAACGAATTCAAAGAACTTACAATACTTTTTGTAGATCACCGAAAGTCTTGCCTCTCGCCCATGTCTATGGTTCATTTGATCCTTGAGGAACCAACGAATACCGAGGATTTTCTGCATGCCAACTTTAACTACGAGCTAGACCCGAACAATCGCCATCGTCGTTCGTTACCTCACGAACATGATCATGAACAAGAGGATTGGGAACAGGATGTAGAAGAAATAATTGCTGCCAGAATAAAGATCACCCCGGCTACTTTCAAGGACCTGTGTCCCGCGCTGTTAGCTCAAATCGACCAAAGAGCGTGTAATCAGAAATTTCAATTGAACGATCAACCTCACGTGGAGAAAAAACTTTTTGCTAATGGTATAATCATGTCTAGAAAGTATCAATGGTAATTGAATTAAATTTGAACACCATTAACCCAATTTCAGCATGGTTGTATGCAACGATCTGCGTTACAATAATTTCGGTATGTGGTCTTACTGGTGTCGCGATGGTCCCTCTGGCTAAATCTGTTGCCTACGATGAAATTCTTCGTTTTTTGGTAGCTCTTGCTATAGGAACACTGTGCGGAGATGCATTGATGGTAAGACTTGTATCAAATCCAAACATCCAGCCAAAGAAAAACAACCCCATATATTTTCAGCATTTATTGCCTCATGCCTTAGTGGCCTCGACCAATCAGGATGGTGCACAGGAGAGTCCTACAGGTGGGCACAATCATAGCGACGAACCCGTTTGGCTTTGCTTCTGTGCATTTCTAAGTGCACTGTTTATGTACACTTTGGAAACGTTGTTGCCACTTCTCAGATCCCCGCTGGATGATGGTCATCACCACCACCACCACCACGGACACTCACATTCAAGAGTGACTGCGGTAGTGGAGCCGGAGCCGCAGCAAACAAGACGGAATACAAACATTACCGACGATATCGAAATGGATCTGCAGGATTCCAAACGGAAAGAATTGAACACAATGCTGGAGAAACAAAAAACTGCCAGCAAATCTTTGAGTCCGGTGGCTTTCATGGTCATACTAGGAGATGGTTTACATAACGTAACTGATGGTCTGGCAATCGGAGCAGCATTTGCTGCGGATCCTGTCACTGGAATGGCAACTTCATTTGCTATTCTGTGTCACGAATTACCCCATGAGCTGGGAGATTTTGCGCTCCTGCTGCAGACCGGAGTCAGTATCCGACGAGCATTGTTGCTTAATGTTGTTTCCTCCGTATTAAGCTTTCTTGGTAAATAAATATATTTCCTAATCTGACTCACAAATCTAATGTAATGTTACATTTCAGGTATGATCATCGGTCTTTTGATAACCGGACTTCATGAATCAGTGGTGCGATGGATTTATGCAGGAACGGCTGGCACGTTTCTGTACATCGCGCTAGTAGACTTGATACCTGAGATGAATCGAAGCCACGTTGAAGCTTCGGAAGGGATGCCAAAATCTAGCAAATTAAGAGCAGTATGCTCACAAATTTGTGGCATGTTAATGGGCGGATTGATAATGCTATCGATAGCACTGAATGAGGATCATTTGCGAATGTTATTTGAATAAATTATTCATTATATTATTGTTACTTTTTGTGTTTTAAGTTGTAATCTAGAAATTATCAAATCTGATTAAGAAAACCAGGTAACAAACCATCAGAGATTTTAAACTACTGTATAGATCGTACGTTTCAACTAATGAATCGCTTTCCGATTAACATATCGGATCTGAAGTATGTCTCGATTTGATACTTGTTAGAAATTTTGATATTTCAACTACTAACGAAGTCAGACTTATATCAGGACTTACAACAAAAACAGCTTTTTATTATAAACTTGTTACTTGACGACAACACAGTCTCGTACAATATTTTGGGTGCGATATTTCGAAATTCCTACACGCATAGCCCGAAACGGTTCGTATTGCAGTTCGTTACCTGGTCATTTTTGAAAGAAACACAGCCCTAAAATTAAAATTTTTGCGCATATCATCCAGTTATTTTGGTACAGGAGGTCGTATCAAGGAATTTAGTGTGCACCGTGTTTTAAATAGAATCCTGTGTAACATTTTGAGTACCATAATGTTTAACAATTGGGTACCATTTATTTTTTATTTTACTAGCTATTCACGGACATGCGAAACGATATTGGTTCAATTATAATGTTCCACTCTAAAAAAATCAATATTCGTACAAGGAATTAAGATTGACATTACCTCCTTGACAGAGTACAAAAAAAATATTTCCCTTGTGCTACGATTTTTCAAACGAATTTGCTCGTCTTTTTCTATCAGAAATCGTTAAAAATATAAACTAGTTTAAAATTTCCCTACAGATTTGACAGATCTTGCTGAAAGTATCATTTATGCCCCGTTAACACTTCTGCTGGCTGCCAGCATGCTGGTGTCAGTGTACTGCCCTCTTAGGAAAAAACGTTCAACTGTGGTCCAATGATCCAAAGTATTAGACCAACGAAGGACCACCGTTGAACGTTTTTTTCCTAAGAGGGCAGTACACTGACAACAGCATGCTGGCAGCCAGCAGAAGTGTAAACGGGGCATTATCAACGAGCTGCGTCTCTGCATTTAATTCCATCACAAATGTCCTGACCTGCGTTGCCAGGTCATTTTTCCAAAAATGTGTATTCGGCGCAAAAATCTATCTGTACCATATCAGTATCAGAATCTCGTCAACATAAGTTCACGGGAATATCACCAAAGTTCATTTTGGTGAGCAAAACAAAAGGTCTCGTAGCAACCTTTTGTCCTGTCTATCCATGCTATTTTGGAAGTACATATCTGTATTGCGGTATAGAGGTCAAATATCTGTAGAAATACCGATACCATTTTCGTTCAGCGGAAGGATACAACTAAGTTTCTGTCAAATCAGAAGTGACATTGAGGTTACCAATGTCGAAATAACCGCTACTTCAAAAATAAATGTTAGATGGCGGACCATGTGGATTTTCAATGTCTTTGGTACTTTATACTCATTTACAAATGTCATCAAAAGGGAGTAATATCAACTCAAATTTTTCGAGAAGCATTTTTACCCAAAATGTCGTAATACCCGTTGTATTCAATTTTGGGTAGGTATGGTTTTTACGAACCAGTGCGACTTTTGATCCAATTCTTTAGAACCACAAGTAAGCGTGCTCATTATCTTGACACACAAATAAAAATTCACATTCGAATCACTTGAAAAATCACGTAAAATAGTTCCAAATGTCAAATTGAATATTATACGTGACGAAAATGGATGTTATGCGAACATCCCCTAAAATGATGTGTTATCAGTTCGTTTACGTGAATTGACCAAAGAATCAAACAATGTACGTGTATTCCCGGTGTGAAAAATTCAATTTTGAACATGGTGAACAGTAAGTCCTTCAAGTGTAAGTAGTTTGAACATGCGTAGGAAATTTTCTTGGTTACAATTTTTTACTACAAAGCAAAATGAATTATGATTTTGATTTAAATTAATCTGTCAACTATGCCCGTTTTGTAAGCCTCACAAACCCACACCCACGATGTTATAGGAAGCTGGTGGTTTTTACAGCCATTAAACCGGTGGAACCCTCAACGAGTGAATACGGTGAAAATTTGAGTATTTCGCGAGAAAAGATTTTCACCCTTACTTTTGCGACTCCACGTTGTCACGCATCGAGATTTTCACTTGTAGTCCAGTGAAAAGAAACGAAAATTAACTAACAATATAGCCCAACTTGCTGTGCCATCAATCGGTGTCAATTCAAGTGAGGTGACACCACCCAGAAGTGCAGAATAAGAAGAACTTCTATGAAGATTTTCTGAAATAAATGTTCATGTTTTTATGATAAGAATCCTAATGATTTTTATGAAAATTTTGAAAATCTCCAACCAATATTCAAAATAACAGTTTTCTGGTATCTGAATGTGATATAAGTACTACACTACATTTTATATACTGCCCATACTTGCATATCAGTCCCATATGGGAAATCGGCATGTTGAGAAAAAGACGATCAAAAGTTTATTTCCGATTTTTTTTATTTATTGTGCTCCCTAATGCTGGTCCCGGGTTGGCGGTTCAATGCATAGGACGCTGGTCTTACAAGCCAGCTGTCGTATGTTCGAGCCCCGACCTGGAAGGATTCTTAGTGTCAGTAGGATTCATAGTACTAGCCATGCAATGATTCTGTACGCTAAGAATCGGCTGCGAAGTCACGGAGGAATGTAATGCCAAGACTTTGCTTTGCTCCCTAATGCTAAATCTTGGTATTATTACATGAAATATCGGTAATACACCTTTGCTGTTCCAATATTGCAACAAATAAAATTATTGAACTTTTGCACTGAATGGGACTGATATGCGGGTACTTTAGCATATGGGACACAGAACTGAGTTGATATTTTTTTATATTTTACTGAACAAACCCTCAACTTTCATTGCAATTTCTGAGAGTATATTGAGGAAAGACTCCATTCCTCAAGCTAACTCAAAATTGGCGAAAATCGATATGAGACTGATATGCGAGTATGGGCAGTATATGAATCAAATAATTTTTACTGGATTGTGCATTGAAGCATTAAAATGGCAGTCCATTAAAACCTACGTGAAAAGTAGATTCCGACCGCAACATCATAGAGCTAAGGCAGTGTGTCTTATTAAATATGTTATAAACAAAGTAGGGCGGGAAATATTCACATAACTTTTCACGTAACTATGATTGATCTTTTTTTTAAATGAAGAAAAAAATGTTTTTTTCTGGAAAAAGATGCCAGTTGACAGGTCTGGTCCTAGACGCGAATGTCAAAACCCCTTGAATCAAATTGATTATTTTTCGGAAGAACTGTTTTGCAATGAAAAAATCTCGTTAACGTGTAAACATATTTATGTGAAGTATAAATGGTCGGGTAAACGATCCGAAAAAAAATTTTCCCGTACCCGACCCGTACCCGTGTAAGCAGTAAATTTTTTTACCCGTACCCGACCCGTACCCGAGTGAGCAGTAAAATTTTTTACCCGGACCCGACCCGTACCCGATTAAAAATAAAAATTTTTACCCGTACCCGACCAAAAACCCGTCGGGTACGGGTACGGGTCGGGTTTCGGGTAAAATACCCGATACCCGACCATCTCTAATAGCGACCCCTTGACAATGATAAAAATAATTTTCTTGAGCAACACTGTTTAAGTTGCTACGAACTAGTTACCAAGGAGCCCCATAATAAATAAACAAACCATTTGAGAAAGTTTTGAAACAGTATTATTATTTTCAATTGTGTGCCATCAGTGGCAAATTATTAAAAAAGCAAGATTATTCTGAAGACATCGAGAATGTACGTAGCTGTATGAGGTGTCGCGAGCCATTGGCCGGGGACTTGTCCCTCTGGGGATGTTCAACGTAACTGGTGACTTGTAAAAGCCGAAGGAGCTAGGCGTCTACAAGTTCAACTCTTTGGATTTGCACTAGCCGAACTGGGACTGGAGCAGGGTGCCCAATATCCAAATCTAACACTAGATGTAGTGCTATAACAGACATGCGTCATCTTATATCATCATAATCGCTATCCAGTAGCTCTACCTGTAATTTAGTGTTATCAAACTCATTCATAATGCCGGTCATTCTTTTCAGGAATATTCAATCGAGTTTCCGAAACATCACCATAGCTTAATATATTGTCATCAAGCTAGGAATTTCGTGCCAGTCTGCACGAAACAAACAAAGAAATCCGATATTCTTGACATTCGACTACTTCAACAGGTTCCAGATACCTTACGGGAAATCGTAGTTATTGACTATTTTCTGCTTGAGAATAAATTATCAAATTATTTGAAGGAAACTTGTTTTTACGGGTGGTTTACAATGTGCATTTAAGAACTTATAATTTTGATCAGAGGAGCTTGATTCCCGCACTTTTCAAGTGTCTTTCATGTTCATCAAATTCTACACACGCTTTGCGAAGGTCTTCAAATAACAGAACAGAAGTAGAGGAGTTTCTCGAATGTTTAAAATATGCCGGCGAATTGTTTTACAACATGTACGCTGATCAGCAACGAGGGTTGAACGATTTGGAACAAACTCAGAAGTGGCAAATATACAAAGATTTGTGGAACAATTGAAATAGTTGTACTTTCAAAAGTCATTAGAAAAGGGCAAATATGAATTCGGTGTATTTGTACCTGTATATGAAGTGCGATTCTGGAATGGATTAAAAAATAAAGCTCAAAGTCTAAAGTATCTTTGATTTGCTGCACTCGAATTTCATGCATTTCGTAGAATAGTACGAATATACCGGATCGATTCAGTTTGATCATTTATATTTCGATAATGAATTTCGATGATTGGGCTGATAAAAAGTTTCGCAACAGAGGTACTCCATACAAAAGATCTTGGTCACATACGGAAACCTGATTGCGCTGGATTTTTCATATGTTCGAGCCCCAGCTGAACTAATCGATCCACTGTCCAGACGTCTAATGATGCTGCAGAACTTGTAACTTGCCGCGAAATAAGGATTTTCCACTCGAGGCAGTTAGTTTTGTTTACATTCCTCAAGTCTTCAATAAGCGGTAACCAAGGTTTCGATAATTGTTATTCAAAATCAATAATTCGTCAACTTGTGTCGCCAGTTTCAATAGTTTTTCAGGTGATTTCATTTTGACATTACCAGTTACTGAGGGGTACTTAAATTTGCGATACAGTTTCGATAGACGAGTGGCAGGTCGTGTCGTCGGTCAAATGTTCCGGCTGACCGTAATTATAAGCACCGTCCAAAACACTGCACAATCTGTCGAGTTCACCAGAAATTACCCTCGAACAATTTTTGTAGGCAGCAAGTAAAATGTGATTTATTATTTTCTGCCTATAAGTAAACACAAAGTTTATAGTGGTTCTAAGGGCATATTCAGGAGTGTTCTAGTTCTAGATGCATAATTTATGTCAGTTCTAAAATTTAAATCTAGAAATTATAACCAAAAAAACTAACAGCCCCAGCAGCGTTTTATCTGTGTTTCAAATATAGAAAAAATAGAACGGCAATGTATACCAGTTTTAAATTTGACAGTAGAACTGGTCGAATAAATAAAACTAAAACGGATTGCTGGGGATACGTTTGTTTCAGTTTCATTTACATTATAGACCACCGATATGAATCTTGCAGCTGCTGAATTTGCTCTAATGTTTTAAAAACTTTAGCACCTGTACCTCAATCCATTCGATGTACTATTTAAGATTTTTTTGTTTGGTTAATAGAAAGACCCTTACTGAAAATTTATAGTTATGGCGTTTTGAACTGTTTTATACTTATGGCGTTTTTCATTGAGAAACACTGGTGGCGTGAATTGCTCTGGTTTTGCACTTTCGAGCAGAAATGGCAATGAAACACCGTCAAAATATTGCATTTCTGCTCGAAAGTGCAAAATCGGAGCAATCCACGCCACCAGTGTTTTTCAATGAAAAACGGCATTAGTTTCACGACAATCAGTTTTCACAGAAGTTCGGTTATTGGAAGATAATTTTACCATACGGACAGTATGGTTTTTACCGTACTCGGCGGCTATTTAGATTTACCGTATGAATTGTATATCTATTTACAAAATTCTGAAACGAAAATTTACGTCAAACTGATCGTCCGATAAATAATTGCATAATTATTGTAAAATATAACTGATGTACCGAAATATCGGTCATTTCTATAGATTACCGAAATTTCTCGTCAAAAATATTACCGAACAAAGGAATTAATTCTTAGTGTGTATATTAGAACTTAAACTGTATCCCCAGCAAGCCGTTTTGATTTAATTTATTCGAACAGTTCTACCGACGACACGACCTGCCACTCGTCTATAAAAACTGTATCGCAAATTCAACTACCCCGCAGTAACTGGTAATGTCAAAACGAAATTGCTTGAAAATTTATTGAAATTGGCAACAATTGTCGAAAACTGTTGATTTAAAATAACAGTTATCCATGGTTACGTATGTTGTTTCATTGGAATATATTTTAAAAAATCTCAGAAGAAAAACAACACGTAATTTTTGAGAATCAGAAGGAGATAAGATTTTTGTGAATCAGAAGCAGTAGAAAATATTCAATATTATCACCGGGGCCCAGAATTATCACAAAATGTAACAAAAATGGCACATTCGTAGGTATTAGCTTTGAATTACCATTTTGTTACGGACCTTAACTGGATTTTTTTCATATTGTAGATCATACACTTTGGCATGAAAGAAGTAGTAGGTCTCATCTTGTCCACGGAGGAGAGCAGGAGAAATCCATGTGCGGGAAAGTAAATTTGTTAAACTTGGAATTCTAGCTTTGCTCGGGAAATAAATCCTCAACTACGGCCCAGTAGTCGAACTGATCGGGTTCCTATGTACGATAATGCGAAGCATAATATTGATCCCGTGTATTTATACGAAATCAAAAACGTTTTTTCATAGTAATGCAAATAAATATTGGAAGAAGCCTTTTCAAATTGCTAAATTTAATATAACCTATAATTGTTTATCATTATTTGAGGAATATAATTAATAATTATTGTGAAACTAAAAAAATTTACTCTTTTCAATGAAATTTCGAATTATTGCGGTACAATTTAAACGATTTTTATCAGTTTTACGAAACTGAGCTCTCCGGATATTATTCAACATAAACGTTCAACGGCTTAGTAATCAATACACAAGACAGTAGACAATAAGAAACTCTCAATTGTTATTGTTAGTCATTTAATAAAATAAAAATTTCTTAAAAAATCACAAAGAATTGTAAGGTAGATTTCATCTCAGCGAATGACCATTGTATCTGGTTCTTTGTGCCACAGGGTTGTGTTTGGTGTTTGTACTTTAATGTGATTTTGTGAAAAATTTCAGTCCGAACCCCAATATGTGTATGTTACGCAGGAATTGTCTTGGGTCTATGATGTTTTATACTTGAAAATGGGCTCTCGAATAGTGAATTTCTCCGGCTTGAGTAGCTGTTATCGTGGATATGTAGTATTTGTACGTATCAGAAAAAACGGTGTCTTGCCATGGTCGTAGTCTGCATTCTGTTCGATTTATTGCATGTGCTTTCTAGCAGATAATCGTATCTGACGGTAAAGGCTATTTGCTTCAGTTTATTCGATCGCTTGGTAACTCGTGGTATGACTATAGAGCACTGACGCAAACATACAAAGAAAAAATATGGTTTTTATTATTTCTACTTTTTTACAATAATGTAATGTCGACCAGTATTAAACAACGGAGTTTTTTACTCACCTATTTAATCATATTGCCAAAAATTGCGTGCTAAGCCCTGCGAAAACTTCATTAATCTGATTGAAGAAGACTTTGTATTTGTTTATTTGTGTTGCAAAAGTTCCTTGGTGACTAGTTTATAGCAACAAGAAAAGTGTTGCTGGAAACATTTTTTTCAATGATTAACAAGGGGTCGCTATATTTTTGGTAACTGGCGGTAAATCGCTCACGAACACTTTTTATTCTAATTTTTCTTCGGAGTGCCTGGTCGTGTCGTCGGTTCTACCGACGACACGACCTGCCACTCGCTTTCAGAACTGTATCGTAAATTTAACTACCCCTCAGTAACTCGTAATGTCAAACTGAAGTCTTTGAAAATATATTTGAAACTGGCAACCCAGGATTATAAACTGTTGTTTGTAGAATAACAGTTACGAGAGCCATGGTTACTTATTTTGTATAAATGAAAAATGTAAATAGAACAAAACGAACCAAGATGCAGCACCTAATTTCACCACGGTTTTAGCGTCGTTTGCATATGAATAAGATGAAAATATTTCGTATAGGTATAACAGAAATATTTAATCTATATAATACCTAACAATTTATATTATGTGTGTTTTACATAATCTAAAAGAATTCAGAATTGAGCTGTAATTGCTGATATAAGACTTCCCTCCCAAATACGACTAAGAGAATGACCTGCTGATCAAATTCTTATAATGAAGAGAGGCTTTTATATGCAGTTAGGCTCTTTTGTCGTAGGACTATCAAAATATAGTATTCGGATTCTTAATCCGAATGCCTAGGAATCCCAATGAATGAAAAATCGTATAGAAAATTTTTGGTCCGATTTATTATTTACTTATAGTTTGGCAGCGTGCCGCGTAACAAGTGCCGCGAGTCATGCCTAAGCTGATTCCCCCGTATGTTTGCACTCGGTACTTGTGAACTAATTGTTGCATATATCTTGAATAGTTTTTTATCTAAGAAAAGTAGAAATATATCATGGTAGGATCAACTGTTAGCATATAGACTGAACACGCTTCCAAATGATGTTACAATTAGGTTTCGGTTTTATTCATGAAAAGACATCCTGCTAGATGAGAGAATTATAACTCGTTTGAATAAAAAGTAATAGTTTTTTTTTCAAACTTACGCAGAAATAATCGAGCGATACTCGAAATCAGAATAACTTGTCCAATTTGTTTGTTTATTTACTTTACTAGAGCACCTTGACAACTAACTTGTAGCAACCAGAACAGTGTTGTCTGAGAAATTTGTTTTATTGAATTACAAGGGGACGCCCAATTTGCGGTAACTGGAGGTGAATCACTCACGAACACCTTTTATTCAGATTTTTCTTTGGAGTGGCTGGTCGTGTCGTCGGTTCTACTGTCAAATTTAAAACTGGCGCTGCCGTTCTAATTTTCCAATATCTGAAACACGCGTAAAACACTCCTGGGCTAAAAATAAATAGTTTTAAAAATTCGTTTCCGGAATTACTCATTTCGTTTGGTTGTTTATGATTTGAAACATCATAGTGAGTTGGCATAGCACCAAAAAATTGACATACAAGTATAGAATAGAATTTAAATCTTCAAGCTCGAGTTTTATTTTTGACAGTTTTGAATTATGCGGCGGCCTGTCATTTTAGAACAGATATGCATCACACATTGCGAATAACTTTAGAGCTTATTTGTTCGTAAAATGTGAGAGCTGAATATCTTGGTAATGTGATATCTTTGCAGTAAAATAACATGCGATTCACCACTCGTAACGCCCGGAGCCCTCAAAAGAAGTTGTATTCACCATTATCAGATGTTTTTTGTATACAACTCTTGTTACACCGAGAAGTGAACAATATATTAAACTTGATTAATTTACAACTATTAAACTTAATAAAACTGAAAATGTTGGATAAGGTAAAACACATAATCCTAGTCTTATCAGGAAAAGGTGGTGTTGGAAAATCAACTGTTAGCACTCAATTTGCACTAACATTAACAGAATTTGGATACAAGGTGAGGTAATGCCATCATTAGACTACAAATCATGATGTTCTCCTGTTGCATCAGGTCGGTTTGCTAGATATTGATCTATGCGGTCCTAGTGTGCCTTATCTGTTAGGACTAGAAAACCACGACGTTCATCAGTGTGACGAAGGATGGGTTCCCGTTTATACCCGTGCAGATAAGAGGCTGGCCGTTATGTCGATCGGGTTTTTGTTGAAAAACCGAACCGATGCGGTTATCTGGCGAGGACCGAAGAAAACAGCAATGATCAAGCAATTTTTGGAAGATGTAGCTTGGGATGAGTTAGACTATCTTATAATTGATACCCCACCAGGAACCTCCGATGAACACATTACGGTGATGGAATGTTTAAAAACAGTCAATACTGATGGAGCGATAATCGTCACGACACCACAAGAAATGGCACTTGAAGATGTACGGAAAGAAGTTACCTTCTGCAAGAAGACGGGTATCCGGATCATTGGAATTGTGGAAAATATGAGCGGATTCGTGTGCCCCAATTGTGCTGAATGCACTAATATCTTTTCTTCAGGGGGTGGAGTATCGTTGGCCGAATTAGCAAAAGTCCCCCACCTGGGTACATTGCCGATTGATCCTCGTGTTGGTGAATTAGGCGGCTCTGGTAAAGCATGTGTTAAAGAATTTCCAGAATGCACCACATCCTCGGTTTTAGGTAACATTGTTAAGAGTATAACAACAGAAGAATAATATACTTCAAAATTATTGTGATATACGCACTTACTTACGATGGACATGAATAGAACAAAAAGAAACAAATATGTGAATGTTGAGACTGACTGACAATTGATATATTACTTCAATAATCATTCTTAACTGTAATTTTATGATAATAATGTGGCGCCAATTCAATAAGCCAGTCTTGTTTGATGACGGTGATATCCTTCATGAACAGTTTCGTTGTATGCAAAAGTTCACAGAAGATCACCCACTGAGGCTGTACAACTGTGTAAAGAGCCGAAAGGGGGTGAACAGCCAATTCCGTATTCCCTCTAACCGTCTTATAAACTCCAGAATGGTGCAGATATGCAGCATATGGGAAAAATCCTGTCAAAATACAGCGGCAAATAACTTCCACATTTCCATTGCAGGAGACCAACGGTATATTCAGTTCCCTCTCTAGCATGCTACATAATTGAGACTTGATTTCATGAGCGCGTTTCAGGTTGCGATAAATCAGAAAGTTTTGTCCACAGAATTCTTTTGTTCGACCATTTTCAACAAATGCCGTATAAACGTTTAAAAGAGTGATTAGATCTCCTTCTTCTACTTCAAAATTACGTCTTGCGATTCGTGCTCGTATCGAAGCCTGTCCGCTAACTGGCTTGGAAAATACAGACTGAACTTGCAACATTGCAATGATTATGATAATTTCTTCAGAGCATCCCATTTCTCCAGCATTAAATAGCATCTTTGCCATCATTGGACTAATTGGCATTTCAGCTAGAAAATAACCGACAGGACTAGTCAGGTTCCCTTCAGCATCTAGTGCCCCTAAGGCATACAATGTCTCAACTGAAGCTAATAAATGTTTCGCTGGTGGCGGAGAAGGAAAGGTAAATCTTACAACATTATCAATGCCAAGAGCTTTCAGATAGAGGACCGTACTGCTCAGATCAGTACGACGCATTTCAGGCGGGGTGAAGTCTGGTAGTTTTTCCCAATCTTCTTCAGTGTACAGTCGATAGACTTTTCCACTGCGTACTCGTCCGGCACGACCTGCTCGCTGCTCAGCAGCTGCCTTGCTAGTTGAAACTACGACTAGGCTATTGGTTGTACTCTCGGCCGAATACCAGTTCAGTTTCACGAAACCGCAATCAATAACTGAAAAAGAAAGTCAAATTAAGTTTTTATTAATAAGGTTAGATCTAAATTAAATGAAAAATTTTTCTCACCGTATACAATTCCGGGAATAGTTATCGACGTTTCTGCAATGTTGGTAGCTAGAATGATTTTACGTACTCCTTTAGGGACATTGAAAAATACTTTTAGCTGATCTGAGTTGGATAATGTTCCGTACATAGGTAGTATCATCATATCATCTTTACCGCTCGCTTCTTTATGTTCCCGCAAAAGATCTAGTGCCTTAAGAACTTCTTCTTGACCAGTTAAAAAACTTAATACATCTCCCGACGGCTCGTTTCGATGAATTTTCATCACAGTTTCAACAGTCGCTTTAATGTAGTCCGGACAAGGTTCTGAAAATATGTTTTAAATTACGAATATTTTTAGGTTTGATAACTTCAGATCGTGGCATACCTTGTAAGTAGAACACTTCATAAGGAAACATACGACCCTCTACGGTTAGTATTATCGAAGTGTCTTTTTCATTCTTCCTTTTCTTCAAATTGAAAAACTCCTGGAATAATTCCGCATCAACCGTCGCAGACGAAATTATAATTTTGAGTGCGTCTCTTCGCCGAGCGATTTTCTTCAGTAAACCCATAACAGTGTCGGTGAGGACACTTCTCTCGTGCGCCTCGTCTATCATAATTACGCTGTACTGCGTGAGCAACGGATCAGCCAACATCTCACGCAATAGGATGCCTTCGGTCATGTATTTAATTTTGGTCGTCTCAGGGTTACATTTGGAAATGAATCGAATCGAAACACCAACGGTTTCTCCGGTTAATTCACCCCGCTCCGTTGCCACCCTTTCGGCCAGTGTGACGGCTGAAATTCGCCGCGGCTCGGTTATACCTATCAGGCCCTTGGTATGCCATCCGAATTCGTAGAGATACTGGAAGAGGAATAAATACACCATAATTAAGATTTTTTCATTTACAATCAATCAACAGACATAATTTGGTTCTGATAACTTTGTATAATATTTAGAAAATTTGTACGCATTCTTCTTCGTAACCCAGATTTAAAGATCTCTGCCAGTGCGGAAAATTTCAGTTTCAATCGAATATTATCATAATAGCATATCGATACAATACAAATACAAATACAAATTCATTTGACTTTTGCTGCCATTTTCAAGTGAAGCTCTCAGAATTCATCGTCAGTTGAATAATCGTACCTAGTAGTAAACCAGCTATATGGTTTGTCTTTCATCTATTATCTTGAACTAGTTCGAATGCTTACATGAACCTCATTAGAAGGCCGCTCTAATACTATTGAAAGATATATTTTGTACCTTCAAGAGATCAACTGACGGTGATTAAACTGAGTTTTGTGTTGAAGAGAATCGATTGAAGAACTGAATGCTGCCCGTTCGGTACGTCAGCGAACGTTGTGTGTGTCAGAATGTGAAGTTTACTGCAGTAGAGAGATCGTCAGTGTATTTCGCATTCGGTATCAATTGAATTGAATGAAGTTTTACTGCACTTATCTCTGCAAACCAATAACAGCGCCGTTCGTGCCGTAGTTGGTGTCGTCTAGGAAACCAAAAAACAACATGAATACAAAGAGCTTTGGGTTGTAAATTAATTTTTACTTCATTGATCAAAACGAAACAGTCATTCCTATTGTTGAAGATATCTGTGTTGCGTCGAGACGGTCGAGGCCGATTAGAAGCCCGCGTCACTCGGTAGTTGATGAGGATCGTTCCACAGCAATCGGCGAAGAACGAAACGAACAAATCTGCGTTTCATCGGCTCGATTTTATGAATACCGTTCAGATAGCAGGGGTTCCAAACTACCGAGAAATATACGGAGTTTGAAGGAACAATATATAAATTTTAATCCGTCGCAAAGTGGGGAAAATGTATCAAAAACGCAAATTTACTCAATAACTTCATAGAAATCTAAGTGAATATTTTCGCAGTAATTATTTCTTATGCGAAAATTGCCTTAGAATCGATTCATGATAGTTAAAATAACTGCCAAATTCACTATCATGTTCGTTTTGCCCTAGTTTCTTTTTTTCTGACTTCGAAGATTGAAAAACAAATGAATTCAACAAATCTAAAGATACTCCTGACATGTTCATAAGTTCGACGAATAAATTGCTGTTAATTAGAACGACCGCAAATAATTGTGGTCTGTTTTACCCTAACTCTTCTTCTTCCCAAAATTTACAAAAAAAAATAAAACTCTGATTAACCAAGTTCTATGTTTCGCAGATAAATTCAAAAATTAGTTAACAGATAGTTTCCATGATCGCATGAATCGTACTACATCGTTTTACTCAAACTTAATTTTATGATGAATTCTGATTTTCAATTCGGAAGCAGATTTAATTCTACCTATCAATATTGGCCCACATGACGAAAAAAACTTCAGCGATCTAACTATACAAAATGGGAATGACAGTATTCATAATTTGTAATTTCGTTATTCTTGAATTGAAAATCTATCATCTCATATACAAGAGAAGCTTTAAATGGGGTTCTTAAAATTACACATCAAATCATATTTGCGGATGTCGGTAAAATTTTACTGACTTCCAAACAGCTGAACATTCTGTAATCAGTTCAGTAAAAGTTTAATTTGTTGAATGATCAGTAGATTGATCATATTCCTGTCATTCACCCCGATTCTGCAATTCGACGGATTTATGATACGAACGAATCTACTTCCGGTCGAGTTTGAATTTTGAATTCTTTAATCCCTTCGACTTGTATGATTCGATCGACTCTCGTTCGGGAACACTTGACATTTCGAACACTAACCATCAAAGCTGTCAACACTACTTACACGTTCCATATTATTTATATTATTCATTTTTTAGTAAACGAAACCGTCACACTTGTATAAACAAATTAGAACGATTCTAAGCCGAACAGAAGTAATATGTATGCAAGTCGATCGAGTAATGTTAGAAAATTGAAAAACTCGAACGAATGATATTGGAGTTCATACCCAACTCGAAAGGAATGCAGCATAGAACTTGCACATTCGATCGGAATATTTCGAATCGATTGACGTACATAATAGAGGTGATTATTATACTGACTTTTTACCGTTTATTGCCAACGTTTGGTGTAATTTACAAAAAAGCAGTAAATATATTAACATATAGGAATCATAAAATTACAGAAATTATAACTAATTGAGCGATTCTTGTACAGCCACCTCCGAGACTAAGTTTTCGCTTCCGAAAATGAAATAGTTGGACAGATATGATTCGCACCGATGGAGTCAGTAATGTTAACTGAAATGCTTCATTATTAACAATTGATTCACTGCAAATTGGTAAAACTTTTACTGAATAGGTAAAATTTATCACATTTCAGTACGAATATCAAGTAAGCAGGTCGCCTCTGAAGAGGTGCTATTTATAGATGCCTACCCGCATCTGTGTTTTGAATTCGACTATAAATGTTATTTAATGTTATCAATAAATCTTCTCAAATAACTGCAAAGGTTCTGTACCTTTCATATAATCGCAAAAAAAATCTACAAGAAATGACATAATTTTCGATCAAATAATAAACAGCTAAGCTGTCGAAGATTGCAAAAGAATATCTCATGGGACACGCCAGCCGTTCTTATGGTTTGAATTAGAGATGGTCGGGTCTCGGGTATTTTACCTGAAACCCGACCCGTACCCGTACCCGTCGGGTTTTTTGTCGGGTACGGGTAAATATTTTTATTTTCAATCGGGTACGGTTCGGGTACGGGTAAATTTTTTTTCTGATCGATTACCCGACCATCTGTACTTCACACAAATATGTTTACACGTTGACGAGAATTTTTTATTGCAAAACAGTTTTTCCGAAAAATAAACAAATTGATTCAAGGGGTTTTGAAATTCGCGCCTTGGACCAGACCTGACAACTGGCATCTTTTTCAAAAAAAAAAAAACATTTCTTTTCTTCATTAAAAAACGATCAAATCAAAGTTAAGTGAAAAGTTATGCGAATATTTTCCACCCTACTTTTTTTATAACATATTTGATAAGACACACTGCTTTAGCTCTAAGATGTTGCGATCAGACCCTACTTTTCAGGTAGGTTCTAATTGACTGCCATTTTAAAGCTGTTTAATGCGCAATCCAGTAAAAGTTATTTGTTTCATATATAAAATGTAGTGTAGTACTCATATCACATTCAGATACCATGAACATTTATTTCGGAAAATCTGCATAGAAGTTCTTCTTATTCTTCATCTCTGGGTGGTGTCCTCTCATTTGAAATGACACCGATTGATGGTACAGCAAGTTAGACTATATTGCCAGTAAAATTTTCGTTTCTTTTCACTGGACTACAAATAAACGTAACAACGTGGAGTCGCAAAAGTACGGGTGAAAATCTTTTCTCGCGAAATACTCAAATTTTCACCGTGTTCACTCGTTGAGGCTTTCACCGGAGGTGGCACAGAAGTTCAATGGCTGTAAAAACCACCAGCTACCGTTAACATCGTGGGTGTGGGTTTGTGAAGCTTACAAAACGGGCATAGTTGACATTAATTTATATCAAAATCATAATTCATTTTGCTTTGTAGTAAAAAATTGAAACCAAAGAAAATTCTCACGAATGTTGAAACTAATTACACTTGAAGGATTCACTGTTCACCATTTTCAAAATTGAATTTTTCACACCGGGAATACACGTACATTGTTTGATGTTTGGTCAATTGACGTAAACGCACTGATGACACTCTATTCATTTTAGGGGATGTTCGCATAACATTCATTTTCGTCACGTATAATATTCAATTTGAAACTTGGAACCATCTTACGTGATTTTTCAAGTGATTCGAATGTGAATATTTATTTGTGTGTCAAGATAATAAGCACGCTTACCCGCATACGCATGGCTGCCAGATGGCTGACTAAACGCTGCCAGCTGGAAAAATATGGCTGGCAGACATTCTGGTGACCGACTGCCTCACCGCTGCCAGGAATACAACTCAAACGATACAACCGTATCCACCAGGATTTTTCCACATTGAAATCTTTGACATTTTCAGCGAAGGTGAGAAGATGAAAACGCTCAGCTAACTTGGATACAGGCGACTTTGTTTTGTCAAATTGGATTTGACAACCGTCACTGAATCAATTTTGGTAGCCTTCTGGTGGCCATGGCTGCCCAGGTAGCTAAAACGCTATGCGGGTACTTGTGGTTCTAAAGAATTGGATCAAAAGTCGCACTGTTTCGTAAAAACCATATCTACCCAAAATTGAATACAACGGGTATTACGACATTTTGGGTAAATATGCTTCTCGAAATATTACTCCACATTTGTAAATGAGTATAAAGTACCAAAGACATTGGAAATCTATTCATGCTTCACAGTGTATTTATATGTTCAAATGTAAACAAACATTTTAATGTATTTTACTTACCAACTAGAGCCTGATACGGCTCGCTATCTAAAAACCATTATTTTCTCCATACTGAATTTTGGAAAAAATTTTACTACTTTGGAAAAATTTTTACTACTCATTCGGGCCGGGTACGGGTACAGGTAATTTTTAATCGGGTACGGGTAAAATTTTTAATTTTTTATCGGGTACGGGTAATTTTTTTTATTGTTGATCGGGTACGAGTAATTTTTTAAATTTTTATCGGGTACGGGTCGGGTTCGGGTATAAGAATTTCTATACCCGACCGTCTCTAGTTTGAATAGTGACATTGAAATCGCGACCCAAACCATAAACCAAAGTTCAACCAAGTTTTCTTCAGCTTTCAATTGTATGGATTTGACAGCATTTGGGGTTTCGAGCGAAACGAAAAAAGACACAATTTACAGAGCCAATATGAGTTCAATTTACTTTTCCGCACAAAGGGTCTGAAGACCTGAAAATCTCAAGAAACGAAATAAAAACATTTGTTTATCTTGTGACTGCATTTAAAAGGATAAAATAACCGAGTGTGAAATTTGAGGGCATTCATGCATACATTCAGTAAAACTGCACGGTTCAAACATTAGATATACACATATATTTTGCATCTCATTTCGATTTCCGCAAGATTAAAAGCTGCTTCACAAGGACAGTATCTACGAACGCACCAACATCTTGCAAACTGGCTACCAGGTTCACTACGCATATATAATTCTTCTCTAACATGTCTGCCTTTCTTCTTATGTATGTTGCGATTGCACATATCGTCGTCCATCCGGGTCGCGGTAAAGTAGATTTGATATTGTTCCGGTTTCATTTCTGTCAATAGAATATACTAACATCTAAATATAGAGCTATTTCACATCTTTCTCTTACACGTAAAACCTACAAATAGAAATTTCTCTTTGTGATTTCCAACACTGAACATAGTTTCATCTTTTTATTGTATGTTTGTTATTTATCTTCGTCGAAGTGTTTTCATGGGGTTGTTCGAAGTGTTTCTCTATTGGTTTAAATGTCGTTTTTTACGTTGGTTTCTTCTTCCTAGCGATTAAAACAGTTCAACGTTTCGCGTAAAGACTCACCACGACATTCAATGTGTAGTGGGGGCCTCATAGGACGAATCTGATTTCTTCTGCAGCAGCTTCTGTGGCTTTTGTCTAACATTTAAGGCTTGCAGTGTGGCATTCCCTACTAGAATACAGTATAATCAATGCTTTGTAAAAAGTCACAAACAAATAATATGAATTAGTGGGACGTAAGGGACTACTAATTCTTTAGGACGCCGAATGTTATTCAATGTTTCCTTTCCATGACCTTAATTTAATCACAACGATGTATTGTTACCAGTCAACGATTTATAGATAAAATTTTGCACCCCAAGAAGATGCATTTCGGCCACACTGATGATAACCAGCAGCATCACGAAGCCGGCGTACTGGATCATGCGCAGGTACTCCCACAGTTTATCACAGAAGATGCTCAGCAGCAAGTAATGAAGCAGGGCATGTACGTTGAATATTCGCCACAACCAACAAATGAAGAAGAACCCAGTCGACCGAAACACCGACTCCTGGTGAAGGAACTGCGTTGGAGTGACATCCTCTCGTTCAAGCATGTCCTGATATATTGCAATATATCGATTCCAGCCAGTGGAACTCAACAGTAAAATGCCACTGTAACAAAGAACCTTTCGGACAACTTTCTTGGTTGTTACCTTGACCTTGTAGATAACGCCCGATTCTGAATTTTTCGTGTCCATCACCGGGATGATCGATTGTAGCTGCGTGTATCCCCGTCTTGGAGGATTATTTTTCAGAAAGATGAACACTCCAATCATCAATGCAATACAACCCAAACCATCGCATATCCCATCGATATAATAGCCAGCCGAACCAATATCCGATCGTTCGCCTCGAATGTGCTTCTTTGCTCGCGCCACGTGTCCATCCAAATCGTCTAGGAACGTTCGAAACTGGAACAATACTACTCCAATTCTACGATAGCCCAACGAATCGGAAGCTATCATTCGTCCGGATGCAATAGCCACAAAAACGTGGAAAAACGAAATCATATTGGGCGTTATCAGGTCCCCTTTGGAGAATCCGGCCAGATGATCCGCCAGTGTTGCCATCGGTGCGAACAGATAGTGATTGGTGTGATCCAACATCATCGCCTTAACCGTGACGTCACACAATGGGTTTAGATCGCAGGATACCCAAGATACGTCCTCGTACCGATCCGACACATCCGGTTGCCGTAGCGGTGTTACCGACGTCGCACGGGACGATGCTACTGGCAGGGTTGGCTTCAGGACCGTACTGCCATTCAGTAGCCGAATCTCATTATCCCGGATCGGATAGTCCTGGATGCGAATGTACAGATTTACATCCATCCAGATGAAGAAAATAATTAGTAGAAAAAGCAGCGTCAGCAAAAGTTTGCTGATTTGCGAACTGGGACCGACCATGGTGCCGCTTTCGGTTACGGGAACACTGTATGGTAAATTGGTTCAACTGGGAGTTAGCTTTAGCTATCGGTAGGTTTTGTGTCTGATATAATTGCAATCTCGCACCTGTCGATGACGACCAGCGCAGATAAGCGCATAGGGAAAGTGATTTCTACAACCCGACAACGGCCACTATCTGAAACGGAATAGAGAAAAGAAAGAACCACCATCAGTATGTGATATGTCGGTTTGATTTCCTATACATTGCACATGTGCAGATAATCAGAATAGTGGAAAGGAATCAAATACTCGAAAAGGTTTGGTTTTCGTTCCAGTTTCTTTTTGTATAAACAATGTATATCTACAAACAATGATAATTTAGTTGATTCTTTTTATTATGTACAATTTGTTTTGAATTTTTAGTAATAATTGTGGCGTGGCGAATATATCCTATTCTACGAGAAGTCGCAGTGCTTAAATATTGAAACCACACAGTTGAAACACAAAACCACCTGAAAAATTTAGCAAACTAGACCGATTTACCATGTAGTGTTCCCTAGAATTATATCCATTAATATGTTAATAGCAAATACCTACATTGAACAATTATTTACTAATAATTTGTTTAGGGGATTTTTGTAAATTAATCTTTTTAGATGAAAAGTAACTGAGAGCATTTTATGCAAAGTGTTTAAATCTGTTCATTCCGAAAGAAAAAGTCTGGAAAAAACCTGAAAACATGTATGTTATCCAAACAATTCCTATCTTCGACTCGTCTATAAATTAAGAGTTCGTGCAAATTAACTCAAATCCCTACACATCCCCATAAATTCAACACTGATAAGGAAAAAAATATGATTGCTCTGTGGCGCACTGTCTTTCGGACATATCGAACCAAAATTGGAAAATCAACCGTCGTGTCGTATCGATACTTTGCTTTGTTCTCGCAACCTGATTTTAAAATTATTAATTTTTCTTCCGGATAATTAATCGAGCCATAGCAATTTGTGCTAGATTATTTTGAACATTTCTAGTGAGCGTAGGGTGGCTCAATATAAAAAGTTGTCGACTATTGCATATTCGATGCTTTATTGATTAGTGAGTCAATTGCACTTTGCATTGGGTAATTTTGGACATTTTCAGTGAGCGTATGAAAAATTGTACTTTAGTTACTATATGAAATATGAAAAATTGTACTTTAGTTACTATTATAAATTCGATGTTTTGTTGATTAAAGCTTGCTTCAGATAGAATTGGAACAAAGACAATTGCCTGTATTTCAGTTATTTATTATTAAATACAAGATTTTTTTTATACAAATGTAGCGTTTTCTTCATAACACATGGATCATTGAGTCCCGAGACTAACAATGGAAACAACATTTTTTCTTGCAAAATTTTTTTTTATTCATCAACATAATCACCTTTTAGGGTGATACAATGGTTCCAACGTTTTTCCAATTTTTCTATACCATGTTTATAAAAAAAATTATCTTTCGCTTAAAAATAAGCTTCAGTTTCAGCGATGACCTCCTCATCTTTTCACTGGAGCATTTTTTTAAGATCAGCAAAGAGCCAGTAGTCACTGGGGGCTAAATCTGGCGAGTATGGAGGGTGAGGAAGCAGATCAAAGCTCAATTCGTTCAATTTCGCCATTGTTTTCATCGACTTGTGGCAGGGTGCATTTTGTTCCATCGAAAGCATACGCGGCACCCACTTGGAAAAAACCTTTTTCATGCACAATTTTTCATGAAGGATAGTAAATACACTTCCATATGATATCTGTGTCATCACAGCAATCTCACGGAGCTTCACAAGTCTACCCGAGCGTTCCGCGTCATTTGTGTCGGTACGACCACGCTTAAACTCGGCGAACCACCGACAAATCGTTGCTTTTGATGGACAAGAGTCCGGATAACATTTTTCAATCCATTGTTTCGCTTGCACGGTGTTTTGACCCATTAAAAAACAGTGTTTTATCAAAACACGAAACTCGGTTTTTTCCATTTTTTTAACAAACTACAAAACGACTTTACTCCAACCTCGATAACTCAGCTGTTTCTGGTCGGAGCGACTTAAAATTTTGACCCGTTTCAAGCAAAGGTTAGTACTTTAGAAAGACGTGGTTACTGGTTTACTACGAGCGCCATCTCTGCTTTAGTCTCGGGACTTATTGATCCATGTGTTACTTGACATAGGTTTCATCGTCCATCAGAAGACACCCGTCGAACTTGGTCAGCACCTGGTCATATAGTTTCCGAGCACGAATTTTGACCACACTATTCTGTTTTATGGTCCGATTTGTTTGTTTGCTAGCTCAATATGACTTGATTCCTTCCCGGAGACGAGTTCTCCTCTGGGCAGCACAGGCCAAATCACAGTCCGACAGATTAGGATTCCTCTTAATCGTCTTCAAAATCTTACCACGCAGTTTCCGGTCGACAGTTCCACTCCGACGATTGGCTTGAGGCTTTCGAATCGAATTTCATCAACAAGAAAACTGTGCAGAGAGAAAAAGCATTTCTCATATAGAACGGCTATGAATGTGCTATCACTGTGAAAAGCAACCTTTTAACCGTTAATGTTATATAGCATTCGATTCAGCTCGACGAACTGAGCAAATGTTTGTATGTGTGACAAATATTGTCACTCAATTTTCTCGGAGATGACTGAGCCAAGTTTCACAAACTTTGATTAAAACGAAAGAACTCATGCAAAGTTCATAAATTCCATTTGGATCCGACTTCCGGTTCCGGAATTACGAAGTGATATGCACCAACAAAATGAAAATAATATCAGTAACTTTTTTCGAAGATGGTTCAACCGATTTCTACCATCTTAGATTCAACTGACAGGCCCTCAGGTGCCATAAGATTATTTCGATTTTTATTTAGGGCCGACTTTCGGTTCCCGAGATCGAGTGCTGAAATGTTACAAATGTCAATTTCTGAAGTAACCATCTGATGAGTAGCGAATTCTAATAATTTTATCTAGTTTGCAGATCTAGGGCCAAAAAAACTCATATAATATTTCATATTTCATAAAATCAAACTCAAATTAACAGGTCTTATAATCCCATAAAATATTCAAATCCGACTTCCGGTTCGAATATTACAACGTGATAGCAATTTTCGACCTTCAATAAGCGAAATCAAAAGCTTACTGAAGGAAAAAGTGCACCAATTCACAGATCTCTTGTTTTTTTTTTTTGAATTTCGGAAACAAAATAATCTAATTGAAAAATATTATTATTTTTTTTAAATTTGCACTTAAAATTCATATATCCCAACAAAGTATTTTTGATTTTATTAATTTTTTTGTATGTGGTAGCTAAAGTTCAAATCAAAATACTGTCAAATTCTTAGAATGAAGTAATAACATTTGAAAAAGTTACATATCTTCAAAATTATGTAATTTTTTCAAAATCAAGAAAAATTTCAAAATCAAAAAAGAAACAATCAACAATTTGTGGTGGACATGACTTAACATCGGACACTTGCAACACTTAAATGTCTTCAGTTCTTGTAATTATTTCTTCTGTATCAATACGTGTTCAGCAACAAACCATTTTTCATGGCAGTAATACGCCTACGATACCCGGCATGCGTTAATGTTATCACGTTTCATTAACTTGCAACAAAATCATCTCATACTCCTTTCCTACCCGCTGTTAGACTTCCTACATCGTTATCAGTTTCGAATGTGCGATAATGAATTGAAACTGTCTATGGCAACATGACTAGCGAAGCTGGTCGGTGAATTTATAAAATCGAATGTGTCTCAATTACAATACTGGCAATTATTTTGGTGATTCATATTGCAATTGCTGGTCAATAGCTCTCCGAAATTTTCAATACTACAGCCCTTGTTATACTTCACTCTGTTCCGCACCCAACTTCAGATCAAAATAAAACTTTCAGATGGCTTAATATTTACACGCTTGTCAATGTTTTAGTTTTTAGCCACCCAAACATCATTTGCTCTCAATGAATCATGTTTTTTTAATGGGAAATTACCCGAAGTTTCTACAAATGCTGTAGAAAGCACCGGATAGTACTACGAATGAAATTCATTGTTTGCGGCTGCTCGGCCACCAATGGAAATTGATCTTCAATGTCAACATATCTTTCTGAACAGATTAGACAGCCGTGTAGTGTCGGTAGCGGTTCTCAACTGGCTAAGAATAACAGTACGGTCCACCTGTCCCGGGAGTATAAGTCCACCAAACAGATAAGCCGTGTGGCATCCGGCAGAATTATTTCAACCTAGATTTGATCCACTGGTTTCCAGTTCTATGTCGTAAAAGGTCACGGGAGCTCGCAAGACAAGGTGTGTTTCCGTACCGATGACTGAATGAATGCAGGAGCCCAAAAAGGCACTCGTAAACGTAACATTTATGAGCTTTACCCTTGCGGAGCTCAAAACACTGTGTCACAGTTAGACTAATCGATGGCAAAGACAAAAAAAATATATCTATTTTTCAGCATATTTGTCGTATAACCGGTTTTCGCCGAGCGACGACTTCATATTCTTCGTATAATATGTATTCCAGTGAAGTAGTCAAGAGTAAATGCATTTCTATTTATTTGCTCTCATACAATACTTAATAGTTTGTAGTGTTAGTTCTGGTGCCACGAACGAAAGATCCAGCTTTATTACTGTCAACTAGTTGGATGACGCACAGGATCCGTTCTTGGGCTGCATCCAAACATACCAGCTACTGGTGCAGCTTGCAAACTTTCGCTCAGACATCTGCATTTTTACCAGATTTGAACCTGAAAATGTCAAAATGTGTACTGAGTATTATGTTTGTGATTTGTGTGATGATTGCGATTGCGTACTAAAGGGAGATTTTTTAAGAGCTTGAGAACTTTTTTAAACAATAAAACGCATAAAATTTGCAAAATCTCATCGGTTCTTTATTTTAAACGTTAGATTGGTACATGACATTTACTTTTTGAAGATAATTTCATTTAAATGTTGACCGCGGCTGCGTCTTAGGTGGTCCATTCGGAAAGTCCAATTTTGGGCAACTTTTTCGAGCATTTCGGCCGGAATAGCCCGAATTTCTTCGGAAATGTTGTCTTCCAAAGCTGGAATAGTTACTGGCTTATTTCTGTAGACTTTAGACTTGACGTAGCCCCACAAAAAATAGTCTAAAGGCGTCAAATCGCATGATCTTGGTGGCCAACTTACCGGTCCATTTCTTGAGATGAATTGTTCTCCGAAGTTTTCCCTCAAAATGGCCATAGAATCGCGAGCTGTGTGGCATGTAGCGCCATCTTGTTGAAACCACATGTCTACCAAGTTCAGTTCTTCCATTTTTGGCAACAAAAAGTTTGTTAGCATCGAACGATAGCGATCGCCATTCACTGTAACGTTGCGTCCAACAGCATCTTTGAAAAAATACGGTCCAATGATTCCACCAGCGTACAAACCACACCAAACAGTGCATTTTTCGGGATGCATGGGCAGTTCTTGAACGGCTTCTGGTTGCTCTTCACTCCAAATGCGGCAATTTTGCTTATTTACGTAGCCATTCAACCAGAAATGAGCCTCATCGCTGAACAAAATTTGTCGATAAAAAAGCGGATTTTCCGAATGGACCACCTAAGACGCAGCCGCGGTCAACATTTAAATGAAATTATCTTCAAAAAGTAAATGTCATGTACCAATCTAACGTTTAAAATAAAGAACCGATGAGATTTTGCAAATTTTATGCGTTTTATTGTTTGAAAAAGTTCTCAAGCTCTTAAAAAATCACCCTTTACATAGCATCTAATATGTAACTGTCCCGCATTGACGAAATTATGTATCCGGGTTTTTGGTTCTCTTTACCCTGTGTATATGGAGCTAAAATTGAATGATATTCTATCTTGTCTGATCCAATCTGGTAAGGAGCTATAGTCAGAGGGTTGGTTAGTTCTGATTCCTACAATATAATTCTGACCAGAAAAAACCGCATACCTCATTTCCAACTTAACATTCCAATGAAAGAAAATATCGTAGCTCTGCTTGCTGGTTCTAAAAAGAACCGATTAATTAAAATATTCCAAAATTCAACAAATGTTGACATTTTTTTCTCTCACTAATCATTGCGAGTGACTTCTTATAGTAGCGTATCTTATCTTTTTTATCAACATTATTCCTGGGCTCATTTCTGATACCAATCCTGTCAGATTGATTCCGGTAGTTCTCATAAGCATACTTCATCGCATACGTCACATATTCGGAAACTTTTCTCAAACCAAGTGTATGAGCAATAATATATTTGAACGTGATAATAGGTCATTCTCTGAAATGTCAAAAACTTTTCACTCTTAAAGAAGGCAAATTTTGTAACGGCTACTCATACTGAAATAAGACGAATTCCCGTTTAAGAAATGTTTATTTTTCCCAGATCCTCTAGAAAGGAAAAAAAATAATCCGTAGGCCGTAATTCCACAGACTAACAGACATGACAGTATGAGTAAATTCTTATAAAAATAATTTTTCGTGATGCACTAGTTCCACCTATATTGTACTGCGCGAACTATTTACTATCGATACACCCCTTGTGTTATGTAAAAGTTTTTTTACTAGTTGGTTTCCCCTCGTTTGTCAACACCGATCAGCTGCTTGCAGGGATGCCTGATTTCATCATAATATTTGAAAATGAATCGTCACAATAAATTATTGGATTACGTTGATAATATATTTAACTTTTTCACGATGTTGGAAGGTAACCATTTATTTTTCTCAACGTTGTTCATCTAGACTATTTTTTATTGTGTTGGTAATTTTCACCCGAAATTAATTGGCGGCAGACCAGAAGCAAGTAAATATTGTAACAAAACGGGTTCGAATTTGTATTGCGTTGGAGGAGGAGAAGTAGGCACAATTCTGTGTACAGTTCTGGCAATATGTATTAAATCTGTATCCTGCATGAAATTCGCATGGACGTATACAAATCAATACATTACGGGTAAATCTGTATGAGTGGCAACTCTGTTGGTAAATGAAAAAAATAAACACAGTCTAGATGACAGACAGGATGTTTTTGATAGGGTAACATGGCGCCATCATGCCATATGCGAATACTGTCCCAACTAAAGGAATATTCGAAATGACCGTTAAAATGATTGAAGAATCTAATTTGAGTGTCCTGTCTGTTAGTCTGTGGTAATTCTTCGTAAGGTAAGATATTACTTCTGAGATGATTCTGAATTGTTTGCATTTTTATTCATTTATTTATTTAACATGGTTTTAGATCCGTAGCGTTGTATATTTTATATATATTAAGCATAAATAAGATCATTAAAGTGTTTTTTTGATATCAGTCTGGGTTGTTCCCTTCCTTTGGGGAACAAAGAACACAATTTGGAAACTACTGCTTATGTCATTTATTTATTTCGTTCTCATAGTTTGTAAGCAAAGCTGAGAGTGACATTTATTTCTCGTCGTGTCCGGCTATTTTGAGTCAATGAAAATTACTTTTATTACGCACCCGGACGACGGTTTTGAGATTTTGATTAAAAACTGTTAATTTCTTCTATTGCTACAGACGAAATTGGATGTCGAGGTGAGGTTCTCCCACCAACATCAGTATGAACGAACCAAGTATAAAGGACTATTCACACATATCCGGTCCGGTTCAGTGCCGGCACGACACCGTGCTCGGATACTGACATTATTTCATTCGTTTTCTATGCGCGCATTCGAACCTATCCGGCACCGTGCCGTTTCAGTGCAGCTCGCCGTCAGTGTAGCGTCCGTCTGGCAAACTCAAATTCGCCATCACCGATATTTTTTATTTTCACTGATGTCGGTATGTCATTGCATTTGCTGTGCCTGAACGGAAACAGCACGGAAACGGAACGGAAGGGTTCCGATAAAAAAAAGAACACTGACAGCGCACTGAAGGCACTTTCACTGAACCGTCACGGAACGGAAATGTGTGAATAGTCCTTAAAGCGTGAAACGGTCTCCCTCTCATTTGGACTTCGGTCGTCAGGAGGAGCAGTCGGCAATGGAAGTAGACCCTTTGCGTGGTGCTAAGCGTCAAACGGTCAGGCCACAGAGCCAGTTTTCAGGATAATTTGATTAGCTTTGTGCAATTTTCGCAGTGCAAAATTCACAAACCGTGTTTAATATCTTAGAGAATTACACAATTTGGCCCTTCTGAATGCCAGAAATTTATCTCTTACGGCATTTTTAAAAACTTTTTTCACTGAAATATTTAAATCCGAAACGAAATAATTGACATTAAAATTCTGTATGTTGCTATTTAGAACAATAATTGTATACCCAAAGAATTATGCGAAATATTCCTCACTATACTGTATACGGCCCATTTTTCAACCACTTGTAGTTTGTAGTAAAACTTTCTGCTGATTTGCTATATGAAATGCATAGCACCGACTCAGAAGCCATTAATGAAAGGTTCCTTTCAGAACCACTATTTTTTATCATGAAGAACTATACTGGTTACTTCTTAAAATTTAATTGTGTGTCAGAATGTTTAATGTAACTAATCTGTACTTTATTTTAGGTGTATCGTTTCAAATTCTAGTAGTGAAAAAGAGGAAAGCTTGCACAATTCACGATCAACTAATTGATATTCGGAAGTATACAAAAAGAGTGTCAGTTTTATTCGTATTCACGAAATCCAGTTATGTCTCTGACATTACACACCCGTACTTTTTTCGTTGCATTTTTGACTACTCCCGCAATTGAGAAGGTACATTATGTATATGTGCGTTCATTTATTTAGGTATAATCAACAGACATTGGTCTCAATGATAATTTCTAATTATATACAAAAATTATATACTGTGTGATAGATTAAAGTCAAACCTTAATGATACGCGATTGAATGATCTCTGCAAGCCAATAACAGCATTGTTAGCACCATAGTTGGTATGTCGTGAAGGAAGTCGAAAAAAATAAACTGTTGGTATGTCGTGAAGAAAGTCGAAAAAAATAAACAGCACGGATCGGACGTTGATATTAATATCGTGAAGCAAAGCGGTCAATCCCTGGTAACCAGTAAGCACTAATAATGGCATTAAATTAGCATTTTATGAGCACCAAAAATGCTTAAAGCTCTATATTTGCAATTTGAAAGCTTATATGTTGTAAATCAATCAGAATTCAGCTTTCAGAATGCACACCAGCCATAAGTAAGCATTATTTATGAATAGCCGTATATTTTGCCAAAGTCGCCCTTAATTCAGTCTCAAGTGCGATTGAAATGCCAATTAGCGATCATTTACTGTCATAATGCGGCATTAGTATGTGCTTATTGATTACCGGGGATCCTGTTATTCAAAGCATCTGCTATTGATAAAGTACGTGCAACATCTCATCCAAGGATGGCTTTTATCGTATCGAAGAACGTTCGCTCGCAACTCTTCCACGATTGAATCAGTGCCATCAAAGAGAAACGGAAATCATCGCAACAATAAAAAAAAAACCGGCATGGTACATTTAATATAGAATAGACATCAGTGCGAGAGCGAATTTCTCTCGGTGAACCGTCTGAGAATCAACGGCTAGCACGCTGCTGCGTTTCACGATCCGATTCAGTATGGGCAGTGGATAATTGCGATAGAATCATTTTACTATTGCCGCTTATTCTAACTATGTGCATATAACCTTTGTATAATTTGTGTTTATGGAAATGTATGTAAATGCTCCACACAAGGGTTTTAAATATTGCAACCTAGTATCGATTCGATTTGTCAACTTGCGATTCTCTCTTGGTAAATTCCACACAGCGGCGATCATTATCAGACTGAACTTTTTTTTAAGGGCCATGAAATACTCAAAGTATGAAGTGAGGCGAAGAAATGTAGAAAAATTCTCTCGAGGTTCATGCATTGAGAGACTCGAATTCTTGTAGCATCTTCTACCGGATTGAAAATGTTGTATACAATATAGATAAAAATCGAGCAGCTTCTGTCAAATTTTCAGCAATCACCAACACTGATCTCATAGAACCTATAGTCACAGAGAACAGACATCCAAGTAGAGATTTCAATGTGTGTAAGAAATTTAACGGTTGTTTTAAAAAGCAATCACCAAGTAGTAATTCTCCTGCAGAGGCGCTTCGAGCAGCAGTCGTTTATGGGCTCTTGCGTTCGAGCTTTCATATATAACGGATTTCCACTTGTATGCTTTATACAGCTTTTTTGAAAAAGTTTGTACTAGCTTGTATGTTTGTTCTGTGTTATAGTGTATCAAGACCGATTAGTAACCCACGACTTTCGTAGCTTAGCGGTGAGGATTGTTGCACAGTAATCGCCGAAGAGCAACACATATGAATCTGCGTTGTATCGAGTTGATTCAATGAGGACCGTTTAGGTAGTGGAAATTTTCAACGACTGAGAAGTAGTCAAGGGTTGAACGAACAAGTTAACAGTATAGAGATTTTAAGCCCCGTAAAGTCTGTAAAATGTTTAGCCATTCTAATCACAAATCCTGAATTGAGAGAAGCTTTAGAAACAATATAGCAGATGTATTGCTTGAACGTGAATTGCTCATCGTGAAAAAACGAAGATCTTTAACGAAATTATTCTAAATGAAATATTTCATTTCTCTTGGTAAACGTAATGATCGAAAGTTTGTTGGAATTCACTTTCATACGGTTCATTTTATACCACTCGGCGAAGCTCAGCAACTGTCGTTATAGAAAAGCTGCATCTTCCTGGGCTTGTGATATAATAATTGATCTTGACATGAGCAAACGATAGGCGAGGGCCCTCCAGAGAAAAGTTGACGTCGTTATATATTAAAAATATTAAAGACCCGTGGATGGCCGCCCTGCAGAATTTCGAAGCGATAATCTCATTGGATACGTGATCACCGATTTTCACTGCTAAACGACAAACCATAATGTAGTATTGAAGCCATCGAAAGTTGTACCAACCGAATCCAAGTCTGTCCAATTTAGCAATCGTAATATCGTGTTTAATTATATAGAAAGCTTAGGGAAAATCAGTGTAAATAGCGTCTATTTGTAAACGTATTGACATACTATCAGTGACGTGGGACACAAATGACAATAGGTTGGTGGTTGAGGAGCGCTTAGCCATAAAGCCATGTTGAGAAACTCTCAACGGATGAGCACGTTGTATCGTGTTAGTGCTGAGAAAATTTCTGGTATTTCGCGAGAATGAATTTTTTACCGTACTTTGACGACTCGACGTAGCCACACAGCAAGACTAAGAAAGCGTATCGACAATGTATTGCTTACAGTCGGTGAAAATCGGTGTCAGAATAATCTTTTCGATATTTTCAATAGCAACTTTTGTACCTTTTCATATCGAGGTGCGTGTTTTTCTTCAGTTAGGTTTAAATTTCGCTTACTGAATGTTGAATATGGCGGTCTCTGAAGTCAATAACAATTGACCTTGATCAAATAATCATTGCCTTTTATTCTTTGGGTTTGCTCATCTCACAATCGTCTTACTGTTCACTACACTATATCGTACTTTGTTTCCACCACCGAGACTATAACGGCCCGCCAGTTTCCATCAAGGCACGCAAGCGAACTGATCAATTACTTGTTGACAGGCGGAAACCAGGTCAAAACAGAAGTAAATCAAACTAAAGCTGTTAGTACATATATTTCCTAATCATCATATCCACAAATGTATGTATGTCGTCCCAAACATATTAGAAAAATTAAACAATATCGATTGAATCAAATTACATCGCTATTGATTAATTGATTTAGAAATTAACAAACACAGCCACTTGAAGACTGATTCTCGGAGCAGATCTCGACAGTGACAACAACGAAACTATAAACAAACCAAAAGCAGCGAACTCACCTGCGGCACTTGAGTGCTCTTGCCGGAACCGGTTTCACCGACCAGCACCAGCGTCTGGTAGCGCTCGAGGCAGTAAAGGATTTGGTCACGATACTGCCGTATCGGAAGACGTTCACGCTGGGCTACTAGGTTAAGCGAATGGTGTGCGTTGAACACGAACGAGGTTACGTGATCATCGGTCGGGGCAGCGTCACGTTCTGATGAGAATGATTCGTCATCTGGAAGAAATGCAGGAGAAACGGAACGGTTTCGGTGATTGGTTTTCACAGACAGACAAGTATCTAATGTGCTGGCGTGTGCGTGTTTGTGTTGACACAATGATAACTATTACCTCAAGTGCCACAAAATAAACAGAAGCCATACCGTTCGAGTGTCAATTGGATGGTACATTCTATCCCAAAAGGTACGACAACAGTGGGTTATTACAGTGATAAGAATTAGTGTGAAAAAAATGCACATGATCGTTATTTCAATAACTATAACAAAATTAAAATTTACTTCCTAACACACAAAACTCTTTGGGTTTCAGTAACCTGTCCATATGTTAAATCAACACAACATGAAACATTTTCAAGAACATGATTTTTGCGGGGAAATTAAAAGGGACCGCTGCACAACATATTCTACTAACAAAAACTGTGTTTCTAACAGGCGCCTAAATTCTATGTTGAATATTCAAACCTGCGTTCAAGGTTGAATCAAATCAGAATATTCAATTAAAACATTTTCCTTCACTAGCGCGCGATCGATTCGTGACCGAAGTGCACAATAATTTCTTGTACGAAGTCGTTGCCCCGGCACGACAATTCCACGTATCAACTGATGGAGCCTGACGGTAAAGCAGGAAATAGCGTATAGTGTGCCATCCACAAACACGCTTTCAAATACCGCATCATTCGATGTGGACGCGTTTTGATCACAAACACACTGTGTCAATGCAAACAATATGGTCCAAATGCTGTGCTAAGCTTTTAGTTGAATCGAAACGCAATTTTCCTTAGTTCAATTAGGACATGTCAGGCTTTCATTGTTCGTCTTATGGACGAGCTGTTATAGACAAAAAGTAATATTATATAATATGTAACATACTTATAATTTATTTCACTTGTTTTGTCCATCGTACTGAAGCGTAGCTACACTGTGCATCCGTACAAGTAGAGAGGCAGTAATTGAGCGCGATACCAGTGATAATGGATTTCACAGGAGAAAATGTTATCTTGGTAGGCTGGTTGATAGGCTAGTTTTTATTCTATTCATTCGATTCTGTGTGCGTGCAATCCTGTGTGCCATGACGAGTTAATATGCATGAATTATTGATTGATTAACAAATTGTCGAATAATTGATGTTTTACTCAACCTTTTGCTGAATATACCTTCCTAAGCAGCAGGTTATCTGATTTGGAAACTTGTAAAATGTGCGTCGAATCCGAACAAAACTCAGAGAAAGTAAACAAGATGAGTCGCAGATATGACACACGACTTTTGACTCGAAAATGGTTTGCTGTTCTCATTGTTTGGTCATTCTCATTGCGATGCTAACTAATGAGTTTTAATTCGAGTTTTCTTGATATAAACTTGTAACGCGTTCGAGCTATATACCTATATTTGAAACATATGAGGTAGAGTAAAATCAAGCATAAACTTACCCGGTTTCAAGAACTTTGGAAATCTCGAGCTCATAATCCAAAGCACCGAGCTCACTGCTGGTTTTGTACTACTCTGTTAAATTTTTAGTCGAGAAAATTCACAATGATGTTCTTTCTATAATATAAGTATCCGCTACGGGTAAAATTTAAATGTTTACTGTTCACCCTATCGTCAGACTGTTGTAGTTTCCGCTGTAACTGGAGCAATCATCGAACATTTTCTCTGACCTCGAAAGTCAACATTGAACAAACGCGCTTATTTTGTTTTTATACGCAGCTACATCAATTGTATCGAATCCATGCCATTTGTTTTGTTTCATACACCATCAGTCAGATACTGCGAGAAAAGGGATGAACAAAGAACGGAGAAAAAAAAACTGCAAGCGATGATATCATACTACAATCACGTTCGCCTGTTAGATGTACAAGTCGACGAACGGTTCTAGTAGTTTTTCAGGGTTATTACACTTCCACAGGACAGCAATCCACTTCTAATGCCAATAACAGTGCCCCAGCTGCGGAATGTCTGGAAATTGTAGAGCTTCCCCTAAGTAGAAGGTCGCGCTACGACACACTTTGGTTACACACTATGCCGCTCTAAATTTAGATATTTTTTGAAGCGACAAGAACAACAAATTTGTACATTTTCCTTCATGCGAGTATTGTCATTAGAGATTGAGTTTGTTTCTCCACAGCAAACAGCAGAAACGATGAATTCGCGTTAGTTTTATTTTCCCAACACTTCCAACGCAAATACAATCAAAACATATTTCATACAATCAGTAGTAGGAATTGTTACCACATTTACAATGAACTATACTAAAAATTTTCTAAGTTTATCAACTAAAAACTAATCTGTGTAAATACATGGACGCCAAAGAAACCGAAAGCAAAAGTAACTATCTTCCAACACGAACAACGATTATCCGCGAACTACTTGGAATACTTGGATGATTTACTTCGTTCTTCTGCAGCGTTGCCAGGTTGCCAGATTTGTCTGGAAAATAACAAATATTTCTCGTTTCGAGAGACACTCAAACCACAAACGAATTTCCAGACATGACAGTCACGATCTTTTTTTGGCGCACATCTACGGTCCTCCGTGAAACTGGCACCAATGGTGATAAATTGGTTGCACTGCTGAGTTCCCATCATCGCATTCATAATGCAAATGTCAAACCGTGAGAACCCTTTCGATACGTTAGCTCATTTGTATATATTGAGATTTCATGGCACACTTTGGTCGAAATGATAACAATGCAATTAATCACGCGCTCCGCCAAGCGGTGAGTGCGGTCATTTCAGAAGGTACCGGGAACGGACCAGATTTTTATTTAATATTTGTAAGCACATACATGTCTTTATTATTTGTCTTTGCTCAAACTAACCAGATCTTTGCCAGAATTTCCGAATTTTCCCAGATTTTCCAAATTTTCCTAGATTTTGTCAGATATCGCTAGATCTTTACGGTTTTGCCCTCTATACGATAAGTGGGGAGACCTTTTTTTTTGCTCATTGAAAATGAAGCCCGGCAAAGATTTCCTTGACTCAAACAAATCCAGATAATTAATGTTTGAGTTTTGACAGATTTTTGAAAAGAATAACCTGGCAACTCTGTTCCCCTGTTTTCATAAGGGTGGCTAGTTTGGACTTTTATATAAAGCAACCAAGAATTCTTGATGTTGATTTTTCATTAGAGCGTATAAGCAAGTTACAGTTTCTCTTTAATCACTCTCTCTTTCGATTATTGAGATGTGATTAAAAAGAGTTTCTTTGATTTCACTACTCTGTTTGAAAGTCGAAAGTTTAGGGTATCATTTTATGGAACGAGTTGAGTGATAAACGTGGAAACCGCTTGGTAATAAAATTAATAGAAGAGAGACTAATGTTAGTTATGGTTGGCCCATAGCTATATGTATGATACACTCAGGCAAATTGAGTAGTGAAAATCATAAGAAAAATCTTATGATGCATCGAAAGTCACCATTTCATAAGATTAATATACCTCTGCATTATACATATCATCGATCACTATTATAGTTTTCATACGAACAACTTCTGAATTCCACAGTATATGAGAGAAGTTATGTTTGTCATAGAAATTTCGCACAATGTTCCTAAAAATTTCGCATGAATTTCGTTAGGCGTTTTGTTGGAATCCCAATTTTCGTGACTTCATAAGGCGGACTTATGATTTGCGTACAATATTCTTGTGGTTAAAAACCATACGATATTATGAAATTAAAAATATTTTTTGCTGAGTGTAGGAGCAAAAATAGATTTAAATACACGTGGAATTAAATAAACTGATAACTCAGTTATATTCAATCATGGATATTTCTGGTCACACTGTTTCGTCGTGGTGAGCAGAGATGCCAGATATTTTCATAGGAAATCTGAATTACTCTTCATAAAAAATCTGTATTTATCTGTGTTCACTAATAAAATTAAATTTCAACAATAAAATGATGTTAAAAGATGTTATTCCAACACATTATGGCTGTAGAATGGTAGGTTCAATGAGACCAAGACTTTGATTCTCGTCACTGCAATCAAATATTAATTGATTGCTCATACGAAAAAGTTTTTATTTTGCTTTTTGGGAGATTCGTATTAAATTTAGGAAATCTGTATAAAATCTGTATGCGTATGTAAAAATCTGTATAATACAGATAAATCTGTATAAATGGCATCTCTGGTGGTGAGTGTTCGCCTGACTTCATGAGATTGTCAAATTTTAACCCATGAGGCGCTTCACGAAAAATAGTACCCAGCAGAGATGCCAGGTCTGCAGATTTGTCTGTAAATTTGCAGATTTGGGGTATAGTGCTGCAGACATTTTTTGTTGTGCAGACTTTTACAGACTTTTAAAATTTTGCAGACTTTTGCAGACTTTTGAATTTCTCGCAGACTTTCGGCTATGTTTACAGACTTTTGAAATTTCCGCGACTTTTTTTTTTGCTCGCCAAGTCAGTTTTGCGTGTCATACTTTATAGAGAAATTGCTGCCAGCAAGACATACTTGCTGACTGCAGTTTTTTTTTAAATTTACAGATCCTTCCTGCAGATATTTGAAATTTTTACCTGGCATCTCTGGGTGCTACAGAAACAAGAAATTGTTATTGAAATGAAACCTGCTCTTATTTAAAATAATACGTGAAATAATGAGTGATGTAGAGGATCCAGTAGAGCAGATGCTAAAGCGAACAGGTTGTATAGACCTTCATTACAAAGTACAGGTAAATAATATTATAAATAAGCAGTACATTTTAATAAGTAATACAGCCGAGATTGGAAAAATTATACAATAATAATTGAATAAGCAATTAAAAAAAAATTATCTGCATATTTTATATCAAACTAAGCAAATCACCATAGTTTGCCATTGGATCAGAAGCCAATACCAAACGATCTGAAATAATTTGATATTTTTCCAGGAGTGCATTGCTGAAACCGGCGATTGGCGTAAGTGTCAGGAAGTGGTGAAACAGTTCAAGACTTGTATGCAGGGTTATACGGAAAGGCAGAGGCAAAAATACGAAAAGTGATGTCGGTAGAATGAACTTTCTAAAAACGCTGGCATCATCCGTTGGTGGTCCCATGAAGATGGTTTTAGTCGTGCGATCAGACTTAGGATTAAGTAAAGGAAAAATCGCCTCCCAATGTGCACATGCTGCCATCATGTGCTATATCCGGTCGACCAACGTTAACGAAGCAAAGTTGCAAAACTGGCTGCTGCAGGGTCAACCGAAAATTGTTGTCAAAATTGAAAACTTGTCAGAATTTGAAAAACTTGCTGCTCTGGCGCGACAAAAATCGGTTGTTGCAGAGATTGTGAGGGACGCTGGACGAACACAAGTTCAGAGTGGAACGGAAACTGTACTAGGGCTTGGTCCGGATGTGAGTGAACTAATGGATCCTTTAGTAGAACACTTAAAGTTGTTATAGTTTGTCAATTAAAAAAATAATGCAATGATGTAGTCAATATGTTAGTCTTCTATTAAGTGAATATATGAATATAAAACTGATGTATTTTTGCTTGTATTATATAAATAGTTAATACACAATGATATGGCAAAGCTGAGAAATATAAGTCGGAACAAGGATGTTTAATTTGTGCATTGTCTGCAATTTGAATTTATAAACAAAAAAAAGTATTCGTTAAGCAAAGTCAAAATCTTTGTATAGTTTGTTAATCTAACTTTTTTATATTAGAAATTTCCCAATTAATCGAAAAATATGGACTTCGTTGTTCGCGCCGGAAGGTATATAGCTTCTTTATCCAGCGTGAATTGCGCCGTAAATATCGGGGCCGTTTTGAACCAAAAACTGATACGATGCGTCAGTGTCATTTTTATATACGGACCTGCAGCAGGTCGTAAATAACCTAAACCATGCCCACGATGCTCAAATGACATGCTTTGGTTTATACTTGCTCAAAAACTATCACTCTCATTCTTGTTTACGTCCGTTCGTATGGGTAAACATGCATGCTATTAAATGCATGATTTTACCAATGTAATAAATATGTACACTATCGAAAACACGACAAAATTGCAAGAAAATTGCAACATATTTTTCGCAGATACTACTGATAGGACTGCTATTTTAAATGCTTTTTTTACGATGCTTCTTTTGCAAAGGAATCGCGTTCGTACACATTCGAGTGAAAACAAGAATGACTTGTACGCATTCGTTCGAAAGCATGTGTTCGTCGAATAGTCGATACGGACGTAAGCAAGCATGATGATACAAAATCAACGAAAAAAGTACAGGTGTGTAATGTCAGAGACATAACTGGATGTCGTGAATATGAATAAAACTGACACTCTTTCTTTATACTTCCGAATATAAATTAGTTGATCGATTGTGTGAATTGTGCAAGTTTTGCCCTATTACACTTAGTATTTTGCTCCAATGCAAACGACCACAAACAGGATGATGTAATTGTTCTTCTTCGAAGGGAAACTTGATCTGCGAAGTCCAAAATGAGAGCACGACCTGAGCGTATGAGGTTTGATACCACTCAAAAGGTCTGCTCTCATTATTGACGACTGCTCCACCTGACGACTGAAGTCCAAATGAAAGCATTGCCGACTGTTCCACCTGACGACTGAAGTCCAAATGAAAGCCCGACCTGAGCGTTTGAGGTTTGATACCACGCAAAAGGTCTGCTCTCATTATTGACGACTGCTCCACCTGACGACCGAAGTCCAAATCAAAGCATTGCCGACTGCTCCTGACCTGACGATTGAAGTCCAAATAAAAGCACGACCTAAGCGTTTGAAGCTTTATACCACGCCAAAGGTCTGCTTTCATTGCCAACTGCTCCACCGGACGACTGAGGTCCAAATGAGAGTTGCGACTAGGGATATCGTAATATCAATCGATTGATCGAACAATCTATAAATAACCCAGATAATCGAGTATTTTTTAATCGAATAGTTTGAAAAATTAAATGAGAATAATCGAGTAATCGATTAATAATCCAGATAATCGATTAAAGTTTAATCGAATAGTTTGAAAATTATACTCGATTATTGAATAATCGAATAATTAAAAAAACCCGACTTCTCTAGTTGCGAACCGAGCGTTTGAGGTTTTAAACCACTCAGAAGGTGCACTCTCCGAAGCTGCTGGTTGATTAAATCATTCGCACGACGTCTGCTTCCATCCAACGCACATGAAGAAATCACGCGTTTTTCTAGAACGGCTAATAAGCCAACTGTGTACTTCCACTTTCGAAAGAAATTGCAAGCGAGCTATGAATAATAGAGTATTAAATTTAACACCAAACGAAAGAGAAAAGTTTTCTCTTTCGTCGGGTGTTAAAATTAATACTCTATCTTATTATTAGTTTATTAGCCGTTCTCAAAAAAAGTGAAATGATAGATTTTCGACCACGGTTTCCCGCAGTCAGTTGAAGATATGTGCCTGACTACCTCAAAATCATCGTCCTTGCGCGAAAAAGCCAAGCAAAAGTAAAGAGCTTTCCGTGTTGTTTTCAAAGTTGGAGAAAACTTAATTTTTGAATTGTTTGAGGTTATCTCACACTGTTCAAAATATTACCCTAAATTCCTGATCATATTTTTGATGAAATGGTGAAAGAATTATGTTGCTTCCGTTAATACAAGTCGAGAAATTCACGATTAATTTCTGCCCATTCTTCCATATGGTTAATTTTGAAAAGGCACCCCATAGTAAAGTAAGTCGTATTCACGACAAAAAACAAGTCAAATAACAAATGATATCAAAGATTTTTAATTACAACTCAAATCAGTACCAGAACAGATAGTTTAAAGTTGGATGGGCGTTGTTTTTATGCATGTACGATGTTTAAAAGTGTGATTGATTCGAACGTAAACGGGAATACGAATTTGATATACTCTAAAAACCAGCTATAAGGGCTGAGGACAGTACGTTGAAGACGTAAGTTTTTTACTATTATCCCGTTAAATTTTAAATTAAATTTTCCTGAAAACGGTGATGAATATCGAAAAATCCACCTTTAAAATTGCCTCATTCGATGATATTGGTACTAAACACATAGACGCAAAGCGAATTTAGAGAGTCACGTGGTCGATTCAAAATCTATACGCGACCCGCTGTCCTCAGGCCATAACGGTTGAATTGCTTGATGTCTTCAGAATAGTTACTCAGTATAGTATGAAGATTCTTTTTTAATGACAACCCATGCTCTGATGAATAATGTTGTGTTTTTAATTTTCTGAATAAATTCCGGGAACTTTTTGATCAAGGTAGTAATCGGAGAGAAATAGAAAATGATAGAAAGAAATCAATCATGTAAATCAATGTTTTATTAATTGCATGAAATGGTGACGTCCATGTCTCCTAGATAAAAAGTTACTAAACCTAAAGGCAGACCAGTAAGCAGGTTTAACCCCCTCCCCCCATGGAAGATTTTTCAATATTAAGTTCCATGAACAATTGAGTACTTATTATATAAAAGTGCAAATAACTTGACTTTTCTTTTAAATTTTCGCGCCTTTTCCACCTTTTTACCCCTCTTCTTCCCTTGAATCCACACTCCCTCTCTTGAACCCATGTATAGAAAACTATTTTTCTGTCTCTGCCACCTTGGCATCACTGCGCGTAGCTCTAAATGTACACCCAAACCTCCATTTACGTAACTTATACACCGAAACCTCCATTTACGAACTAAACGGGGGTTCGTAAAAAGAGGTAGTTCGTAAAAAAAGTTTACGTTATTTGGGATTTGGTTCGTAAAAAAAGTTTACGTTATTTGGGATTTGGTTCGTAAAAAAAGTTTACGTTATTTGGGATTTGGTTCGTAAAAAAAGTTTTGTGTGATTATTGTGGAAACCGCGCATCATATGTTTATTTTCGGAACGGATGTGAAGAGTAAGTGCAAGAAAATGATGTTTGGGTTCGTTTCAAAATCCAAGATGGCGGCTTCCGGTTTATTGAGATTGCCTAAAACCCCTAACAATATGGGTATCTTCGGAACGGAATTGATGAGTAGATGTCAGAAAACGATGTTTGAGGTAGTTTTGAAATTCAAGATGGCGACTTCCGGTTTGTTGATATTTCTTGAAAACCCTTGCAATATGGGTATTTTCGGAACGGAATTGATGAGTAGATGTCAGAAAACGTTGTTTGAGGTGGTTTTGAAATTCAAGATGGCGACTTCCGGTTTATTGATATTCCTTGAAAACCCTTGCAATATGGGTATTGTCGGAACGGGGTTAATGAGTATGTATCAGAAAACGATGTTTGAGGTAGTTTTGAAATTCAAGATGGCGACTTCCGGTTTGTTGATATTCCTTGAAAACCCTTGCAATATGGGTATTTTCGGAACGGAATTGATGAGTAGATGTCTGAAAACGATGTTTGAGGTAGTTTTGAAATTCAAGATGGCGACTTCCGGTTTGTTGATATTTCTTGAAAACCCTTGCAATATGGGTATTTTCGGAACGGAATTGATGAGTAGATGTCAGAAAACGTTGTTTGAGGTGGTTTTGAAATTCAAGATGGCGACTTCCGGTTTATTGATATTCCTTGAAAACCCTAGCAATATGGGTATTTTCGGAACGGGGTTAATGAGTAGATATCAGAAAACGATTTTTGAGGTAGTTTTGAAATTCAAGATGGCGACTTCCGGTTTGTTGATATTCCTTCAAAACACTTGCAATATGGGTATTTTCGGAACGGGGTTAATGAGTAGATATCAGAAAACGATTTTTGAGGTAGTTTTGAAATTCAAGGTGGCGACGGTTTGTTGATATTCCTTGAAAACCCTTGCATTATGGGTATTTTCGTAACGGAATTGATGAGTAGATGTCAGAAAACGATGTTTGAAGTAGTTTTGAAATTCAAGATGGCTACTTCCGGTTTGTTGATATTCCTTGAAAACCCTTACAATATGGGTATTTTTTAAACGGGGTTAATGAGTAGATGTCGGAAAATGATGTTTGAAGTGGTTCTGAAATCCAAGATGGCTACTTCCGGTTTGTTGATATTCCTTGAAAACCCTTACAATATGGATATTTTCGGAACGGGATTGATGAGTAGATATCAGAAAACGATGTTTGAGGTGGTTCTGACATCCAATATGGTGTCATCCGGTTTCTTGATATTCCTTGAAAACCCTTACATAATGGGTATTTTCAGAACGGGATTGATGAGTAGATGTCAGAAAACAATGTTTGAGGTGGTTCTTAGTTCCAAGATGGCAACTTCCGGTTTCTTGATATTCCTTGAAAACCCATACAATATGGGTATTTTCGGAACGGGATTGATGATTAGTTGTCAGAACACGATGTTTGAGGTGGTTCTTGAATCCAAGATGGTAACTTCCGATTTGTTGATATTCCTTGAAACCCCTTACAATACCCATATTGTAAAAAGAAAGAGATTTAAAAGTAGACGTCGGAAAATTATATATGAGGTGGTCTTGAAATACAAAACAGTGACTTCCGGTTGATTATTATCTTTTGAAAGTTTTTGCCATTTTCCTTTAACTCTTTATTCCTTTAAAACACTATACCGTTCCGAAAATACCCATATTGTATGGGTTTTCAAGGAATATCAACAAACCGGAGGTCGCCATATTGGATTTCAGAACCACCTCAAACATCATTTTCGGACATCTACTCATTAACCCCGTTCCGAAAATACCCATATCGTAAGGGTTTTCGAGGAATATTAACAAACCGGAAGTCGCCATCTTGAATTTCAAAACTACCTCAAACATCGTTTTCTGACATCTACTCATCAATTCCGTTCCGAAAATATCCATATTGTATGGGTTTTCAAGGAATATCAACACACCGGAAGTCGCCATCTTGGATTTGAGAACCACTTCAAACATAATTTTCCGACATCTACTCATCAATTCCGTTCAGAAAATACCCATATTGCAAGGGTTTTCAAGGAATATCAACACACCGGAAGTCGCCATCTTGGATTTGAGAACCACTTCAAACATAATTTTCCGACATCTTCTCATCAATTCCGTTCCGAAAATACCCATATTGCAAGGGTTTTCAAGGAATATCGATAAACCGGAAGTCGACATCTTGGATTTCAGAACCACCTCAAACATCATTTTCCGACATCTACTCATTAACCCCGTTCCGGAAATACCCATATTATATAGGTTTTCAAAGAATATCAACAAACCGGAAGTCGCCATCTTGAATTTCAAAACTACCTCAAACATCGTTTTCTGACATCTACTCATCAATTCCGTTCCGAAAATACCCATATTGTATGGGTTTTCAAGGAATATCAATCAACCGGAAGTCGCCATCTTGGATTTCCAAAATATGTCAAACATCATTTTCCGGAATCTACTCCTTAAACCCGTTCCAAAAATACCAATATTGTAGTAGTTTCCATGGAGTCGGAAATCACTTTCGATGAATGACAAAACCTCTTTTTACGAAGTAGGTTCGTAAAAAAAGTTTACGTTATTTGGGATTTGGTTCGTAAAAAAAGTTTACGTTATTTGGGATTTGGTTCGTAAAAAGAGGTTACGTATAAAAAGTGTTCGTAAACGGAGGTTTGGGTGTATATGTATATATGTATTAATATACGTACGCATGTGTGCAAATATTTGTATTTCTTAATACATATAAATATTGGTGAAGTAAAAGCGATCATTCATATGTATAAATATATACATATATATGCAGACATGTGAGTGTGTAAGCATACATACATACATATATAAGGTACGTAAATGGAGGTTTGAGTGTACAAAGTTGCTGACTTTTATCAGACCCTGTCAGCTTGGAGTGAAATCAATATTCAGCTAAGCAACGCCATCGCACGGCATCACATTCAACATGTTAATTGCATAGGTGCGCAGTGCTGCTATTATGGCGCGCACATTTCTCTCCCCTTTGTCTATGTACGAGATTCGATACGGACTCGCCTGAGAGCGCCATGCTCGCAAAAAAGGATACTGCCTCAAATTATTCGAGAAATGTGAGAGCTGGATATATTGTCTTATGATGTCTTTGCTTTTATTCAAATCCGGAATTACAGGAGGATTATTCTACAAGAGTTTCACACTGTTATTAAGAATGGAGATGCAAGACGCAAAAAGCAATCAAAAATCTGTTACAATTCGTAGGCCATGTTAGTTGTTGTTCATACGAACCGACTTCGGCTATATCGGTAACGAGTGAAAATCCGTTAAAAATCACCGTTGCGTACGACTTCGCACGCATGAATTACCATTGTATGAAAGCTCAAACGAAAGAGCCGATAAACGACTGCTGGGTTGCTCGAAGCGCTTCTATAGGCAAATTGCTACTTCACCAAACTACCGTTAATTTTTTTACACACATTGGAATCTCTATTCGGATGTCTGATCTCTGTGGTAATAGATGTCAGAGCACGACAAATATGAGATACATCGCTAGGTGGTTTAAAAATGTATACAAATGCTTATTTAGGCTTACCGTGCTAATTCCAACCCATAACTTGGATGCAATAAAACAACTATATTGTTTTGCTATGAAATTTTGAGATAAACAAAGTTAAACATAAATTGTGTTTACGTTAAAAGCAATACATATCTTAAAAATTTAAAGCACAAATAGTTACACGGATTTAAAATGAATAACCAAATTTTGAAAACTTGCGCATTTTGAAATTTTGTTTATTCTAGGAGATTTCAAAAACCGTGTCATCTGTTATTCAGTCAAACTATCTAAACGACAAAGAGACTATATAAATCACTAACGTCTTGACTAGGTGAACGCTAAGAAAAAATGTGAAGAGAAGTTTGAGTTCTACCTCTGCGAAATATGTTTTAGCAAATTTTGTGGTGTTAGGTAATTTTTTAATTTTTTGGTGGTTGTTCAAAGTGAAAGCTACGATTTTTCACGAAAAAATCGGCCATTTTGTATCTGTTAAACCTTCCCAAAGTAACAAACACCGAAAAAGAAAAAGTTGGGGTCTGTTTTTTTATATGTAGAAAGTGTGTGCAAAATTTGAAAAAAATATTGGTGCGGTAGTTTTTGAATGACGATGGACATGGACTTTCAAAACCTACTCTCGAGTAAAACGCGTTTTAAGTTTTTTGTCTATGAAATCAATTAATTACTCCAAGGAACCCGTAGGGTCCAACATTTTCAAAAAGTCATATATTTTCTTTTATAATTTATTATAATGGAACATTTCACGAATGTTTTGTCAAGTTTTGAAGTCAATCGAAGTAGAAATCTTGGGTCTGTGCGCCAAGTTCTTGCTTCTTCGCAGAATGAGATAGCCATAGATAAAGGTCCATAACCTCCAGAGTATGATTCCAATAGGCTTGAAAATTTCACAGAATATGCTTGAAATATTTTACTATAAGTAAATATAAACAAAATAATAAATGATTTTTCACAAGTGTTAGACCCTACCCGTCCCTAAACAGAAAAAAAACCAGTAGTGGTCATGTTTCACTTCGTGAATCTCGTGTCACTTAAAATGCTTTTCATAACCAAAAACCTGTTTTAATCCATCCAATGGTGTAATGGTGCCTTTCTTATCAAAATTTCACGAGAAATCGATGTAGGTTTCATATTGAATATTTTGGATTACTCTTTCCAAAACCGGAATCGGAAGACTGTCTTAGTTGCAGTAAGTTTTTAGGGCCACTAAATAGCCAGGCCTACAAGGTCGAATAGTTTTACAATATGCTTCGAAAATCTCGTACTTTTGTATATCGTCAACTATATGAAGGTTAGACTGTCGGATCCGGACAAAATTCAAACTCAGCTTATTTTGGTTGGACGCATCACCTTGTAATTCCGGAACCGGTAGTCAGATTCTACCTTTCAATTGAACCTAAGATTGTAAAATCGCTCAAGCCATTACTGAGAAAAGTGAGTTCGTTTCACTCTAAAGCTATCACTATTTCCGATGCTTCCGGAACCGGATTTGAATCTAAGTTTGTAGCCGAACCCGACCCGACTCTACATTCGGATTTCAACACGCTGATCAGCAAAGGACTACAGCCAACAATCCGTTTATGTACTGAAGACTACAAAATAACTGTTCCGGCATTGAACCACTACAAAGCAGTGGAATGTTACCTGAAGCAGACAAAAGCGGAATACTTCACACACGATATTGCCGCCAATATCCTATGAAGGTTGTACTTCGAGGACTACCCGACATGATGGAAGCCGAACTAAAGCAGGCACTGTCGGAGGCTGGACTAAAGCCTGTGATGGTGTTTAAAATGAAACGACATAACACGGACAAAAAGTTTCGAGATTTTATAAACTTGGTTCGTCTGGCAAAGGGCTCTATCACCATGAGTCAACTGAAAACGATAAAATCGTTATTCCATATAGTCATCGAATGGCAAAAGTATAAACCGGTACATCGGGATGTCACACAGTGCTTGAACTGTTTGAACTACGGCCATGGAGCGAGGAATTGCCACATGAAAAGTCGGTACGGGAAATGTGCCGAATCACACAATACCAACGATTACCTACTAGATGACATCGTGAACTGTGATGGCGACCATCCATCTACTAACAAATCGTGTCCCAAACGTGCTGAGTTCACAGAAACTCGACAACAGGCGTCTCGTAAACAATCAACGAAGGATGAAACTAATTTCCCACGGCTCCAACCGAAGAGGGATATTCCAAATTTGCCGCCACTTCCTCACAGCATTCCAAAAGATTCAGCCGTTGGATCATAAAAATATCACAATCACAATGCAATAATCAACCAAATATCACAATCACAATGCAATAATCAACCACAAGCAAAGGATGACTCTGGTGACTTATTCTCTGCTGAACAACTGATCGTCATTTTTGAAACAATGACAACAAAACTACGAAACTGCAGAACGCGGTTAGATCAAATCAACGCCTTTGGCAAATTCATCATCGAATATGCAATATAATATGTTGGTTGTAGTGAATTGGAATGCTTGCTCACTTAGGAGCAAAACTGCTGAATTAATCGACTTTCTTCAAGAGAAGAATGTCGATTTTGCTATTTTAATTGAAACTCATCTTAAACCTGAAATTTCTATTTTTATTTCCAATTACAGGTTTCACAGGCTCGACAGGACAACTACCAGAGGAGAGGGAGTTGCCATTGCTTCTGTCAACCTTTAAATTGCAACTTATAGAAGCCATCGGAATTGAGATTACAACGACGATGGGACCCATCATCATCATTGCAGCGTACTGCCCCAAACAAACCAATCTTCGAGATGGTACGTGTGAATCATTTAAGCGAGATCTGGCTATGCTCACTCGACGACAGAACAAATTAATCATTGCTGGAGACCTGAACGCACGGCATGAGCTGTGGGGAAACGAAAGACAGAATCGAAACGGATTCGTACTTGCCGAAGATTACGAAGCTGGACAATCCAACATCCTCGCTCCGGATCAACCAACGCGATTTTCCAGATCGGGAGTTCATTCCATTTTGGATATATTCATCAGCAACATCGCCATAGACAGCTCTCCGGTTGTCTTCAACGAGCTCTCTTCCGACCACTTTCCAGTAATATTGACGTTGGGATCTTCACCAGAAACAGTGCCTATTCCTCGGAGGAACTATTATCGCACCGACTGGGTCCAATTTCAACAAATCGCCGACCAACTTATTAATATCGATTTGCCACTAGATTCCCCGATGGAAATCGATGCGACCCTATCTTCCTTCCAGCATTCAATCACAGTCGCTCGTGATAGGACGGTTCCAGTACAACATATGCCGAGTTCTTCTTTTCAAATCGACAATGTCACCAAGAAACTCATCCGACTTCGAAATATCTACCGGAGGCAGTATCAACGAACTGGTATCCTAGATAAGAAGACTTCTTATAACAACTTAACTAGGATAATCCAGGAAAGGATATCTGAGCTTCGCAACAGGAACTTCCAGAAAAAGCTTCGAAAAATTCTTCCACATTCAAAGCCCTTCTGGTCCTTAACGAAGGTGCTTAAGAAAAAACCGAAGCCTATTCCTCCTCTGATGTCACCCCAGGACGCAGCTGAAGGAATACCTTTAATCACACCAGTAGAGAAGGCAAATGCACTAGGCCAGCAGTTTGTGTGTTCTCACAATTTAGGACATTGTTAGTCCACATGAAAGAGCCGTTGCCGATAGCGTAGCTGAGGTTAACCAATCAGACAGCTTGGTTCCTGAGGAAAGTAGAGTCGAATTGGCTGATGGCTATTGTGAAAAAATCCAAAAATTTGATGGCCCCCGGTTTCGACAACACATTCAACATTGAGCTGAAACATTTGAGTATTCGCTCATTTGTTTTCTTAGCTAAAGTTTTTAACAGGTGCTGGTAGCTTGATTACTTCACTTTAAAGTTTACTAAAGTTATCCCAGTTTTCAAACCAGGAAAAGATCCTTCCTTTTCCAAGAGCTATCGGCATCATCTACCCCGCAATTAAATACGCAGTCCCTGTTTGGCGGGGCTGCGCACGAACACACAAACTTAGGCTTCAGCGAATTCAAAGTAGGATCTTGAAGATGATTCTAAATCTACCCCCTTGGACAAGGACTAGTGAAGCCTCCCTGGATATACTAGAACAAAAATTCGAACAATACTGAACGAAATTTGAAGAGAGGTGCTCAATCTCTGTAATACAAATAATTCAAAATTTGTACGTATTAGGTTAGGGATAGTCATAAGTAGGTAGATATTTTATAATTAATTAAAATAAATATTATGAGTAAACATTAGTATGTAAAACAAGAGTAACTAAAACACCTATTATTAATAACGAATCGTATGAACAACAAAGATGAAAGGCCAAAGGGCCAAAACACTTGTACTGTAAAATGTGGATGTAATACACAAAAATAAGATTAATAAACAGATATTTATGCAAAAAAAAAACAAATATCCGAAACCCAAACATCTTTAGTATATGTCGGCTCAAATCGGTTCAAATGTCGGCTTTTACAGTGATTGTAGAACCGTTCTATATGAGTAAGGAAAACCGTTTTTACGGAAATTTGATCGTCAAATTGGTAATCTGTTTTTTGTTTGCCTACAGAAAATATACATACAATACTTTCATGCAGTTTACAATTGTATGTTTATTAGATTAATTTGTATTGCAATTCTATGCATTATAACCCGGCCCATTACTGACGAACGAACGTAGATCGAACATATGATCCGTCGTTCTCTGTTACAAACATGAAAGTAAATATTCAATTGAATTTTCCGCCATTAGCGTTCTATGCGACGCCAACGCATACGGCTATTCATCGTTTCACTATCAGGGCCATTATTGGACTCATTTGTATATCTAGAACTTCGCTGCTCTCGACTGATGGAACACGCTACTAACGAGTAGTGCTGTCAACATGTGTACATCCTTTTCTCTGTCTCTGTGTGGCAACGCAATCCGACACACGACGTAATCAGCTTCAGTATAGCGGGTATTGTGGTGTTTAAATATGCTATACTACTGCGCATTGAACTGAGCCCGGAGGACCGGCTGCGCTCCACGACTTCAGTTTTAGTACCAGTCTTGAATCCGAATCAGTTCGGAACGGTTTATTACAGCGATAGTGAGTTCTGGGTGTTTGGACTGATCCGACGTCAAGTTACATTTGTTGCTACAGTTATTTCCAAATCGTTACTCGAAATTGAACTATTAGTGTTTGATAAGCGCACGACAAGTGCAAATTGATCTGTGCTGTGTTCGGTGATAATACGGACTGATTAGTGTAAAATGTGATAACAAAACCACAGTAAACGAATTGTCTCAAGTAGGTATATTTGCCGCAGGCGCAGTCTGATTTCTGTTGTTGTAAGCTTTCGGTCATTTCCCTTTACATGACCTATCTTATATTTAATTAAGTATTTCCCTCTCGCGATTCTCATAAATTGACTTGTCGAAGGAGAACAGAAATAAAAAAAACACAGTGTTTTGTGTTGTCGTGTGCGGATCACTCATGCGGGCCTCTGGTGAAATAACCAAAACAGTCTACACGAAGACAAGTGTTGTGGGTTGTCTGCCTTGTCTAAAACTCCGCTTCTATCAAGGGCATATACGGGGTTCCGATCATAATGTGAGCCGAAACTCGATACTGTTACATGGATCGAACAAAGCTACACCAACAGTTACTTCGTTCGAAATAGTGAATAATCGTTCTCTAAGCGAGTAATGAGCAATTGAAATATAAGTTCCCTTTAAAAAGCGTATATATTTATTTCCGTTTTCTTTTCAATAGAAGTTGAAATAATTTATTCCAACTGACCTCAGTTTAGTGTCTACAAATTATACGGAAAAATCAAGTCACACTAGGAGACCCCGTGAATTGAATGCCATGCATTTGAGGTTCCGTAAAGTAAATTTGATTTCATTTGCATTTACAATTCAAAACGATGAGAAGTAAAGCTCTAGTGGATCGCGACCAGTATCTGTAATTGTGGTTTGTGTACAACAAATATAGTACGTACTGTATACAGTATCGTAGTATCCTTCAAAATTCTTTGAAATTATGTATTTGTGGTTACTATATGTTGGAATAATCTTATGTGTTTGTTTTATACTATTTATTGCCTTGTTCATTGTCATACACAAATGTCCCAATGTTTTGAATTCAGAATCAATGAATGTAGATCGATGGCAATCAATGTTAACTTTCATTAACTTGGAATTTCCCCTTAGTTTTTGGTGGTTCAACATTGCTTAGTTATCCCCTCTCAGTCGTGCGGCGGAGAAGCTTTGTACTGTCTATATAATGTACCTAGACTACCGGTGTATGTTTGATAAATAAAGTAACCCCAGTAAAAAATGAATTCACCATTTGTCACATGTATATATCATGGAGTTATCAAGGTCAAGTCAAACCACTTCTGATAAATTTATTGATTTTGGCATACAAAATTACGCTTATTCTTCTGTATATGGTACTGGGTGACAGTTAAAAAACTTCAAAACCGCGAAAGATGTCTCTGTCATAATCTTGAGCAGCTATAAAACAGAGTTTGTCTAATAAATGTATACAATTTACTTACCAATCGGTTCGAAAACATTTTTATTTAAACTCGAATTACAATGCTGTTTCAGTATTGTAATAGTACATCAATGAAAAATCGCTTTGAATTGAGCTTTGTTCTCACGAGTCAATCACAGGAGGCATTAATGATGTCATCTTTTTTAATCCTTTGCTTTACATCTCGCATTTTATTCAGTAGCCTTTTTGCGTCATGCTTGAAAATATACAGCATCTTTCTGCACAGCAGCGAAGCTAGCCTTACGGATTTATTCGTAGATCTACGGGTTTTTGGATTATCTACAGATCTGCGGTTGAACATCTAACAATCTACGGATTTTGCATTATTTCTTTAGAAATCTCCAGATTTTGCATAATTTCTCCAGATATCATACCGCGGTCGGGGAGTGTTACGTGAAGGGGAAAAAATCCCATCTGAGTTCCAAGATATTGTTTCGGACCGCTTTTTCTGTCTGTGCGTGGCCATCGTCGTACTGCAAAATGACCTCTTACTGACTTGTAGAGTATTCCGGTCGTTTTTCGAGCAATGGTTTATTCAATTGCATTATTTGCTTTCGGTAGCGATAAATGTTCACAGTTTGTCGTAACTTGAGAAGGTTGTAGTGCAAGACATCACAGCATCGTTTTTTATTCAGACGCGGTTATGTTTTGCAGTTAATGTTGCCGGTTGGCCAGGTTGGATGTTTTGCGCACGAGATCTGGTACAGTAAATCTATTGTTTCATACTGAGCGAGTAAAATTTTGCACACCGATTTTCACTTTTCCTACCCTATGTCATTCAGATCACGAGGAACCTTCGACTCAATTCGGCGCGTACACAAAATTTCTGTGTGTGTACGTAACAAAATATGAGCTTGATTTTCTACAGGGTCCGGCACTCGAAGTGTAACCAATTAAAAAGTCCATAAATTCAGTTTGGAAAATTACTTTTACTTAATTCAAAGTACAAAATGTGTAGAAATACTACAAAATTCAGAATCAATTCGCTTTTGCTCGATATGACCACCTTTTGCCTTGACTATGGCCTTGAGACGGTCAAAAAACGAATCGCAAGCTGCCCTAATGTGACTTGCAGGTGTATTTTGGCCCACTCGCGGACAATAACTTTTTTCAGCGCCTCGAGACTGGTGTATCTTTTAGTTCGGACTTTGCTCTCCAAAATGGCCCAAAGAGAATAATCCATTGGATTCGCATCTGGTGAATTCGAGAGCCATTGTGTGGACGTGATGAAGTTCGGAACGTTGTTTTTCAGCCATTCTTGGTTCACTCGAGCTTTGTGAGACGGTGCCGAGTCTTGCTGAAACGTCCATGGTCTGCCACCGAAATGTTTGTCTGCCCACGGCTTCAAAGCAACCTTCAGAATACTTTCCCGATAATATGTCGCATTTACCTTGACGCCAGGCTCGAAGGTCTGAAGTTGGTTACACTTCGAGTGCCGGACCCTGTAGGAAATGGCTGAACCGATTTTCACAAACTTAGATTTAAATAAAATCCGAATCGAACTTCTGGTTCGGGACCAACAGGGTAAAATGTGCAAAAAAAGACGTGCCTAATCCATCTTGCAGTGAGATGATACCTTTTTTATCAATCTGCATGTGTTTTTGCGTGAATATTATTCGATGTTTTTAGTTTTCATTAAATATTTTTTAAGGCCGTTTTAAATGACAATTTCATACAATTTCAATCACTCATTACCTAGAATTTTTGGAGCTGCAAGACGAATCGAAGATATAAATTGTATGAAACCCTAACATTATTTCTTTTAAATTAAACCTGTGACAATCGATTAAGCACTCCATGATATGTAGAAGCGAGTTCCTCTTTAGAATTTTTGGTCATTATTTATGGTACTTCCAGAAACGGTATTCAGAGACCAGCATAACCCAAGATAGTTCGTATGTCCATGAATTAGAATGACGAATACATTTAAACAGTTTTGAGCCCAACTTTGAAGATTTTTTGGTGTCGTTAACAATATTCTGTGACGGTTTGAATTTTAAAAACTCATCATCCTGTAATTTCAGAATTGGAAGTCGGAATCGGATAAAAGTCACCAATTTTGTATAGGACCATAAGTTTATTTTAATTTTAATTTTTGTGTATTAAATTCTTATTTGGCATTCGTTTAGCTTCTCTATTCAAGAAATTTTCAGACACGGAATTCGGAAATCAGTGTAGCCGTAGTCAGTTAAATTCTTAGAGAAATCGTAAGAAGTGTATCGAAAAGTAGTTAGCAACATCTATTATTGAATAAAAAAGCGAAAAAAACATTTTTTGACATCAGTTTCCGTTATATTGTAGAAAAATTACATTTTTATGCATTTCACTGATTATATTGAAGAAAATCCTAGTTTCTGTGAAACGCTCGCACTTTGGACTTGACATTCTTCATTAAATTCTGCACAGTTACTTTTGTGACATTCCTGGTGGCAGCTGTCCAGTTGATTTTGATGATGCATGTTTGGGACACTGTACCTTCCTTCCGAAAGTGCCGCTTGACAATTGCCCAATACCTTTCAATTGGCCGAAGATCCGGGCAGTTCGGTGGATTGATGTCCTTTTCCACGAATTGTACATTATTTTTTGATAACCACTGTAGAACGGAGTTGACGTAGTGGGCTGAAGCCAAATCCAGACAGAAGAGAGGAGGAGCCTTATGCTTTCTGTACAGTGGCAGCATTCTCTTCTTCAAACATTCTCCCTCGTACACCTTGGCGTTAATTGTGTCCTTCGTGAAGAAAATCGACGACCGCAAATCAAAGGTACAAATTGCTTGCCAGACCAACATCTTCTGGCCAAACTTTTCCATCGCCACCGTGGTGTCAGCGTCGTCCAGGTCCTGGTACACCGATTTCGTATAATATTGCGGTCCGAGCAGCGCTCGAGAGTCTCCTTGACGTAGGTTTCGTAGTCGATCAGGATGCATCCGTCTTTATTCTGTAGAATCCGGTTATACAGTTTTCGCGCTCTTGTTTTGGCCTGAACTTGCTGTACCAGGGACTTTTTCGGCACCTTCACCTTGTACGTTTTCAGGGAGTTCCAAACTTTGATCCGTTGAATCATCCCGATGCTGATGTTGAACTGCTTGGCCAAATCCCGCGTCGACGCCGATGGGTTTTTCCTGAAGTACTCAACTACTTTTAAGTCCCAGCAGGGCTGGCTGGGACCCGTTTTCCTACCGGATCGGGGCAAATCTTCCATGGAAAGGGTCTTACCGAATTTCTCGATAGTATTTTTGACACTGGTGTGGTGCACTTTCACCCGTTTTGCAATTTCGTTGTACGTGACACCACTTTCTGAGCACCAAGTGTGCTGAATTTTCTTTCGCGTTTCCGGATCAATTCGACTCATCATTGAAACGATAAACCGTACCGAAACCAATCGATTGCGCATTTTTTTTTTGTTCAGATCGTTTATTTGATATGGCACATAGCTTTAGCTCAGAGGTGTCAAAGTCTGTATTGTATTTTTTCGTACAATATAATTACAATTATTATTTAACATATATACATACACATACAAGGTTGGTGGGAGAGTTAAAGAGTGGGGAATGCAATTATGTTTAAACTATAGAAAATTAAAGGTTAGTGTTTAAAAGGGAGCCGAATTACTGGCGGTTACTCCAGGTTAGTATGGAAAAAACAAATAGTTACATACACACTCAAACAATATACAATAACACAAAACAGATAATAATAATATAATAACTTCAAAGTCTTCGTGTAATCTTCGTTTCATTTTGGCTCAAGATTTCCGTTGATTTCTCATATTATGTTCAAAAACATCGCTAGAAGATCATGTCTAAATTTTTTTCTAACTCGTATAAAATCGAAAAATTAAACTACCATAACCTTTACAATTTGTAAACAGTTATGTCAAGTTAATATAGATTGAAATCTGGCAACTCTGCACGCTACAAAAAAATTGAACAACGCACGCTGTGTGCTAGACGGTGGTGTTTTCGTCTTCCGTACCAGCACGTACCGATGCGTATTAGGCTTGCATCATTTTGTATGACAGTTTGAAATTTTTGACATAATCCATTTAAAAAAAAAACGAATGGTTTGATATAATTTGCAGACGTTTGGGCTTAAATGAATAACCGTATTTGAAATTTGAAACATTTCCAACAATTTGGAGGTAATTTAGAGAAAAGTCCGCACAAAATCTCCTGAAAAGTATAAATACATCTTTCGAAAGATTCATGTTGAAGATCAATGTATTTGATACTAATGCATTTGCATTAAATTAACAATATTTGAAAGAAGTTTCGCTTACTCACAACAGCAATTATGATTTTACGTAGGGTTATTATACCAATAGTCATCTCATTAGTAGAGTAACCATATTATTTTGCCGATTTCTCGACTTTCGTTGAATCAACGAATTGTGATAAAATCGGATACAATATCTTTGCTTCGACTTTAAGAAGCAATTACCACATACAGAAATATGTCGAAAATTGTTCAATACTACTGTCATAGCGACGCGAAAACTCCAATGCACCTGTTTTCAACTTACCCTGAAAGTCAATCTACCGAACAGAGACAGTGGATCTAACTCTGACAATTAGTTTATTGTGTATGAGATGACTACTGGAGTTGAGATGAACGGGGGTGCCGTTACCATACCAAATTATTTTCGCATTGAATGTACTTCTTGTAACACAGGTGTGTTTGAGTTAATCTAATGAATTTCAAGATGTATAATTATACAACTGGTGATGCAAATTTTACTTTTCGGACATTGGTAATGCTTATGCAAAATTCAAGCTGAAAAACATCTTTCGAGTTCAAGTGGAATTGCTCTGTAAGGTTTAGACCTGAATAGTTTTGGTTTTTGTGTTAACAGTGACAATTTGACTTTGCCACTTGCACACTTCAATCCTGTTGTATCTGAATGAAATTTCAGCGCATTGTGACAGCAATAAAAACATCCATCGTGGAGATAGGGATTCACATATCTGGAATTTTAAGAAAACAACGAATCATTAAATTTAGTGGAAAATCTCCAATTCCAGACAACTCAATTTTTTAGATTTTCTCTATGTTTTCTAATAATTTTTTTTATTGTAATACTACTGTGTAGTTTTCAATTATATTTCGCTCGGAAACCTCGATTCGTCGTTTTTTTTTCGAGGTTGTTGTGACTATCAGTGACATCTGTGCTAAGTGTCACGTCAAAATATTCATTAATGTTCAGTATAAGTCTGTCTTTCTGATGTATTCAAAGTACAACCGGCGATTTGTACAATGAATAAAATTATTAAACAAAGAAATCTCATTGAATTTTGTGTGCGGAATCAAATTTCTGGTACCGAAACGTTCAGAATGTTGCAAAAGGCCTTCGGGGATAATTTTATGTCGCGAGCAAGTGTTTTTGATTGGTACAAGTTGTTAAAAGAGGGCCGAGAACACGTTGACGACGAACTACGTCCAGGACGGTCATCGACATCAACTGATGATGAACACGTCAATAAAATCAAGGAATTTGTGCTCAAGAATCGACGATCAGAGACCTTACTGGAATCGTAGGAATATCGGAAGGATCAGTGAATACCATTTTGAAAGCTCATTTGGACATCACGGTATGCATTGATTCTTCGTGTTTTTTTTTTGCAAAAAATCAACCAATATCGTCTCGCAACCATCGTATTCGCCTGATTTAGCTCCGTGTGACTTCTGGCTATTCAGCAAACTCAAACGATCGCTCCGGGGAAACCGTTTAGAGTCAATTGAAGACATTTGTAGGTCGGTCCACGCATACCAGAGAACATTCGCTACACACACTTTTTCCAACATTATTATTAATATTATTATTATTATTAATCTTATTATTACGATTTTTTTTTATTTAAAAGATATTTTATTCAGGCCTATTTGCGTACAAGCTTTAAGTGGCCAATTTAGCTGAGTTTTTAGATAAATTTTTTTTTGTATTGGATCTCGTTGTCACCCTTTTTCTAGGGGGAGAGGAGCTTCCATTTTCCTCCTGCGAGGATTGAGGGGCAGTTTGTTCATGGTTCGTCTCGTCATCCATTGCCGTGGTATTGTTGTTGATTTCGTTGCTAGTTGCTGTAGATACGCCTTGTTGAACATTGTTTGCAGTTGCTGGTTGGTTGGATGGTAAGCTGTTAACTGCAGCTGGTGTACTTTGTTCTATAGGGGTTACGTTGGATGGTTTCGTTGAAGGGGATACTTCCCTGTTATTGGTGACTGTCACAGGTGTACTGGGGTTGCTTGGGGTTGATGTGAAGGAAGCACTGTTGTCCTTTGGTATAGTTGTCTCCTTGTCCGGTTTATCACATGGCTTACCGTAGTGAACAGCTTTTTGGCAATATTGACATGTGGCCATCTGATTGTCATAGGTAACAAGTGATTTGCACGGTATTCTTGTATCCTGACCGAATGTCACATAAGAAGGTATAGGCCTCCTCAAGCGCATGCGTAACAAACGTACGCCATTTAGAATACCGGGGAAAAAATTCTTCCACTTTTCTTTTTCGAAAGAGGGAATCTCTCCGTATTGTGACATATTTGTTCGAATATAGGGATCGATGAAGCTTGAGGGAAGATCATGCACACGCACTTCTAAAGCACTATCTTCCATACATACTGGAATGTTGTACTTGATATTTTCATGCTCCACATAGTGCACATTATTATTGTCTTTAGCGAATTGAATTGCATCCAACTCTTTATAGAACTGGATATAAACAACATTATTGGTCTTATTGCATTGAAGTAAATGCACACGTTTAATGTCAAGATGCATTTGCTCCTTAAGCAAACCTTCAAGTTCTCGTATCGAAGGTCGAATTTTGCACTGTCTGAAGTCAATAATAATTGTATTCTTTCGTACCGACGGTAGCTTTTGTTCGTTTGGTTCACTCATTTTCGAGGTCTATTGTTCACTACACAATACTGTACTTGGTTTCTTCTGTCCCCAACGTAAGCGGTTTTGTTTTATCGACTGACTTGGATGAGATGTAAACCCCAACTGTTTACTATTGTTATTATTATTATTATTATTATTATTATTATTATTAGTATTATTATTATTATTATTATAATTATTATTATTATTATTATTATTATTATTATTATTAAACATATTATTATTAAAAGTTGCAAATATACAATTATCTAACACATATGGTCACTTGGGCAATAAAAAATGTGTTTCTGCAGCAGAGTCGCAATATTGATTCTGCAGTACTTATAAGGATTTCTAAAATGCACCACCCGTTTTCTCCTCTTTGTTATGCATCAAACAAACCGTCACAGTATTGTCAAACATTCCTGCTCCTTGCGGTAGAAAAGGAAACAACAATAGACACATTTCTCGCAATAAAATTTAATTGGCTTCACTATGTCAGCGAATGTCAAGTGATTTATAATTATCTTCCCACATCAAAGGGATACGGACAATGGCTTTTTACGTTTCAGAATGAAGTCCATCTGCTCATCAGTAGGTTACACGTGCGGTATCGAACTCGAGAATCAGCTGTTTGCTGGAATATTCAATACTATTTTTATTTGAGCTACATACACGCAATATGTACAACGCACTGATAATAGTGTAAATGAAATGAATTACTCGACTGTGGCGGCAACGGGCACGATCGGTGCACATGATGCAGATCGACAAACACCGGTACAAAGTACGAAAATATCTTCAATTGACTGATGCATTAGATGGCGGAATAATGTATGTGCCTTATCGTCTTAGTAGAGGAATTTCGTTTAGTTTTCTTACAGTTATGTACACTGCTTCCGATTTATAATAGAAATTAACGATGCATTGAAATAGAATGGTAGTCTACTGAACCTTAGTAAGCCGAATATAAACATTTTTCATTTATTTTGTATTTAGTATACTCGATTGGGCTAGCTACCATATTTCTGTTCTAATTTGTGACTTATACTGAAATGTACGCGCGTACGTCAGATTATGTCATTATAACACCAGAGTGATAAGAAACCGGTTGTCCTAAATTAAAACGAAAGACAATGTGAGATTAAAGTACACTTGTCTGTTTACTGAACGGCTTACAGCATCCGTTGTGCGAGTGGATTCTTATCGTGTCAGGTTTCTCTCGAAATAGATAAGTATGTAGAGCATTTTTAAGAAGGAAAAAAACGGCTCGGATTAATCGAACCAATCGTTCTTGGACTAAGGATCGGTGTTTTACCATTTACATTTACATTCTGCTTGCTGCTGAATAAACAGATTTGAATATCACTATTGTTAATGTTTCGACAGTGGTAACTAGTAACTCAACTCGTGTGAATCATAACAGATAACATCATTTGATTAAAGTTCAAAATTTTAATGGTAATAATATTTTTCAGAATTAGCAACCCAGTGAAGCCCTTCAACTGAGGTATCCTGTTTACGCCTAAAGCATCTTCCGACAATATCCCGTCACAATGATAGTGGAACTGACATTGAAGCAAAAGACGGCGACCTTGGCCTGCATCACAGCTGTTGCCTGCGCTGCATCATTGGCAATCGGACGGCGTGCCGTTCCGCAAACACTACTGTCCGGAATCGTTATGTATCTGCTTAGCGGCGACCGGCCTACGATGGTATATTCGATGTTCCGGACACTTCCCCGGGATATACAGTAAGTACTTTACGGGTTACTATTTTTATGAAGAAAAAAGTAAATTCAATTCTGCAAGGGGCTGAAGTCCAGTAGGATAATGAAAGTACCTTTTTCTTTCTCCGGACCAGTGTTGGCATTATCATTCTCAAAATATCAAAAATCAGTTATTATCGCCGATAATAATTGTTGGTGATTATCACTTACAAAATCATCGCCGAACATCATGAAGAAAATCATTTGATATTCTGAGAATGATATTAGAAAACGATTATCACTTAATATCGGTGTGCGAAATTTTCAAAACATCAAATATCACCGCTGAGTATGGGGGAAATCATCACCCGTTCAATCTCACTTTAGCGATGTTTCGTAAACTCACACATGATTATCATTCAAAAGCATTATCACGATTATCACCCATGCGCGATTTTCACTACCACATGGTGATATTCCGTGAGGTGAGTGTGGTATTGAAAATCAATTTCAACCAAATCTTAACATGCAGTATGATTATTTTTGGAACGGGTGGTGTCGAAAATCATTGTCTGAAGTTATTTGAAATTGATGATAGTGAATTTCGGTTCGTAAAATTTTATCAAAACCCATGCAATATTGGTATTTTTGGAATGGGTATGATGAGTAGATGTTGATTATCGATGTCTGGAGTTATTTTGAAATCCAACATGGCGGCTCTCGGTTCATGAAAATTCAACTAAACCCATGCAATATGGGTATTTTTAGAACGGGTATGATGAGTAGGTGTTGAATATTGGTGTCTGGAGTCATTTTGAAATCCAAGATGGCGGCTCTCGGTTCATGAAAATTCAACGAAACCCATGCAATATGGGTGTTTTTAGAACGGGTATGATGAGTAGGTGTTGAATATTGATGTCTGGAGTCATTTTGAAATCCAACATGGCGGCTCTCGGTTCATGAAAATTCAACTAAACCCATGCAATATGGGTATTTTTGGAACGGGTATGATGAGTAGATGTTGAATATTGATGTCTGGAGTCATTTTGAAATCCAAGATGGCGGCTTTCGGTTCATGAAAATTCATCTAAACCCATGCAATATGGGTATTTTTGGAATGGGTATGATGAGTAGATGTTGATTATCGATGTCTGGAGTTATTTTGAAATCCAACATGGCGGCTCTCGGTTCATGAAAATTCATCTAAACCCATGCAATATGGGTATTTTTGGAACGGGTATGATGAGTAGATGTTGAATATTGGTGTCTGAAGTGATTTTGAAATCCAAGATGGCGGCTTTCGGTTCATGAAAATTCATCTGAAACCATGCAATATGGGTATTTTTGAAACGGGTACGATGAGTAGATGTTGAATATGGGTGTCTGGAGTCATTTTGAAATCCAACATGGTGGCTCTCGGTTCATGAAAATTCAACTAAACCCATGCAATATGGGTATTTTTGGAACGGGTATGATGAGTAGATGTTGAATATTGATGTCTGGAGTCATTTTGAAATCCAAGATGGCGGCTTTCGGTTCATGAAAATTCATCTAAACCCATGCAATATGGGTATTTTTGGAACGGGTATGATGAGTAGATGTTGAATATTGGTGTCTGAAGTGATTTTGAAATCCAAGATGGCGGCTTTCGGTTCATGAAAATTCAACTAAACCCATGCAATATAGGTATTTTTGAAACGGGTACGATGAGTAGATGTTGAATATGGGTGTCTGGAGTCATTTTGAAATCCAACATGGTGGCTCTCGGTTCATGAAAATTCAACTAAACCCATGCAATATGGGTATTTTTGGAACGGGTACGATGAGTAGATGTTGAATATTGGTGTCTGAAGTGATTTTGAAATCCAAGATGGCGGCTTTCGGTTCATGAAAATTCATCTGAAACCATGCAATATGGGTATTTTTGAAACGGGTACGATGAGTAGATGTTGAATATGGGTGTCTGGAGTCATTTTGAAATCCAACATGGTGGCTCTCGGTTCATGAAAATTCAACTAAACCCATGCAATATGGGTATTTTTGGAACGGGTATGATGAGTAGATGTTGAATATTGATGTCTGGAGTCATTTTGAAATCCAAGATGGCGGCTTTCGGTTCATGAAAATTCATCTAAACCCATGCAATATGGGTATTTTTGGAACAGGTATGATGAGTAGATGTTGAATATTGGTGTCTGAAGTGATTTTGAAATCCAAGATGGCGGCTTTCGGTTCATGAAAATTCATCTGAAACCATGCAATATGGGTATTTTTGAAACGGGTACGATGAGTAGATGTTGAATATGGGTGTCTGGAGTCATTTTGAAATCCAACATGGTGGCTCTCGGTTCATGAAAATTCAACTAAACCCATGCAATATGGGTATTTTTGGAACGGGTACGATGAGTAGATGTTGAATATTGGTGTCTGAAGTGATTTTGAAATCCAAGATGGCGGCTTTCGGTTCATGAAAATTCATCTGAAACCAAACAATATGGGTATTTTTGGAACGGGTACGATGAGTAGATGTTGAATATGGGTGTCTGGAGTCATTTTGAAATCCAACATGGTGGCTCTCGGTTCATGAAAATTCAACTAAACCCATGCAATATGGGTATTTTTGGAACGGGTACGATGAGTAGATGTTGAATATTGGTGTCTGAAGTGATTTTGAAATCCAACATGGTGGCTCTCGGTTCATGAAAATTCAACTAAACCCATGCAATATGGGTATTTTTGGAACGGGTACGATGAGTAGATGTTGAATATTGGTGTCTGAAGTGATTTTGAAATCCAAGATGGCGGCTTTCGGTTCATGAAAATTCATCTGAAACCATGCAATATGGGTATTTTTGGAACGGGTACGATGAGTAGATGTTGAATATTGGTGTCTGAAGTGATTTTGAAATCCAAGATGGCGGCTTTCGGTTCATGAAAATTCATCTGAAACCATACAATATGGGTATTTTTGGAACGGGTACGATGAGTAGATGTTGAATATTGGTGTCTGAAGTGATTTTGAAATCCAAGATGGCGGCTTTCGGTTCATGAAAATTCATCTGAAACCATGCAATATGGGTATTTTTGAAACGGGTACGATGAGTAGATGTTGAATATGGGTGTCTGGAGTCATTTTGAAATCCAACATGGTGGCTCTCGGTTCATGAAAATTCAACTAAACCCATGCAATATGGGTATTTTTGGAACGGGTACGATGAGTAGATGTTGAATATTGGTGTCTGAAGTGATTTTGAAATCCAAGATGGCGGCTTTCGGTTCATGAAAATTCATCTGAAACCATGCAATATGGGTATTTTTGGAACGGGTACGATGAGTAGATGTTGAATATTGGTGTCTGAAGTGATTTTGAAATCCAAGATGGCGGCTTTCGGTTCATGAAAATTCATCTGAAACCATACAATATGGGTATTTTTGGAACGGGTACGATGAGTAGATGTTGAATATTGGTGTCTGAAGTGATTTTGAAATCCAAGATGGCGGCTTTCGGTTCATGAAAATTCATCTGAAACCATGCAATATGGGTATTTTTGGAACGGGTACGATGAGTAGATGTTGAATATTGGTGTCTGAAGTGATTTTGAAATCCAACATGGTGGCTCTCGGTTCATGAAAATTCAACTAAACCCATGCAATATGGGTATTTTTGGAACGGGTACGATGAGTAGATGTTGAATATTGGTGTCTGAAGTGATTTTGAAATCCAAGATGGCGGCTTTCGGTTCATGAAAATTCATCTGAAACCATACAATATGGGTATTTTTGGAACGGGTACGATGAGTAGATGTTGAATATTGGTGTCTGAAGTGATTTTGAAATCCAAGATGGCGGCTTTCGGTTCATGAAAATTCATCTGAAACCATACAATATGGGTATTTTTGGAACGGGTATGATGAGTAGATGTTGAATATTGATGTCTGGTGTCATTTTGAAATCCAAGATGGCGGCTTTCGGTTCATGAAAATTCATCTAAACCCATGCAATATGGGTATTTTTGGAATGGGTATGATGAGTAGATGTTGATTATCGATGTCTGGAGTTATTTTGAAATCCAACATGGCGGCTCTCGGTTCATGAAAATTCATCTAAACCCATGCAATATGGGTATTTTTGGAACGGGTATGATGAGTAGATGTTGAATATTGGTGTCTGAAGTGATTTTGAAATCCAAGATGGCGGCTTTCGGTTCATGAAAATTCATCTGAAACCATGCAATATGGGTATTTTTGAAACGGGTACGATGAGTAGATGTTGAATATGGGTGTCTGGAGTCATTTTGAAATCCAAGATGGCGGCTTTCGGTTCATGAAAATTCATCTGAAACCATGCAATATGGGTATTTTTGGAACGGGTACGATGAGTAGATGTTGAATATGGGTGTCTGGAGTCTTTTGAAATCCAACATGGTGGCTCTCGGTTAATGAAAATTCAACTAAACCCATGCAATATGGGTATTTTTGGAACGGGTATGATGAGTAGATGTTGAATATTGATGTCTGGAGTCATTTTGAAATCCAAGATGGCGGCTTTCGGTTCATGAAAATTCATCTAAACCCATGCAATATGGGTATTTTTGGAACGGGTATGATGAGTAGATGTTGAATATTGATGTCTGGAGTCATTTTGAAATCCAAGATGGCGGCTTTCGGTTCATGAAAATTCATCTAAACCCATGCAATATGGGTATTTTTGGAACGGGTATGATGAGTAGATGTTGAATATGGGTGTCTGGAGTCATTTTGAAATCCAACATGGTGGCTCTCGGTTCATGAAAATTCAACTAAACCCATGCAATATGGGTATTTTTGGAACGGGTATGATGAGTAGATGTTGAATATTGATGTCTGGAGTCATTTTGAAATCCAAGATGGCGGCTTTCGGTTCATGAAAATTCATCTAAACCCATGCAATATGGGTATTTTTGGAACGGGTATGATGAGTAGATGTTGAATATTGATGTCTGGAGTCATTTTGAAATCCAAGATCAGCAATAAAAATATACTACGAAAGTAAGAAAATTGTTTGAAGTGATAGATTAAACATAGCAAATTTTCGAAAATATGTATAATTGGATTGTGTTAGTTTTCAATCGCCAATCATTTGGTTGACAGCAACCAATTTGATGTCAACAATTCGACTACCAGAATGCTCAACAAACGAGTTCCTTACTTTTCCCAAGCTTTAGAACAGTAGTATTGGTTCAAGTGCAATATTTGCAGAACTGTCGATGATAAATTTTTGATAGTGATTCTTAAATAAATGTCTGCTTTCGCACAATGAATTCAAATCTACAATACCGTCTCGAAGTGTTGCACTAATTTTTCAAAGAAAATTGTCCGTTTTTATCCGAAATTTGAAAAAAATTACCTCTATAAACAAACGGTAAGTAATGTCGGAAACATTACTGCAAAATCGACGTTAATGCGCAATAGCCTGCACAGTTGTCTTCTAGTAGACCTACAAGCTTATGAAATTAGAATTTAGAGATGCAGATTATAGCGACAAAATTACAAGGTTGTGTAGCAGATACTACCAATCACGGTGACGTTTAATATTTTCAATTCACACTTAATGCCATTTAATATATAGTAAATGGTTAATTGATGAGTGTTACTTGCCGCTAGATGACACTCAACTCCCGAAAAAGTTAAAACTCCGTGGTTTTCACTTCAGTTTTGGTGGGTAAAACACGGTGATAGATTGCATTCACGAGAATAAAATACCAACACCAAAAAAGAACTTCCATGCACTGTCCACCCTTCTGGCATCAGTTGTAGTTTCTTTCCTCTTTCAAATTCATCATTTCTCCGTTTTTAACAACAAAAATATTGAATGCAACACTGGAACCTGCAGAAAAATCCGACCGAAACACAGCGAAACAACGCAGAGCAACAAAGAAATACAATCGCACGCGACGAGCGTTCTACACAAACTAAGTTCAAATTTTTCGAAAAATTTTCATAAACTAGAAGTTCACATTTTGGATATCAAAATGACTCCAGACATCGATAATCGACACCTACTCATCATACCCGTTCCAAAAATACCCATATTGCATGGGTTTAGTTGAATTTTCATGAACCGAGAACCACCATGTTGGATTTCAAAATCACTTCAGACACCAATATTCAACATCTACTCATCGTACCCGTTCCAAAAATACCCATATTGCATGGGTTTAGTTGAATTTTCATGAACCGAGAGCCACCATGTTGGATTTCAAAATGACTCCAGACACCCATATTCAACATCTACTCATCGTACCCGTTCCAAAAATACCCATATTGTATGGTTTCAGATGAATTTTCATGAACCGAAAGCCGCCATCTTGGATTTCAAAATCACTTCAGACACCAATATTCAACATCTACTCATCGTACCCGTTCCAAAAATACCCATATTGCATGGGTTTAGTTGAATTTTCATGAACCGAGAGCCACCATGTTGGATTTCAAAATGACTCCAGACACCCATATTCAACATCTACTCATCGTACCCGTTTCAAAAATACCCATATTGCATGGTTTCAGATGAATTTTCATGAACCGAAAGCCGCCATCTTGGATTTCAAAATCACTTCAGACACCAATATTCAACATCTACTCATCATACCCGTTCCAAAAATACCCATATTGCATGGGTTTAGATGAATTTTCATGAACCGAAAGCCGCCATCTTGGATTTCAAAATGACTCCAGACATCAATATTCAACATCTACTCATCATACCCGTTCCAAAAATACCCATATTGCATGGGTTTAGTTGAATTTTCATGAACCGAGAGCCACCATGTTGGATTTCAAAATGACTCCAGACACCCATATTCAACATCTACTCATCGTACCCGTTTCAAAAATACCCATATTGCATGGTTTCAGATGAATTTTCATGAACCGAAAGCCGCCATCTTGGATTTCAAAATCACTTCAGACACCAATATTCAACATCTACTCATCGTACCCGTTCCAAAAATACCCATATTGTATGGTTTCAGATGAATTTTCATGAACCGAAAGCCGCCATCTTGGATTTCAAAATCACTTCAGACACCAATATTCAACATCTACTCATCGTACCCGTTCCAAAAATACCCATATTGCATGGTTTCAGATGAATTTTCATGATCCGAGAGCCGCCATCTTGGATTTCAAAATGACTCCAGACATCGATATTTAACATCTACTCATCATACCCGTTTCAAAAATATCCATATTGCCATGGGTTTAGATGAATTTTTACGAACCGAATTTCACTATCAACAATTTCAAATTACTTCAGACATCGAGATTCGACACCACCCATTCCAAATATAATCATACTGCATGATAAGATTTGGTTGAAATTGATTTTCAAAACTTCACTCACCTCATTGAATATCACCATGTGATAGTGAAAATCTTTGCATGGCTGATAATTGTGAGAATGATTTTCAATGATGATAATTTATAATCATGTGTGAGTTTACGAAACATCACTATGGTGATATTGGACGGGGTGTGATATTTTCCATACTCACTTCGAGTGATCACAATTATCATTGATATTGTAGATAGTGATAATCGCTGTCGAAAATCGCGCATGATTTTCTGCAGCGGTGAGATTTGATTATTTGATATTTTCGCAACACTGCTCCGGACAGGACTAACCGAGAGGTCGTGTGGAATCTGTGCGGCGAAAAAGATTCACAGGGTTTCTGCTTCCATGTCGTAAAAAGACCTAATTGCAGGAGTTACTTTTTTCTGACTTTCAGTATTTCAATGTTTCAATGTTTCAACTTTGTTTGTTTTCCATATTTATTCTGCAGGGAAAATTTTCTTTCTGATTTTGATCTCAAGTGGTACTTTCCCCATGTTATTTGGAGATTTGCGCCTTACGATGGCTTCTTATCATTTTCCTGATAAGAGAAATTCGTAGTGGATGATGTGGGAAAACAGAACAAAACTAACACAAATAAATCGTTCAGTATCCCCGACTGGATGCTAAACGATCTGAAGCTGTCAAAATGCAATTCACAATAGGTATGAACAGAAGTAAACTCGGTACACTAAAACCTCAATTTACGCTACTATTTAATTTACAAATTAATTGACGCTACTTTTTCACCCATTTTATTTGAAATAACATCAATTATGATTTTATTTACGCGATAATCGCGTAAAAAAAGTTGTGGCATAATAAAGTAAGTACAAACATGCTTCAGTGAATTGAATATTATGAAACGTACAGTGCGAAATTGTTCGGTTTCATAGAATCTGGTTATGATTATGGGTATGCAGAAATCCTTTGGAAAATAGAAATCAAATTTTTCATGACTTTTGTGCGCGTTATGTGCCCGTACTACTATATTCAGCAAATTTCAATACGATGAAAATGCCTTTTGAAGCTCTTGTCCATTCAGACCTTCTCAGAACATAGGGCTTAAGGTTTACCAAGGTAACCGATGACATTAGTGAATTTTTATTTTGTGGCCCATATTCGTGGTATCACATTCGGTTAATGGGATCATTGTGATGAATTGTTACCCAAGTAACAATTTATGTTATGCTAGCTTATTTGTGACTAGTTTGCAGCCAAAAATTTGAGTTATTGTTACTAACATCTAACCACTTGCGTGTCTCAAAAAGCGCAGTTTCTACTAGTTTCTATGTCGGTTAAAAATAAGTTGACGTTACGTTGTAATGCCATACTGAAATAACTTATTTTCAAGTAAACTTGTTGAATCTTTGTTGCCATCGACATTATAAACATTGAATGAATCCATAATGTTTTTCTATCAACAATGAAAAGACAGTATAGTATTTGAAATTACAAATTTGATACAAGGTACAAATTTCACAACGATTTTAAAACTGTCGAGCGGAATTAAATTTTAATTAACTGTTTTTATACGCCTTCAATCAAAATCTGTTTATGAAGATATGAACAATAAACAACGAAAAATCCCTATGTTCAGAATGCTCAAAATTAATCCATGTAGAGTGATTCTCGTTATTTTAAATTCATATATCATGATAATTGCAATATCAGTTCATAATAGTGCATAGAACAAAAAGGACTATTCTGCATTTCATTATTTTCGTCAAAAGTAGTTTTAAAAAAAGTAATACCCTGGTTTTATTTATGTTTTATACACTTCTTGCGACTCCATAGTGTGATCGCCATATTCAAGCCAACAAAAGTTTTATAGGTTGCATTTCCGTTATCATTACATTGAGAAAACCTACCGATAGCTATCTGAATCAATGCAGAAATTGTATGTTATAATCTTATAATATCTAAGTTATTGCTACATCAATTAACAGTAACAATTTATATATACGCTTACGTATTTATAATGTTTCGCAACTTTTTTCAACTATTATATAAAACCATAGCTGTGATTAAAGATATATTAGAATCAAGTAACTATAACTTACAAATGATAGCTAGTTCCATGTTCATGTTATAAAGAAACACTGCCGTCACCTTGTTTTGACCAGCATAATATAAAAAACATGTTCGTGCTCTTGTTGCAACATAGTTGGGCTAAGTGGTATAAGAACTAGTTACGGGTTGCTAATATTGGAGTCAAATAAACTTATTTTCAACTAGTAGATAGAAGCATAGTTGTAATTAAAGATATGTTTGGATTAAATAACGATAGCTTATAATTTATAATTAATTCAATATGACAAGAAGATGTGGTGATTTGATTCCTAAATAACTATTTCGTAACTAGTTATGTTATGAAGAAACACCTTGCTTTAACCAGTATAACACAAATAACATATTCGTGCTCTTGTTGCAACATAGTTTGGAGTTAGTCACATCAGAACTAGTTGCGGATTGCTACTTGGGTAGGAAGTGCGTGTTCATCAAAAAAACCACCTGGAGTATAGGCCTGCGTTACCAAGTGAACTAACAAGATCATCCTTGTACATCGTCTATGCTCGTGATACCACATGCAAATAATTGACGTAATGTAAATGTTTTAAGTCATCCAAAAACTACCTTGAGTGCAAGCCGTAATATCTACCAGCATAACAAAGTGCATCAATGAACTTTTTGTCCACGATCTATACTCGTGATACCACTTACTATTAAGAGGCTTACTGTAGATGTTTTGGGTCACCCAAAAACTACCTGGAGCTCAGGACTCATGGTCTACCAGCATAATCCACTGAATAAAGGAAATTATTGTGTTCGATCCATACTCGTGATACCACTTGCAAGTAATAGGCTCATTGTGAATGATCTACGCCATCCAAAAACAGTTCTGTTAAATTTTGTCTGGTGACCTATAAATCAACCGGCTTGCAAAAGTCATATTCACTCGTTTCTACTGCAAAAATGTTTTTAAACTACTTTTATATTGCAAAATCCAAGAAATAAATAAACACATATTAGTCATGTTCTCACAAAATTGGTATACACTGAAGTCTATATACGCGAGGATACGTACCGCATAAAAAAACCACAGAAAAAGAACACGTAACTTTGGAAATCCGCGTAAAAAACCACGTTACTTTAAAAATTCGTGTAAAAACAACCACAAAACTGTGGAAAATTTTTTGTTGTTGCCAAATGTCTTTATATCTTCATGAAATTATCTCGAAAAAAATTTGAAAAAAATAAATGACTTTGGAGATATTAGAAAAGGATTTTTTTATACCAAATGTTTTAGAAATGCATGAAACGTCGAGAGCTGGTGTAATCTCAAAAAATATTTGTTTTGAAAAAAGTGTCAGAGGCATAAAAAATGTTTGGGATAACACCAGATCTTGACGCTTCATTTATTTCTAAGACAAAACAAAATAATCGCATAACTTTGAACACTCGCATAAAAAACACATAAAACCGCGTAAAAAAACGCGTAACTTCGTAAATCTGCATAAAAAATTACGTGAAAATGATCTCAGTATATTCAACTTCATCATGTAGGTTATCCTTCAAATCCTACGCAACACTTCCACCATTGTTCTTACTATCATTCACTATTTCTTCAAATCATTGTTGTTTTTGAAGACTTTCCCTGTTTTCCAGAGCTTGATTTTCACAATCACCTAGAATTTTTCTATTGGGTGAAGTTCTAGTGGATTTGCCTTCTTCGGTACAAAAACAACATCGTTGGCTTCGTACCGCTTCATTACCGGTCTCGTGTAATGACACGTTACCAGATCCGACCAAAACAGATTGTTACCTTTGAGGGATCGAAGGAAGGGTAACGGGTATTTCTGGAGGCATTCTTCTTCATATATTTGGCCGTTGTTGGTGCTGGCCGTTATGTACGGATTGCTGAATTTACCGCAACTACAGATCGTCTGCTACACGAAGTATTTCTTGGTAAATTTTTCCACCGAAATGTTCAGGTGGAAATAGATGACGAGAGAACTTCTGACCGGGGGATTACTTGGCGCCCGCTTCAATGTACTTTTCGTCGTCTATTACGATGCATTTTGGTTGTACTAACTATTCGCGGTACAGCTCTCTGGTACGAAATTTGGCCACTGTATTCAGTATATCGGTTCAGTTAGGGGCCTTTCTTATTTTTCTTAGCAGTCCAACACGCTTCATTGTCTGTTGGATGAACCAGATGGAAAAGTTTGAGGTCACCTCAATAACTACTAGACAGATTAGGATGAATTGTCACACATGTAAACTTACTTACAATTTGAACAAGTTTTACACAAAATTTAATCATTTTTCACTTATGCAAAAAATACTGGATCCGTGAATAATAAACGAATATGAACTACCATATATTCGTCTCATGGATTAGATACGTTTCTTCGCACCTCTCTTGGCGATTAATAAATAGACATATATTGCTGGTAGAAACATTTACCATCATGAGCCCGGAATAAACAGATTCTTTTCTCTACTCTCTTCCAGTGCCATCGTATGTTTCCTTCGGCTCAACATTGCCCTGCATCGGCTGGAGAACCACAAGACGGTAGTGAAAGCTTTCGAAAATGTCGCCGCCCGGCAGCCGTCGAAGGTTGCTCTGCTGATGGACGATACCCGGTTGACCTTCGGTGAGGTGAAACAGCTCTCGGATCGCATCGCAAGTTATTTCCACTCGAAAGGATTCACCAAGGGTGATACGATTGCGCTGATGATGGAAACCCGCACCGAATATCCGTGCGTCTGGCTGGGACTGGCCAAACTCGGAATCGTGACGGCCCTGATCAACACCAACCTACGACGGGAAACGCTGAGGTACTCGATTGCGGTGGCCAATTCGAAAGCCATCATCGTTAGCACCGAACTGGCAGGAGGTAAGAGAAACCCTATCCGCTCACAGGTGAAAATGCGGTTCGGCAGTGAGGAATATTATTCAGCAGCAAATTGAATCTGTCAGTCAATCATTTTGGTATGAACTGTAGACTTTATCGTATCATGTCCTTTAAGGATGAAGGGGGAAGGCTTGTTTTTCCCAGCAGCATCCTGGACAAACGTCTATAAGTCCAAGGTAGAGTTTGCTTAATAGGAAAACATTGGAAATGCAATTTCTAGAAAATTAGAATAATTGAAGCTTCAATTGTCATTGAGTGACACATTTTAAAGTTTAAACTGTTACTAAATAAAAAAATGTCAATCCACCTAGTGGCGTTACGGTACCATGCACATAAGCGTACTTATTTTTAAAGTTTCAATTTAACCTATCAGAAGAAAGAAGAAAGTTCGTTTTTAGCTGATATGTCTTAACAATTTTATATTAAGATCTCAACAACGTTTAGTTAAGGTGGAAGTTTAACAGATTTGCATCACTACGTTCCTTTTTTGGTATTTGACCTTCTGTTTCAACAGATTTTTCAATTGATTCAAAGCGTACAGAACCATTGCATGGCTGGTGCTACGATTCTACTGACTTTAAGAATCCTTTTAGTTCGGGCTCGAACATGCGACAACTGGCTTGTAAGACCAGTGCCCTATGCATTGAATCGCCAACTCGGGATTTGCGTCATAGTAGCGGACCTAGAAGCCAAACGAAGAAATCTCGATTGCATGTTGTTTCTGTAATTCAGCGGTGATGTTTCAAGGAGAGATCCAATGGGTGAAAAATATTGCGCTCTCAATTTTCTTGTAATGAATCCAAGATCTTTATTTTCCTGTGCTCTACTAAGAGAATGGTGATCAAGGAGATTTATTGACCTTGGCCTGTGCAATAACATTTGTTGTCTGAACAACTATTTAACATCAAGAATTCGAAGATTTTCGAATACCGCCAAATAATTCAATTGAAGTTTAATTGACTTTTGGAGATCCGAGATAGGCTATCTATTAGATCTAGGATAATAACGCAGAATTACATTTCTCAGCGCATTTCCTTAAACGCAAATGATTAACAGCAGACTGTCGGTAAAAAAATTGCACCGCAGTAGCATTGTACTCAGTGTTGATTGATATAAAGACTGTCCCAGAAAGTATTGACGCAACCAAAAACCGCTGCCAGTTGTTTATTCGTTTTTATGAGTTTGTTTCGAAATGCGTGGACTTTCAGCAGAACAACGTCGAAAATTTGTGTACAAATGGTGCACAAAACACGACTGTCACTGAGAAAGATAGCAAAAATGGAAGGAGTAAGTGAAAAAGCCGTGCGAAATGTAATCAGGAAGTTCGGTTAGGATAACACCTTTGAGAATAAACCGAAAACGGGTCGAAAAAAAGGTTCTGCTAAACCTCAGTTGGATAAACGTATACTGAAGGCATTCGAGCAAAAGAAGGAGGTTTCAGTTCGGGATGTGGCCAAAAAAGTGGGCACTTCGAAGTCAAATGTTCTTCGTGCTAAAGAACGTTTGAATCTTCGAACCTATAAGAAGCACAAACAACCAAAACGTACAGTTCGGGTTTACATCTCATCCAAGTCAGTCGATAAAACAAAACCGCTTACGTTGGGGACAGAAGAAACCAAGTACAGTATTGTGTAGTGAACAATAGACCTCGAAACTGGAACCACAACCAAACGAACAAAAGGTACCGTCGGTACGAAAGAATACAATTATTATTGACTTCAGACAGTGCAAAATTCGACCTTCGATACGAGAACTTGAAGATTTGCTTAAGGAGCAAATGCATCTTGACATTAAACGTGTGCATTTACTTCAATACAATAAGACCAATAATGTTGTTTATATCCAGTTCTATAAAGAATTGGATGCAATTCAATTCGCTAAAGACAATAATAATGTGCCCTATGTGGAGCATGAAAATATATGGAAGATGCATGATGCATGTGCATGATCTTCCCTCAAGCGTCATCGATCCTTATATTCGCGCAACTATGTCCCAATACGGAGAGATTCTCTCTATCAAAAAAGAAAAGTGGAAGAATTTTTTCCCCGGTATTCTAAATGGCGTACGTTTGTGACGCATGCGCTTGAGGAGGCCTATACCTTCTTATGTGACATTCGGTCAGGATACAAGAATACCGTGCAAATCACTTGTTACCTATGATAATCAGATGGCCACATGTCAATATTGCCAAAAAGCTGTTCACTACGGTAAGCCATGTGATAAACCGGACAAGGAGACAACTATACCAAAGGACAACGGTGCTTCCTTCACATCAACCCCAAGCAACCCCAGTACACCTGTGACAGTCATCAACAACAGGGAAGTATCCCCTTCAACGAAACCATCCAACGTAACCCCTATAGAACAAAGTACACCAGCTGCAGTTAACAGCTTACCATCCAACCAACCAGCAACTGCAAACAATGTACAACAAGGCGCATCTACAGCAACTAGCAACGAAATCAACAACAATACCACGACAATGGAAGACGAGACGAACCACGAACAAACTGCCCCTCAATCCTCGCAGGAGGAAAATGGAAGCTCCTCTTCCCCTAGAAAAAGGGTGACAACGAGATCCAATACAAAAAAAAATATCTAAAAACTCAGCTAAATCAGCCACGTAAAGCTTGTACGCAAATAGGCCTGAATAAAATATCTTTTAAATAATAAAAAAAAAAAAAACAAAACGTAGTCTGAAACGAGAAGCATGGATCAGGCCGAGGGTCCGAAAGCTGTACAATACGATTCTTGCTGGAAATTTGAACTGCAAAATCATGGACGACGAAACCTACGTGAAACTTGATTACAAATCCTTGCCGGGACCACACTATTATACGGTGCGAGAAGGGCAAGTGTTAAACCAGTCCGAGACATCGATTGAAGTCGAAAAATTTGGTAAGAAAGCTATGGTCTGCCAAACAATTTGTAGCTGCGGTAAGATTTCGAAACCCTTCATCACCACTGCTTCAATGAATAGGGAAATATACATCAAGGAATGTTTACAAAAACGACTTCTACCCATAATTCGAAGCCACAAGGATCATGTTGTCTTCTGGCTAGATCTTGCTTCTTGCCACTACTCGAAATCAACGGTAGAATGGTATACTACCAAAAATGTCACTTTCGTCCCAAAAGACATGAATCCACCAAATTGCCCACAACTTCGACGAATTGAGGAATTTTGGGCATTAACGAAGGCACATCTTAGGAAACATGTCTCGGCAGCCGAAACCATTAAACAGTTCGAAAAAGATAGGAAAAAAGTGTCAAAACTTGTCGCCAAGAAGTCTGTACGGAATTCAAGGAGTAACGTTCGCCACCTTCTTGCGAAGCTAGTCTACAATGGCTATGTAGCATATGTTGAGAATAATATTCTGTTGTTGTAGTCTAATATTATCAGTATATCGAATAAAATTTGAATATCTAACACTTGTGAATTATTTACAGCGAAATCAAAGTGCGTCCATACTTTCTGGGACAGTCTTTAATACTGAAAATATTTCCATGAAGGACTCTTTTAAATTGTAGTCTAATTTTCGCTTAAATCAAAATGGGAGGTCATAATGGGTGCTGAACCAACGAACAGAGTTTTTGGTTCATATTTTCGTTTCGATTATAGAGGTTTTAACCTTGAGGTCATTCGAATTTCGGGTTAGAAAAAGGTTAGGGTTGCTCCTACGTGTGGATTCTCATATTTGAGTGTATGAAAATATTGTAAAGCTCTTTGGGTCAGAAATATTATAAAAAGAATGATGTGTTGCATTTTGTTTTTAAATGCCGATTCACGACGACGTCTAACTGCGCGATATTGTTACGATGTAATAATTATATTTAGAAGTGACATACGTCAGGTACAGTTCGGATTTATATTTGATTATTTTTGCATTTAAAACTGCTCTGAAGTTACTATCATCCTAATTTGACCAATTGAATTTTTTTAGCCATCAGATTCCACATCGCCTTTAGGACAGTCTTATCCGGAGAAAGATAAAAGATACTATCAATCCACCATTGCACCCCAGCCCCTAGTCGCCGTTTAGATTTTAACAAGTCATAAAGCATATGGACCGACATTTTGCACTTTTGAACCCTTATTGTGGACTAATTGGGACTTGGTCTTTTGAAATACATAAGTCCACGACTTAAGACGAAACCATCCCGCTGCCTTTACCATCATAGAAAAACGTAGATTATTACTGAGTTCCTCTATCCCTCTAATGAGCCTACGTGGCTCATGCATGACTTCATAATTCGATGCTAGAAAACATGCACGAGAGTGTATTTAACTCATCCCTAGAAAAATCTAAGTTAACTAAAAATGCTAGTAAGAATTTTTGACAAACTGGTTGCAGATTCCAATTGGAGCACTCGATTTTTCATCGGTAATATATTTCAAAATGCAATTTTAATGCAATACATATATGTACAAAAACAGATAGCCTTAATTTTGATATTTTTTTTATAAAAGTCTCATTTGTTTTCTCAACATTGCATATTTATGAAATTTAAAGTCTTTAGAGTAAATTAAGTGGTATCATTACTACAGTCACTATTAGTCAGCCGCCTTTCACCTTATTGAAAACAAATTTGCATATTCGTAGAAATAATACCAATTATAAAGATCGTTATTTCGGTTTGATTACAGCACTGGCAGAAGTAATAGATCAGGATGGAGTAAAAGGTCTTCCAGTTTTCTTGTACGGTTCCGAACTATCTTCAGATGCTACAACATTGGAAGGATTGCCAGGTAACTATAGCTATCTTCATCAGGAAACTGTATCAATACCATAACCAATGAGAATCCGATTTTTGTAACAATCTCCATTACTATCTGCTAAACCTAACTCAAGTGTTATTCGCAGTAAAAAGTTTCTCACGTTTTTCAGTAAAATTTATTTGTTAGAAATGTTTGCTAAATTTCAGTTATATGTCACATTGGTTTGTCGGTAAGATAACAGTAATCCAACAAAGTATTCTATTATTCCCACTGTCGAAAACGGCTGCCAAGTTCCCATTGGGTAAAGACACATACAGGTGATGTATTTTCGTTCCAGTTCATTTCCTGCTAAATTCCTTTTTTCCAACACACGCAAAGAATCGCAGTCCGGCTCAATTACTGGTCAGACTAAACATTTCCCATGTATTTCTCACATAATCGAAAAGGTATCTACCTTTTTTTAGCTACTGTATGACTGAAAGTTTCCCACAGAAAAACATACGATGTTTCTATCGTCATCACTTTCCCGCTCCTATAACATATAATAGATAATCATAAATCATTTTCTCACCAGAAAAATCCGCACCGTTTTTGTGGGTGGGCTGCTTTTGATGAGTGAGACTGTATGTTTTCCCCTTCCATTTGCACCGTTGTTTCTTTTCAGACGCCGAAGATCTGCGGCACGCTCTGGTGGACGTACAGAATGTAGACTTAAGCGCTATCTGGGATGATGTATCACCGAGAGATAAATTAGTTTACATCTACACGTCCGGTACAACCGGATTGCCCAAAGCGGCTGTGATCACCAATTCCAGGTGGGTTGATTCTTTACAGTACAATACATATACAGTTTTCCACCTGAGGATTTTGAAGAGCTACGATTCTATTCTGTTTCTATCGAGCAATTTCCTAAATGTATAGCAGGTCACAGACTTCACGTACTCCGATTTAAATGAAACTTTGCACATGTTTTCAATATGACGAACTCTTTATTTTTCCACGGCTGGGGAGGACTAAACACTTATTTTTGAGAAGAGCGAATGATTTTTTGTATTCACTTCTTTTGTATCACAGTAGCTCGGAAATTGTATATTGCACAGAAAATAGTTCGAAGAAGAAGTTCTAGAGAATCGGTTTTACACTTAAAATGAGGAACCAAAAAAACATAATTAGAGAAAACATCTCATATTTTAAAATTTAAATCCTCTTTTGATGTTAATTTGATTAGGGTCGATTAAAAAGTGAAGAGTTACATCCGAAATAACTTTTATCCATTTTTTCCAGTTTTAAATTTCCGATAAAAAAAGTTATTTTAATTTTAGAATATGGATTTGCAGATAAAAAAACAGAAATTTACGCTTAGTGACTTTCCGCTTAGAAGTAACCGTTTTCGGGATACACAAAGCAAAGTAAAAAAGCAAAGGCTTGGTATTACATTTCTTTTGTGGAATCTGGCCTTTCTGTTTCAACAGACTTCGCAGCCGATTCTTAGTGTACAGAATCATTGCATGGCTAGTACTATGGACAGGCCCCAGGATTTCGTTTCGGAAGGGGCCCGAAGATAAAAAAAATAATGCTACTGAAGATTATTGCTGATGTGCCTAATTCTCGGTGTGCCTTTTACGGATGTTTTATAACATACACTTTGAACTTTTCCATTGGAACTGTTATTGTATTACACTGCTTTACGTTTACTGTCTTGTTATTTCCTGTAACACATGTCTGAGACCTTCTAAATAATTATATTTCTGTTTTTGATTTCGGGAGGGGTCAGGGCCCCTCGGGCCCCCCTTCTGGATACGTGACTGACTATGGATCCTACTGACACTAAGAATCCTTCCAGGTCGGGGCTCGAGCACACGACAACTGGCTTGTAAGACCAGTGTCCTATGCATTGAACCGCCAACCCGGGAGTGATACAATTAGTTCAAATGAAGCATACAACCACTTTTAACTCGTTGAATCGGCATAGTTCGACACCCTTTTCTTATAAGCTTATAACTTCTGACTAAGTGCACATTATGCGGACATATAACCATCGATGGGAAGCTAAAGTCCCTAACTAACAACTGAATAAGAAACTTGAATCAACTTAGTTTCTTTGATTGAAAAAAACTACTATTATCAATTTAGTAAAGTGATAAATTTTGACCATTACAAAAAAGGTGTTTGGTTACCAGCACCCCACGAAATTTCGCTAAAAATGGAAAAATATAAGTAAAAACTGCCATTATTCAAAAAAAGAAACGAAATTTTTTCTTTTCGGAGGCGTTTTGAACAAAAGTCTTCATTATCTGATGGTGACTTTGCCTTGGCTCTCTTGACCAATGATTTAGATGGTGGCGCCTTTGGTGTTGATTCTAAGCCGGTGTTTGGAACCTTGGGGTGTGACCTGTTATTCGTTGGTCACAATGTTGTTCCTTTGGTCACTGAGTCCAGCTTGTATATATTTTTCAAATATTGTATAGTTTTGTTTATTTCATTGTCAGTAAATGTCTGAGTAGAATTTAAACGTCAATCGCGTTCACACTCCGTGTTTACATGTTTGAGTCACGTTTAAGTTCTACTTAATAGCAAAGGTTGGTGTCAAAAGTAGGGTCTTGTTCAATTATTTATTCTATTTATTTATTTATTTATTTATTTATTTATTTATTTATTTATTTATTTATTTATTTATTTATTTATTTATTTATCAATATATTTATTTATTTATCAATATATTTATTTATTCATTTTCATTTATTTACACTATTTATTTATTTATATTATTCATCTATTTACATTCGTAAGTTCATATATTTCTTTATACAAATTTATTTAATAAATTATGATTATTTCGGCAAAAGGAAACAAAATAGAAAATACACTTATAGAAGTACTAAAATTCAAATACACAGTTCATGACACCAACCATAATAAAACGATAAATTATTGTAACCGTCATCTGTCTGCACACTGTCATCGTCGTCATCATCGTCATCATCGCAACATAATATGCGGGGTGGCATGCTTTGAGGGTGGCGGTGGGTATGCGATGGAAACCGGACAACCAGCCTATAAAACCCGCGGGAAAACCATTGCGGGGGCTCGAGGATATTACCAGCCCGGTAGAGTGATGATCGTAGCAGCGGTCACAAACCAATGTGACAGTGCGGTTCATTAGCAGAACAAAAAGTTAGTGGAAGTCTATCCAAATGGATCAAATCCGTTTCAGAAGCCCTTCATCGATAAATCAAAGTGGATCCAAAGGGATCAGTAATAAATATCGATAAGTATGCTGCTAGTCCGACGTGTGTGCCTTCAGGTTTTTTTCTTACGTTAACCGAAAAACGTAAATATAGTGCACGGTACCACTCTCCGGGTAGTGTACAAAACGCTGGCCTCCGCTACACACAGGCCGAGTTGCTGCAGCATCTGGATACTGATTCATCGCCCCCGGAGCTAGCGCCGCCCCGCTCGTCGTTGCCAGGAACCATCAAGTCGACCAACGTGCATCACGGCCGCAACGGAGCGTCGAGAACAAAATATCGACCGAAAAAAAGCGCAAGTAACAATAGAGACATTCTGTGCCGGGGTGCCGGTAACCGAAATCGGTAGACATTTTAAAAATGACGAAAAAAACTTTGGTTGCGAAAATTTTGATTGCTTACTTACCTTACCTAACAGCTATAGGCCTGGGGTGTCCTTTGCTGTATCAAGAATACGTCTCCACATAGCTCGGTTCATGGCTGCTCGTCGCCAGCCACTCAAGGCACGGACGCTTCTTAGATCACCCTCCACTTGATTGATCGATCGAGTTTTGATTGCATTGGGTATTAAATCACGAAATAGATCGATTTTACCTCATAAATATTCAATCTACTCACCTTTTCGATTGATGCTTTTCATTATATGATACTATAAAAAAAGTCATAACTTTCTCGTTGATTTTCACGCAATTAAAATTAGTTTTAAGTGCAGTAAAAAGTACGAGCGTCTGTTTGCTTTGGTATTCGGCACAAAATGAACGTGCTGCTATTACACACACACAAATGACATTTGTCGGAATGACGCTATCTGCTTTCTGTCAAAAGTTACGGTGGGGTGCCGGCAACCAAACATCTTCCCCTATGTATTTTAAATCTTATGACTATTTTCATCAGAAATTTGATACTGGAAAAATGTCTAAAACAATTTCAGCTATAAATTTTTAACTGACACTAATGAAATTAACAACAAATGTGGATTTGAAGTTTGAGTTTAAAATAAAGTTATTTAAACCAAGAACGAAGACGATTTTTTAACTTTAGTTGTTTGACGTGAAGCCGCCATAACTAAGTTCAATTTTGCAATGACTGAGCGGAAACATGTATTGGAGAAGCCAAATGAATGAAAAACTAACAGAAAACATGAATTTTTGGAAAAAGATAGGCTCAGAGACAGGACTCGAACCTGCGTTCTTATGCATTCCGTGCATACGCGCTACCAAATTCACCACTCTGAATCTTGTTTTAGTCACTCTAAAACGCCAGTCGGACACAATAGCGCGTACATCGAACATGGTCTACATCCTGGCCGTCACCCGACCATACCTTATATCCAAACATCTTCTCTGTCCATCAAACACTAGTCTTCTCGCTTTATACCTATTTCTCCGATCAAGCATTAAGTAGGAGAGTGTATTTATAATCGCTTGTCACCTTCTTTAATGGTGCCAGTCGCTGGCTGGACATCGTCAGCGACAGACCCCTATGAAGTTAGTATTGATTGTCTGCCCTTTCCTACCAGAAGCAGATTGTTACAAAAAATCAAACCGCAATTGTTTTTAACGATTTATTAAATTTTAGTTGTTTGACGTAAAGCCGCCATAACTAAGTTCAGTTTTGCAATGACTGAGCGGAAACATGTATTGGAGAAGCCAAATGAATGAAAAACTAACAGAAAAGATGAATTTTTGGAAAAAGATACGCTCAGAGACAGGACTCGAACCTGCGTTCTTAAGCATTCCGTGCATACGCGCTACCATTTCGCCACTTTGAACCTTGTTTAGTCACTCTAAAACGCTAGTCGGACACAATAGCGCGTACATCGAACATGGTCTACATCCTGGCCGTCACCCGACCATACCTTATATCCAAACATCTTCTCTGTCCATCAAACACTAGTCTTCTCGCTTTATACCTATTTCTCTGATCAAGCATTGAGTAGGAGAGTGTATTTATAATCGCTTGTCACCTTCTTTCGGAGAAATAGTACGATTTGAAGACTTTTTCATCCGTGCAAAACAAATGGTTTGTTATACTTCAGAAGTGTGCAAAATTTCATTCAAATCGGAGCAGGTCGATCCTGATTTTGCCATCGTTTCTGGTGTTGATTTCTGGAATTGCTCAATCATCATATACTTTTTTGCAAGGGCTTCCAAAAGACAAAAGAAGTGAGACCTATTCCAGGATTACCCTGATTGTTTTCAAGTAATCTAGTAATTAGCGACTTACATTTAGAATACTAAAGTAATCATGTAAGCAATCAGAGTAAAAATTAATTAAATTAATTAATGATTAAAACAAAATGTATTGAACAGTTTGATCTACCTGTGAATTATAACTGCTATGTAACCTGAAAAGCGTAAGAGGCGGAGCTTGTGCGCCTTACCGAAATTTATCAGACGAGTTCACAACGAAACAGAAAATATAAGTTTATGTCAAGTTACAATTTGTTGATGTTTTTCCCATTCAACATTTATGACCAAAGATCGGTATCCGATGATCAGAATTGAAATATAGAATTCAATCTTGTTTAACCTCACTATGTCTACTCAAAATCTACGTGCTATTCGATATTTATGGTGATTTGATCATTGATCATTTTACGTATTGAAAATGTGCGCGCCTTCAATATTTTGTGTTTTAAAATATAGACATTCAAAATGATATTCACATTTTTATTCCCACCGTATGAAATTTAGAGCTAAAAAGTTGAAATGTGTTCAGATAGATATTTTTTTGTTATTAATATTAGTTTCTCAAATACCAAAGTTAAAACAGCACTGCATTGCATTTTTGAAATTTTATAAACATTTCATTCACTGGTCATAATGGTAGCCATTTGCATGTTGTCAACGTCTTAAGAGTCATCAAAGACATCATATTAACAAGATATCCAGCTCTCACATTTCCCGAACAAATCTTTGGCAACATCCATTTTTGCGACCATGGCGCCCTCAGGCGAGTCCGCATCGAATCACGTACATAGAAGTAGGGGATAGGAATGTCAAATTCGTACGCGCCAAAATAGCAGCACTGCGCACCCATACAATTGACATGACATATTGAATAAGACGCCGTGCGATGGCGTCTTATTCAATATGTCTGACTGACATTTACAAACGTATCACTGATATGCATAAAAATGAAAAATCGTTTATCTCATCAATGAGCAATAAACTTAATGCTACTGTCTCTGCCGCGGTGGCTGAGCAGATGCAACAAGTTCGGGATGAAGTTAGGGTTATTACTAGTGCTGTGGAGTCTTCGCAGAATTTCTTGTCTGAGAAGTTCGATTCAATAGTTTCGGATTTCAAGGACTTGAAGTCTGAGAATGAGCGTCTACAACTAGAAATCGATACATTGAAGCTTTCACTATCTTCGCTGACTGCTACTGTTAATAAAATTGAAAATTATTATGCTAAGGAAAACAAAAAAACAGTAGCTAATAACGCGATGATATTCGGCTTGCCCTCACTCCCCAATGAAAATGTGGGGGAGCTTGTGCTAAAAACATTCAAATGTCTTGGTGTTAGTTTGTCCCGTGATTCCGTTGTTTCGTCATCCCGATTGTATGCGGGTAATAAAAACAGCGGCGCTCCAATTCCAATACGAGTGGTCTTCAAAGACGAAGCCATTAGAGAGACAGTTCTAGACAAGAAGCAGGAACACGGCCCTCTGATTGCTACTGCTGTTGACAAATCCTTCAAGACTAATGGAACTGAAATGAAAGTGGCAGTTCGTGAGGAGCTGTCAACTGCTTCTTTGGAACTGTTAAAAAACATGCGAGAATCTCAAAAATTATTAAATATTAAGTATGTATGGCCAGGTCGTGGAGGAGTTATATTAGTAAAAAAGGATGACTATTCTAAATTGGAAAAAATTCGTAACAAAATAGATCTGGATCGTGTTATACATTTTTACCGATCCACACAATTGACGTCTCCTTCCCCAGATCAAGTAACACTCAAGCGTGAAAGAACTTAATTTAGTTATTATATTGATGTTACATGTGTTGTTATTTGTTTCTCTTTTAAATGGATAATACGACTACCAAAAATTTTTTTCACGAAAATATTTATAAGTTCAATAACAACTATACAGTAAACGACAAAAAAACACTTAAGATTTTGCAATGGAATGTAAGAGGTATAAACGATATTTCAAAATTTGATGATATATTAATTGATATTGACAATTTTAAAACTCCTATAGATGTTATAGTAATCGGAGAAACATGGTTGAAAAATGAAAATTGTGCTCTCTATAAAATACCGCATTATAAAGCCTTTTATGCTTGTAGAGAACATTCTAGTGGAGGCCTAGCAATATATGTCAAACAAGATATTGAACATAGACTGATTAAGAATTACACGTCCGATGGATTTCACCATATAAACATCGAGCTTTGTATCAAAGGACATTTTTATAATATTCATGGTGTGTATCGTCCCCCTAGCTTTGATTTTAACGAATTTTCCGTTTACCTAGAAAGCTTGATGTGTTCAATTCAACCGAAGCATACGTGTTTTATTGTAGGTGATATAAATGTTCCTATAAATCTCATTCATAACAATATTGTGACAAGATATAAGGCTCTGCTAGAATCATATGACTTTTCGTGTACAAATTGTTTTAGTACAAGACCAATTAGCGACAATATACTTGACCATATTATTTGTAAACTTGACGACGTTAATCGTATTCGCAACGACACAATATTTAATGAACTAAGCGACCACTCTCAAATCTTAACAACTTTCAAAATACTGGCTGATAAAGAACCTATGACGTTAACGAAAAAAATAATTAACTATCGTCAGGTAAATCTTGATTTTTCCAATTTTATTAATAGTATTGATGTCATTGAGGACGCTGAAACAGTTCTTCAATCTATAGTTTTCGTATATAACTCTCTACTCGAACAACATACAAGAATAATAACTAAAACAGTCACAGTGAAAGGTAATCATTGCCCATGGATGAGCTTTGATTTATGGAAACTAGTGAAAATAAAAAGCAATTACCTCAAACGTATCAAGGCAAGCCCCCACGATCAGCATCTCAAACAAATGCTATCACATATATCTAAAAAGGTCGACTCCATGAAAAAGGCGAATAAAAAAAATTATTACGAAAACCTTCTCATTAACGTACCTCATTCGAAATTTTGGACAAATCTTAAATCTACGTTCGGAATAACAAAAGAAAAGGATAAGATACGCTTGATCGACAGGGGCAAAAACATTAATGACAACAAGGAAGTTTGTGATATTTTCAACAAATTCTTTTCAAATATCGGTAACGAATTAGCTAAAGCTATTCCTGTAAACTCATCTTTTTGTCCAATAAGTAACGTTCGTCGTGTTTGTGATTCTATTTTTCTACGTCCTTCATCTGTAAATGAAGTGATACTGTTAATACAAGGTTTGGATAATAAGAAGAGTAACGGCCCTGATAACGTCTCTGTCAGTGTACTAAAACATAATTCATTTGCATTCGCAAAAATACTCTCTCAGTGCTTTAACGTAATTATTCAGACCGGTTACTACCCTGATTGCCTCAAGGTGGCTAAAGTCATTCCTGTGTTCAAATCGGGTAACCGTTGTGATTGTAATAATTACCGTCCTATATCTACATTGTCCGTATTCAACAAAATATTTGAAAAACTTCTAGTCACTAGACTTATCGAATTCCTAAGTAAGCATAATATCCTCTTTAGATTCCAATATGGCTTCAGACAAGGTTCTAGCACCCAAACCGCTATAATTGAATTAGTTGACGAAATTATAAGCGAGATCGATAGTAAAAATATAGTTGGTGCATTATTTTTAGACCTTAAAAAAGCTTTTGACACATTAGATCATAGTATACTTTTGGACAAACTCGATTGCTATGGGATCAGGGGCATTGCTAATTCAATTATCCGTAGTTACTTGACTAATAGAAAACAATTTGTATCCATCGAAAGTGACAGTAGCAACCTTGCTCCAATAAACATTGGTGTTCCACAAGGAAGTAATATTGGTCCACTATTGTTTCTTTTATATATTAATGATATAGGTAATTTACATCTTAAAGGAACTCCACGACTATTCGCCGACGACACAGCTCTGTTCTATCCTGACAGTGACATCAATGCTATTATTAACTCAATGGAAAGTGATTTAAGAACTCTTGATCAATATTTCAATGCGAACTTATTATCATTAAATGCCACAAAGACTAAGTATATGATTTTCCGTTCCACAAGGAAAATTATACCAACGCATAATCATCCCCAGCTTGGACACAATATTATTGAAAAAGTTGACTATTTCAAGTATCTGGGCATATATTTCGACCCCACATTAACCTGGGCTCACCACATAAAGTTTGTTGCCAAGCACGTGGCGTCGTACTGCGGTGTTTTATGGAGAGTCAAGTCCTTTGTTCCCCAGCGTGTGCTGTTAAATTTTTATTTTGCTTATATCCATTCACAGCTCAACTACTTGGTATCGGTGTGGGGGCGAGCCGCTAGTTCTCATCTGAAGAAACTCCAAACTCTACAGAACAGATGCCTAAAAATCATTTTCAATAAACCCTTACTATTCTCGAGTCTATTGTTATACTCTGACAGAAACCATAATGTTTTACCAATAACATACTTATGTGATGTCCAAACGTTGCTATTCATCCATGATAATTTGTATAAATCCACAGTACACCATAACCTACAGTTCCCAACTATATCCCATTCTAGAACAACACGCCGTAGTAACAATTTGTTTCGTGTTCGAGCAGCTACAAGCCTTGGTCAAAGACGGATCCTTTTTGTTGGTCCAACTAAATATAATGCACTTCCGCCTGACATGCGAGGAATAAGCAATCGTGCCACATTTGCGACTAGACTAAAGTACCATTTTAAGCACAGACTGAACGAGATATTTAGCTAATTTAGTTTTTTGTTTTATAATGTAATGTATTTATCGTCAACAGTATTTCATATTAATAACTAATTACCTAATTTAATTTGTACTTTCTTTCCAACATAGCGTAGTAATTAAATTGTGGATCCCTTAAAAGGAAATCTTTTCCACTGGGATTCCACTTTAATAAATTGCACATCAAACCATGAATAAATAGAATCTCAGCGGACTTTGAATCAAAATTAAATTTGTATTTCTAGTATTATTATTGCCAGTGTCTATTTGTTTCTTGTTTTTCCGCTGAGACTAGTTGCGTCCACTACCAGGGGGCTTCAAATTGAAGCTTTTTGGTGTGGGGGAGTGTGGTGGGCAAATATAAAAAAAAAAAAAAAAAAAAAAAAAAAAAGGATCAATGCGCTATTGCCCCTAGTCCCTGGTCAGAGCCACGGGGACCGTCTGGGGTGGGCTCCGAAGGCCTCTTTTACTGGCGAGCTCGAGCGTGAGGTTCGGAGGCTCAAGGTCGGCTCTATACAGGGTACCCAATCAGAAGCTCAAACACGGTCTCAACTTTTTTTGTATTTTTATTTCTACTTACAATTGGTTAGTGTAGGTGTGTGTGTGTGTCTCGACGGTATTCGGCCGGCCGGCTGGATCTGGGTGGCGCTGGGAAACTCTTATCTGGTTGACTGGAAAGCTCGGTGGTTGCTCGGTGGTTTCTCGCTGATGACCGTTGCAGCATTCGGGGGGGATTACCAGTCGTACGTTGCTAGTTCGACTGTCGGCACTAATGTCCATTTGCCAGCGTTGCCATGCTAGGGGTACTTCTCGAACATTTGGTTACTCCGATTGCCTTAGGGTACCATCTGCTGGGTCCTAATTCACGAGTAGAGAGAGAGGTAGGTGCTATTGGCCTTGCTGAGGCTGCGGTTTCATACCTGATTCTTTATTTTTGATTTTCACCGTAAGTAAGATGTGGTTTACAATGACTTTGGTTCACAACTTTCCTAGCGTCTTTTTAATCTGCTCGGTTCGAGGTGCGAGTCCAAAATGTCAGTCCGGCTTAGATTTGCCAAGAACTACTCTCTCTCTTCCTCTATCTCCCTCTCTCTCTAACACAAACTATTCAACTTTCTAGTCAAATACTTCTATGGTTTCCGGTTTCCGCCAACTGTGTTTGAAGTGTATTTTGTATATTTTGTGTACGTGATTTTACATTTTCATTTTACATTTCGTTATAGACCGAACTATTAAAATTTAAGTGCCTAGTTTTATCATTTCTACCATAATACATATTCTATTCCTGTCTATATCTGATATAATTAATATTATGAAAAATGGACGTGATTTTAGACTAAAGATATACATATATATTTATACAAATTCAGTTTGCTATAATTTTTATGGGTAACTATGATAGCAGATCTGTGCTTTTGACTTGTCTCTCGCCATTCTCATTTGTTCGCTCAGTACTGGCACACAGGGGAAACCATCCAAATGGTAACACGCCTTGGAAATAAGTTTTTTTTAAACATATTTTAACAACGATTTTTATAGAAAGGAAAAATATTTTCTTTGAGCTTTAAAGGGTTAAGAAACTACTAATCTCGGGTTGGCGGTTCAATGAGTAGGGCGCTGGTCTTACAAGCCAGTTGTCATATGTTCGAACCCCGTCATTGAAGGATTCATAGTGTCTGTAGGATAGCCAGTCTGTTGAAACAGGAAGACCAAATTCCACAAAAGTAATGTATAGTCAAGATTTTGCTATTAGGAAATTACCAGGTTTTGGTGAACTCCAAGAAAATATTACGAAGCACTTCTTAGCATTTCACTAATACGATCTGTAAACTTTGAATTGGTACAGAGAAGGTTTCTAAAATTTATTCTAACTAATTCTTAAAATGTCATATGTATGTTTTTGGAATTGGTTTGATGAACAGGTGTCGAATATAGTGTTATTTTATAATCCATGATGATGAGCTCTGGTTTACCGAAATTTTCCAAAAACCAAACGATTGGAAAGATCATGATTGATAGGTATAGAGTAGCGGTTTGTAACGGGTTCTGACAATCCGGAAGTCGCAATCCTGGATTTTAAAAATTTTTTCGGGCCTTAACATTAATTAACTATTCATCATACCCGCTACAAAACTACCTATACAGCACCCTCTCAGATTTGAGTGAAGAACTCAAGATATGTCATCATATTCCCTTTCAACCGTTCATATATTGTAAGATCGGTATTTTAAGGAAACAAGTTTTTTTAACAAAAACTTGTTCTTGTCCAGTACAGATACGTTTTGCAAATATTGGCAACTAGCGATAGAGTATTACGTAAAATCTCCTCACAAATCTAGATTCATTGTATTCTTGGATGATTGTAACTTTCAGTTTAGTTTAGTTTTCGATAAAAAGACGCTGGAAAAATCTGTTTGGACAAGAAAAATTTTCGGTTAGAAAAACTTATTGCCTTCCTCATATAGGCTATGTAATCAATGTGTAAACCGACTTTTCAACCAAGACCCGAAGGACCGAACATCATATACCATTCGATTCAGCTCGAGGAACTAAACAAATGTCTGTGTGTATGTGTTTGTGTGACAAATATTGTCACTCTGTCATACAGAAGGTTCTCATGGTCCCATATAAAGTTCCTGAATTTCACTTGGATACGGTTCCGGAATTACAGGGTTATATGCACCAAAAAAGTGAAAATAATTCCACTCAATTTTGTCGAGAATTGCTAAGTAAAGCTAAATTATCACAAATCATTCAATGAGAATATCACCATTTTAATTCATCCACCAGGAAGAAAACGCTTCAAAGGATTCAGAATAAAATTCTGAAAATGATTCTGAAGCGTCCTCCCTGGTTTAGTACAAATGAGTTACACAGACTCACAAATATAGAACCATTAGATGTAATGTCACATAATATTATAAGCAAATTCCGACAAAAATCAATTGAATCGATTCGCTCTCTTTATTAGTTAGTAAGTTAGTATATAAGTTCCTTTTCCCCATTACACAATACAAGTAGGTTTAGAATTTTCCCTACACAAAAATCTCAGAATTGCGGAAGCAAATGATGTCTTCATGGTAATAACCAAATCATATAAAAAAGTCACCACTTGTGGCTGAACACCCAATTTAAATCTTAATAATTTAATTTTAACTCATATACCAATAAATAGTTATTAAAAAAAAAAAAAAACCATTTTAATTCAGATCCAACATCCGGTTCCGAAAATAGGGTTCTTAGAGTACAAATGTCAATTTCAAGGGCATTTTCTCAAATATGGTTGAATCGATTTTCACTACCTTTAATATAGTATTTGAATGTATAGTAGTATTATGCAAAAGAATATGAATAGTAGTATTATGCAAAAGAACTCTTAAAAACTGGGTTCTAAACTTTTTTCAATTACTGATTGACAAATGTTTTTTTTAAAGGGATTTTTAATTATACTGATGAATGAATTATGAGCTGACTGTGCTCGTAACGTGTGCAAAAAACGAATCAAATAATGAAGATTGTACGCAAGTTCAAATAATACGAGGCACATTTATAAAATAAGGGTTGTTTTGTCAAAGGAATTATAATCAAATAGCACATTTAGTTTCCTACAAAGTTACTTTACATTTCCACATAATCGCTGTTCACTTCTAAGCATTTTAGCTACCCACTGCATGAGATTTCTTAACCCCTCTGCATAGAGGCTCACAAAGTGCAAGTGCATCAGTCGGTGTTGAACAGTCGTTCGCACCGCACGCGTATAGCTCTTGGCTCCTGGAATTTTTTTTTCTGGCTACCTAGAGTTTCATTGATTCAAGGCTTCAGTCTTTTTCAAGGCTACCTGAATCACTAACTAAGTGACTAAGTGATACAAAGAGTGATATTAGAGTGACTAAGTGATACAAAGAGTGATATTAGAGTGACTAAGAAATTAATCAGCCTTTTTTAAGGCTAGCTAGGAGTCTAATCGAAGACTAATTTAGCCTAGTTAATTTAATTTAAAATTTCATTAATTTCAAAAATGCCTGCGTCCAACCGGAAAGGCAACAAGCCTAAGGCTAAAAATAATTCAATACGGAATAAATCACAATCCGTTATTCAACATTTTTCTAATAACATTCATGATCTTATAGAATCTGAATGTAAAAATAAAAGACAACGGACGGATTTCCCTTCCGTTGATCCTATGCCGTCTAACAATATTTACGAGATTCTTCCTGAATCCGATTGTAGCGACATAGAAGAAAATTCTTCAAAAATTCCCAAAATGGACGCTTGTCGTTCTGGGAAGAAACATCAATCTATGCCACCAGTGACGGTGATGATTTCCGACTTCAAAGCATTCCGTACTGAGCTTTCTACTTTTCTCCCGGAAGTAAAAGTCTCATTTCAAATCGGACGAAGAGGAGAATGTCGAGTCTTGGTGGATGGATTGGAAGATTACGAACGTCTTATTCGATATTTGTCCGAAAAACTTCATAAATTTTATTCATATGATATAAAATCAGACAGACCCTTCAAGGCTGTCTTGAAAGGATTATCAAATGATCAAAGTATTGATGAAATTAAAAATGAACTAAAAGAATTGCTTGGTTTTGCCCCTTCCCAAGTAATACTTATGAAAAAAAGAGCGAATGGTACTTCTAAACCACGCTCTGGAATTTCCCATGAACTTTACCTAATACACTTCAATCGAAGTGATGTAAACAATTTGAAAACTTTAGAAAAAGTACGTTTCATTTCCCACATTAAAATTCATTGGGAACATTATAAACGGCATAATCGTATTGCAAACTTAACGCAATGTCGTCGTTGCCAAGGCTTCGGTCATGGAACCAAAAATTGTCATATGGATATACGGTGTTTGAATTGTGGTAAATCGCATTCGAAAGACGCTTGTCCAATGAATGAAACCACTGATAAATTTTCATGTTCAAATTGCAATGGAAATCATAAATCCAATTATTTGAAATGTCCTGTCAGGGAAAAAATTTTAAACGCTCGTTCGCTTAGACAACAAGTCAAATCAACGACCTTAAATTTACAGAACATACCTGAAAATTCTTCTAAGGCACCTGCCAATTCGTCTTCTAACGAAAACAATTTATTGACAGGTAGATCGACCTCGTCATCATCTTCTTCTAATGTCAGTTATGCTGGTATATTAGGTAGAAATCTATCTCCTATTTCTTCTAATGTAAATAATCAAAACACAGGACCGCCTTGCAGTTCTTCTTCTAACGAAAACAATTTATTAATAGGTAGACCGGCCAAATCATTTTCTTCTAATGGCAGTCTACCTACAAATATTCCTTCAATGCCATTCGCTTCTTTAAATGAAGTCGATTTAGGCGATATAACTGAAAATAAAATGATCTACCTACAAGATCAACTTTTTCAAATGATCATCCAAATGAATTCGACTTCATCACTTTTTGAAGCATTTCAAATCGGATGGAAATTTGCAAATAATATTATAATGAATTTAAAATTTAACAGTGATGTTAAATAATTATTTGAATATTTTAAATTGGAATGCTCGATCTTTGAAATCGAGTGAAGATGAATTTTATAATTTTCTCAAAGTTCACAAAATTCATATTGCCATTGTGACAGAAACTTTTCTTAAACCAAATGTAAAATTGAAAAGTAATCCACATTATGTGGTTCATCGATTTGACAGGTTTACTGGAATTGGTGGTGGAGTTGCCATTTTTGTCCAACGGCAAATTAAACATCGAATTTTACCTTCTTTCAATACTAAAGTTATTGAAAGCTTGGGAATCGAAGTTGAAACCATTCATGGAATTTATTTCATCGCTGGAGCATATTTGCCATTCCAATGCACCGGCGAACAATTAAATTTCTTTAAAGGCGATTTGCAAAAACTTACAAGATATCGATCGAAATTTTTCGTAATAGGGGACTTAAATGCTAAGCATGTCCAGTGGAATTGTAGGCAAAATAACAGTAATGGTAAAATACTTCATAATCAACTCTCAGCTGGTTACTTTACAGTTCTTCATCCCAGTAATCCTACTTGTTTCTCTTCCGTGAAAAACCCGTCTACAATTGATCTGGTTCTAACAGATCAAAGTCACATTTGTAGTGAACCGATTACTCATGCTGATTTTGACTCAGATCATCTTCCTGTAACATTCAGACTTTCCAACGAAGCTATAATTAATCCAATTAGTTCTATTTTCAACTATCATAGAGCAAATTGGTTGGATTACAGATCTCACATTGAAAATCAAGTGGATCATGAAACTATTTTAGAAAATTCTGCGGATATCGACACAGCAATTGATAATTTGAATCATTATATTATCGAAGCTAGAAATCTTTCAGTTCCCAAAGCTCAAACTAAATTAAATTCTCCTATCATCGATGACAATCTTCAACTGCTCATTCGGTTGAAGAATGTTCGTCGACGACAATATCAACGTTCTCGTGATCCTGCTATGAAAAACATAGTTAAGGATTTACAAAAAGAAATTAAACATAGATTTACTCTTTTGCGAAATGAAAATTTCGCTAAAGAAGTTGAACAAATTAAACCATATTCTAAACCTTTCTGGAAACTTTCTAAGGTTCTTAAGAAACCTCAGAAACCTATTCCTGCTCTCAAGGAAGGAAATCAAATACTTCTTACAAATGGCGAAAAAGCTCAAAAACTTGCTCAGCAGTTCGAGAGTGTCCACAATTTTAATTTGAACGTTGTGAGTCCTATTGAAAATGAAGTCTCACTGAAATATGATCATATTTCAACCCAAGTGTTATCACACGATGACATTATTGAGACGAATTTTGATGAAATTAAATCAATTATTAGAAAACTTAAAAACATGAAGGCTCCTGGTAATGATGGAATTTTTAATATTCTTATTAAAAATCTTCCCGATGTTGCCTTGAGACTCCTGGTTAAAATTTTCAACAAGTGTTTTTCATTAGCTTACTTCCCAAAAAGATGGAAAAACGCTAAAGTAATTCCTATCCTAAAACCTGATAAAAACCCAGCAGAAACATCAAGTTATCGCCCAATTAGCTTACTTTCTTCTATCAGTAAACTTTTTGAAAAAATTATCTTGTTAAGAATGATGACTCATATAAATGAGAATTCAATTTTTTTACCAGAGCAGTTTGGATTTCGTCATGAACATTCAACTACTCATCAACTTGTCAGAGTAACGAACATGATAAAATCAAATAAATCTTCTGGGTTATCCACTGGAGTTGCTCTTCTAGACATAGAAAAAGCATTCGACAGTGTTTGGCACAAAGGTTTAATAGCAAAAATGTCTGATTTCCAGTTTCCTATTTATTTGATCAAAATGATTCAAAATTATTTAACTGATCGTACTCTTCAGGTTAGCTATCAGAATTGTAAATCTGAATTGCTACCCGTACGAGCCGGTGTTCCGCAGGGTTCGAGTGTAGCTCCAATCTTGTATAATATTTTCACTTCTGATCTTCCAAATCTACCCGTTGGTTGTCAGAAATCGCTATTCTGTGACGACACAAGTCTGTTAGCCACAGGTAGAAATCTAAGAGTGATCTGCAGTCGCCTACAAAGAAGTTTAAATATTTTCAGTGATTATCTGTCAAAATGGAAAATTAAACCAAATGCAGCAAAAACGCAATTAATTATCTTTCCTCACAAGCCAAGAGCTTCTTTTCTTAAACCAAACAATAATCACATTCTCAAATTGAATGGCTTGGAATTGACATGGTCTGATCAAGCTAAATACTTAGGTTTAACGTATGACAAAAAACTCACTTTCAAGGATCACATTGAAGGAATCCAGGCAAAGTGTAATAAATATATTAAATGTTTATATCCTCTTATAAACAGAAATTCTAAGCTCTGTCTAAAAAACAAATTGTTAATTTATAAACAAATTTTCAGACCAGCCATGCTTTATGCGGTACCAATTTGGTCAAGCTGTTGTTCCACCAGGAAGAAAACGCTTCAAAGGATTCAGAATAAAATTCTGAAAATGATTCTGAAGCGTCCTCCCTGGTTTAGTACAAATGAGTTACACAGACTCACAAATATAGAACCATTAGATGTAATGTCACATAATATTATAAGCAAATTCCGACAAAAATCGATGCAATCTTCAATTGAATCGATTCGCTCTCTGTATTAGTTAGTAAGTTAGTATATAAGTTCCTTTTCCCCATTACACAATACAAGTAGGTTTAGAATTTTCCCTACACAAAAATCTCAGAATTGCGGAAGCAAATGATGTCTTCATGGTAATAACCAAATCATATATATATAACAGGGCTGAAAAGTCACCACTTGTGGCTGAACACCCAATTTAAATCTTAATAATTTAATTTTAACTCATATTCCAATAAATAGTTATTTAAAAAAAAAAAAAAAAAAGTGCAAGTGCAAGTGGAGCCAGTTTTCAACGTCGCTCTTAAATTCGTTGTCATTTTCAAAGTCATATAGCCACTGAGTCAGAATTGTACAGTGGGAGTTTGAATTTTCATTTGAGTCTTGGCTACGATGTAAGGACGCGTATTGTATAAACAATGGAGCGTCCAAGGTTGAGGAATTTATCAGTCAGGCTACAAATCGTCAACCGTTGATCAAATCGCAGTTTAAGGTCAACCAGGAAAAACAATTTCATTGGTTCGCATTATGAACCTGTAAATCTGATATTCCTCATAAACATTTGTCTGTATGTTTTAAAACTGTTCATTCTCTAACCTATCCTACACTCGCTATAGTCGGTGTTTAAATTATGAAACACTCTCGCAGAATTTCAGTAACTGAAAATTATTTAACACACTAATCTAATTATAGCGCGAGCTACTTACCTGATGAGAGCAACATTGTTCACTGTACGCAAAGATAGGAAAATGACCTAGAGTTTTAAACAAATTGAAAAATATTGATAATTTCACTCCATGTTATTGAAATGGATTCTCATCATCCAAACTGGTTTCATCATGATGGGCAGTGGAGCCTACTACATGCTGAGTTTACGCAATGACGATATCATTTACAACCCACTGCCGTTGTATCATTCCGCGGGCGGAATGGTTGGCATGGGTGCAGTATTGTTGTGCGGTTTAAGTATGGCACTGCGGAAGAAATTTTCGGCTTCTAACTTTTTCCTGGATTGCGCCAAGTACAATTGCACGGTAGGTCCCTATTATTCCAAATCTACTGTCTCTACATTCTAATTCGTAACCGAAGGTCGCTCAGTACATTGGAGAGATTTGTCGGTTCGTTTTGGCCACTCCGACGAAGCCGTCTGACACGCAGCATCAGGTTCGGGTTATGTTCGGCAATGGACTGAGGCCGCAAATTTGGACCAGATTTGTGGCGCGATTCAATGTCAAACAAATTGCCGAGTTCTACGGATCAACTGAAGGGAATTCCAATTTAAGTGAGTTAGGTTTTTGACAATACGTTCGTAATGAATAAATAATTGTATTTTTTCCCGATTTTATAGTGAATATTGATAACACCGTCGGCGCTGTCGGTTTTGTACCGGCATTCGCTGGAAAATTCTACCCGGTGACATTGGTTCGGTAAAAGCTACTTTTACGTACAATTCATATAGAGCACGGCATAAGAAAATTCTTTGTCTTTTTAGATGTGAGGAAGATACTGGAGAAATTATTCGTGGTAGCGATGGCTTCTGTATTCGTTGTAAGCCAGGAGAACCGGGTGTTTTCATTGGGAAAATCAATCTTAAGAATTCTCTCAACTCGTTTGTCGGCTATGCAGATAAGACAGCTTCAGATAAGAAAGTGCTGCGTGATGTATTTGTCAAGGGAGATATGTTCTTCAATTCGGGCGACATTTTAGTGGCGGATTTATTCGGATATTTCTATTTCAAAGATCGCACGGGAGATACTTTCAGGTGAGTTGTTCGCAGAGATGTGGATATTGCTTATATGGGAATGGATGATTGATTATTCTAGATGGCGCGGAGAGAATGTTGCGTCGTTTGAGGTCGAGAACGCCATTACTAATATTGCTGGATTGACGGGATGTGCTGTCTACGGAGTTGATGTAAGTTACAACAGTTTATACCAAAAAGCTCTAGAACTCATTCAAAAAATATGTTTGTTTCTATAGATTCCCGAAATAGAAGGGAAAGCTGGTATGGCAGCAATTGTAGACCCCGAAGGTAAACTGGATATGGAAAATTTAGGGGCGGGTATTCGTGCCAGTTTGCCTGTTTATGCGAGACCTTTGTTCATTCGTGTATTGTCTGAGGTTCCCATGACAACAACATTCAAGCTAATTAAGCGTGACCTTCAGATGGAGGGTTATGATATAACTAAGATTAAAGATCCCATCTATTTCCTACAAGCAGATAGTACATATCGTCTATTCAGGCAAGAGGATTATGACATCGTGAGTAGCGGTAAGGGTAAGTTTTAGGAACCTCTGATCCGTTTAAAGCGACTAGAAAACTAATTTAGTATATGTGCCTGAATTATGATACCATACAATTCCAAATCGACTGATAGTTTTGTTTGATTTCTACATTTAGCTCGATGAAAAGATCTAGTGTTTTGAAAGTTTTAGTAGTGATTATTTATTTTGAATTCCATTGTTTACTAGGTCATTTATTGTTTGCCATTACAATTGTATTTTAAAATTTAAGACGTGAAAATAAACAAAAACCAAAAAAATAGAGTTTAATTTAAACTGCATACACTATTCGATCAAAAAGAAATGATTGTTTCCATTCAATTCCACTATATTTAAGAGTCTTTACTATTACGCCACTAACGTCACGAGGTAGTAATAGACCCAGATACCAGTATTTCGGTGTGAAATTTGCTACCTTCTTCAGTGTATCAAATCAAACCTTTACCGGCACTGACGAAACTACCCATACTACATCAATCATAGTAACCCGTGAGTCAGCAGACAAAATTTGACAGCTCTATCAGTCGAACTCTAACCGTGATGGCAAAAACAGTGAAGCAACTCCGTTCAGAAGTGTGCACGTTCAAAGAACGGCACCCTGCCGCGTCCAAAACGAACAGTATGCGGCACTCTGTTGACGCCTGATACGACGCCCCCCCCCCCTATAATTCGGGAACCAAAAGTTGTATCTGGATGAAACTCTAAAGCTCAGTATGGGACCATGAGGCTTTTGTTTGAACCTAAGTTTGTGAAAATCGGTCACGCTATATCTGAGGAAAGTGAGTAAGTAATCAGCTTCGGTGTGTGTATAGTTTGTGGAGCGTGTAGTGTTTTCTTCTTCCGTGCCTGCACGTACCGTTGCTTACCGGCTTTGTATAGTCATTTTATATTTTAGTCGCCCTGTGGTTGCGGAACCGGAAGTCGGATCTGGATGAATATTCACAGAAGCTTTTGAGACAATATGAGCTTTAATTTAAATCAAGATTTGTGAAAATCGGTTCGGTTTCTTTTGAATCGAAGTGTCTCAGTCTCCGAGAAAAGAGAGTATATATTTTTGTTACATACATTCACACATACACACACAGACATCTTCTCAGTCCATTAAGCTGAATCGAATGCTATATAACATTCGGCCCTCCGGGCCTTGGTTAAAAAGTCGGTTTTCACAGTGATTGCATAGCCTTTCTGTATGAGAATGGCAAAACACGCCCCGGAAAATAAAATTTTCCTAACTATCTGTTTGTAATTCCGCAACCGGAAGTCGTATCCGGATGAATCTTGGTAGGGTTATATGGGGTTGTAAGACCTTTAATTTGAACCTACGCTTATGAAAATTGGATGAGCATGAATTAATCATTTTGCACATTTTACTCCGCAACTCCCGAACCGGAAGTCAGATCCAGATGAAATGCAACAGCAACCTATGGAACAATAACGCTTTTAATTTGTATTTTAGTTGAAGAAAATCGAGTGCACTTTTTCTTCATATTGTTGCACATTTTACCCCGTTGCTCGCGAACCGGAAGTCATATCCGGATAAAATTCAATAGTAACGAATGGGACCAAGAGAACCTTAAATTAAATCTATGTTTGTGAAAATCGGTCCATCCATCTCCAGAAAATCGGGTGCACATTTTTGATACATACAAATATACATGCACACACACACGCATACATTTGCTCAGTTTGTCGAGCTGAGTCGAATGGCTTGGCTCAAAAATCGGTTTTCACAATAATTGCATAACCCTTCTGTATGAGAAAGACAAAAAGCCATCTACTAATTCAACCAACAAAAGTGGTTGTAACCGTTCTTAGTGGAATCTAACAGGCTTGCATAGTTTTGTGTTGTGCTCCATCAGACTACCATTGATGTAGAAGTTTATCCAGATTTAACTTTTATTTCCGGAAATATAGGGTGAAATGTTTATGAAATTGCAACCTGTCATTAAGAGCGATAATGCAGAAAACGTAATAACGAAACGGCTCAAAATTGTTTCAATTTATAGGTTGTGTTACCGCTGGTCTTACAAGCCAGTTGTCGTATGTTCGAGTCCCGACCTGGAAGGATTCTTAGTGTGAGTAGGATCCATAGTACTAGCCATGCAATGATTCTGTACACTAAGAATCGGCTGCGAAGTCTGTTGAAACAGAAAGGCCAAATTCCACAAAAGGAATGTAATGCCAAGACTTTGTTACCGGTTCCCAGCTTTCGGTTCCGGAAATATCGGAAATAGTGGTTAAAAACTCAAACCCGGAACTCTCTTCATTTTCTCTGAGACGGCTGAGTAGATTTTCACAAATTTAGACTCAAATGAAAGGTTTTATGATCTCATAAATTGCTATTGGTTTTCTTTCGGATGCCACTTCCGGTTTCAGAATAACATGGTAAGGTGCGTTTAGTATTTATACCGTCATGTAGAGCGAAAATTCAAAAGAAAACTAAAAACTTCTGTAAACTTGCCTCACAACTTTTTAAAAAATTTTAAAGGTTATGCTAGTGTATGGTTAAGAAAACTGATTTGTTCTTATTCAACAAATCAGTTTTCTTGAGCATACACTAGCATAACCTTTACAATTTTTTAAAAAGTTGTGAGGCAAGTTTACAGAATTTTTCAAATAAAAGTTTTTCGAAGAATCGCTTAGTAATATTTATGAAAACATGAGTTATACGAGAAAGGCATAACACCACTAGATGGATAAAAGACAAAATCAGAAAAGTGGCTTTCTGTAACAAAGTCTTCCTGTACAGAGAGTTTTATTGAAACCTGAGAGGATGCAGCCAACATTTGTTCGATATAGCACGAAATTCGTCTATTGTGCAAAAATACAACTAATTCGATAGTCCCACGACAAAAGGGCCTAACTGTAAATGAGAGCCTCTCTTCGGTTACCGTCTCTTTCGATTATTACGAAGTTGTTATTGAAATTTGGTCAAAATTTTCAATATTTTTTTTTGTTTCGATTATAAAAACCTCTATAACCATTAGGTCATTCACAAAACTCTATAACCATTAGGTCATTCGCCTCTTCGAGCCAGAAAAGTTTTCTGACCCTATGTGCGAGGTTGAGAATCGAACCCAGATGGGCTGCGTGGAAGGCATCGACTTACCCGTCACGCTATACCCGCACCAAATTTTTTTTCAATATCAAACGAAAATTTGTCCTTTTGGCTTGGAACTTATGCGAAGAATTAAGCTTCAAATATAAAATCAACATGGTAATTCTCGAAAGAAAAAGTTAACAATGAGAAATAGGCATCTGCATCTCATCCCTTTGATTGTGAAACGATCGAAATGTATAACATTTAAATTAAAATGTAGGTAGAATGCCACCCCCTGCAAACGACCGAAAGTTCAAAACTGGGGCAAAACAAAACGAATAATGATAATGATAAGTCTCTGCAATTGTGATCGAAAGAATGATTAACTCGAAACAAAATTTACACTTTATATGGAATGGGTCGTCGGAATTCGAATACAATATAATCCGCCTGATTTTGAAATTTATGTTATTTCCATGTATTCATAAATCAGCTGTTTTTTTCTATAAGCCGTAGTCAGTCAGTGGGACTTGGTATACGTAAAACATATGCACACACCGATATTATCTCTTTATTCATGTTTGAAAATATCAAATACCTCAAAGGTCAAATTTTGAAAGCGATAACAATAAACTTAAAAATCTAATCTCATCTACAAGCAAACCTATCGGGAACAGATTCGTATTATCAGCTTCCGTCGCAACGTTTCAGATGAACCAGTACGTGACTGCATTTTCCGGTGAAAGTACAGCACCGGTCAAGTATAATGATGTTTTGTAATTTCAGAGCTTGCATGTTTCTGATGTGTTCGATAATTGATTTTATTGAAAATTAATAATGTCAAAAGCTTGTTTACAACCGCAGCAATAATTTCTGCTTGTGTTCGACAAATTTTTTACCGCTTTTTCCATCCCCTACCACCATGTGCCCGGTTACCGTGTTTGTAGATGTCGGCAAATAAACGAAAAACTCTTCGTCGTTCCTTTCGTCACTCTGGCAGCTAATCCTGACCGGACTCGGCAAAACACGTGAAATTTTCATCGTGAACTAAGGAGAGGGGGGAAGTGAGAATCGCTTTTCATAAACCATTTCATATTGACTGGCCTGCCAGAACCAGACGAACTCTTTTTTTTTCATCCCTGGAGGATGCCGTCTATTCATAATTTTCACAATGTTGATCATAATTAAAATTTTCATTCCAACGTCAGTTACCAATCGTAGTTTCCTAGTTCGCAATAATTTCAGCATAAAACTTTTTTGCTGTTTTAATGGAATTTCAAAAGGATAACTTTATAAGGTAAAGTATTGGAAATAAAAAAATAGAGGTAGAAAAGGAGGAGTTTGAAAAAGGTTTGTGTATCCATTCTTTCATTTCATAGCTCAAATAATAGAGAACAAATAACTAATGTATTATATGGTGATTCGTTCTATGTTATGATACTGACGCAGTGTACACATTTGTTTCTTGCTCAATATTTTTCCCAAATTCATCTCATCACCTAATAAGCTACACATGCGACTAAAATGTTGACTTTCATTCAAACTAATTTGCTTGGTGGAAAACTTTCACAGCGGCAGCGAAGCATACACTATTATTGTATAATTAATTTCCCTGCTAAGTTTTGTTTGCGTATCCTACCTTTCATATCCTGTCTAATTTATGCAGATGGAAAATAGTTTCGACGGACTGTTGGAGTTAAGCATCACTTTTGCATTCCGAAATATCCTGTACACGTCGGAAAAAAATCCTGCTGAGTTTCGTGTAAAATATGGCTCGGTTTATGCTAGTTAATCAACGTCGTGCGCACCTACAACGCTGCAATAGAATCAAAGTTATTCTCTATTCCCGGTAATTACCAACTGACCAACTAGCTGTTAGCTCTGATGGGAACTTATTTTGTTTGCTAATGGAATATGTCGGGTTATTTTCATATCATTATGAAATTTTAGTTTCCGGTAACAATCATCAGCAGCAAACACTGGCAGTAACCTGAAAGCTTATGTACAACCAAACCTGATGAGGTGAGTTCTGGAATGAGTTTTAGTATTCTGCTGCTGGTTTGGACAGCTTCGATTTAGTCTAATTTTGGATTAAATTCACGACCTGATGATAAATATGCTTTTTTGGTTGATTGAGTGGCTACAGAGAGGAGTGGATCATTTCGTTTCCCCGAAAACGTCATGTCGCTGAATAGTTCATTTTGATGAATCGGTCGTTTCGCCGAAAGAGAAATTTCGCCGAAAGGAAAACATCGAATACATCACATAAAGGGCTGAGGCCAGTAGGTCGCGTATAACCACGTGTCTCGCTTTGCGTATTACAAGTTTGACTACATCACATAAAATCCAATAAAGCTACCGCTTGTTTGGTAGCCTTCCTGAGCCGATTTTTTCTCTCATTTTTCGTAACGTTACCAGGAAACTGGAGCAGAAAAAATGGCGCGTGCATAGAAATCGACTTACCTTCACAAATATAACGTTCACTCAATTTTTATCGCGACAACACCTATGTGTGTATGCACTAATCGCATCTAAATTAAATTATCTAGACATTGACAGGATATATTTTGATGCATGCCTTTGAAGGCGTGATATTTAATGAACAAATTGAAAGTTGCGTTTTCAGCTATGCAATTCTTCCTTCAGAAATAAGACTTTCCCGACCGCTAAATTCTGAAATTTTCACAGCATAATCTTAACAAATTTTCTAAAAGATTGTCAATTGTTTTTTCTTTTATACTCGTCACCGTTTCAGAGAAAATCAGATTTGAAGCGTGAAAATAGCCCTCTAAAACACCTTAAAACACACTGGCCTCAGACCTTAATAATCAAAACGTACATAATTCACCTAACAGTGAGATGATAGTTTTTCAATCAATCGACATGTGTGTTTCGCATGAATATTCTTCGGTAATTTTTGTTTTCTTGAAATTATTTCAATGACCGTCTTTTCATGTGACAGTTGGAAATTTCAATCCCTCATTAATTGTAATTCCGAAACTGCAATTTGGATCGGAAAGAAAAATTTTATGAAACCATAAAATTATTCTTTTGTATCTAAACGGGTGATAGTCGCATAATTTCATGAGAAGTCGAAGAAAGTTTCACATAAAAGTTTTTTTGCCATTATTTACGCCATCCAAAACGGTTCGTGTGGCCATGATTTAATATGACGAAAAATTTGAAATGGTTTTGAGTCTAACTCTGAAGATTTTTTGGTATCGTTATCTGTCATGATGGTTTGAATTTTAAAAACTCATCAGAAAGTAAGTGTGTGTGTGGTGTGTGTGTGTGCGTTTGTGTGTGGTGTGTGATGTGTGTGGTGTATGTGTGGTGTGTGTGTGTGTGTCAAATATTCTCACTAGGTTTTCTCGGTGATGGCTGAACCGATTTTGACCCACTTAGAATCAAATGAAAGGTCTCTTGGTCCCATAGAAAATTCCTGAAATTCATCCGGATCCGACTTCCGGTTCCGGAGTTATAGGGTAAAGTGTGTTCAATATAGTACACCGTCACTTAAACCGGCGAAACAAAATACGTAAAAAAATTTCTAAACTGGTCTCAAAACTATACAAATCGGTAGTCATTATCAGTAGGCAACTAAAAACACCAATTCCGGCTATCCTGGTTCCCGGTATCCGGTTCCAGAAGCACCGGAAATAGTGGTCATATATCCCAAAATAGATCTCACTCTACTTTCTCAGAGATGGTTTGACCGATTTCCACAAACTTGGATTCAAATGAAAGGTCTCACGGTCCCATACGAAATTCCTGAATTTCATTCGGATCCGACTTCCGGTTCCAAAGTTATAAGGTAAAGTGTGTTCAATATAGTACACCGTCACTTGAACCGGCGAAACAAAATACGTAAAAATATTTCTAAACTGGTCTCCAAACTATACAAATCGGTAGTCATTATCAGTAGGCAACTAAACAAACCGATTCCGGCTATCCTGGTTGCCGGTGTCCGGTTCCGGAAGCACCGGAAATAGTGGTCATATATACCAAAATGGATCTCACTCACTTTTCTCAGGGATGGTTTGACCGATTCCCACAAACTTGGATTCAAATGAAAGGTCCCATACGAAATTCCTGAGTTTCATCCGGATCCGACATCCGGTTCCGAAGTTATAGGGTAAAGTGTGTTCAATATTGTACACCGTCACTTAAACTGGTGGAACAAAAACCGTGAAAAATGTTGTAAACTGGGCTCAAAACCGTTATTGCCAATCTTAGGCTGAAATGAAAGGTCTTATGGTCCTACCAAAAATTACTGCATATTTTCGGATACAACAGGTATTTAAATCGACGTTTAGAGTGTGATGGTAAAATTGTAAAAAAACTTCAAAATTTGATTAAAAACTAGTAGAGTTTGTACGTCATGTTAGTTGGTGGCCGTACGAGCCGACTTCGATTATACCGGTTCTCGGGTTCCGGTGCCGGAAGTGCATATAATAGTGAACCCACTTCGTTTTCTTAAGAAACCTACGCGAGCAAAGTATTGTTTTATTCTGTATGTTATACTAGTTCATGCACAAGCAATCTCTTGGTTTTTTTCAAAAATCGAAGAGCAAATTTTTGAATAGACTACCACAATATTACACATGAGAAAGTCATCAATACACCACTAGGTGAACTAAAATAGGTTTTTTATATTATCCTATCCAACCCCATTAGAATTCCTTCCTTCCTTTGCCACTCAAGAAATTAGGACAGAACAAGAATTGTTTTTTTTGTTGATACTCGACATGAATTGACTGTCAAAGCATAATAAAATTGGAATTTGGAATTTATTCCTTTCAAGGCGAGTTTCTGAAGAGTCGTAAGAGGTCAAAAAAAATTTTGATGATCTAACGTTGCGTATGTGCATAGGTCAGTGCATTCTTTCATGCTTCACACTTTAACGGATAAAGGGACTTCGTTAGTTTAAGCAGCTTACGAAGTTTACTTTTAAGCAGCAATAAAGTGGATGTTTTCAATAATTGTGAAACTTTTGTTGCTTCGGTGCTTCGCTCCCTGAATTGTAACGGTGCATACAATTGAATAACACGAAACAATTTTTTTGAATATTCAAATACTAGGTAGAAGCAAACTTCGCCTAACCCAATGGGAATATTTTAATGGTTCTAAGTTGGACGGGAGTAGTGTGATAGGTTAGTCGATGCCTTTCATGCAGCCCACCAGGGTTCGATTTCCACATTAAGGTTGAAATCTCTTTAATTGGATAAAAAAAACAATGGTTCTAAAAAAACCGATTTGCGAAATTTTTCTTATGTTTATAACTGTTGAGTACTTTTTTGTCATAATATAACTATACACACCAACACCCAAATTCTGGATCAGGACTCAATTCTGGCACTGGATTCAAGAAATTAATTCGAAATCTGGGACAGACAATCAGTCATAGTTTTAAAATCTGAACTTGTAATCTGGAATTTCAGAAACTAAATTCTAAACCAGATATAAAGTTAAGAATTCAGGTAAAGCAGAATCCAGGTTCAGAGTTCAGCTCTAGAATCCAATCCAAAATTTAGTTCCTGACTCTAAATACAGTATTCAGAAGCTGAATGCGATTACTGATAATCTGTTGTTGCTGCTGCTGGTTGAAGGCGAATGCTCCCCACGACGTCCGAAATGCGAATGATAACACGATCTGAGTGTTTGAAATGTTTTTGTGATCGATATCTCTAAAATTCAAATCATAATTTTCAAATATTGGTTTTAGGTGCAGAAAACAAACTTTTGGTGTCACGCTCAATAATACATGCAAGCACTCCTTGCGTCTGGCATGGATCCACACACAACGAAACCTCAAATTCTTCAAAATAGTCGTCCTCCCAGAGAGTCCAAATTACCACTTTCGAACCGTTTGAGTTACTCACGAGACGTTAATTTACGTACCAAAGGATTGACGAAAGAGAATAACGCTTTCCACGATTTCTCTGGAAAAACTCTGTAGAACTATCGCATTATGAATGTAACAATGTGCCAAGCTTTCACATGAATACTGACTATCTTACCCGAACGCTGCTGGTGACGATGCCATCTTTTGTAAATCGTACGAATCGCAATTGCTTCAGTAGTCTATGATATTTTTGTTTATAATGCATTTCTAGTAACGCAATATTATAGTATTTATTGTTTATAAACGACCCCACAACAAATATTTCACGAAGGAATTAAATGATATTTCTAGTTTAAATGAAGTTTTATTGAATCATAATTGTTCATGATACCTAATGACAGAAACTTTTAATTGGCGTCGAGTCGAGTGCTGAGATGTTTTAGTGTCGAAAAAATAGCAGTGTTCATCGCTTGCGTTCGTAAATTTCCTCAATGTTCTCTAGTCAAATGAAAATGCAGTGATTAGTTTCTTGATATTATGATGTTAATTTAATAGTTTAACTTGAATCAAACCTGTGAGTACAAAATTTCTCAACAAAAATAAAACTTCTAAGTGTACATTAGCTATAGACAAATAATGGAAAAAAAATCAAACTGTGTTTCTGTGTCGATCCTGCACGATTGTGCGGCGCGCAAATGCTGTTTGACATCTTAATTTGTTTCTGTCAAAACCATCAGTCCGTTATGCAACGACCGCAGCTGACGGCATCTGATCATAGGACGCAATATCGATTCAAATGACTGAGGCTGAAGTTAAGCTTTGATGTGATTGGTATTGCAATTTCGGCGGTGTTTGAATTGGTCCTATTTTATCGTGATTGGTCGGCCAACAGAATTGGATAAAAATCAGTAGACACACGAGAACTGCTATACAAGTGTTATTCAATACTACAGGACAGCTTCAAATCAAGACGAATCACCTTTCAAGAGTCTTCACTTCAAATATCTTAATCCTCCATTAAACTTCTGTCATTAGCCAAAAAAATCAGATACGGTGTTAGAATCAAACGATGAAACGAATGTAAGACGTTTTTGCAGGTGAAAATATCTAGATCTGTTTCTGACATTTTGCTGCTCTAAAAGGAAGGGCGGAAAATAAATCTATTGCTTTTGAAGTGTTTTTCAATGTTGATGATTCCAGGGGAATGAAAAGTTAAATTCTCGGCCTGTCTGCAACAGAGCTTTTCGTTCGTCGAGTAAAAAAAAAAGAAAAGTCGAAAATTACGCTTAACGAAATAAATGCTTTGTGCGCTGCGTTTTCTTTTCTATTCCAAGTTAATGTCAGTTTATATTACTAGTGCCAATTTGTAATTTTTTTACAGTCTTACTAGATTTTTAGCATGATTTCGGTTCGACCGATAAAAAAACGAATTATTTGACATGACAGCTAGGACTTATTCAATTTCAAGCTCAACCAATGGATTCAATGGTTTGTACAGAACAATTAGTGAACCGGTTGTGCAATACAACTACTTTTTGCCTTTTGAATTTTATCCGGATCCGTCTCCCGGTTTCGGAGTAACAGAGCTAAATGTACAAAAATGTAAAATCGCTTTCGATTTCTCCAGGAGCTGCTCGACCAATTTTTACAAGCTTAGGTTCAAATCAAAAGTCTTACAAAAAATTAATTTCTAGATCGTGCTCCTATACACGACATTGACAAATCGAGTGAAATACTTTCAACTATTTCAGTCTAATTCTTCATTTGGACAGGTTAGTTGATGACCAAATACATTGATCTCAGCTCCTGGTTTCGGATGTACTCGTATATTCCAAAACGGAATTAACTTCAATTTCTCGTAAACGGCAGAACAATATTCAAATAATTTAGTTTCAAATGAAAGGCGTAATGGTTCCATGCAGTTATGCCAACTTTCCCTGAAGTAAAATACGTAGATTTGGTTTCAAGTGAACCTATACTCGTATATTTAAATTTAACAGCTTGAAGCTCTAAGCCATAACGACAGGATTCCAAAACTGAGTGATCGGAGACGAATAGATTAACTTTAATTAATAAATTTTGAAGTATTGATTTTAACATCAGACGAAAGATAAAACAACTCCCTTAACAATCGCTCCGATTTTTTCTATTAGGTCTAGTTATGATGAGTTCGATGGATGGAGTCACTCCATCATCGGTTTCGCATAACGGCACGATGTCAGATCCGGCCCAAACAGAGTATCATCTGTGTGGGACCGGAGGAAGGGCAACTCGAACTTTTGGAGGCATCCTTCTTTATTTGGTGCCGGTCGTTATTTGTGGCTTGCCGAATTTACTGCAGCCACAGATAGCCTGCCACACTAAGTACTTCGTGCGAAATAATTCGACTTCCTTTTTTATCATTCTCCGTAGAAATAATGCGAAAACTGAAAATTTCCGGTGAGATAAGGAAAAATCCGCAGATTTTAAAAGGCTCATCCGTAGATCCGCAGAAAACACTGAAATCCGTAGATCTACGGATAAATCCGTAGGGTTGGCATCGCTGGTTCCATGAGTTGTCGTAGCATTTTACCCGGATCCGACTTCCTATCCCGAAATTACAGGGTGAATTGAGTTTAAAATTTAAAATCAGTATTTCAAAAGCAATTCCGGTTGGTGCGACTGTTGGACACGCTGTCGACAGTAAACAGCTTCCGTAAAAAGAATGACGGTGGACCTCTTCTTCAGATTACTAAGCCGTTTCTTAGTTCGCTCCACTCTAGCTGTTTTGTTTATGTCAGTAGTGAAAAGTCGTGCTCTAGATTTTTCTTTGATGTCATATTCCACAACTCTTCTTACCGTTGATTCTGATACATTAGCCTACTTTGCCATTTTTCTCATGCTCCGAACGGGATTACGAGTTACTTTCATCTTAATGTAGCATAAATCAAATAAACATAGATTTTTCACAGTACGGTGACACTAACAGCACCTCTAGTGAGAAACGGGTGTACTTTTTTCCATTAGCTACTGCGGTTGTGTTAAATACGCAGGCAACTTTATGCATGCAATTTAGGAGCATTTACGCACCCATTCTCCACCAGACGGTGCTTTTGGTGTCACGAGTTGCTCAACTACATTACTATTACATTGGGAAATCTATGTTTATTTGATTCATGATTGTAGGTAAAGCGTTCTCACAGATCGCTTCCGACCACTTCCATGTTTTTTGGTACTGTTGGAAGTCCAACAGACGCCTTGACACAAAATACAGTAGCCCTTGAACTAGGTCAAAATTTCCTCTTTGCTTCATTTTACTGCGGTTCAAATCTACCCCGAAGAGCTTACTAAGGTTAACCCCTTAACGCTTAAGGGAAATATTTTTTCCTTCTAAAAAAATCGTTATAGATTCTTCAATTACTATTAAATCGATGTTTTTTTTACTGATTGTCAAGAAAACCTATATCCAAGGCGACAAATGTGTTTCTGAACGAATAAGTAAAAAGAACTATCAATCTTTATTGCACAAAAAAGTTTATGCAAAATGACGTATAGAAAATAGAACACATAAAAATGTGTTATGTGCACCGTCCACAAGTACATGAAATCGTTTCGTAGTAGGCCATAACTAACTATTTATTTCACTACTCTGATAATTAAAGCAATAAATTAAATTACGATATAATAAACCCAACTCTTCTTTTATTTATTTCTAAGAATCATAGGGAAAACTATTTTCCATGAAATCATAGCAAACTTACGCACCCTGCTATGTTTTTGATGTGAAACACATCTTTATTTTCTATATAGGGGTGCAAATCAAAAACTCAAGAAGCGAATTATGGCTAACGTTTCAGTCCTACGCGTAGCATGCTAGAGGTAGTTTATTGCTAGACAATCAGACAAAAAGTGCCATAAAACGATTTGAAGCTTTAATTGGTATGCTCTTATCCTATGTCATGTAAGCTCGGATGAAATTCCATGTTATGTCGTTTTCGCCTGAGAAATTCACAACTAACCAAGGGTAAATTTTGAGTGCTTAACATTAATTTCTAATTTATATAAGATGAACTCGATTGATAATGAGAAATAGTTTATCGCTCCAACCGAAATCGCAGAATGGTAGAGAAACTTAACGCAATAAAAATAACTGAATGCATACAAAACTTGAACACAAGCTTGGCGAAGAGAAGGTCAAATATCGAAATCCGTATCGCAAGTATATAAAAAGATTTTATTGCATACATTTGGGATATTGATCTAATTTCGTCAGCTATAAAACAATTTCAAAGCAAGACAAACAATGTTCGGTGTTGGTTCCTAATCAAGATCAATCTAAGCAGACTCTCGTGCAATTGCGGATTCAAAAGTGTGACGATTGATTGAACTGTTTGATTGTAGATCATTAGAAATTTTAGTTGCCTTGTTCCACATCAATGGCTCGAACAACCCCATGGGGCTGATCGTTGTAGTTTTCTGGTGATATTCTCTTAATTTAACACACCCCAATAGCAAAAATATCGTCTTGTACTGACATGTTTTGTCCTGCACATCTTATGGTCGTGAAAGAGTTGAAACAGGTTTCACTATTTTGCAATGACTGAGTGGAAACATATATTGAAGAACCCAAATAAATGAGAAAATCACAGAAAAAAAGATTTTTTTTAGAAAAAGATACGTTCAGAGGCAGGACTTGAACCTGCGTTCTTATGCAATTATTCTATACTAAAATTATCTTTGGGTTCTCAGTCTATAAATATAAAGTAAAGTTTTATTGTAAAAAATATCTAAACTGATTGAGACAAGTCATAGTCGAATGGCGCAAAGTCTGGCATATATGGTTGCATGTCCAAGTCAATATCAGTCAAATTGATTGCAACCGGAACATGTGACCGACCGAGGTCGTGAAGAAATAAAACTCTTGCCAAGTCATTCGTGCAAATGTCCTCAAAACTAAAATTTATCAAATCCGAAAACCTTAGATCCACGCTATCAACGTAGAAAAAATACAAAAAAAAACGTGAGGGTATCGATTTTCCACGTTTCACAATCGGCTCATTAGTACTTAAAGCAAATCAAATTGAACCCGCCTAGCAGTGAACTTCCATTTCCAACCTCCAGATGTCAATCTTAGTATACATAACATGAACTAACGATTCAAAACATCTATTTAATTATGAGCCGAATTTTGAAAAATGTTTTAAATTTACCATTAAATACGGTACTATTTGCTTATCAGATGGATATCTCTGATTCGTATGCTAATAAAATCGATTGCCGCTATCAACAGCCACAGATAACTAATTGATGAGATTATACACGTTGTCTCCGTATAGAGCTACTCAGTTAATCTAAATCCGCTTGGGGCGATTGACTTCAATCCAAGCCGATAGCCTGTCACTGTCGATAGGATTTCAGTCCGTCGTAGAGATTTTCGGTACTTTAGTTTTAATTTAAGATTGGTGACAATGAATAACGGTGGCAGGAACATTCCCGCCCAAATGCCGATTTCTGATGTTCAGCTGATGGAATGTATACTGAAGAAGAGATACGAACATGCGAAGCTTCAAAGCAAGGATTACTCACATTTATTTCGGTAAGCTATAAAACAGTATTCAATGTTACGGTAGTCGCATGACCGACCAAACCGATTAATCATCTTGTGCTTTGGTGATGCTGTTTGTGACCTGTCGTGTTAAATTGCATTGCATATGTTCCAAACATTATTCTAGCCCCAAAACCCGCTGGGAACTGATCCGTCTGACATTGCTGTTTGTTGGTATCCAGTTTACTTACGCCGCTCAAACTGCTTTCGTAACGCCGATTCTGCTCGAACTCGGGCTCAGTCACACCTTCATGACAATGGTTTGGGCCATATCACCGACCCTAGGATTCTTCTTCGCACCGGCCATCGCATCCTTCAGTGATCATATTTGCTTACAGTGGGGCCGTCGGCGACCGGTCCTGCTCGGACTGGGCATTGGATTGATTCTCGGGCTGATCATTCTACCTCGTGGAAAAAACATTGGAATCTACTTTGGCGATGATGACGTCGGTTCCGTTGAACAGTTAAGTGGATTTCGGTGGGGGATTCTGATGACGATACTGGGCATGATTCTAATTGATTATAATGTTGAAACTTGCAACGGAGTTGCACGGACTTATTTCATGGATATGTGTATCAGAGGTTTTATTTAGCATACGATTCAATATGTTCATGAGGGTGCCATTTTTTATCATCTCTAATTTCAGAACTTTAAGCACCTCAAAAAAGTTCCTATTCAAAATTTGAGCTAAATTTGATATGGTGTGCCGGCCGGCGGCTAAATTTGGAAGATTTTTGATTTTTAAAATCACCATCACCGATCTTAAAAACCACCAATATTTCTCGGAATAACACCAGATTTTCATGTTTCACGCAATTTTTAGACATTTGGAATAAAAAAAATCGATTACAAAAATCTTAAAATCAAGTTAAAGAGTCAAGATTTCAAAACAAAGAATTTGAGACAACACAAAATCTTGACGTTTCATGTAATATGAGACATTCGGCATCAAAAAAAAGTTCTATTTCAGAAATCTCAAAAGTTCCAGAGAGTCGAATTTCCTCAACAAAAAAAAAACGAATTTGAAGACATTTGGCATCCAAAATAATTTTCGATGTCGGTGCGATAATAATGGCACCTCTTACCATATCCGATTTAGCTGAAATTTTGCGTAGAAAATCTTTGAGGTGCTTAAACTTTTGAGCACTACACCTTTACGAAATTAGAGATGACCTCAAAATATTGGCACCTTAACATTCATATATACTATCTATTAATCGAGTTTTCATTATTTTAGACGATCATCCGAAAGCGCTGAGTGTAGCTTTGATGATAGGAGGATTGGGAGGTTTCGTTGGATACATGTTGGGTTCTTTCGATTGGTCTCGAACGAATCTTGGCGATATCCTAGGATCAAACGAAGCCACTGTATTCGGTGCTGTGGTCATTGCAATCGTTGTAGGACTAGCTGTATCACTATCAAGCTTTCGAGAAGTTCCACTTCCTTTACTGGAACAGGACGAGCTGCTTCGGCCTATCACTAGATCAGTATTTGAGGCAGCAAAAAAAGAACGTGTTTGCTACATGTCCATGGTTAGTGATGATGCCACTAGTGTAAGTACAGAAACTACTAAAAGCAATGAAAGAATCATCGACGACGATGATCACGGACGGCCACCGGGAGTCAAACAGTTCTTCACTAATCTCATTGCTATGCCAAAAGCATTGAAAATACTATATTTCACCCAGTTCCTCTCGGTTTTGGGCTATCTGTGCTACTGTTTGTATTTCACTGATTTTGTTGGACAAGAGATTTTTCTCGGCGACGTAACAGTAAGTGTAAAAATAACCACAAACGTTAATATATTTTCAATGAACTTTTGTTTTTCTCAGGCCGCAAAAGATTCTCGTGAGTTCGAATCATACAACGAAGGTGTTCGTTTTGGATGTCTTGGCATGGGAGTATTTATTCTAAGCAGTTCCGGTTATTCCATTGTTATCGAGCGTGTGATTAAAAAGTTCCGGTTGTCTTTCCATCCTGTCAGAATTTGTCAAAGAGTAACGGACTTTCATTTTAGAGCGAAACCTGTCTATGTCGCAACTCTGTTGCTGAACGGTGCTGGAATGCTTGCAACAGCCATCATCAAGCAGAAATTTTCCGTTTTCATTTGCTGTGTTACGATGGGAATTGAGTATGCTACGATATATTCGTTACCTTATTTGTTGATTTCAGAATATCATACGAAAAATTCGGTAAGATATTCCCCAATCAAAATTAGTTCCAATGATAACCGAACAAATTCTTTACAGTTTGAGGTGGTGTTAGGAAAATACGTGCCTTGCACGCAGAAACGAGGATTTGGAGCAGATGTGTCAATGCTAAGCAGTATGCTCTTTCTGGCACAGGTCGGTATATTCACTGATAAAAGTGTGTTTACGTTATTATATGAATACTTATGTGTTGAATACTTCCAGATCGTAACGTCACTCACGATTGGCAGTGTAATAGACCTGATCGGCACAATTACCACCGTATTATATTCGGCCAGCTTGTTTTCATGCTTGGCAGCCCTTTCGGCTACTAGAATCTCTTTTATGGATCTCTAGTATAACGCACTTGTTTCAATGAAAATAGAATATTTCGATAAATTCTAGGTGTTCGATCAGCTCAATATACATACATTCACATACTGTAATTCACCTCACATCAAGAGACATAATAAAGACACATGGTGTCAGAAGTGTGTTTTTTTATCGCCGCGAAAAAAAAGTACGATAAAAAAGTTGCGAAACACCCAAAATCGCATTTGTTTACGGACTCATAGATTCTATATTGTATCGAGTCAATTATTCACGGAAAATGACCAGTGCTCGACAGGAATCTGTACCTAACCTAGCATTCGGTCTAATGCTAAATTTGTATTCAACCGCCTGAACATATACCCATTCAAAACAATTCTGTAAAAGTCTAAATTTGGAAGGATTGGATTCAACAGTATACATGGTTCGAGCAAGCATCCGGAATAAAGGACCTACCAGATAATCAGGAGCCCCGACCTGGAAGGATTCGTAGTGTTAGTAGAACCGTAGCACCAGCCATGCAATGTTTCTGTACTCACTGAATAGGCTGCGAAGTCTATTGAAACCGAAGGCCAAATTCCCCTATAGGAATGTAATACCAAGGCTTTAGATATTCAGGTGGTCCAGATGTCATCGGAACATTCAAAGGCTTCCCGTTACAAAACGCCTGAAAACAGACCAACTGCCGGGTGAAAGTTTTTTATGGTTTTCTAATTAAACTATTAAATCACAATATACAAGAGCATGGATATAAACGACCGATTTCTGAAGAACCAGATCGTCCTCGGAATTGTCAGACAAAAGGGGTGTGAGAAACTATTGAGTGACTAGAAACTAACATTAGAAAAAGCCATACAGATCTGCAAAGCAGGATTTACAAAAATTTCGAGACATAGCAGAACTTTGATAGATCACGTATATTCCAAATTTGACGGAGTTTATTCGTGTGTGGAGACCGATTACAAGATTTCAGATCACGAGACAATTGCAATTTCCACAACGAGTACCCCTAGAGATGGAAAAAATATAGTGAAAATAAAATGTTGAAAAAAATATTCAAAGCAAGCCATGCCGCCTTGTGTCAAGAAGCTTGTATTGTACGCAGTTGACTGGAAATTTGGATCGCAGGGCATCTATTCTTACAGGCGTATTAAAAAAGTGTACTACTAGAATAAGTAACTGAAAATTACGTTATGTCGTTTTCGTTTTTAAATTGCACTACACTGATGTAGCGAAAGCTGCACTGAAACCGTTCGTTGTTACCAATTGCACTACACCAGTGCTACACTTTTTCTGCACCAATACCACTGGTGTAGCACTGTGCAATGGAATCGTTTATTGTAGTCAATGGTTACTGTTTATGTTTTCGTCATTTTTGTTCGATTATTCATGCCTCAGTGTAGCACTGCACCGGTGTAGTGCAAATTAAAAACGAAAACGCCATTATTTTGAACAGCTCGAGTAGCTGGTACTCAATGGACCTCTTACGATTAAAACGAGAGAGGGATCAACAGTACAAGAGGTTTTGTAGAACTAACAATGAACGTCACTGGCGTGCCTATACCAATGCACGAAACATTTATTCACGGGCCCTGAAGCAGACTAGACATGAATATGTTCAAATGAAGATCGATCAAAATCAGAAAAACAGCAAGGAGTTATGGAAAATTATTAAACAATTACTAAAACCTACACATAGCTTAGCAAAAACCAGAAAAAATGTGAGTGATACCAGAAAAAATAAACAGTTATTTCATAAATAGTGTACAACAGATCAATCAAAGTATTGATTTGGTTGGTGAACCTGTTGAAATAACACAGCCGATTAGTAATTATTGTAGATTTCTTGAATTTCACCTAATCACTATTTCGGAAACTAATCGGGATCGGAAGTTGTTGATGGAATTGGGCTTGGCTCTGCTCATCCGCAGTCTCGTTCCTCCATCGTAGCTGATGTTTGTAGTGATGAATTGGTCCGGCGGGAAGGACCAGGTGAATTACTGTCTGATACTGACAAAGATATTGGGTTCAGTTGTACTTTAGAAGGAGAATCTATACCTGCTGGATTAACCAGATCGTTTTATATTTAGTTAACGGGTTCAAATATGTGATGCAATATTTATTATCATTTAGATAAATCGTCCAGCTCACACCTTTGTAGGGGTATGAGCTGAGATGCCAGATCTGCAGATTTGTCTGTGAATCTGCAGATTTCGGACATAGTGCTGCAGACAGTTTTTGTTATGCAGACTTTTAAAAATCGAGTTTTTCGCAGACTTTCGGTCAAAATTTACAGACTTTTGAAATTGTCGCGACCTTTTTTTTGCTCGCCAAGTCAGTTTAGCGTTTCATACTTTATAGAGAAATTGCTGCCAGCAAGATATACTAGCTAACTGCAGATTTTTTTACGGATGTACAGACTTTTGCAACCCTGTCTGAAGATATTTGAATTTTTACCAGTTAAAAATTCGCGGTAATTTCAAATGTCTGTAAATTTTTTAAGAAAGTCAGTGAAAGACTAGATTTCCAAAAGTCTGCACAACAGAAAATGTCTTCAGTACTATGTACGAAATCTGCAGATTTACAGACAAATCTGCAGATCTGGCATCTCTGGGCGGGGCCATCATCATCATCATCATAAGAATAGAAGGAACAAGACGGAAATAACACCTATGAAGAAAACTTCAAGGAAAAAAAACGGAAGAGTAATGTCAGAGACATGACTTAGTGACGTGAATACTTTCGAATTTCCGATCAGGGTCATTTCGCCGAAAGCCATTTTGCCGATAGCCGTTTCGCCGAAAGCCATTTCGCCGAAAGGGTTTTTTCGCCGAATGACATTTCGCCGAAAGGGTTATTTTGCCGAATGGGTCACTTCGCCGAATGACATTTCGGCGAATGCTGAAAACGTCTTGAAATCGTAATTAGAATTGATATTGAAAGATGATAGCGTCTACGTCCGTTTTGTTGACCAACCATTGTACTTCTTGAATAATGATTGATTGTTGTACTCTTGAATAAAGATTGATTCACGAACCTCAGAAAATAGTTCCCAAGAAAACTATTTGACTATTAGCTACTAAGCATCAAAGCAATTGTATAGGTGTATCTACCACGCAAATGTATGTGGTATTTTCCGTTTATTAAGTGAAAATGAAAAATATCTAATGCGGCTACGCCACATCAGTTATACAGGACACATAACATGTAGGAGATATGACCCTTTCGGCGAAATGACCCTTTCGGCAAAATGACCCTTTCGGCGAAATGACCCTTTCGTCGAAATGACCCTTTCGTCGAAATGACCCTTTCGGCGAAACGACTTTCGGCGAAATGACCTATTCGGCGAAACGACTTTCGGCGAAATGGCATTCGGCGAAACGACTTTTGGCGAAATGGCTTTCGGCGATATGACCCGCTCCCCTATGAAGAAAACTTCAAGGAAAAAAACGGAAGGGCAATGTCAGAGACATGACTTAGTGACGTGAATACTTTCGAATTTCTACTTCCGAATATAGATAATCGATCGTATTAGATGATTGATAATGTGAGTTTTGCAATTTTTCCTGCTTCGCTTCCAGAATTGGGACTGTGCATCTATACTAAAGTACGAGTTTTAGACGACAAACATAAATAAAATTAAATAACAGTAAACAATACAGTTTTATTTTTGTAGACTAAGATACTCAGCAGAGGTCAACTTCGCATAATTCTTTAGAAATATTTTAATGGTTCTAAAAAGTACCGATTCACGGAATTTGCTATGTTGAGTACTTTTTGGCATCATTCATTTAAGCACACCAGAACCAAAATTCTGAAATTGAATTCAAGAACTGTATTCGAAATCTGGGACAGGCTCAGAATTCAGTTGCTAAACTTAGTTATGGAATCCAGATTCATCAATTCATTCTTTAGTTCTACAAATAAATTATGAACTTCCGAACTTTAATAAAGGAGCTAAATTCAGTTAAAAATCTAGTTCCAGAATCCATGTTCTAAACTTAGTTCTTTAGAAATATACTCTAAAGCTTAATTCAGGAATTAAATTGTTGCTCATAAGTCAGTTCTAGAATTCAGCGTTGGAGCTCAGATCTAACATTTTGTTACAGATCTTAAAGTCACATCCTGAATTTTTTCATGATTTCTGAATTTGAGATCCTAAATCAGAATTCTCGATTTGAATACCGAACATAAATTGAGGAACTAAATTCGGTTCCAACATCCAGTCGAGAAACCAGTTCGAGAATCCAGAAGTTCCAGAGTTATTGTTTTATGTTGTGAACCTGTAATCTGGACCTAAATTCTGGAACTGAAATCTGAAACCTAATTTCAAACCTGAAATCAAATTCAGAATCCAGGTTTCTGGATTCAGTTTTAAAATTCGTCTCTAGAATCCAGATCCAGTGTTCAGAAACTGAATGTGAATTTTTGATCATGGCTTACCTTTTGTACTCGAACAGTTGAACATCGAGACTGACTGCCTCAAAACGTCGTGATGAGATTCACAAATTGCTGATCATATTTCTGATAGCACGGAGAATGAATTATGTTGTTGCGTTTAGTACAACTCGAGATATTCACAATGAAGATCTATTCATTCTTCCACACGGCGAATTTTGTAAAGGTGCCCCATGGTAAAGAGAGAAATCTCGTCAAAACAGTAATTGCAATAGCAAAACAATACGAAGAAGACTAATCGGAAGCAAAGTTCGATCTAAACCTGCACGCAGTCAATACAGATAATTACGATCATGATTGGATCGAGGAAATAACGATTGGTAACATGAAAGTGAAATGCAAGCTAGATAGCGGAGCACAATGAAAAGTACTACCATTTACTTCCGGTTTCGGAATTACAGGGAGTTTTGATTTGTAGACTTTGATAGTTTACGTTCGAACAAACTTTCCTGTTTCTATTCAATGACCAGTTTTTTAAGAATTCCACAGTAATAATGATGGTTCAAATCAGGGGTCGGGAAACGTTTGAGTTAAAAGATTCAAAAACCCTATTTAAAAAATTTCAAACATTTTGTTCTGTACCTTTTTGATGAAATTGACAAATTCATAACTTATGACTTTATTTGCAGATAACAATCATCGTTTCTAAGGAATAAAAAAGATTCATTAAAAGAAGATAAAATTCCTGTGAATTTTCTGAAAATTATTAATTTATTATTCAAAATTCTGCTCAAGGATATCATATTAATAATTCTCAAGCAACAATACATCCATTTGAAGATTTCTATAAGAAAGACAATAAAATGGTAAATGTAAGCATCATATTTATCATATCAGAGGTAATGACGCTCGATACAATTGCAGTTCAGTTATTCATCTACAAAATAGATAGATGATAGATTTTATGAAACAATTTACAAACTTTTCTAAAATTTATTTTATGTTTGATGGAGCAGCAGCACAATACAAAAATAAAAAATAAAAGACTTTGCAAGCCTGTGTAGATTCCAGTCAACGTATGAATTAGGCGCAGAATGGCATTTTTTCAACATCCCATGAAAAAGGTCCCTTTGATGCTATTGGTGGCACTCCCAAACAAATAGCTCGCGAAACTGAAAGTCGCCATCTTGGGACTCAGAACCACCTCAAACATCGTTTTCATCAAACTCGTTCCGAAAATATCCATATTGTAGTAATTTCCATGGAATATAAATAAGCCGGAAATCATTTTCTTTGTATGCAAAGCCTCTTTTTACGAAGTAGGTTCGCAAAAAAAGTTTTTTTTCATTTACACCCAAACCTCCGTTTACGAAAACTTTTTATACGTTACCTCTTTTTACGTAACTCTTTTTACGAATCAAATCCCAAATAACGTAAACTTTTTTTACGAACCTACTTCGTAAAAAAAAGGTTTTGGCATACATCGAAAGCGATTTCCGACTCCATGGAAACTACTACAATATGAGTATTTTTGGAACGGGTTTAAAGAGTAGATTCCGGAAAATGATGATGATGATTGAGGTATTTTGGAAATCCAAGATGGCGACTTCCGGTTGATTGATATTCCTCGGAAACCCTTACAATATGGGTATTTTCGGAACGGAGTTAATGAGTAGATGTCGAACGATATTTGAGGTGATTCTGAAATCCAAGATGGCGACTTCCGATTGATGGATACTCCTTGAAACCCCTAACAAAATGGGTATCTTTAGAACGGATTTGATGAGTAGATGTCGGAAAACGATGTTTGAGGTGGTTTCAAAACTCAAGATGGCGATTTTATCGATATTCCTTAAAAACCTTCACAATAAGAGTATTTAATAAACAGATACCGCAAAACTATGTTTGGTGTCGTCTTGAATTCCAATATAACATCCTCCTGTTTATCGATATGCCTTATAAACCCTCAAAACAAAGAAATTTTCGTAACATATTGGATACCAATAAACGATGTTGAGCTCGTTTCAAAATTCAATGAGGTGACCTCCGGTATAGTGTTTTAAAGGAATACCAAGTTCAAGGAATATGGCAAAAACTTTCAAAAAAATACTAATAAACCGGAAGTCACTGTTTTGTATTTCAAAATCTCCTCAAATATCATTTTACGAAGTCTACTTTTCAATCTCTTTCCGAAAGTACCCATATTGTAAGGGTTTCAAGGAATATCAATCAACCGGAAGTTGCCATCTTGGATTTAAGAACCACTTCAAACATCGTTTTCTAACATCTACTAATCAATCCCGTTCCGAAAATACCCATATTGTAAGGGTTTTCAAAAAATATCAATCAACCGGAAGTCGCCATCTTGGATTTCAGAACCACTTCAAACGTCGTTTTCTGACATCTACTCATCAGTCCCGTTCCGAAAATATCCATATTGCAAGGGTTTCCCAGGAATATCAATCAACCGGAAGTCGCCATCTTGAATTTCAGAACTACCTCAAACATCGTTTTCCAACATCTACTCATCAATTCCGTTCCGAAGATACCCATATTGTTAGGGGGTTTAAGCAATGTCAATAAACCGGAAGCCGCCATCCTGGGTTTTGAAACGAGCCCAAACATCATTTTCTTGTACTTATTCTTCACATCCGTTGCGAAAATAGACAAATGATGCGCGGTTTCCACATTCCTTACACAAAACTTTTATTACGAAGTAAATTCCAAATAACTTTTTTTACGAACTACCTCTTTTCACGAGCCCCCGTTTAGTTCGTAAATGGAGGTTTCGGTGTATTTGGGATTTTATTCATAGAAAGAGTTACGTAAAAAGAGGTAACGTAAAAAAGGTTCACGTAAACGCAGGTTTAAGTGTATCTCGAAGCTTCAAGCCCTGCAGTACCAAATTCTCGATGTTGAAACTGGCTTTGGAGTCTTTCTTGAAGCCTATTTGATTGCTTCGCTACATATAATGAACATTTTGATTTGATTCATGGTAAGTTCAGTAAAAAGAAGTACAATCGAAATAAAGATATCAATATTCAGGTATGTTTCAACAATCAAGTAAAAAATTATGTATCCGATGTATCAATTTCAAGTAAAAAATTATGTATCCGATTGAACCTCACTTTTTTGTCTGGTTTTGCCCGGCACAGACAATTCATTTTCGAGAGACAATAAAAATTTTATTTTCAACGTAAACAAAAGCATTTTATAATCACTGAATTCAGCATGAAATAAACATCTTACAGATTTTAAAAAAAATGTATGTCACATAAAAGCGCAGTTACAAAGTTAATCCATGGATCAATTTTTTTACGTACTAAATCTCAAACGTAAGTTACGTACACTTTTTTTACGAACTAAATTCCAAACAACGAAAACTTTTTTTCCGAACTGTTTCGATTTACGGACCCTCACTTTAGTTTGTGAATGGAGGTTTGGGTGTACTATTTGGAGCTTATTTTGGTGTGCCAATTGTATATTACAATTTATAAGGTGATTATCATGCATGCTTAGAACCGCCACTGTGTTCACAATGATGTTGCGTCTTACATTTAAGCATAAATTTGTTCATGTCAGCTTTCGAATCTCAAACACTAACAAAGGTCTTTTTCATACGTTGACTGGTATATGAGACTTGTCCCTTCGGGATTCGGTGAAAAAAAAAAACTTTTCGTAAGAAATGCATTTCTTCAACGATGCTTATAATGTTTGAATGATCTAACGACTGTTCACTTTGATCACTTCCTGACATCACTAAAGTAACTGTGTTCAAAGAAGCACTGAGCTATATAAACTGTGAACGTCTTCTGACTCTTCTCCATGCAATCCATCCAGCGCAGCGACTGGCAGACGATGTGAGTAGACAAATTTGCAAAATAATCAATATCTGCATTTGACTCAACTGAAGATTGCGGAAATGACGATCTATATATTGGGGAAAAGAGTTTCTCACAAAAGCTAGCGAGTTCCTGATGCGCCCTTAGCGTCCTTCTCGAACTGATTGTTGAATGTTATACTGCTCAATTGCCACCCACCTTGTTTGGCATCGTCAAACACGGTGCCTCGAATAGATCGAACAGTAGTGGAAGGGTAATCGACACCACTGCTGGGAGCCGTAATGGGCAAAAACAGCCTGCATCAACTTCCTTTCACCGAACAAATACTTTGCATTGCGGCATCCGTTCCTCGGGCACCGACATGAAAAGCTGAGGGATTGCAACCCTGATGCAAAGGAAAAGAGAAACCTGTCAGTAACATGCACACGAGTGCTGCCGCCGAGCGCGTCTGGTGGAAATTAAATAAGGATCACTGTTGGAGATGTATTTGGAACGGTTAGATAGGTAGGTTTGCATGATTCCTGCATTTGCGCTCGCGCTCGGATCAGAAGATGCGGTAACGGCTGTTGCTGGTGCTTCTGCTGTGATGCGTTGTAAACTTTCTACTAAATTAGATGTTAATTGAAGATGCCAAAGCAACGTTTGGAGTGAGGAAGGGTAGGTATGGGAGATCCCAGTGCGACGGTGGAACGAGCAACTAGCGCTACTTATAGCTCCAGTAGCGGTGCGTTAGATCGGACGATATGCTGGTCTTTATCAAGACGAGGACAAGCTTGTAAAAGGCCATGTCAGAAACTTAACCGAATCTAATTGAAGACACGAATGGAGTAACGGGAGGAAACCGATTGAGGGGAAGTATATTCGGCCTGTGATGATGGCTGCCTGTTCGGTGGGTTTGAGCTACTGCTCTCTTAGCAAGGGCAGCTTTTCCGGGAAAATTGCTAAGCCGCTACTTGGAAGAATGCACCTTTCAAAGATGTCACGAGCAAGCATGTACTTTCTAAATGGCAGCTGAGGTTTCTCAGTGCTGAAGGACTTTGTACTAGTTAACCAGTCCAATCAGTGTATGGTTTGCTGTGAGGCACTCTCAGCGAGTTTAATTGGTTGCTGGCTACTTGTGTGCGGGTGAGAGCTAGTTTGCGGTAATGGACGGAAGCTTGTCTGCCAGATGAAATACATTCGACAAATGTTGATATCAAAGTGTTTGCAGGGCTTATAATCGAATGCACTTAACATCATAGTTGAGGTCCCTGCGGGATGTATTTCGATAATATGTTCTCGTCGGAAGTTGTTGTTACAATTTGGCAGTGGCGTATCAAGGGAGGGTTGGTATAAACAAAGGGCGCAACGTTTTTATTGGGCGCAAAGTAATCCTTGGGACCTTTTTGATTTGCTCGCCCAAGTCATTTTTCCGGAGATGGAGTTCAGCTTTGTATTTTTTTGCTCATTAAACCAACGATGTGGCGACAAATCTCTTATTTTTCCCTGGCACGCCACTGCAATTTGGAAATAACTAACGTTATAACCCAAGTAGCAAATGTAGCATATTGAAAATTGCACCTTTCACAATTGTTAACTATTTGTTTGATATGTTAGATGAGTAATTTCACGCGTTTGTGTAACGAACAGGATTACAACCTGCATGGACCGCTCCCGACTGTATCGGTGAAGAACAAGATGCCTAGCTGCCGCCAATCGATGAATCGAAGATGAAACGTAAAAAAATTTTTTTTGTTATATCAGCGTTCAAATGAATATTTCTTTCAGTGCTTATTAGATTTGGTACTTATTTCCCGAAGATAAAATTATGTAACTAGAATGAATTTACCGTGTACATTGACACACACATTATGTTAAATGACAAGCAAAAAACTATTTGAGAATATATGAGTTGGATTCAATTTTAGTTTGATCTCCAACTTGCATACAGTTCTCCACTTAATTACTAAACTAAAGCCTTGTCGCAGTAACTCCCTCCCTGTGAAGACATTATAATATCATTTCAATGGGACTGATTGGAAAACACTAGAAGATGAGATGGAATTGCTAACTTACCTCCTTCAATCCAAACTTGTGTTGTGACTAAATACGTGTCAGAAGGATTGCAGCTACGTTCCGTACATTGACGCTTCGCATAGTTCATTGAAGTTCCATTTTTAATCTTACTAAGGAAACATGCACATACTTTAGTGAGTCTTTGAAACTTTTAATTTTCTGTTGTTCGATCGATGAAGACATTTAGAAATGTGATTTTACAACCATCTTTGTTTTTTTTTTATTTAAAAGATATTTTATTCAGGCCTATTTGCGTACAAGCTTTACGTGGCCGATTTAGTTTTTAAATAAAAGATTTTTTTTTGTATTGGATCTCGTTGTCACCATTTTTCTAGGGGGAGAGGAGCTTCCATTTTCCTCCTGCGAGGATTGAGGGGCACTTCGTTCGTGGTTCGTCTCGTCATCCATTGCCGCATCGGTGGTATTGTTGTTGATTTCGTTGCTAGTTGCTGTAGATGCGCTTTGTTGTACATTGTTTGCAGTTGCTGGTTGGTTGGATGGTAAGCTGTTAACTGCAGCTGGTGTACTTTGTTCTATAGGGGATACGTTGGATGGTTTCGTTGAAGAGGATGCTTCACTGTTGTTGGTGACTGTCACAGGTGTACTGGGGTTGCTTGGGGTTGATGTGAAGGAAGCACCGTTGTCCTTTGGTATAATTGTCTCCTTGTCCGGTTTATCACATGGCTTACCGTAGTGAACAGCTTTTTGGCAATATTGACATGTGGCCATCTGATTGTCATAGGTAACAAGTGATTTGCACGGTATTCTTGTATCCTGACCGAATGTCACATAAGAAGGTATAGGCCTCCTCAAGCGCATGCGAAACAAACGTACGCCATTTAGAATACCGGGGAAAAAATTCTTCCACTTTTCTTTTTCGATAGAGAGAATCTCTCCGTATTGGGACATGGTTTTGCGAATATAAGGATCGATGACGCTTTAGGGAAGATCATGCACACGCACTTCTATAGCACTATCTTCCATATATACTGGAATGTTGTACTTGATGTTTTCATGCTCCACATAGTGCACATTATTATTGTCTTTAGCGAATTGAATTGCATCCAACTCTTTATAGAACTGTATATAAACAACATTATTGGTCTTATTGCATTGAAGTAAATGCACACGTTTAATGTCAAGATGCATTTGCTCCTTAAGCAAACCTTCAAGTTCTCGTATCGAAGGTCGAATTTTGCACTGTCTGAAGTCAACAATAATTGTATTCTTTCGTACCGACGGTAGCTTTTGTTCGTTTGGTTCACTCATTTTCGATGTCTATTGTTCACTACACAATACTGTACTTGGTTTCTTCTGTCCCCAACGTAAGCGGTTTTGTTTGTCGACTGACTTGGATGAGATGTAAACCCGAACTGAACCATCTTTGTTTGTTGCACCCCAATTATTCTCTCATTGAATAATCTTCTCCTACAAGTTACCGCAAACCACATTTACGCTGTCCTATTTGTGTTGTGATTTCGATCTTGAATATTACATTACTGATAACTCAACGAAATTTTACATTGCACGTGGATCACAAAGTCCCGGAACTAACAAAGAAAAACCTGTTTTAATCCACCTAGTGGTGTAATGATGCCTTTCTCATTTTCGTTTTCTCCTGTATATTACAGTAGAAATTCCCCGAAATTCTACAACTTAAAAAGGTTTGAATAGTTTTGAAGATTTCTGTTGCATAATACTACTACATTGATACACTACATTTGAATTTAAGTTAGTGAAAATCTATTCAATCATATGTGAGAAAGTGAAGTGAGCTTCATTTTATCGTATTTGATTATCATTGTCGGGACTTCCGGAACCGAAAGCTGAACATCGGCATAGGGACATTCGGTTCATTCAACCATACACTAATATGAACCACAAATTTATTTACGATTCTCTATGACGATTTGAATTTTGGAAAAAAATGTACCAGTAGTCGGGCTTGGATAAAATTTAACAAATCATTCATGAGACTTTCAATGGTTTATTTGGTTACAGGTTCCTGAAATTGAAATTTTTATACTGAGCGTTTTGGTATATTCTTATGACATCTTAAGGCTTTCCTTCTCCGAGAAAAGTGAGTGACATTATTTTCACATTTTTTATGCATATCACTCTGTAATTTCGGAACCGGAAGTTAGATCCAAATGAAATTCCAGAACTTTGTATAAGACCGTAAGACCTTTTATTTGAATCTAAGTTTGTGAAAATCGGGTTAGCCATCTTCGAGAAAAGTTAGTTAAAGTCATTTAAGTTTTTTGTCGCATCATATCTCCGGGATTAGGTAATTGTTCAATAGTAGCTTTCAATCGAACCTAAGCTTGTTGATATTGGTTCAGCAAACTTCGATAAAATTGAACGGTAAAAACCTTTCTTAATCCACCTAATTGTTTGGTAATGAGTTCCTCATGCCATTTAAATAGTCTCATTAAAACATTTGTAAGATTCTATCCTAGGCTATTAGTACCATGAACTTATCAAATAATCGAATAGTAACTTTCAAATGATACAAAGTCTTTCGAAATCGATTCTATCGTCTCTGAGAAATTTTGATGCCTTAAGAATATCACTGGGATTTGTTACATCCCATGTTATGCTCTAGAAAAATATGACTTTTTATTTTGACTGACAGCCGTGGAGATTTGCACTAGTAAATAACTTTGCAAAAACTAAGATGGTTTTGTTAATAACGTAAAAAATAGTATCGGTTTTCTCACCAATACCAATGAACACTATTATGCCCGCGGAGTCCTTCCAACAAGACAAGTATCATAAAGCAAATCTGTGCGAAAATCAACATATTTGCTCGTTAATTTATTCCGATAATTATACATTTTCCACACTAACCACGTCGTCGTTTATTCATGTTAAATGTATAATTCTGAACACATGTTATATTCCCATCTCAAACATTGGCGACCGCCGCCGCAACCAGGCGCACAATTTGTGTCATAGCTCAAGCCAGCCTGTCGCGGGTTGCCAGTGGGGTGGTTGGGCCATCATCACCGTCGTCGCGACCCCAATTCTAATCCTGGTCATAAGCGGAAGTGTCTTCTCTTCCTATGCAACCTCGGCGTTAGTTGTTCGACCATGTTTGCACAAATGTGGCTTCCATCATTGAGGCCAACATTCGCACCCTGTTTGCTGTTTAATCGCCAACCAAGACATTGCGTGGATCGAGCTATTCCACACAGCTGAAGTGTTTGCATTTCGTTGTGTCAAGTTTTACGAAAAGGTTTTTTTTTTAATTTGAACGGTAGTGCTTTTGAGAACCTTCACAATTCAGTGGGCATCTCAATTATCAAAAAACAGTAGAAACTGGACAAATATAACATCAAAGTAAAATTTCTGATCAAGTAACGTGATGCAGCGATACACTATCTACAAACTCTAAAATAAATTTCATCACAACTAAACAGCATTTGATAATTTTGATCGCTTTTGATTATTGTCGAAACGTAACGGCAACTGGCGGAATAAAAATGACATTTCACTGTTTTCTGATAGAACAACTCATGAGTAACTAGACACTATAGCTTAACTGCCCAGAGCATATCAAAATTATATATTCTGAACTATTCGTGCCGTTGGTTGGTAGTATCCAGTTATTCAAACAAGTATAATTGACGTTTTGCTACGTGAATGTTTAGAGGCTTCAAGTGCAAAAATTTCGCCTCTCGTTCGAAACTGCCACTGTCCGGTTTCCAAAATCAACATATAATATTTTCGTGTACACGAAACTTGCGGGTACCGGGGAGCAACATCCATTCTCTGCATCTTTTATACCAATATTTGCCTGCAGATTGGCGCATCTATCGGATCAAGCTCAAACTGGTTAACGCAAATTTGCAGCTTGCAGCAACGCAACGTGTGTGTGTTTTGTACTGGACAAACAGCAACATGGCTCGTTGATTATCGCATTCACAGTCCAGCCGGACAGACGCCAGCCGAAGCGAAATGGATGTCTGTGGGAACACATACAGGAATGACGTTATAGATATTTACCGAAAGTCAAACATTAAAATCCGACAATTGGTCAAGCATTCGTACTTGGCTGCTCATCACTGATTGGATCAAACTTGATGAAGAACGTTTCAACATGTACTAGTTCTAGTAACGGACAATAAAAATGTTGTGTGGAATGGGATTGTAGACATTTGAAACAAGCAAGGGGAATTCAATTCTAATATAAATTCCAACATCGAATTTCCATAGAATGTCAGTATGGAAGTTACATCAATGGAAAATTGATTTCCGATATAACTGACAATCACAACTGGTGATGATCCGCCGTAGCGTCGTTCGTCCATTCTAACAATACGCTCATAACATGTCAGAGCTGCCGAATTCTGGGTATTCGGAAGCCAGAGAGATGCTAATTTAGTCAACTAAAGATTCTGCTCTGATGATATCGCACATAGTCGTAAATATAGCTGTTGATAAGCACATGTATTCAAACATGTCATTGTATTAAAATACGTGTTTTATGTCCCTTGAATGATGCTCAACATATCTCCACTCGACTGAACTCGATGTATTATGACAGCTTGAATGCAGAAAGGACGCTAACTGACGCTTGTAATGTAAGAAAGGAATCCTCGAGAGTGTTTGATGATCCCAATCTCGATTTTTCGATCAAAATTCTTATTATATTGACTATTTCATTCACACTCTTTACTCTTTACTCTTTACTCTTTACTCTTTACTCTTTACTCTTTACTCTTTACTCTTTACTCTTTACTCTTTACTCTTTACTCTTTACTCTTTACTCTTTACTCTTTACTCTTTACTCTTTACTCTTTACTCTTTACTCTTTACTCTTTACTCTTTACTCTTTACTCTTTACTCTTTACTCTTTACTCTTTACTCTTTACTCTTTACTCTTTACTCTTTACTCTTTACTCTTTACTCTTTACTCTTTACTCTTTACTCTTTACTCTTTACTCTTTACTCTTTACTCTTTACTCTTTACTCTTTACTCTTTACTCTTTACTCTTTACTCTTTACTCTTTACTCTTTACTCTTTACTCTTTACTCTTTACTCTTTACTCTTTACTCTTTACTCTTTACTCTTTACTCTTTACTCTTTACTCTTTACTCTTTACTCTTTACTCTTTACTCTTTACTCTTTACTCTTTACTCTTTACTCTTTACTCTTTACTCTTTACTCTTTACTCTTTACTCTTTACTCTTTACTCTTTACTCTTTACTCTTTACTCTTTACTCTTTACTCTTTACTCTTTACTCTTTACTCTTTACTCTTTACTCTTTACTCTTTACTCTTTACTCTTTACTCTTTACTCTTTACTCTTTACTCTTTACTCTTTACTCTTTACTCTTTACTCTTTACTCTTTACTCTTTACTCTTTACTCTTTACTCTTTACTCTTTACTCTTTACTCTTTACTCTTTACTCTTTACTCTTTACTCTTTACTCTTTACTCTTTACTCTTTACTCTTTACTCTTTACTCTTTACTCTTTACTCTTTACTCTTTACTCTTTACTCTTTACTCTTTACTCTTTACTCTTTACTCTTTACTCTTTACTCTTTGCTCTTTGCTCTTTGCTCTTTGCTCTTTGCTCTTTGCTCTTTGCTCTTTGCTCTTTGCTCTTTGCTCTTTACTCTTTACTCTTTACTCTTTACTCTTTACTCTTTACTCTTTACTCTTTACTCTTTACTCTTTACTCTTTACTCTTTACTCTTTACTCTTTACTCTTTACTCTTTACTCTTTACTCTTTACTCTTTACTCTTTACTCTTTACTCTTTACTCTTTACTCTTTACTCTTTACTCTTTACTCTTTACTCTTTACTCTTTACTCTTTACTCTTTACTCTTTACTCTTTACTCTTTACTCTTTACTCTTTACTCTTTACTCTTTACTCTTTACTCTTTACTCTTTACTCTTTACTCTTTACTCTTTACTCTTTACTCTTTACTCTTTACTCTTTACTCTTTACTCTTTACTCTTTACTCTTTACTCTTTACTCTTTACTCTTTACTCTTTACTCTTTACTCTTTACTCTTTACTCTTTACTCTTTACTCTTTACTCTTTACTCTTTACTCTTTACTCTTTACTCTTTACTCTTTACTCTTTACTCTTTACTCTTTACTCTTTACTCTTTACTCTTTACTCTTTACTCTTTCTGACCCTATGTGCGGGTTTGGGAATCGAACCCAGGTGGGCTGCGTGAAAGGCATCGATTCACTCATCACGCTATACCCGATCCCCAAAATTTGAATTAAATATACTGTATTTTGAACTACTTTACCCATTCATCACTCATCCTATTGAAACATGCAAACATGTTATTGTGCGCAATTTAGCCGTGGGGAATTCTAGCCATGGGGACAACTCATTAGATTTCAAATACTCTCTAGTCTTTTTATGGGGAGGGAAAGCACCGCATACAAAAATCGCATAACTTTTATAATTCGCATAAAAAACCACGAAACTTCGAAAATACACAAAAAACATCATAACTCTAAAATTCGCATAAAAAACGCACAAATTTGAATGTTCACAGAACAGATCCGAAATAATATGTAAAACAATGTAAAATTTGATGCTAACATTTGCGTGTATGATTCCTAACAGTGGTTTTGCGTTTTCATAATCTTCAATACATAATATGATGGAACTGATGATATCTGTTCATTTGATTCAAATTTTAAAACCCTAGGGTTATGATGAGGTTAGTATCACATCTGCTTAGCGGTTCAAAATGAAGATGCTAAAGTGCACTAGTAGTTCAGTTAGAACTGCTAAGTATTGATGAACCGAAGATGTATCCTAGTGAAAACTCAATTCATATATTTAGAAAGTATTAATAAATTGCTGGAAATCCAGTAACCATAAAACCATTTTTTAATATTTATTAATTCGTTTTAATTTTGGGACCGGAACTAGATTTTTTTTGAAAATTTTACTTTTAAACTAAATAATGCATTAAATTTATCAAAAGATGTATTACCAAAGCATAAAAATATTGATTGGTTTGAAGTACCTATTGATTTAAATTCAGTGAGTTGAGTGACTTCTAAGCTAAATCAGTAAGCAAATTCTGGTCGCACATTATCTCATTTCTCCTTCCGACACAACTATGCATCTATCAAGCGTAATTCCCCAGGCACTCAATGCACTTGATTTGTAGTTTTACTCATCCCTATCCTTACTCTCAATCTCTAACGCATCCGCATCTGCTCTGGAGTTCACTCACTCTCTCGTACCGGCCTGCTTGCATCGAAATGTATTAGAGAACTCAACAGCACAGTAGTTTCATCTGCGCCACATGAATTTTTAAGAATGCACATGTCTGTTCCTCTATCTCTAATTCATCGCAGCTGTTTCCGAATGTTTCTTTTCCTTTGCGTTTCTCCAACTTCCCCTGCGTTCTCCATATTCTTGTCTTTCCCAACCAGAGAAACCGAATTCAGGCTCAATGCAAAAGAGGCAAAAGAATGAAATTGTTTTCGCCGATACTGCGCTGCTGCTGCTGCTGCTGATGGTGTGGTAGTCTTCGGGTTTGGCATACCAACTGAGAGGGAAAAGTGTTTTGTGTACGTTTTTCCGCCGCGTCGCGATCGCTCGCACAAGTAGCGTATAGCCGTATCCATGTGAATGAACAGAGACGAGCGCTGCTGCTGCAGGTCGGTCTCTCCGCCGGTTCGCGCTTTTCCGACTTCTGTTTCTTGTCGCATTTTGCTTCGATATTTAATACGAACAGATGTAACGCAGATGTTACTTTTGCTAAAAATATTTTAATAAAATTGATCGGATAGCAACTGTTTGTACGACGTAGCCCCTGCTTGTGGTTGTGCTTTTGGGCTGTACTGGTGATATTTCTTTGTTAGATTATTTTCAGAGAATTCATGGCTGAATTTTTAGTTACGGTTTAAATTCATTTTCTAATGTTACGAAAATGTACATCGTTTAACTTATTTACAATACGTTAACAATAAATTGCAAGTCTAATATTAGGAGTACGAAAAAAATGGAATCTAATACCAGTGTTTCGGTATGCCGGCCTATTTTGAATTTCCTAGTCTCGTATTGAAAAGACTTATTTTCGGTCTCTGTCAGATGCAGAAAAGAATGGATTCTTATATAATGAACAACAACCACTCATATTTTTCTAAAGGTTTGAGCTGAGTGATTTATCTAAATAATAAATATTACATTTTCAATCATTTTTATCAGTACCTATGCAGACTTTTAAAAACATGGATTTCCTGAAAAAATAACTGAAAACGAAAAAACAAAGTCGGATTACCATCCAAGGTTGATCAAGACAAGTTTTCTGCTGGGAAGATCTTCGAAAAAACTTGGAATTGAACTAGGGTTGCCACCTACACGCGATTCGCCCGGTATTGTTGAGCCTAGAAGAAGCTGCCGGGCTACCAGACTTACAAAAACTCTGCCGGGCCGAGTTGTTGTTAACGATTTGAAACAGGCGAACGAAATTGTAACCTGTAAATTATTTGCTGTTGAATATAGAGTTTACATTCCATCGAAGGAGGTGGAAATTGAGAAGCAAGTCTGACAGCCGATGATTTACTTAAAAATGGAGTTGGTCGTTTTAAAAACTCCATGCTTGAGGGAGTTAAGATACTCGAGTGCAAGCAATTGTACGCAGCATCTATTGCTGATGGAAATAAGTCTTATCGTCCCTCAGATTCGTATTGAGTAACATTTGCCAGATCTGCGTTTCCAGCCATGTCTATATCAATAAAATTCGTCTTCCTGTTCGGCTTTTCGTACAGCATGTTATGAATTTTACATGTTATTTAGTTTTACATTTTTCGGACATACAGATTCTTATTGCAGTGATAAGTCTCAATGTATAAAATGTCAAGGGCCTCATAAGGATAATCTATGCGATAAAGATATTGAAAAATGTGTTTATTGTGGGGAGAGTCCTGCATTTAAGTTGCGTAAAGCAAGGTCTAAGCGCACATATGCAGAAATGCTTAAAACGGTCATTGCTGTCCCACCTTTGGAAACCGAAAACGGGTTTTCAAATCTTTTGCGGAGCCAGAGGAATCTGACTCTGACGGAAATAGTGAAGATATCTCGTTTGTCACTCCTCAAGGGTCTGTTAAGAGGAGATTACCAAACCACAAATTACCGGAAAAGGCACCAAAATTACACATTCAAAAAAAGATCCCCGTGTTAAATCTAAAAAGCCAAATTTAAAACCAAAAACTGTGCCTCCTGGTTTGTCAAATTCACTAACCAATCCAGGAACTAGCACAAGAAAAGACAATAATCCAGTTGGCTCCGTTTCATTTGATGGATATTTTATTATCTTCCGCAAATGATTCAATCATTGTCCGCGGTGGAATTGTCGAAGCATCATGCCAAAACTTGATTCATTTAAAGTTTTGTTGCATCGTCAAAAATGTGATGTATTTGCTTTGTGCGAAACATGGCATACATCAAACATAGCCTTAAATTTTAATGATTTTAACATTATACGTCCCGATAGACAATCTCCGTACGGCGGAGTGCTTTTAGGAATTAAGAAATGTTATTCCTTTTATAGACTAAACATTGCTTAGACTTCTAATATAGAAGTTGTTGCTTCTCAAACAAACATTAAAGGAAAGGACATTTGCATATATTCGGTATATATTCCACCAAGAGCTCTAGTTGGACAACGAAAGTATTTCCTGTTTTACACGGTAGCGATCATTTACCAATCATCATCTCAATTAGCAGTAACAAAGGCATTGCTAATTCAGTTAATATTCCATATGATTTGACAAAAAATATTGACTGGATTAAATACCAAAGTAATATTTAAAGTATCTTAACTTCAATGGAAGAGCTTACCCCACTTGAAGAATATGACTTCCTCGTTTGTTCGATTCTGGACGCCGCAGAACAAGCCCAAACCAAACGATTTCTTGGTCCATCGTCTAACAGAAGGCCTCCAAACCCTTGGTAGGACAAAGAGTGCTGAACACGCGAAACAAAATATTTTCAAAACGTATTTAAAACGAGGAGGAGGAACTCCTCAGAGTTTAGAAAAATTCATGACTTTAGAAACCAAGTACAAGAGCACACTTTGGGCTAAGAAATGTAGCTTTGGAATACGGCCAGACGAATGAGAAATCGTAACGTAGGAAATGAGAGTGAGGAATACTCGAACCGATGGATATTTGATTTTGCGAGGAAAGTTTGTCCAGATTCTGTTCCTACGCATAGCATCATTAGGGAGTCTTCTCCAAATAATTAATAGCCCCTTTTCAATGATTCCATAGCACTCATGTCTTGTAACAATAACGCTCCTGGGTTGGACAGAATTAAATTCAACTTGGTGAAGAATCTGCTCGACCTTGCAAAAAGACGTTTGTTGGAATTGTTTAACAAGTTTCTTGAGTAAAATATTGTCCCACCTGACTGAAGGCAAGTGAAAGTTATCGCCATTCAAAAGTCGGGGAAACCAGCTTCCAATCACAACACATATTGACCCATTGCAATGTTGTCCTGCATCAGAAAATTGTTCGAAAAATATATTTTTCGACGTCTCGACACTTGGATCGAGACGAATGGTTTGTTGTCAGATACTCAGTTTGACTTCCGCAGAAATAAAGGGACGAATGATTGTCTTGCATTACTTTCGTCTGACATCCAAATTGCCTTCGCTCAAAAATAACAAATGGCATCTGTATTTTTAGACATTAAAGGAGCATTTGATTCAGTATCCATTGATGTTCTTTCAGACAAACTCCACCAACATGGACTTCCACCGGTTATAAATAATTATTTGCACAACCTTTTGTCATGTATTTTTCACATGTCGATTTGGCAACAATCAGAATTAGCTACATGGGTCTCCCGCAAGGCTCATGCCTTAGTCCGCTACTGTATAATTTTAGTCCGCTACTGTATAATTTCTATGTAAACGACATTGACAGCTGTCTAGTAACCCCATGTACACTAAGACAATTGGAAGATGATGGCGTGGTTTCAGTTACTGGATCCAAAGCTGTTAACCTGCAAAAACCATTGCAAGGTACCTTAGATAACTTGTCCGTTTGGGCTGTTCATCTGAGTATCGCATTCTCTGCGGAGAAGCAGAGCTGGTCGTTTTTTCAAGAAAGCATGATCCTGCGCATCTTCAGCTTCATATGATGGGAAGAATGATCCAACAGGTTTAGACTTTCAAATACCTCGGGGTGTGGTTTGATTCCAAATGCAAAATTTTCTTCGAAAAATAACAGGATCTTGGTGGGGTGCTCATCCGGAAGATCTAATAAAATTGTATCAGACAACGATACTTTCAGTGATGGAATATGGATGCGTTTGCTTTCGTTCCTCTGCAAACTCTCATATTATCAAACTGGAGCGAATTCAGTATCGTTGTTTGCGAATTGCTTTAGGCTGCATGCATTCGACACATTCAATGAGTCTTGAAGTTCTGGCGGGAGTTCTTCCATTTAAAGATCGCTTTTGGGAGCTTTCATCGCGACTGCTAATAAGATGTTAGGTACTGAATCCCCTGGTTATTTATAACTTCGAAAGGCTAGTTGAGCTTCAATCTCAAACAAGATTCATGACAGTATATTTTAACCATATGTCACAGGAAATCAACCCTTCAAGATATATTCCTATCCGTGACACCCTCCTAAATGTCCCTGACTCAACTCTATTTTTCGACACATCCATGCAGCGTGAAGTGCGTGGAATCCCGGAACACCTACGCTCTATGGAAATTCCAAAAATGTTTACAAGTAAGTTCAGGCATATTGACTCTGAGAAAATATTTTACACGGACGGATCACAAATTGAAGAGTCTACTGGGTTTGATATGTTCAACAATAATGTTTCGGCTTCTTTTAGGCTTCAAGAACTTGCATCTGTTTATATAGCAGAGTTAGCAGCAGTTCATTATAGTTTTGAGTGTAATCGTCACATTATCTCCAAACCATCATTTTCTCTTCACAGATAGTCTGAGTGCAATTAAAGCCATTCGCTCAAACGCTTCTGGCAAAAATGAACCGTTTTTCTTGGGCAAAATAAAATAGTGTCTGAACGACATATTGAATAATAATTATTAAATCACAATAGTTTGGGCTTATTGCTCCATTTCAGGCAATGAAGCCAAACGTGGTGCTATTGAGGGTGAAATTTATGAGAGACCGATTACTTTCAACGAATTCTATAACGCGTCTCGCCAAATAACACTTGCCAGCTGGCAAGCTTCTTGGGATAAAGATGATCTGGGTCGGTGGATGCAATCAATTATTCCTAAAATATCGACAAAGGCATGGTTCAGGGGACTGGATGTGAGTAGGGATTTCATTCGTGTGATGTCCAGACTCATGTCCAATCACTACACGTTAGATGCACACCTTCTTCGAATTGGACTAATCATTGTGCTTTTGGCGAAGGCTATCGCGATATTGATCATGTCGTTTGGACATGTGTGGAGTATCGTTATGTCAGATCTAAACTAATAAATTCCTTGCGTACCCAAGGTAGACTATCCAATGTCCCAGTTCGAGACATTCTTGCTTGTCGTTACCTTTCTTACATGAAACTTCTTAATAATTGACTTTTTTGAGGGTTAGTTCTGATTAATTCATCAATTATTTCATTCAAAAACAAAATTATAATTCATAAAAAAACAAATTTTTTTCTTTGAATTTCTAATTTGCACCAATGCCGAATTTGACCATCAGCAACCAATTAAAGTTTACATTTTAGGACACAATATTTCGTGATCTGACAGATTCAGTTGACCAAAAATAATATTTTAATACTCAACTCTTATGGCAAGAATGTCAACTATGCCGAATGTGAAAACGTTACGTGCGTGCGTATTGGAAAAGCAAAGTTATGGAGAATTTTTAAGTGGTTTCCGATAGAAAATCGTTACTTACGACAAGCTTTTCGAAAAGTTGAACAGGAAAATATTTACACCAAAATAAATGAACTTCTTCTACGTCGACTCCAACCATCCCAAACTGTTCTAAGATTAAAAACACTTTTTTATACGCTCTAAATAAAGTGAACAAAATACAACAAACTCTTACGACGATGATTCCATCAATAGCAACGATGATGACATTCAGTAAAAACCATTCAAGCGAAGAGGTTGTGTTTCGATTGTACTGGCTCGTGAGTTAACGGCTGCTACCGAGACAATTCTAAGCTTCAGGTAGTTAAACTGCCCATAGCAAACGCAATATTCGGGGCGTTTCCCGACTGGAAAGCTAGCAACGAAGGCCATCCCGTTCATACGCACAGAGGTGTAGAGACACAGAGGTGCGAGAGCATAGAAGTGACGAGTCACAGAGGTGCCATCGCATAAAGGTGCGAAGACGAAGGGGTGCAAAGGCACAGAGGTGCTAAAGCAACCCAGTGCTGATCTACCAGGTACCAGAATTTGTACGCTGCGTAGGATCAAAAGAGACGGCATATATCGCGAGGTGCTACACTGCAAGCATCGCATTTGATCGCCACCAAGAGCAAAAGCACTGTACCTGGGGTCAGGTACAGCAAGTGCAGTGGTGTTCACAACGACGGCAGAGCAACTGAGATAGCAGTAAACGACAGAAGACTGCCAATTGGAAACAGCAAAAGACTGCCAATTGGAAATCGTTGGAAGAGCTTCACGTCGTTCTTCACGATAAAGGAACAGAGACATCAGCTACAAGGTAGATTTAATTTAATTTATTTTTTATTTCTTATATCTGAAATTTTACTAAACATAAGTTTTTATTTTGGTATTATTAATTTACAAAAAAAATTTAATGTAATGGATGATCTCATGGAAGATCATCCGAATCCGATTCCGGATACTAGTAAAAGTTTAAATACTCCGAGGGCTAAACATTATCCACAGGGTACCACTGGGCCATGGATAGTCTATCTTCGAAAAAAAGAAAAGATTTTAAACTTGATGCAAATTACAAAGGATTTGACATCACATTTCTCTGAAGTTAAAGAAATCTGTAAGGTTAATAGAGATAAAATTCGAGTTGTAGTTAACGACTTGAAACAGGCAAACGATATTGTAACCTGTAAATTATTTGCTATTGAATATCGAGTTTACATTCCATCGAAGGAGGTAGAAATTGACGGTGTTGTGACTGAAGCAAGTCTGACAGCAGATGATTTACTTAAAAATGGAGTTGGCCGTTTTAAAAACTCCATGCTTGAGGGAGTTAAGATACTCGAGTGCAAACAATTGTACTCAGCATCTATTGTCGATGGAAAAAAGTCTTATCGTCCCTCAGATTCGTTTCGCGTAACATTTGCCGGATCTGCATTGCCTAGCCATGTCTATATCGATAAAATTCGTCTTCCTGTTCGGCTTTTCGTACCGCATGTTATGAATTGCACGAACTGTAAAAAATTCGGACATACAGCTACTTACTGTAGTAATAAGTCCAAATGTATCAAATGTCAAGGGCCTCATAAGGATAATCTTTGCGATAAAGATGTTGAAAAATGTGTTTATTGTGGGGAAAGCCCTCATGATGATCTTTCAGTGTGCGCTGCATTTAAGCTGCGTAAAGACAAAATGAAGCTTTCTTTAAAAGCACGGTCTAAGCGCACATATGCAGAAATGCTCAAAACGGTCATACATGTCTCCCCTTTGGAAACCGAAAACGGTTTTTCAAATCTTGCGGAGCCAGAGGAATCTGACTCTGACGGAAATAGTGAAGATACCTCGTTTGTCACTCCTCAAGGGTCTGTTAAGAGGAGATTAACAAACCACAAAATACCAAAAAAGACACCTAAAATTATACCTTCAAAAAAAGATCCCCGTGTTAAAGCTAAAAAGCCAAATTTAAAACCAAAAACTGTGCCTCCTGGTTTGTCAAATTCACAAACCAATCCAGGAACTAGCTCAAGAAAAGACAATAATCCAGTGGGCTCCATTTCACATTCACCAACAGGATTACTGAAATTTTCGGAAATTGTAGAATGGATTTTCGCTGCATTCAATATTTCTGAACCTCTAAAGACCATCATAACAGCATTCCTTCCAATAGCTAGAACTTTTTTGAAACAGTTATCAGCTCAATGGCCAGCTCTTTCAGGTTTTGTATCATTTGATGGATAATTTATCATCCGCCGCAAATGATTCAATCACTGTCCTGCAGTGGAATTGTCGAAGCATCATGCCAAAACTTGATTCATTTAAAGTTTTGTTGCATAGTCAAAAATGTGATGTATTTGCTTTGTGCGAAACATGGCTTACATCAAACATAGCCTTAAATTTTAATGACTTTAACATTATACGTCTCGACAGAGACTCCCCGTATGGTGGAGTGCTTTTAGGAATTAAGAAATGTTATTCCTTTTATAGATTAAACATTCCTTCGACTTCTAGTATAGAAGTTGTTGCTTGTCAAATAAACATTAAAGGAAAGGACATTTGCATTGCTTCGGTATATATTCCTCCAAGAGCTCAAGTTGGACAACGACAGCTTAATGAAATTGTCGAAGCCCTTCCTGCTCCACGTTTGATTTTAGGAGATTTCAATTCGCTCGGAATGATGTGGGGTTTACAATGATAGCAGATCATCTCTAATATATAATATTTGCGACAATTTTAGCATGACGGTACTAAATATGGGTAGCATGACACGGATCCCAAGACCTCCTGCACGTCCAAGTGCATTAGATTTATCTCTTTGTTCGACTTCAATTCGACTAGATTGCACCTGGAAAGTATTTCCTGATTTACATGGTAGCGATCATTTACCAATCATCATCTCAATTAGCAGTAACAAAGGCATTGCTAATTCAGTTAATATTCCATATGATTTGACAAAAAATATTGACTGGATTAAATACCAAAGTAATATTTCAAGTGTCTTAACTTCAATGGAAGAGCTTCCCCCACTTGAAGAATATGACTTCCTCGTTTGTTCGATTCTGGAGGCCGCAGAACAAGCCCAAACCAAACGATTTCTTGGTCCATCGTCTAACAGAAGACCTCCAAATCCTTGGTGGGACAAAGAGTGCTCAGATGCTAAACACGCGAAACAAAATGCTTTCAAGACGTTTTTAAAACGAGGAGGAGGAACTCCTCAGAATTTTGAAAAATTCTTGGTTTTAGAAACCAAGTACAAGAACATACTTCGGGTTAAGAAATGCAGCTATTGGAGACATTTTGTGGAAGGTTTGTCAAGAGAAACCTCAATGAGCACTCTTTGGAATACGGCCAGACGAATGAGGAATCGTAACGTAGGAAATGAGAGTGAGGAGTACTCGAATCGATGGATATTTGATTTTGCGAGGAAAGTTTGTCCAGATTCCGTTCCTACGCATAGCATTGTTAGGGAGTCTTCTTCAAATGATGATTCCATTGATAGCCCCTTTTCAATGATGGAATTTTCCATAGCACTCATGTCTTGTAACAATAACGCTCCTGGATTGGACAGAATTAAATTCAACTTGGTGAAGAATCTGCCCGACCTCGCAAAAAGACGTTTGTTGGAATTGTTCAACAAGTTTCTTGAGCAAAATATTGTTCCACCTGACTGGAGACAAGTGAAAGTTATCGCCATTCAAAAGCCGGGGAAACCAGCTTCCAATCACAACTCATATAGACCCATTGCGATGTTGTCCTGCATCAGAAAATTGTTCGAAAAAATTATTCTACGACGTCTCGACACTTGGGTCGAGACGAACGGTTTGTTGTCAGATACTCAGTTTGGCTTCCGTAGAAATAAAGGGACGAATGATTGCCTTGCATTACTTTCGTCTGACATCCAAATTGCCTTCGCTCAAAAGCAACAAATGGCATCTGTATTTTTAGACATTAAAGGAGCATTTGATTCAGTTTCCATTGATGTTCTTTCAGACAAGCTCCACCAACATGGACTCCCAGCGGTTATAAATAATTATTTGCACAACCTTTTGTCAGAGAAACGCATGCATTTTTCACATGGCGATTTGGCAACAATCAGAATTAGCTACATGGGTCTCCCGCAAGGCTCATGCCTCAGTCCGCTCCTCTATAATTTTTACGTGAATGACATTGACAGCTGTCTAGTAACCCCATGTACACTAAGACAATTGGCAGATGATGGCGTGGTTTCAGTTACTGGATCCAAAGCTATTGATCTGCAAAAACCATTGCAAGATACCTTAGATAAATTGTCCGTTTGGGCTGTTCATCTTGGTATCGAATTCTCTGCGGAGAAAACAGAGCTGGTCGTCTTTTCAAAAAAGCATGATCCCGCGAAACTTCAGCTTCATATGATGGGAAGAATAATCGAACAGGTTTTGACTTTCAAATACCTCGGGGTGTGGTTTGATTCCAAATGCACGTGGGGAGGACACATTAGGTATCTGATAACGAAATGCCAACAAAGAGTAAATTTTCTTCGAACAATAACAGGGTCTTGGTGGGGTGCTCATCCGCAAGATCTAATAAAATTGTATCAGACAACGATACTTTCAGTGATGGAATATGGATGCGTTTGTTTTCGTTCCGCTGCAAATTCTCATATTATCAAACTTGAGCGAATTCAGTACCGTTGTTTGCGAATTGCTTTAGGCTGCATGCATTCGACACATACAATGAGTCTTGAAGTTCTGGCGGGAGTTCTTCCATTAAAAGATCGATTTTGGGAGCTTTCATCACGCCTGCTAATAAGATGTGATGTGCTGAATCCCATGGTAATTAATAATTTCGAACGACTAGTCGAGCTTCGATCTCAAACAAAATTCATGACAGTATATTTTAACCATATGTCACAGGAAATCAACCCTTCAAGATATATTCCTATCCGTGTCAGCCTCCTAAATGTACCTGACTCAACTTTATTTTTCGACACATCCATGCAGCGCGAAGTGCGTGGAATCCCGGACCACCTACGCTCTATGGAAATCCCAAAAATATTTTCAAGTAAGTTCAGGCATATTAACTCTGAGAAAATGTTTTACACGGACGGATCGCGAATGGAAGAAGCGACAGGGTTTGGTATGTTCAACAATAATGTTTCGGCCTCATTCAAGCTTCAAGAACCTGCATCTGTTTATATAGCAGAGTTAGCAGCAGTTCATTATAGCTTGAATGTAATCGTCACATTATCTCCAAACCATTATTTCCTCTTCACAGATAGTCTGAGTGCAATTGAAGCCATTCGCTCAAACGCTGCTGGCAAAAATGAACCGTTTTTCTTGGGTAAAATAAAACAGTGTCTGAACGACATATTGAATAATAATTATCTAATCACAATAGTTTGGGTTCCGGCTCATTGCTCCATTCCAGGCAATGAAAGAGCCGATATTTTAGCCAAACGTGGTGCTATTGAGGGTGAAATTTATGAGAGACCGATTGCTTTCAACGAATTCTATAGCGCGTCTCGCCAAAGAACACTTGCCAGCTGGCAAGCTTCTTGGGATAAAGATGATCTGGGTCGGTGGATGCACTCAATTATTCCTAAAATATCGACAAAGGCATGGTTCAGGGGACTGGATGTGAGTAGAGATTTCATTCGTGTGATGTCCAGACTCATGTCCAATCACTACACGTTAGATGCACATCTCCTTCGAATTGGACTTTCCGAGACTAATCATTGTGCTTGCGGCGAAGGTTACCGCGATATTGACCATGTTGTTTGGACATGCGTGGAGTTTCGTGATGTCAGATCTCAACTAATAAATTCCTTGCGTACCCAAGGTAGACTATCCAATGTCCCAGTTCGCGACATTCTTGCTTGTCGTGACCTTCCATACATGAAACTTCTTTATCATTTCATTAAATCCATTGGAGTTCCAATTTAAATTTTATTTTATGTTAAACTGTTTTCTCTTCCATGAGTTCAACCAATAGCCAACTATAGGATATTGAATATAAGTGGTGAACTGATACAAACAATCCTGAAATAGTTATAAGATCATGTACAAAATAAATGTATTTTATTTAATGTAATTTAAAATAGCAACTCGCTTGATAAAAACAGTGTTTAGATTAACTAATGAGTACCAACATACTAATATGATATTCGAAATGTATTAGGTTTAAACTACTATGTATTGTGGATGCCACGGCGAAGAAAAACTTATGTATATTGCCTATGAAATAAACGTATTTATGAAAAAAAAAAAATAGCAACGATGATGAATTAATAGACGAATACTTGATCGTTGGTTCCTCAATCTTCGCCAGGTTTCAATGAGAGCATCTCTTCCTCCGGAAAGAGTGTGCTAACAAGGTAAAGTAGTTGAAACCATTTAACTATTCACTAAATTATGCTCACCCTCGAATCGTCAGCGATTTAGTAGTCTTATTGAACTACTAGTACAACTTAAAAGTAGTCACTTGTCTGCGTTCGCGCGGGTAAAGTAAAAAGCTTGGGCACTAAAATTACATGTGTTTCGTAAGAAGTATTTACTAGACGTCTGTTTAGCGGTTTATGCTTGTGTTCACAATATTTTATTATTGTTTTTTGTTTCGGTAGTCCAGCCGATTGTATGACGGGAAAGGGAATATACATGCGCCAGTTGAAGGGCCATCATGGTAGATTTTTTTTAACATTTAAAAATCAAGGATTTATTGTATCTAACCATATTACATTAGAGGCTCATGAAATCTATATGTCCACACTTTATGGAATCCAGATTGTGCTGAATATCGATCTAATACTATTTTCAATGGAGGCACATCCGCAAATAATGCTCGGTCGCCAATCTGTCATTTTTCCCTTAGTTTATAAATGAAAATATACATGTTTTCCTGTGTCAGCACAACATCCCTCACTTACATCCAACAGGCCGGTCACAGCCTGACTGATATCTCCGTACGCTAAATGCTTCCCACTAGACGAAGAGCCTTCGGAATGATCGGAAAATCTTTGGCTGGGTGTTGGGTAAAAATGAAATCAACCCTGTGAGATGAGGCGCGGAAAGGCAAGCATGCTAGCGCTCGGCTGTCCCACTGCTGATGAGTTGGGATCCCATGCCGTTGGGATGCCGTGTTGCCGTATGGTGTCTAGTGATAAGGGAAATTTGACAGTCGAAATACCTCGATGAAGGGTGGATGAAAATTGTTATAATTAGACGAATCGTATTTTCGAGATGATGAACTTTATTTGGGTGCCAAACTTTTTATGAAAATTTAAATTCGGATGCTGCTTTTTGCTATCAATTTTGCTAAATATTTTGTGTAAGTCATTGCTATTCGCTCATAACTGCCAGCTTATCTAGACGAATAAAAATACACGGAACGACCGAAATCAGCATTTTCGCGAAAAATTTAGTTGATTTGCTGATTTTAGTTAGTTATTTTTTGAGACAACTAAAAAAATCTTACTTTTGCTGATTTAGATTTTTTATTCTCATTCCCTTAATAATAATAAAATATTTGTTGAAATGACTATTTTTTTTAGTTGAATTCACAAATTAAACGTACTGTCATTTCTTAGCTAAGGTACACTTCATATCCAGTCAACTAATTTTTTAGTTGAATTAAAGAAATATAATGTTGTTTTCAACCAATATGAATGGTTGAATTGGCTTCTGCAATCTGCAGCTATATGGCGCCCTGTCACCGAAACGGTAACACCTTAATGACTACTAGCCACTAGATGGCACACTACTGCCGAAAAAAATTCAGACGCGGTTGTCTTTTCTATATTGGCAGGTATAAATACGATGTTGTGTTGGAGAAAAAGACATAAACGAAACGTAAACATCTTTTTGAATTTTTTTTCTTCTAAATCACTGTTTTCTTCATTCTCACTGAAAACTTTGAGCACTCGGAAAACAAAAACCGAATACAAATAGTACACCGGACGGCGCAGCTCGGAAGGTTTGAAGATACAAAAAAACTTCATCACAATTAGAGTGAAACATTCGAAATTCACTTCACTGTTCCGCGTAAAAACATTATTACGCACAATCGCTTCAAGTGCGCACAAATTCTGAATAAATGCGATTTCCACTAACAGTTTACGACATTTTTACATATCGGTTTAGAAATTTAAATAAAGATATATCGCACACATGCGAAAAACATCAAAACAATGTTCAAGCAGTTTCAATAAGACTGTCCTTTTTAGCTTTTTAATGGATTGTTTTGCTTTGACACTTCTCATGAGTTTTTGGCTAATAAACTTGTTAATAATACCCATTTCAGTTTTGGTTTTTTTGTGCTGTCCTTCAGTAATGATGGTGATAGATAAATAGAAACAAATTTTCTGATTTTAATAACAAAATTAGTTGTCAATGAGAATTTCGTGTTGGATTGAAATATTGCTGGTTTGAGTCCAGGATATTCACCAACTAAACACATTCTCTAAAACTAAGAGTTTTTTCAGCAAAGTAAATTCTCAATTTTAACTAATTTTATAGTTATTTTGGAAATTTTGTTGTTAAAATCAACTAATTCAAAAACAGTAATACGAATTAGGCGCAGAGCTAATTTCGGTCGTTCCGTGTACAAACAGCACAAGCATTGTTACCAAACACTTGTCGTTGTGAGAAAAAAGTTGCCAAAGCAGCACAGTCTGGGCAAAAATGATGGTTACAGATTACGGCCATGAAGATCGCTACGAGTTGTGTGAGGTGAGGAGAAGGACTTCAGATAAACATTCGTAGTAATATTGGTAAACGGTGGATAAAGCCGTGAGAATAAGATTTTGGCGGAGGAGATAGAAATCTCACTGGAATGTTTGCATAATATTTACTCAATCAAGAAACTTGCCTGAACAGGCAAGAGATATAATAACATAAATGATTTATTCCAGTAGTGATTTTTCTTCTATCATGACTGATATGATTAGAAGTTTTCTTTAATTTTCATTGTCTTGGTGTTTTGCATACCAATGTTATATAACTATATTCAATTTTCAACCACTTAATTTAATACAATTTTTTCCCCCAAATTAATTGCCTCATCTCTACCTTACCTAACCGCACATAACTAAAAATCACCTGCTACTGCAACGAGACCACATGTGTTCATAGTCCTCTGCACGAAAGAATGAAATCGGACTCTGGATCAGCTGTGCAAATAAATCATCGCCGTGATAAATTATTCACACCGTTTACCGATTACCACCAATTTCAACCCCATTTGTATTAGCCTTTAAAACAATTTTCGCCATAATCCCTTCGCTTGTTCGCAACTGGTGCACTTTTTCACACAACGGCCACTGAACGGCGGCGGGCGAAACATTTATATATGTAGGTATCAGTGCTACCGATCGTGGCAGTAAAGAGGAGGTTACGAACCACCGACGAAAGCAACAAAACATCATAATCCCTCACCGTTCATACCGAGCTCACCACCCCCACCAACACCACCGTCATCATCATCATCATCATCATTGGCCATTCCAGCCACAATCTCATCCCGCTGCCCGATCCTTTCCGAACAGTGGTTGTTTGCTTACTTGGCACTTTTCTCACTCCACTTTGCCTCCAAGCCCGGTGCTGTTCTCACGAGTCCGTATGTATGCTTGTTTGTGTGCCGAGTTGCTGAAGAATTGTTGTTCTTAGGGAGCTTTCCGTTTTCTTTCAATGGCGACGTATTTCCGCTCAACCACCCATCGAAACAAGTGGCCACCCACCGGTGGCATACCGGGCTCGTATCTCGTATATGTACCTTCGCTGTCTTCCAGTAGGTTTCAGAGAAAAGGAGACATCAATGTCACGTGCTGCCGTTCTCATAGTGCTCTCAAATTAAAAACAACAGAATAATATTAAACCGAGTGTATGAAGGTACGGTAGACCGACTGCTACCACGTCACTCACTCTCGCTTCACTGTCCGACCGAGACGATGAGTCCGTTTCGTTGTAGCTACCGAGTGAATAGCTCTACTGAGTGCGCTACGAAGAAAGCACCAAATACAGGGAAAGAATTGATTCCTGTAATATGAACAACGGTAATAATATTATTATTATTATTAATAATAATAATAATAATAATAATAATAATAATAATAATAATAATAATAATAATAATAATAAATAATAATAATAATAGTAATGATAATAATAATAATAATAATAATAATAATAATAATATTAATAATAATAATAATATTATCATAATAATAATAATAACACAACAACAGTTTCACTTTTTCTGTACCATTTAATTCCACTATTTCACTGTCACGTTATTACACTTTCACAAAGTCACTATACTTTAATGAAGCATAACAAACGTTACAATACAGATACGCGTATTTCGGAATGTTACTTACATCCTTCTTCAGTGTATCGGTTTTATAAGTTATAAAACTTATAAAACCGATACACTGAAGAAGGATGTAAGTAACATTCCGAAATACGCGTATCTGTATTGTAACGTTTGTTATGCTTCATTAAAGTATAGTGACTTTGTGAAAGTGTAATAACGTGACAGTGAAATAGTGGAATTAAATGGTACAGAAAAAGTGAAACTGTTGAATACATTCCACTAACAGCTCCAGGTAAAAAATAGGGAATAGCACAACAGTCATTTGAATATTAGAATATGATTCCATAGCTCTAAAGAAACGAATTGGCTTTTGTGACTTTTGTTGAATTGAACCGTTAAAACAAGTCAAACATGAACCAATCAGACAGGGAAGCCCTCTCGACGATGCTTCCAACAAGAACAGCAACGCCAACCATTTCACTGCTTCAATTCGTTAGATAACAATGAAGATATGGTAAAGTTTTATAATATAATATATAATATATAATCGTTATAAATGTTTAAAACAATATTTTTAATCGAAGCATCCTGTTGAATCGAGTGTGGGGGATAAAATCCGTAGAGTGACTGTTATGAGAAAATTAGCATATCAAAGAAATGGCTTTGTTTATCTGCATGTTTATACCAACAATAGACAATAAGCACTACAAAAAATTAGTTACTAAGAAGCAACCGACCATCAGAGTTTTAAATGGATAAAATGCTTACTTAGTCGAAGCAAAACCTTGCATCGAAAAACCAAGTCGAAGCAAAACCTTGCATCGAAAAAAAGACGATATTTCAAGTTTTTTTAATATTTTCCAGCAAACAATTGCCATTTAGTATATTCATAACCAACTTGAATTTAAACTTTCGAATAAACAAAAGGATAAGATGAACTAAAGTGGGTAAGACAAAAAAAGGTACTCACGCTCTCACAATATTAGGTCATGATCATCTCACGCACCAATTGCAGTTCTGTTGCTCATAGAACAAAAAAATTACAAATTTTATGAAACAACTGACAAACATTTCTAATTTTTTTTATCTGAATGTGCTGCAGCACAATATAAAATTAAAAAAAAACTTTGCTAGCTTGTGTATATTCCAGTCACAATATGAATTAAGCGCAGAATGGCATTTTTTCTTGCGACATCCCATGGGAAAGGACCCTGTGATGCTATTGGTAACACTCTCAAGTGAATGGCAAAATGAGCCAGTCTCGTCAAAATGATAAAAACATCTTAAACTTAAAATTCTGCTGCATATCCACTGAACAGTACAACAAAATGTGAAAAGATCTCGAAGATCAGTGTAATAACACTAAAACAATATCCAGCACTCAGAAATTCCACAGTGTTGTGCCTATTCCTGATGGCAAAGTAGAGACAAAAAGGTATTCTAACTCAGAAGATGAACCAAAAATATTTTAAAATAGAAATAATAGGTATAAAATAGCATGCATGAAGATAGTTTTAAAATTAATGTTATGCATGAAAATAAATAAATAATTATGTAAAATTTAATAAATAATGTTGTGGTGTTTATTTCTTTCCATGATCCTTCCTTAGATCTAAATATGAGAATAATGAAGTAATAATGGAATATTTGTTTAATGGCATAAACTTTTTTCAATGGGATTCTTGATTACTAAAAATATACTTATATGCTAAATTAGACAATATCTTCTCACGCACTGAGTTTTTTTAATTCTGAGATGATTATGACTTTCATTGGTTTAGTTTTCGATAAAAATACACTGAAAATAAAACACAACCACAAACTTTCATTTCTTAAAAGTACCCAACTTGATGGTAGGTAGGGAACATAATTACCTTGGAACAAAATTTCATCCGAATCAAAAATAGTTTTTTTCTTTAAATCGACTTTCAATTTTCAAAATCGATTTTTTTCGGCGTAGGAGTCGGGACTCAGCGAGCAAAAAAAAAGGTCATTCTGTCTGTTTGGGGCACCCAAATAAATCTTAGCCCGGGTCCATTAATACGTAAAAGTGGGGCTAATACTTTTTTTTTGCAAAGGATAAGTACCTCATAAAAATTTGCATAACCTTAAATACTCGCATAAAAGTCGCAAACTTTGAAAATTCGCGTTAAAAAAAAATCAAAATTTAAAGAAACCGCATGAAAAATCTCAGAACTGGTGAGGCTGATTTTCACAAATTTTTCTTCTCACTGAACTTCCATTATGTTTGAATTTCACCCGAATCCGACCGCCGATTTCAATATTACAAGGTAATGCATGTCTGAAATTTCTTATCGCCATTCAAAGTGACAATGCAAATAACATAATATATCTTCGGGACAGTTTTAAAAATTATTCCAGTGTGCCTTGTTAGTTTATGGCCAATCGAACCTTTTTTGACTATACTGGTCCCAGTTTCCGGTTCCGGAAGTTTCGCAAGTATCGGGAAAGGTGGTCCAATACTGGATTAAAACAAGTTTTTGCACCTTAAAACTGTTTGGAATTTTTCGAACTCCACTATCTTTAATTTTGGAACCGAAAGTGTAACCTCGATAAAATTCATTTACTGTTTGCAGAGACTTTTTTAAGATTAAGCTTATGGAAATCGATACAGTCATATTTGAGAAATCGATGTAAATTTAATTCCGGAGTCTTTTGTCAATTATTTCTGGGCTTCTTGGAACCGTTATTCGGAGATATGAATGAACAAAACTGAGCTTCTCGATCAACTACTAACAATTTTCCAATAAGAATAACTGAAGATCCATTTTAAAATTTCGTGCCGATTTTGCTCAACTGCTTATATGACGATTTTGAACAATTATATATCTGTAACTCCGGAACCGAAAGTCGGATTGCGATGAAATTCAACAGGAATAAATGAGAAACCACCCACTCTCAACCTGAGTAAAGGTTCGAGTCCTTCCTCTGAGCGATTCTTTTTCAGAAAATTTGTATTTTTCATGCATTTTCATCATATCTCTCTGTCTGTTGCTCATTAGTAGTGATGTGTATGAAATTGAGTTCAAGACTGCTTTATGCCTAACACAAAACTCAAAATATTTAAAATCGATATTAGTTTTCTTTACATTTTGCCTTCGACTTGTTAGTGCATATCAGCTTATGTTGTACTATTTTACCGTATAGTTCTACTATTTGGGGTTTTTACTTTCTTGGTTAGCAGATCATATCAGAGTTTTATCAAAACTGTCTCTCGTTTTGAAGCTTAGAAATTTCTGTTATTTTACCTACTAACGGTACCAAACTTATTTTTTATTTTATGCTTAGAGTCAATAACCGTTTTAAATTTTCCATACGTTTCATATTCGACTCGTCGGTGCAGAACAGTTAATGTTGAGCTGAGAATTGATATTAGTTACATTTCGACGTATTTTGACCACTATTTCCGGTGCTTCACGAATCCGAAATTGGGAATCGGTACAGCCAAAGTGTGCTAACTTGGCCATTTATCTTACTAATACTGTATGAGTTCACAGAAACCATATTCTTGACAGTGATTTTCAATCGAAACAGGAAGTTAGATCCAGATCAAACGTAAAAATTTTCTTTTGACGATGAGACCTTTCATTTGAATATAAATATGTCAAAATCGGTTCAGTCATCTCAGACCAAACTGAGTGTCATTGTTTACATCTAACACGCAAATACAGGAAGAAGGAAAAAGGAAGAAGGAAGAAGGAAGAAGGAAGAAGGAAGAAGGAAGAAGGAAGAAGGAAGAAGGAAGAAGGAAGAAGGAAGAAGGAAGAAGGAAGAAGGAAGAAGGAAGAAGGAAGAAGGAAGAAGGAAGAAGGAAGAAGGAAGAAGGAAGAAGGAAGAAGGAAGAAGGAAGAAGGAAGAAGGAAGAAGGAAGAAGGAAGAAGGAAGAAGGAAGAAGGAAGAAGGAAGAAGGAAGAAGGAAGAAGGAAGAAGGAAGAAGGAAGAAGGAAGAAGGAAGAAGGAAGAAGGATGAAGGAAGAAGGAAGAAGGAAGAAGGAAGAAGGAAGAAGGAAGAAGGAAGAAGGAAGAAGGAAGAAGGAAGAAGGAAGAAGGAAGAAGGAAGAAGGAAGAAGGAAGAAGGAAGAAGGAAGAAGGAAGAAGGAAGAAGGAAGAAGGAAGAAGGAAGAATTAAATAAGGAAAAAGAATTACAATAATTAATAATTGCAATAGCTTGTTCGAATCCAAACCGGCAGATCCATACTAAAATTAAATGCATCTCTAAGAAACTCCATACGGTACCATATAGATGAGCCAGATGGCCCCATACGGCATTGAACAGCAAAGATCAACGTGTCCAGCAATCGACAAGTTTTTTTTCTAGTTGGCAGTTCGTAAAAAACCGCCCACATGGCATTACACTGTTCGTGCCGAACATTCGATGTTTGAGAAACCCGCCAGCATGCGAAAGCAGGAGAAAGCAAGTGCGTCGGAGAGTGAGTCGCTCCACAGTTCCTACATTTGAGTGCTTGAGTAGTGAGATCCCAACACAAAATGTTTCATGATTGTAGTTGATCCTGACATTCCGTTCGCGTTCGTTGCCCGTGTCGGTTCGGTTTTGATGCAACTGCTGGTGTACGAGAGTGAGTGTAGTCCTGTGTGTGGTTTATTTCTATTGGGCAGTTCATTTCGAGTATTTGTGAAGAAAGTGCTGATATTTTGCGGTTTCAGTGAAGCTTGTTCCGGACGATGATAATTGTTAGCAAGTGGTTGTAAAGTGGTTCAAGCAATTCCAAGGGCAAGTCCAGCGTCTGAGTTGTTAGAGTGTGATGTTAATCACCGGGATGAAACTGTAAATGAAAATGGAAGATTTTTGTCATTAGTGGTGTATGGTAATCATTAGAAAGTTATAAAACAACCGCAAAGTTGACAGTTGTATCGAGCGTAATCCGGTGTGCGGATTAACGTGCCGTGTCAATTAGAGCGAGGTGCTTCTTCCGTGTCCCGAACGTCAACTGGATATAAATAAACATTAAGGTATGTGACCGGTGTTCCGCAACTAATACATTCTGATCTTAAGGGGCCTGCCGGTAGTCGGTTGGTTTGGGACTAGGTGAGACGCTGTATGAATATCTCCAAATCGTCCAGTGAATAAAATGAAAACACACATTAGTACCAGAGATCCCGAAAGCAATAGGCGTAATAAATCAAACCTGTGAAATTGCTTCTGGCATTATTCGAGCGTAGCCGCTTGCCGCCCGGTCCCTATTAGTAGCTCATGTACTGCTCATCCTGGCGCGGGATTTGTGCAACACGAGGAACTAGACACGTATGGAACACTATCAAGAAGCACGATAATAATTTGCCATGAACACATCAATTCCCATGCTCTCCGATGATTGCTCTGAAACACGCAACCCAAAATAAACATCAAGCGGGAAAGTTCGTAGGATGTTTATTCTGGCTTCTACATTCGATACATGCGGATGTGGCCAAGCAAACCAACATACCGGCTGGTGATGTTTGCGCTGCACATGTTCTAGTTCACGGGGTTGTGATTTTCTAATCTTTTATTCAGGAAATTCTTCCTGCTTACCGAACAGAACCGGCAAGGTGAGGTGTAGTGCATAGTCTTTCACAGTTGAATAATATCGAATCGGTTTATGCACAAGTTCCGTCAGCTTGTCCTGTTCAAAGTATTGGCTATCCCGGAATATTTTTCCTTTTTCCGAATCGAGGATCGAGTTGAAAAACCATTTATTTACACCTGTCACGCATCAGTCTAAATTTATGAGATCATATGTTGACATGGCGGCAGCTTGTGCGGAGAATAATATTATGCTCTGCCTTCGTTGGTCTCTTTGTGTCAGCATCGTAATATGTTCTCTTCCCGGTTTTTCGCGTCTCTCGGCCGTACTGTACCTTTCGTCTGGATCTGTTTTGATCCATCGGCTATGCAACACCAGTGCATGGGACGGCAGCAACAGCAACCGAAGCAGCAGAAACGCGTAGAGACAAATGTCTGCTACAGCTGTTTACCAACACTGGCATATTAGAGGAAGCGACACTAAAACAGTCAGACGGTGGCGACTGCTTCTACTGCTGCTGTTGCGGGGTTGGCACAAATGCGAGGGGTTTGCGAAGTGTAGCATCTATATTCTGTAGGTTAATTATGTTTTGTTATTTGCACATGCCTTTATAGGTCATTGTCTGTTGAATTTCCTATTACTTCGCTTGTTTATTTTTGTGTTTTATATGCAGTGAGGTGCGTTTTGTTGTTGTTAATGTGAAATTGTTAATTACACTGTTTGTTCACAACAGGTGCCATAAAACTAGTTTTGTTGGTCAGTTGTCGACGTTTGAGTTCTGAGCAGGTAAAATTTCTAAGCTCAGTAAAATCTATATGTCAGCAAAATTAAATTTGTTATAATAGTTTAGTTTTGGGTTTTGGTCTGATTCTGATACACAGAATTATGACTGTAAGAAACTTTCATTTTTTCAACGTAATATAAATGTTCTATTGCTAATCATTTTTGCATCATTCTAATAAGAGCTAAAACAGGGTATTTATGAAAGTGACAACCACGATTTTAGTTTATAACTTCTTTTTTTTGTTTCCATTATAGAGGTTTTAACATTGTGGTCATTCACCTCTTCGGACCAGAAAAGTTATCTGACTCTATGTGCGAGGTTGGGAATCGAACCCAGAAAGGGCTGCGTGAAAAGGCATCGACTTATCCATCACGCTATACCCGTTCCCCTTATAACTTCTTCATTTCACGAGCAGTTTTCAACATCTGCTTCGCAAAGTGGCTCAGAACACATTTAGAAAAACTCATTTAAATTTTGAGACGAGTTAAAATAGTGTTATTTTCTACAATAACATTCCTCATGCTTTCAACACATTCATCACATCAATGAATAACATTTATAGAAAATTTGTCGATAATTGAATAGAATAAATGCTTTGCACTAAAACTGATAAAGTTCTTTTATTATTTTACGTCAAATTCTAGTGAAAACCCGGACCTTAATTGTTCAGTTGCTTTGAAATATAATCACAGCAAGAACCGGTCAAGAATACTTTGAAGACAAACCAGGAAACATTTTAACTATGTCTCTATTAGGTTTGCGCATTGAAATTTTTCTAAACGCCTGTTTCTTGTAGTCGCTCTAGAAACATAGAAAAACCTGATTTTCAGAAGTTAAAAAATTGAAATTGAATGAAATTGAGGTATTATTATAAGCTGCTGGTCTCGCTAGCCAGTTGTCCTATGCTGTAGCCCCGATCGGGAAAGGTTCCTAGTATCAGTAGAATTTTTGCATGAACCATACAATTGCCCTGTATTCTTATGCAGTTTCTCGCAAGACTAACTGTAGTGAACAGGTTTCCTTCAGTATTGACATAGGACCATCAAATTGTTGTTGGTGATATACGATTTAAATGGATACATTGTGCTTTGATTTAAAATCGCAAAGAATGAATTGGTTTCCTTAACCGCGGGATGTAGATGAAAGTTACAAGCCTTGTTAAATTGTATTGTACATACCTCATTCACGTATAGATGCATTCGTTCTTTAAGAAAGGTCTCAATTTCGCTTGCTGCCGGACTAACTTTGCAGCTCTTGAAATCAATACATATCAATGAAATAAATTTTGAGAGTTCTTGAAACCCAAGTTTCAGACTTTTCTAAATCGTATTTGCTCATTTCGAATACACTATTGTACATTGTGCATCTTCGATAGTTTTGATCGCATACAAACCGCGATAAGGTAGTGGTCAGCATCAATGTTGGCACTGCGGCAAGTGCGGACATTGATGACGTCGGAGAAGAATCGCCCGTCGATGAGAACGTGGTCAATTTGATTTTCCGTATGTTGACAGGGTATCTCTAGGTGGCTTTGTGGATATCCTTGCGAGGGAAGAAGATGCTTCAAACTACCATTCCTTGGGAGGCAGCAAAGTTCACGCATCGTTGGCTGATTTCCTTTGTTGCCGCGTGCAGGCTCTCCAGCCCGATCACGGGCCTGTACATTGCCTCCTGGCCTACTTGATCATTCAGTTTTACATCCCGCCGTGGACAGTTGTCGTAGGTTCGTTGCAGCGGCACGTGAAATGCTTCCTTCTCAACATCGGGTCTCGTCTCATGTGGGCAGTGCACATTGATGATGCTGTAATTGAAGAAACGGCCCTTGATCTTAAATACGCACATCCTATCACTGATTGTCTGCCATCCAATCACGCGCTGGCGCATCTTGCCCAACACTACAAATCCCGTTCCTAGAACGCTGGTTGTGCCACAGCTCTGGTAGGAGGTAGCCGCTTGATGCCTACTTTTCCACACCTTCTGTCCTACAACAAAGTTCCTGCAGTGCTACGACATCGAAGCTTCCAATCGTAGTCCTTTGTTCGTCACCTAGGTCTTTGTCGATTATTCCGTGTCGTATTTATATCTTAATGTACGTACGTTTTCCGGGCACCAACGCCGTAAGGCCATCGCATCAGCATTGTTTAGAGTCCCACACTGACGCAAGGACGGTACTCAGCCGCTCCTAACATGGAGAGCAGATGCTGTTTAGAGCTTCCCCAACATGGATAACAGACACTCTATGTGGGAAGCAAGCCTCCCACCCTTTACCTATCAACATACGTCCCACCGGGGTTGGTTACCCGATCTTTCCTATAGTTACTGGACAAGGGGCTAAGAGCCACATTGGGTCCTAAAATACGCATTGTTCTGTAGCTCACTAAACCAAGCCTAAAAAGCGCTTGTGACACCTTTACAAAACTTCTCGCTTCGGTTACAAATAAAGCGGTGAAAAGAATGCAGAAACGATTATGAAACTCGTTGAAATTATTACGTAATGTAGAAAATAATAGAAATGATGTTAACAAAAACATATCGAGCATAATTTCTGATAAACTGATTTCACAATTGATTTTTAAAACAACTGTTCGCAAAACAAACATGGATCTTTGAACCTATTCTGCATATGAATAAATTATAATTCTAAAAATTGTAGAATTGATCGTTTGTTTATTTGTTCGTAAATAGAAAATCTATAACGGTTTTTCAATCGGTATCTACGAGCAGGTTTAACGAACATAACTTTTCGTTTAATATCTCTTAAGGTAATGTGATGGCAGGTCTATTCATGATTTCTGCAAGATTCAACTATATACCAAATCCCTTGTGAAGTTCGGCTTTAATTGCGTATGTAAAGTTGTATTTCTGCAAGTTTTGTGCTTATTTCAAATAAATCTTATACGCCTGTTTTTAAATTGCTCGTTTTTAGGTACATGTCAATTTTACTAGAACAGGAAAAAAACTGTTCATACTGTTTTAAAAACTTATGAGACAAGTAAAACTATGCTGGCAAGCCGAAAAAAAGTCACTGGTTTAGAGAATGGTAAATATATTCGGACCCCCTAGCGCCGAAAATTGTTTTCTAAATTTTGCCAGCTTAATTATTTTTTCCACTAGAGATTTTCAGGTATATATTGTGTGGTGCACAATTAAGAATTTTAAAACTTATCATACTGCAACTGAAACATAACAAATATTTTGATAAGTTTCCTAATTGATATAGAGACGAGATATTGTGAATATTTTTGTAAAACTTCTATAACTTCAGGTGAAACATGGTAAAGTTGGTGATTTTCTGCACAATAGTTTTAAATGTTTCCAAAGTATTGTGAAACTCGACGGTAATAACTTGCACGATCGTTTTTAATATGTTCAAAAAATCTTTCTTGACATATCTAACATAAATAACCATTCAGCATCAATTGTGCGATATCTTACTATCTCAAGTTACATTTGTTTTGAATGTAGATAATGCTATTTGTTTTATACAGTTGAAGTAACTGAATCTAATTTATAGTATCGAAGGTCGAAAATGAACTCATTTGAAGCCAAAAACTAAGATAGTATATACCGTTTTCGTTTATTGATCACAAAGTCGCCAAAACAACTTTTGATGAGTTTGTTCTAGCAACCTGGGGTCGCTCTAGATCGGACTCCAATCGCGTAGTTTCGCTCTGAAAATTTTCTCGGGTCGCACCACGCATCCATGCGAGTTTGCTTATTTTTTTCTTTTTTATATGAGTTGTTGTTTAGGGCGCGTACCACGTGTTCGTTTTACTCGGAGTCAGAGTCGCCCGCATGTAGGTTCTAAAACGAAACGGTATTTGTGTTCATTCTTTCGACTGTCTCGAACGAAACCAAATTGAGCGTCTGCATTCTGATGTGGTTGATTTCGCTATTGATGAACATATGGGATACTCCTGTCGAAGTTGCAACACATGGGCAGTCATTTCTGCTTTTTTTTATCAAGATAATTACAGAATAGTAGATCACTACGCATTGGCTTTTTACTGTTCTGCAAAACGTGTTATAGTGCTGAGTAGATTCGTTTACACTACTATAACTAGCAGCTTAAGAGTGACGACATTTTTGAGATCATTTCTTGTTTTTCACAAATTGAACAAATTTTGTAAAATATAAAGCTTGCTTCATTTAGAATTGGAACGAACTTTTGCTCATATTGTGGCGCTTCTGGTGGACGGATTTCGAAGTTCTTGGCGCCCACGTGTCGGGAATTTTGTCAGCTTTACGTATGATTTTTGACATTCCGCAAATCGACTGTACTTTGTGAACAATCAACATGGAAGCCGAAAGAAGGGAAAAAATTGTGCACAGTTATTAGGAAAATCCATTGTGGTCTGCATCTAGGCTAGCTAAACAGCTGAAATTGCCCAAAAATACCGTATGGTGTGTTATCAAACGGTATAAGGAAACATAGACGACGATTCGGAAGCCTCAAGCCAATCGTCGGAGTGGAATCCTAATCTGTCGGACCGTGATTTGACCAGAAAATTTTGCCGACAAATTTGCAAGAAAATTAATGATTTGGCAGGGCATTTGCAGTTGTCCAAAAAACGAAAGTTTTCGTTACAAATAAGACAATAACATCGAAACTATATCAAAAAGAGTGTCTTCAAAAACGAAATTTTGCCGTTCATTCGATCCCACGACCATCCCGTAATGTTTTGGACAGATTTGGCAAGCTATCATTACAGCAAAGTCATTCAAGAATGGAATGCAGAGAAAGGGGTCCAGTTTGTTCCGAAAAACCTTAACCCACCCAACTGCCCCCAGTTCCGCCCTATTGAGAAATACTGGGCAATCATGAAGAGGAGACTCAAGGCAAAGGCTAAGGTTGTCGAAGACATCAATTAGATGACGACCTGGTGGAATAAGATAGCTAAAACGATGGACGAAGAAGGCGTGCGCCGCCTAATGAGCCGTGTTACAGGAAAAATTCGAGAATTCCTTCGAAACCGTGACTTGTTTGGGAGTATACGATTTTTCATATGAATCTGAGTTTGTAGAACACGGTTGAGTCATCTCCGAAAAAAATTGAGTGAAATTATTGGTCACACACGGATTTGCTGATCTCGACGAACTGATTCGAATGGTATGTGGCTGTTATTTTCTTCCAGCATTTATTTCTGTAAGTCGTTTAAATCAATATAATTATGGAATTGCTTTCAACTCGAAAATTCGTCTGGTTTACATATGTCATATTCGAACGATTATGTTGCCAAAAACGAACCGTGCTAAAATCGGTCCGAGGCAAAATATCATGTTGTACACAGTCTTTTGGGTACTTAAAACAAAATGTATGTAACAGTATAAAAAATCGTGTTTTATGTTGTTCCCAAGCATTTCTTTGCCAGACAGCGCTTAAAACTTCTACTGTTGGAATAAAGGGAAAAGTCGTTTACACAAAAATTTCGATATCTCCGTTAAAAATGGACGGATTTCAACAATCTATGGCTTGTTGGATAGGTATTATCGTGCGGAATCTAAGTCTGAAAACATATTCTGTTTTCAAGGTCAGTTGTGACAGATACTGAAAATTTTGACATAAAACTTCGTATAACTCAAAAAGTAAACATCCGATCTCAAAACCATTCAATAGCGTTTTGGGTGACGGGGAGACCTTTCATTTGCGACTAGTTTGACCAAAATCGGTCCAGCCATTTCTGAGATCTCGACCTCTTAGTTGACAACACACATACAGACACACACACACACACACACACACACACACACACACACACACACACACACACACACACACACAGACATTTGCTCAGTTCGTCGAGCTGAATCGATTGGTATATGTCATTCGGCCTTCCGGGCCTCGGAAAAATTTTCGAAAGTTTGAGCGAATCCTATACCTATTTTTTTTATATATAAAACCTGTTTTAATCCACCTAGTGGTGTAATGATGCCTTTCTCATATCAATGAAACTATCATATATAATACTGTGGTATTCTTCAAAATATTTTTCTTCGATTCTCAAAAGAATAATCGAAATAGATTTGTTTGACCGTCAACTGATAAAAAATGTCAATTGGAAAAGATTTGAGGTCGATTTAGAAAACTTTTTACGGTTTGTCGCTCTTTTCAGTGATGGTATAAAATTTTTAACACAATTTACCCTATATTTCCGGATCCGGAAGTCGGATCCTGATGAAATTCAGGAATTACGTATGGGACCACAGGACCTTTCATTTGAACCTAAGTTTGTGAAAATCGGTCGCGCCATCTATGAGAAAAGTTAGAACACATATTTTCATTTTTTTGCACATTTTACCACATAAAGTTAGTGCAATAAACGTTACATACACACATACGCACATACACACACACAAACACACACACATACACACACAGACATTTTGCGTACTCGACGAACTGATTCGAATGGTATATGACACTCGGCCCTCCGGGCCTCGGTTCAAACGTCGGTTTTCACAGTGATTGCATAACCTTTCTATATGAGAAAGGCAAAAAAAAAAATTTTCTTCGATTCTTAAAAGAATAACCGAAATCGGTTTGTTTGACCGTCTACTGATAAAAACCATCAAATTGGAAATGATTTGAGGTCGATTTAGAAATTTTTTCAAGGTTTTTCCCCATTCTCAGTGATGGTGTACAATTTTTAACACACTTTACCCTATATTTCCGGATCCGGAAGTCGGATCCGCATGAAATTCAGGAATAACGTATGGGACTACAGGACCTTTCATTTGAACCTAAGTTTGTGAAAATCGGTCGCGCCATCTATGAACAAAGTTAAATCACATATTTTCTTTTTTTTGCACATTTTACCGGATCAAAAAAAAACAATGCACAATCGGAAGTCGGATCTAAATAATATTCAGGAATTTTGTATGGGACCTCAAGACCTTTCATTTGAATCTAAGTTTGTGAAAATCGGTTCAGCCATCTCCGAGAAAAGTTAGTGCAAAGAAACGTTACATACACACATACGCACATACACACACACATACACACACACATACACGCATACACACACACACATACACACACAGACATTTTGCGTACTCGACGAACTGAGTCGAATGGTATATGACACTCGGCCCTCCGGGCCTCGGTTCAAAAGTCGGTTTTCACAGTGATTGCATAACCTTTCTATATGAGAAAGGCAAAAATGGTAGAAAGATCTTGAATTCAATAATAAATAACTGAAATACAGGCAATTGTCTTTGTTCCAATTCTAAAGACTGTCCCAGAAAGTATGGACGCACTTTGATTTGGCTGTAAATAAGTCACAAGTGTTAGATGATCAAATTTTATTCGATATACTGATAATATTAGACTACAACAACAGAATATTATTCTCAACATTTGCTACTTAGCCATTGTAGACTAGCTGGCGCACCTTCTTGCGAACGTTCCTCATTAAATTCAGTACAGACTTCTTGGCGACAAGTTTTGACACTTTTTTCCAATCTTTTTCGACCTGTTAAATGGTTTCGGCTGCCGAGACATGTTTCCTAAGATGTGCCTTCGTTAATGCTCAAAATTCTTCAATTGGTCGAAGTTGTGGGCAATTTGGTGGATTCGTGTCTTTTGGGACGAAAGTGACATTTTTGTTAGTATACCATTCTACCGTTGATTTCGAGTAGTGGCAAGAAGCAAAATCTGGCCAGAAGACAACAGGATCCTTGTGGCTTCGAATCATGGGTAGTCGTTTTTGTAAACATTCCTTGATGTATATTTCGCTGTTCATTGATGCAGTGGTGATGAAGGGTTTAGAAATCTTACCGCAGCTACAAATTGCTTGCCAGACTATAGCTTTATCCAAATTTTTCGACATCAATCGATGTCTCGGATTGGTTTCACACTTGCCCTTCTCGCACCGTATAATATTGTGGTCCCGGCAAGGATTCGTAATCGAGTTCCACGTAGGTTTCGTCGTCCATGATTATGCAGTTCAAATTTCCAGCAAGAATCGTATTGAACAGCTTTCGAACCCTCGGCCTGATCGATGCTTCTTGTTTCGGACTACGTTTTGGTTGTTTCTGCTTCTTATAGGTTCGCAGATTGAAACGTTCTTTAGCACGAAGAACATTTGACTTCGAAGTGCCCATTTTTTTGGCCACATCCCGAACTGAAACCTCCTTCTTTTGCTCGAACGCCTTCAGTATACGTTTATCCAACTGAGGGTTAGCAGGACCTTATTTTCGACCCGTTTTCGGTTTATCCTCAAAGGTGTTATCCTCATCGAACTTCCTGATTGCATTTAGCACTGCTTTTTTTACTTACTCCTTCCATTTTTGCTATCTGTCTCAGTGACAGTCCGCGTTCTGTGCACCATTTGTACACAATTTTTCGACGTTGTTCTGCTGAAAGTCCACGCATTTCGAAACAAACTAATGATATCGAATAAACAACTGCACAAGTGGTTAGAGAAGAGTGTAAACAACAGGACGCAGCCATAAAACTTGACAGATTTTTAAACATTGCGAAATGGCATCGGTTTTTGATTGCGCCCATACTTTCTGGGACAGTCTTTATCTGAAGCAAGCTTTAACACGAGGATGATTCCGTTTCTATAAATGAGCAGAATGACTCAAGGTTTCGGGTTTCGGTTTCGGGCGTTATCAAACTCGAAAATTCAGCTTAATATTTTCCATCACAAAATACTTGGGTTATGATTGTTAATTTTCTAAGAACATCATAATTGTGCAAAATAGTCCACTCATAGGATAATGAACTTCACGGGTAGGTTACGAATCAGACCATCTCCAAAACCAAAAATGCATGTCTCAGTCTCAGTTTCTCCATGCTCAATCATAAAAACAAGTTTGCACAACCGAGTGGAAAGATTTCGTCTGTATGCATTATGCAAACTTTATGTGTATGTATGCGTTTCTGAGCATTAAGTGCAACCGGAGCATCGAGAACGGCATCGTCACCGCAGTTCAGCCGAGGACGATAAAGCAAACGCAAACCGCCATCGAAAAACTTGCATTGCATACACATGTTTTTCTTTCCATGAAATAATATCGCTTACATTGGTATAGATGGGAAACTCGTCTAGTTGGTCTTCTAGAAGACTCGTGTGCCGTAATCGGTTGGTTGTCGTTGTCGTCTATGCTGGAAGCATCAAACTTCGTCGCAGTAGCATCCTCGTTACCAGGGAAAATGCGGGAGTAAATCAAAGGATGTTGTATACCGCATACGGAGAACGGACAGGCCTGTCTCATTCTTCCACAATCTGCTGCTCTATGGTTGCTGCTATAACCGCCAACTCATCGTGTATCATCGTCATCAGCGGCCCTCATCAGCATCAACGAGAAGAACCAAAAAACGTTCCATCCAGTCCCCGTGGTTTCATCGTAAGAACGACTTCATTGCCGATCTCACCTTCCTAGGCGAAAGCTCGGATTCTAGGGAAATGTTGTTTTTTCCTTCTAGTTCAAGCTGAGGAGAAAGAACAGGTTGTTGGTTTTCTCGGCATGCATACATTGAACAAGGACTTAATTCGACCGAAAAGTTTCCTATCAAAACATTCACATTCTACCGACAGATTTCGGCTAGTAAAACTGGTCTTCTGTTCTAGATAGAAGAAACTTTTTTTTTCATTTATAACTAGGGATCGAGTGCAATGGGTGATTTGAGCGACGAAAGGATTCATCAAAACATGAGCCGCATGGCATAATTTCTAACGACGACATTTCTGCTTGCTTCTGAAAAAATCACCAAAAACTTTTCTACCGCCTGAACTGTGCCAGTGGGTAGGATCAAACAAACAAGGTCTTCATTTCTTGCTGGTGCGGGCAACATTCGTCCAGCTGAGCTTGTGGTGAAAATTTTGAACTGGCTGCAGGCTGTAAAAAACATTCGGCTGTCGCCTGCAGTTTGCAAAAAAAAATAAGAAGAACATACTGTTGCACTTTATTTGGTTTGGTTGCTTTTGCGGGTGGATTCCTCTTGTTAACAGCATAGGGGAGAGCCGGCAGGCTTGGGCCGGCGTATGCCTTGTGTTTTATCGAAAAGTACTGAAGGAATTCATGCGGAATTTTTATTGTGAGTAAAATGACTAACTTCTGACTCCTTTACCCAAACTTCATCAACATTACTTGATTACTTCAAAAGAAAAAGAAATATCCTTTTATTTATATGACAATTTAAATTTTTTGATTCAAGATTTTTTATCATTAAATTGAAAGAATGTAAGTTTTTTCCTCAATTTTGCAGAGAATAATTGAATTAAGTATCAGAGAATATGATTTTAAGGATTTCATTACTCTTCGATTGTTGCCAAAAATGTTTCATAAGTGAAAATCTTAGAATGCACTATCGGGTGCCACAGAGTAGTAGGCAGCATGAACAGAGAAAAACAGAGAAAGAATCAGCAGCGACTCTGAAATGTGCCTTTTCGAACAACCAACGGAGAAAAACCTCAACACCTAGAAAATCGGCAAAACTCGTAAAGTGAATGTATTGCGTCAAATGTCAACATCAATTTCGCTTCAAACTAATATTTTTTTTAAATTTTTATTTATATTCTACATTATAATTTAAGATATAATTTATAATCAAAATGACCAAATAATCCTTTTTTCTTATTGTAACTCAAAAACTATTTTATCAAAATTGTGTTGAAGATTGAGTTGTATATAAAACAAGCACTCAAGAATATACCCTCGAAAAAATATTCAGTAATTTTTTTAAAGTTTAAAAGCTAGCGGTAAGAAATAAAAAAGACTGCATCTCTAGCTTGTTCAGAAATATATTTATTTTGCACCTGGTATTTAAACCGACATTACATGTTTAATTGATCAGTGGTGAATATTTAGAATTGCATACTTAAAAATCTCGAGAACGGTTACTTCTAGCAGAAAGTTAATTATGAGCGAATTGAGCAGAAGAATAAATTTTTATTTTTTGATTATCTTTTTTTGACCAAAATCTAATATAATTCCAAACCAAATGCTGCTGATATTTTGTTTAAAACGAAAATATCGCATAAAATAAACATTGAGTTGCGATTGTTTTCAGTCATTTTTTTCTAATTATTGAAGAATCACTGATCTTATTTTACTTTACGTTTCGTCTTAAACTCGTGTATGCATATCAGTTTATGTTGAGATGTCATGCCGCCTAGCAGTTGAGCATGAACCGCTAGGCAGACATAAAGAGAATGCTATTTTCTAAACACTTCTTGTTTAGCATCGAAGTGCAACGTCTAAAGTAAACGATGTTTCGGACTTATACTGGCCGATTCAGATAGTGGTTATTTAGGAGTAATCCTATGTTTGTGCTTGGGGAACATAATCGTATTTGCTAGAGCAGCTTCATAGACACCATTTGTAAAATCATGTGTAAAATCATATTTTATGTGTTTTGAACGACTTTTGAATCTTAGACGACTTAATCTTAGAACTCTTTAAAGCTGATTTCTAAATTATCTCAATTCTTAGGTCTTGTATGTTGTTGCCCGAACGATTTTTTTTTCTCAAGCATCTAGGAGAGGTATTTTGAAGAATTTTATAGTAATATATGTGAGAATATAAGTAATATGAGAAATACATTACACCGCTACGTGAATTGAAATAGGGTTTATTTTATACACTTACGTTACATCTTTAAGTTTCTAATTTCACTCTAAAAATATCACAGAGAACAGACATCCAAGCTAGAACAAACTTTTTCAAAAGAGCTGTGTAAAGCATGAATTACCACTGTATGAAAGCTCGAAAGCAAGAACCCTTAAGGGATTACTGAGCTGCTCGGCAGAGATGTCCATCTCCTCTGTGTGACGAAGAGTAAGTATAATTTTCCCTCTCGCACTGACACATCAACGAGAGCTCTTCTCTTTCAAGCATATACACTACTGTTATATAACGTGTGCACGCATCATGAGAGCGCGTTTTTATTTTCTCTCAACTCTAGAACTGGATCATACCAAATTGCTAGAGCAGAGCTCTGCAATTCTCTGAGGTGATAAGATATTTTCACCGAAGTGTGCACGCCGGTGAGGACTCTGGTGTACGGTTCGCATAAGAGAAGTGTGGGGCACGCATATTCAGCAAAAGTGCAATTTACCGTTAAAATTTAGTTTTTCCTTACTGCAAAAAGATTGTCATAGATAGGCCAGCGCTACCTTCTATAAATTAAAAAATAAACCACAGAAGTATTCGCTCACTAGCACGTACCAGTGGTCAGTGGTGTATTTAGGCGAGAGCGCGAGTGAGCGATGGGAGACTGTGTTTAACTCGCACCAGCTGCTTTAACCACAAGCACACACTCAAATTCTGTCTATTCAACACTGAGAAGAAGTGAGCTTTCCTTTTTGTGCGATGTTCGTCGGCGGCCTCTCCAGTGTTGAAATGAAACTTACTCGATGGTGTATCATTCTAGTGAAATGCCATCATTGCTGCTCTGAGTGTAAGTATAGGTGAGTACATAAACTTTCATGTGTATTGTGCACATGTTGAAGATTTTTGATTTAATAAGAAATCCACAATTTTATTATTTGTTAGGGCCTGATTCGTACCCAAGATACGTTGCATTATTTTGTTTGATATTGGCCAGACTAGTAGAGACATGAAACAAAAACCAAACATTGTACTTCTTCAGAACATTCGCAATGTATGCCGTCACCTTGCATCAAACCGATAGATTGAAAGAAGCGTGGTACTGATGCAGCTGTACCATTAATAGACAAATTAGTACAACCGACCATAGTTACTGCAGTGTCTGCCGCAAACTTGCCAAAACGCTCACAGAGAATCGGTTACAAACTTTCCATCGCCAAACAGACCCGTTCGCGTTGAAATAGATGCCTCTTCATCCTTCATTCGTGGCGGCAGCCTCCAGTCCGGGGTGCTTTTGCCGGTAGCTCTCACCGAGATGATGGCTGATGGATAAAAACGAAAGGAAAACTGGCACCGCATGGTGCTGGCAGCTGAGACCAACCTATTTGAACTGCCATACCCACCCTCGCCAAAAATAAGGAAGAAAGGATAGTAGCAAACCTGGCAAAATGGCAACTTGCAGTAGCCGGGTACTATTCCGGGCACAGTATCGGGCTTTAGTTTTCCTTCACGATATCCGACCATGTCGGAGCATTCGGTAGTTGGTGGCTGCTGTTGCTGTTCCTGATGTTGATGTTCGCATCGAATTCGACTACCCATTCGACTACAACGTATTCGGAACCAGTCAGAAATTGAGTCTGTCCAGGAGTTGAATGGGAGAAACAGCAGATGCATTGTATGTTCGGGACACCTGTGACCACTAAAAAATTGTTAATGGAATTGGAGAGTTTTGTTTTCATTCCACAGTACGGTGCTCTCCGGGACGACTCTTTGGAATCGGGTAAAATTTGATGCCCGGTTGCTTTCGAGCTCAATGGATTGGGTTGCAAGAATGTCTGGGAATAGAGTTTGCTTCAGAAGACGCCGCCGGTGGCTATTAGTTTGTTCTAAGCAGAGAGTTTATTTACACTCGTACTGTTTTTAAAGTGTACCGATCTCTCAAGTAAACATGACTATTATCGAGTCTAAAGAGGTAGAACGTATGTGTTTACTGGACCAGTCTGTCCTAGAAAGAAACCGTGATTTTGACAGGTGCAAACGACTTCTGGCAAACCGACGGTGAGATATAGTTATCAGAACAAGCGAGCCAAGTTTATCTGTCATAGACTTGATGCTCGAAAGATAATTGTAGATTTGTGATTTTTGTTACTTGTTGCCTTGAAAGGATTCTTGTCACACATCGAACGGTAGCAGCATCAACAATCAAAAGCAGTCATCTGCAATTGGCACCAGTTATGGTGTCGATAGCTGTCGATTCCAACGTCATTTTCTGTTTCACGAAACAAACGGGCAATTAATCATCACCCATATTTCGCACACGTGTGACACGAAACCGCGCTGCATACTCAATGTATCCTGATGGAGAACCACACTGGTGCACTGGTGTTTGCTGCTACAGGCACCAGTTCTGTTGTGGCCATATATTAATTGCTTTGGCATACTGTAACATTCGTGCAATACATGTAGAATACCGGGTCTGTTTTGTGTTGTGGCCAAGAAGCCTCATTATGTTCGACAGATGTATCATCCCGCTGCTCCGCACTGCTATAAACTTCTCAATCCTATTCGGCAGCAGACTCGTGCGGTTTTGGCTGCCCGAAGTAGCCACTAATCGTTTTCACGGACCACATGCCTGTTGTCGAGGCTACAGTTGTGGATCCAAACCGACTCGTAGTGATGAGTTTTCGGATAGTTTTACTGACATAACAAAGGTAAGATATCGTCGACTAAATCTTAATTTAATTTAAGGCGATTCTAAAATAAATGTAGTCGAGTTGTTTTAAACGTTGTTGGATTATTGGGTTGAGCGTCTGTGCTACCAGCAATTTTTTCTGACCCTACCCGCATGGTAACAGTAAGTCATCAGTGCTCTAGCTATCGGCCTGCTGACGAGCGTTTGTGATTCTCGTTGGAAACGATCTACTACCACTATGATCCAAGCTCTAGAAAGATACTCTACTGTCGTTTTTCATTGAGAACACTCGTGGAGTGTTTTGCTCGATTCGTGCACTTTTCGTGCAGTCGGGCAATCAAAACAGGTGCACTGTGTTTCATTGATTTGCACCGCACGAAAAAAATGCACTTTCGGGGCAATTCGCGGACAACTATTTTGCACCCGTTTTCTTTTCCGAGCAGCATGCGTGCAAACCAAAATTTACAAAACCGTTTCATTGATCGGCTGTCAGGGCAAAACACTGGCACCGAGCGAGTGGAATCAATGAAAAACGACACACGTGTCGAAACAACGACTGAGAAATAAAGGATGTATTAACTAATTATCGGATTTTATTGAAATTTTCTGGAACTGAAAATCTACAAATGAGCTGGTTTTAAAAAGAATAGTTTGGGATAAATGGTCAGAAACATCGATTCCAAATATTTGGAATGACCTCACGATTTATGAAAAGAATTGAGGTAAAACTGTATAAAACGATTCATGCGATCAATGAAACTGTACTTACTTACTCTTTCAGTCGTAGACCACCTTGCCTCACGGCGTGCTACAAGACGCGAAGCAAAGTCATATAGGCAATGTTTACGGTTTATTTTCAAAGTGTGGGTTTACAGAAATCATTTTTAACATAATGTTCGCATTCCAAGACCAAATTTGATCACATTTCAAACATACTTTCAACATTTTATAGCAGAAATTTTGCATTTGAGCCCATTTTCAAAACGATCAATTTGTTTCTTGGCAGTTTACACTGTGTATATATTCTTCTTTAAATTAATGTTCATCGGAACTAAAAGTTATGAATCTAGTTTCCTCATAGGCATCTACAATATGAGAACCATTCATCAAATGCTAAATCAATTCAAATGAAGCACAGGTCTAAGCAAGCGGGCATATTCAAGAACTAATGAACGAACGAAGCAGCTCTCCTTGCTTGGGTTGCGCTGTGAATTCTACCTGACATACGAATGTGTGTGAATAGCACAGATGGTGGAACCCTTTTGTTAATATTCGTTGCTTCAATTTGCAAGCCCTGCCAGTGAGCCCAAGTACACGAACTCGTCCACCATTTCGATTTCATCACCGCCAATCAGAACTCGTAATGGGTGGCTGACATTATCTTCTCTCGAGCCCCTGCCTGTCTTTGACATTGATGTCAAGTCCGATCCGCTTGGCTTCCATCTTCTCAAAGTTACGTGTTACAATGTCAATATCATCAGCGAAACCAAGTAGCTGGACAGACTTTCTGAAAATCGTGTCACTAGTGTCTATACTCGCTCTTCTTATCACACCCTCCAAAGCAATGTTGAATAGCAGACACGAAAGGACATCACCTTGCCGTAGGTGTTGCAGCTTGCTCGCCTCTGCGAGTTTCGAAAGGACTCGAGTTTATCCCCGATACTCGAACAACGCACATCACTCGATCCATCGTAGCTTTGACCAATCGTGTCACTTTGTCCGGGAACCCGTAGTCGTGCATGATTTTCTATAGCTGATCTCGATCGATTGTTTCGTAGGCTGATTTGAAATCGATGAATAAGTGATGTGTGGGCACATTGTATTCGCGGCACTTTTGCAACACCTGGCGGATGACGAACACTTGATCCGTGGTAGCGCGTTCGCCCATAAATCCTGCCTGATATTGTCCCACGAATTCGTTTGCAATCGGAGAAATTCGACGGCATAGGATTTGGGAGAGTACCTTGTAGGCGGCGTTCAGCAGAGTGATCGCGCGGTAATTGCAGCAATCCAGCTTGTCACCCTTTTTGTAGATAGGACACACGATTCCTTCCATCCATTCCTCCGGTAAAATCTCGTCCTCCCAGATCTTGGTAACGAGCCAGTGCAGTGCTTTCATTGGTGCATTACCACCGTGTTTTAGTAGCTCGCTTGGTAGTTGGTCAACGCTAGCGGCCTTATTATTTTTCCACCGGCTTACCTCCTCCTCGACTTCTTGGAGGTCTGGGACCGGCAGTCTATAGTCCTCCGCACGCGTTCCCAAGTTCGTTACCGCACCGCCACTTTCAAATTCCCCCACATCGCCATTGAGGTGCTCGTCGAAATACTGCTGCCACCGCTCGATCACCTCACAGTCGTTCGTGAGAAGATTCCCGTTGGTGTTCTTGCACATATCGGCCTGTGGCACATGGCCTCTGCGTGAACGGTTTACCTTCTCGTGGAACTTCCTTGTGTCATTAACACGGAACAGCTATTCCATCGCTTCGCGATCTCGGTCTTCCTGTTGGCGCTTTTTTCTACGGGATATCGAGTTTAATCTGTTCCGCGCCTGTCTGTATCGCTCCTCGTTTGCCCTCGTCCGGTGTTGCAGCTTGCTCGCCCAAGCAAGCCACTAACTGTTCACATTCGTCGTCGAATCAGTCGTTCCTTACGTTCGGAGCCGCCGTACCTAGCGTTGCTGATGCAGTGCTACCTATGGCAGAACGGATATCTGCCACGTTGACGTTGGGTAGCCACCGTCGAAAGTTTTGAGCGCATGCATACAGCAACTAAGTAGTGGTCCGAATCTATATTCGCACTGCGGTAGGTGCGAACATTGTTGATTTCCGAGAAAAATTTTCCGTCGATGAAAACTTGGTCGATTTGGTTTTCGGTCTGTTGGTCAGGTGATCTCCAGGTAGCTTTGTGGATATCCTTGCGGGGAAAGAAGGTGCTTCTGTCTACCATTCCTCGGGAAGCCGCAAAGTCGACACATCGTTGGCCGTTGTTATTCGATGCGGCATGCAGACTGTTCGGCCCGATTACCGGTCGGTACATTGCCTCCCCCTCTACCTGGGCATTCATGTCACCGATGACAATTTTAACGTCTCTGCGTGGGCAGCCGTCATAGGTTTGTTCCTGCTGCACGTAGAACGCTTCTTTCTCGTCATCGGGTCTCCCTTCATGTGGGCAGTGCACGTTGATGATGCTGTAATTGAAAAAAAAACGGCCTTTAATTCTCAACTTACACATCCTAGCGTTGATCGGCTGCCACCCAATGACTCGCTGACGCATCTTGCCCAGCACTATGAAGCCAGTTCCCTGCTCGTTCGTTGTGTCACAGCTTTGGTAGAAGGTAGTCGCTCGATGTCCGCTTTTCCACACCTTCTGTCCCGTCTAACAAAGCTCCTGCAGCGCTACGACGTCGAAGTTGCGAGGATTTAGTTCGTCGTATATTATCCTGTCGCAGCCTGCGAAACCTAGCGGCTTGCAGTTCCATATTCCTAGTTTCCAATCGTAGTCCTTATTTCGTCGCGTGGGTCTATGCCGATTGTTCCGGGTCGTACTATCTCCTGTATTATTCGTAATAAATATTTTCCGGGCGGCTTATTAGACTTACGCCAACCTCCTGTCTCACCGGAGGATCATCGTGCTTGCTCTGTTTAACGTCCCAACTAGCACTAGGACGATCCCGTTGGTAGGGTTGCCACCTTGGATTTAGTTAGACGGAATGCAGCAATTCATACTCAGCCGCTGGATACCAGAACAGACGCTGTTTGAAGCCGCTCTCCTAACATGGAGTACAGACGCTCCGACATCCTCTAAAGAGGACCCCCTTCCCTGTCAGCATACGACCAAGGTCCCACCGGGGTTGGTTATCCGATCTTTCCTATGGTTGCTCGTACCCCAGCCGGCACCGCGGGGAGGTAGGGATAGGAGTTACTGGCCAAGAGGCTAAGAGCCACGTTGGGGCCTGAATTACGCATTGTCCAGTCGTTTACCAATGAAACTGTATGTAACCTTTTTTGGGGAGTTTCATACGAATATCGTGTTTTACCAGTTTTAGGATGTTCGCAAATTTTCTTCTTCATAATTATACAGCATTTTTCAGTTGAATGAATCCGATGTTTGCAAATTTTGATAGTGACCAAATAAACTTATATCAATTTTACCGGTATTCGGTTTTTGATCCCGGAAGCTACCTAAAAGTTTTATTTGGAACGCACTACGATTTCTTAAAGCTACATTGATTTAAAAAAAATCGATTATTGGCGGGTGTGTTGTGCTAGTCTCGACACTTTCGCTACACGCCGTTCATAGGAGCGTGTACAGTTGTATCCAGTATCTTCGTTTCACCCCGGGTAGAAGTGATTTGCAAACCAATAACAAATTCTGTTATTGAAACCAAACATCTCAATGGTAGAAGTTAACATTATTTAGTTTGAAATAAGAGTTAAAATATCAAAGATCATAACAAAACTTGCATGAGAAAATAGCTACAAAATATAAAATTCTGTCATTGTAATATGAAACCAAGAACAAAATATTTATAGAAGACGAATTTCTCAATTATTTTATATTTTAGCATTCAGAATAGAGTAATATCATAAGTATTTCTCTTATCTGATTCTGATGCAGTTTATTCAATAGTATTTTATTTGAAGATAGAACTACTGGATCAATTTACTCAATGAAATTGGAATAGCTCATCAATAACGAAATAAGATATTATAACTAATTTAGATGTTAAACAGATATTGTATAATTTCTTGATTCCAACAGATATTGTATAATTTCTTGATATCAAGTATCGCTGTGACAACACAAAAACATCAAGCCAAGATATGATGGTAAAAGTTGTTATTATTTTGATCTTTGTTTGCTATTTACACCTACCCGGGACACTTATAAAGCATTTCACTGGTATCTTTTACTTTCTCCTTGGTCATTCTCTGCTCGCGCTTCATCATAACCGAATAGGTTTCGATTAGGTGTAGTTTGGATTCGTTTGAAAGATTCATGTCCTAGGAAAGGAAACTGAATTTGACCAAAATAGGGGTTTTATATTGTTATACACCAAAACGACAAAAAAATTTGGACTCTCAGTTATGTCACTAAGACATACGATTGGCTTGTAAGACCAGCATCTTTCGCATAGTACAACCAAACCAGGACGATACAGATGCGTTGCAATATGGATCACTCTTGTGGTTCACGAGGGACATCAAAGTCACACTGCGGTGCAAAAAAAGGTTACTAATACACCACACATTATTTATGCACATATGGCCGTTTTTTTCAATCATACACAGCTTAGGGTAATTTGGTTCCATTTCAGTAAAGCTGATTAAGGGGGGAGGGGGAGGGGGGGGTTTAGGGTCTGAACAATTAAAAAATCATCATTTTTGCGAATTTTTCCAGAATTTTCGTTTAACAAAATAAACTAAAATGTTTTGCATGATGAAAAGCATCATTCGAACAACATTTTGTAATTTTTTCGAGGAAAAATATCGAGAAATAAGTCGGTGAAGAGAATTTTTGAGAACGCTTCTTAAAAATCATGATTTGCGGTGTCCACTGTATCTCAGCGCAGACTAATCAGAAGTGAACATTTCAACGCAGCATAGTAAGAGAACAAGTTTTTCTAGATCCCAACGTTTCTGTTTGATTTTTTTTTAATTTTTAAAATTCTTGGTGGTTGTTCAAAATGAAAACTAAGATTTTTCACGAAAAAAAACCGCCATTTTGTAGCTATGAAATCTCCTCAAAGTAACAAAGAACGAAAAGGAAAACGTTGGGGTCTGGTTTTTTATATGTCGAAAGTGTGTGCAAAATTTGAAAAAAATTGGTGCAGTAGTTTTTGAATGACGATGGACACGGACTTTCAAAACCTGCATTCGAGCAAAACGCGTTTTTTGTCTATAAAATCAATGGAAACAATTAAATTGCTCCAGGGAACCCGCAGGGTTGACATTTTCAAAAAATCATATTTTTTCTTTCATAATTTATTATAACGAAACATTTCAAGAATGTTTTGTCAAGTTTTGAAGTCAATCGAAGTAGTAATCTTGGGCCTGTGCGCCGAGCTCTTGCTTCTTCGTAGAATGAGATAGCCATAAATAAAGGTCCATAACTTCCAGAGTTTCGTTCCAATTGGCTCGAAAATTTTACAGAATATTCTTGAAATGTTTTACTATACAAGAAAACATAAAGAAAATAAAAAATGATTTTTCAAAAGTGTTAGACCCTACCCGCCCCTTAAATGCGGCTATCAATAGACATTGACAACAGTGTACCATGACCATCAGAAGAAAGTTATCGTCATCGAAAGAACGTCTTTCCACCAATACCAGAGATTCAGTCATTGAAAAAGCTGCAACAGAGCAACAGTAAGCTCAACATCGCTTGGATGTTTTCTATCACAAACCTCACACCCCATTCCAGCTCTCTGAGGTGCCCCGAGCTTGGTTCGAATAATGAAATGTTCTCAACTCAAATCCCACCCAACCGAAGCCATTCAAATCCTGATACCGTATGCTCCATTAGATATAAATCTCCCCGCGGATCGGAAAATATACGGTGCCGAAAACCGGTCTGTGATTGTTATCATTGATAACAATTGCCGCAAGTTGGTTACGAAGCGTGACAAGCTTTTCGGCGGAAAATTGCCCGACATAATGCGGCGTACACATGCCGATGAAGAGCATTAGATTGAGGCAGTATGTACAGTTGTCGAGGCTGTGTAAATCTGTTCACGTCTAGTTTCCTAATCCAATCGATTCATTATTCCAGAGCACAAAGACTCGGTAGACGGTGACTCATTATCGCTGCCTTTGGGTTTCGAATAACATGTGTGCTCAACATGTGAAATTTCTCATCGCTAAATATTGTGTGTAAACATCGATGAGAGTTACTCTGGGTTGATAGGAGAGACGATTATCGATAATCAGACTTCGAGCCAATAGTTGGTGGTTTCGAACCAGGAATATTAAATAGTTCAAGTTGCTGCCGTTACAATAACCGAAATACTTCGACGGGATACAATGTTCGATTTTATGTAGCTCCCTGATTCAAAACTAACTTTAAAAGTCTAATCTAAAAAGCAAAAACTAGCGACAAATTTTCGTATATTTTCTTTTCATTAAAACTGGCCCACGCGTTCGTTCCCATATGGTCAATTAGCGCAGTATTAGTGTTTCTAACAAAATCCCTTCCGCAATCATCCCACAGCCGGAGGATGATGCGGACTTTTTGCCATTTATCTTCGTCTGCACAGTTGGACAGCGTAAAGCTACAGACGTTACCGGCAACGTTACGCCCGATGTTGACTAGAAATGAACCAAGCCCGATCAGCAAACTACCTACTACTCAAGCTGTACGATTGGGAGAAGGGGCCGGAGGGCCTTCCATCTCATGAAGATAACGACGGACGGAACAGGTGTGAAGTAGAAAATTGTTTTTAATTCATTACTTCAAATTCACTCTAGCATATGGTCGGCCTGTCTGATTACAAGTTGGCTCCAACGCTGGTAAGTACTCGTTCGAGAGCTCGTAAAGCCCAGTATCTTATGAGTTGTATTCGGCGGGCTACCGGCAAGCTTTCTTCTCATTGACGTTAGAATGCCCGTTTGGGATAGATTTAGGAGTATGAGTGGTGCTGTAGAATTACTACTATTACGAAGTAGGGATTGTGATATATCATCCCGCTTGTAAAAGTGCCATTAGACCTACCCTAATAAATTATTTCATGCATCACAGCAACCATACATTTGAACGTTTGACGTTATCTTAAATGGTTAATTGATGACACCCATTTATGCGGGATGTAATCTTTAGTAAGCAAAAGTCCTAAACATTTGACTTATTCCCATTATTTTTGTTTGTTTTATGATACAGAAACGATTTTCGTGCATTGATGAATATTTCAATCGTCATTTTATCGTTGAAACAAAAAGAGACAAACGTTTTCAAAACTAACCAAAAAATATTTCCATTTGGCAGGTTACTTTTTTTCCTTGGACATACAGACTCATTTCAGGCATGCCGGTCTTCGGACTTTGGGTTGGTAGTTCAATGCATAACGCGCTGGTCTACCACACCAGTTGTTGTATATTCGAACCCCGACCTATAAAAATTTGCAAGCCATGGTTCTGTACGCTAACAATCGGCTGCGAAATGTATTTGAATAAAATGGCCAGATTCTACACAAAGAATGTCATATCAAGACTTCATCTTTCGGTCGCCTATTTCCGGACTCACCGAAAGTAGTGGCTAAAATCTCCGCAATGGAACTCGCATCGATTTCTTAGAAATGATGAAACACATCTTCATGAATTTTGTTTCAAATAGATAGTCTTATGACCTCACTAGTTGCTATTTATTCCTGCCGAATCCTATGTCCGATTCCGGAGTGTGATGAGGTTATAAATAAGGGAAATCTCATATCGTCATACAAGAGAAGAGCCAAAAATTGTACGATTTCTAAGAAACTGGTCTCAAACTATAGCAGTTTTGTTAGTTGATGGTCTTATTTAGGCTAAACCGGTGTCAGGTTGAAAGATACACGACTTACAGTACGGTTCAGTACAAAAAAGTAAACGTAAAAAGACTGCAATGGGACTAGTATTGTTTTTTTCATACACTCATAATGAGAATTTATCTATCTCTATAACAAAGATATAAGTCTTTCTCTGTAGATAGAATATAGAATTAATGGGAAACCATACTTTTGATCGAAGCCCCATATACACTTTAAAAAATTTCAACAAGCTTAGGATTGAAAGCTACTATTTGACTGTACAATTTCGAACATCAAATGGCTGTCACTTATGGTTCAGAAGATTTAATGGTATAAGTAACATAGCGTACAAAACGTTTCTCGGAGATTTCTTAACAAATTTCGATAAATTTGGTCTTATCAAAAAGCTATTATGAGATCAAGTTTGGAAGGGTTATTGCAAAAATTTCCGGTTTAGAAGATGTAATCCGTTTTTTTTTTCAAACGATCAAATTTCTCGGAGATGCCTGAACCGGTGTCGAAAATTATTAAAGCGTTTTAAAGCTACATACATAGAAAAATCGTGGAAATTTTCGTTTTCTAAGACCGAGTATTCGAGCGTGATAAAAAATGATTAAAAAATGAAACACGTACGTTTTTAAGATTGCTTGAAAAGTTGGGTCTGATTGACACATATTAAAATCTTTCATGTAAAATTCACTCATTTCATGAGTTATGGTCTTGTGAACTACGTTATAAATGTAGATTTCATAACATTTTGCTGTACACCAACAAAAATTTAAATTAACAGGTGATTTACACCACATATGATGTGATTAATTAACATTCCTCAAACCATGCCTATTTTATCTACACCAACCACCAAACCTCAAAAACTGTCGGAACGGTATTTTGCTATCAGTGGATTATTTGGAATATCTAGATTAGTGTAAACATGGACATGGATTTATTATTATTGTAAGTTATTTCACCTCGACTTTAACCATATGGTCTTTCGCCGAGGGATGGTTTGGATTTAAGTATTAGTTAATTTAATAGAACTGAAAATTTCGAAGCAAGTACTGTAAAAAGTCATATGTATCGTAACGCATTGTTCAGAAACTTAAAATCCATTGTGATAAACTACGGTTATTCTTATTTGAAATCATCACTAGTGACGTTATGAATGATTTAAAATTAGTGAAACATACGACTTTGCATAGTACTTGCTCCGACTTGTTTTACAAAATTAACCAATGCTTAAATCCAACCCAGTAATAGTCTACATTAATCTAGACATTCCAAAAAAGGTCCATTGATAGAAAAACTAACCAAATTGGTTCAGTATCAACGAGGATACCGTCATTTGAAAATACCGTTCCGACAGTTTTTGAACCTTGGTGGCCTGGTGGAGTGTTAAGACATAATTCTTGAAAAATGAGTTACACAATTTTTATTTCGTTTCACATATCGTCCTGTAGTTCCGGAACCAGAAGTCGGATCCAAATATAATTCAGGAACCTTGTTTGAGAACATACGATTTATCATATGAATCTAAGTTGGTAGAAAACGGTTAAGTCATCTCCGAGAAAATTGAGTGAAATTTTTTATCACACACGCATTTGCTGATCTCGACGAACTGATTCGAATGGTATATGGGTGTTATGTTTTTCCAGCATTTTTTGCTGTAAGTAGTTTAAATCAATATAATTATGGAATTGCTTTCAACTCGAAAATGCTGCCATCATTTGGTTTACATATGTCATATTCGAACGATTATGTTTCCAAAAACGAACCGTGCTAAATCCGGTCCCAGGCAAAATTTCATGAAAAAGGATGCTGTACACAGTCTGTTTGATGCTTAAAAATAATTGTATGTAATAGTATAAAAAATCGTGTTTCACGTTGCTCCCAACCATTGCTTTGTTGTACAACAATCAAAACTCTTACTTGTCGCGTGCACAAAAATTTTGTTATCTCCGTTAGAAATGGACGGATTTTAACAATCTATGACTTGATGAATAGATATTACTGTGCGGGTTCTAAGTCTGGAAACATATTCTGTTTTTAAGGTCAAGTGTGACAGATACTGTAAAAAAACTGAAAATTTTAACATAAAACTTCGTATAACTCAAAAAGTGAACATCCAATCTCAAAACGATTCAATAGGGTTCTGGGTGACGGGGAGACCTTTCATTTGCGACTAGATTTGATCAAAATCGGTCCAGCCATCTCTGAGATCTCGACCTCTTTGTTGACAACACACATATAGACCCACACACAAGGATGGCTTTTATCGTATCAAAAAACGACCACTAGCAACTCTTCACACGATTGAATCAGTGTCATCAAAGAGAGACGAATTTTTTTTTATTCAATAACATATATTAAGGTGAAATGTAGCGTCATAAAATGCGCGCAAAATTTTTTCCGCTTCAGTTGAACGAACCGTCGCACAAAGCATACCAAGAAAAACAGACACATAGAAACAAGAACTTTTTTCAATGATTGAGCGCAGTGGGTTTACCTCTCGTTATATTGGTTTGTAAAAAAGACTGGACGTAATGGATTTTTGAATCCTTCACACTTTGAATATATGCTAATTCAATCGTTATTGTTAGTGATTACTCTTACACTAGAGCTATAAATCATGAGTAATTATAAATGACTAGCATGAGGTTATATGTATATGTATTGATCAACTTGCTAACCATGTATATGCCTGTTGTTTTTCAATGTTTATCACATTGTTTGTATCACGATAATACTTGGTTTGTATTTCATTCTGTAGCTTGTCAATGATGAAGTTATAGTTTTGCTATAAACATTGCTACAATCTAAAATAATACCTGTTATACGATATCACACAGACAGGCTTTATTGCTTCAGCAACATCAATGCATTGAACTCAACAGAATTGGACATTATTAGCATTATAAATGACAGTTACTTAGAAAATAAACATTTTCTTACAATACCCATTTTATTGTATTCAACTTGTTTTTATTGCAACACAAAACGTAATGCTGCATAAATTCGCGTCATAATTTTATATGTAATTTTTGCTCACGATATAATGCCACCGTGCCCACCGTGCATTTCTCACACCACCTCAATAGGAAACAGCAGCGCGCAAGCAATAAAAAAAATGCGGAAAAGTTTATGCAAACTTTTTCAATTTTCGGTTGTTTTAGCTCAAATTTTATAATTTTGAGTTGCATTTTCAGATTCTTTTTGAAATTGTGCTGCAAACACTACTTTTCAGTTCTAAAATCATCCCCGTGGAACGGAACAGTAACCGTTTATACATTTCAAAAACCAATTACGGCTCGGCAAAGCAAAATTTCAAAATTCTAAGAATACTTATTTATGATAAATTTAATTTCGAAAACTGAAGTGTTTTTGGTTTTTCGAAAATCGGTCTAGTTTTTGAATAATTGATCAAAAACGCGATTTTCGCATTCCGCTACATTTCACCTTAAGGCACACTGCGTTAAGCTATAAGATGTCGAGGGCATTTTTATACTACTTAAAACTAGAGTAAATTAGTATCTTCAATTTCATGATCATATTTTCCAACTAGTCATCGGTAGAGGCTGGTCGGTTGGTGACGTTGGTGCCTGGTGACGTTGGTATGCATCGATGGTGGCTACATTCTTCGTGTGGGTCCGCGGGAAACACCCCCGGGCAACGAGAACCCAGCATGTTGATCATCGACTGGGGCGGTGAATTTTGCGGAAAAGAAAGAGTGAAACAGAGAGAAATAATGTTGTTGAAAAAAGGGTTAGAAAGCGAAATTACTTAGGTCAGCGAAACGATCTAATTAGTTCTCGTCGAGATAATGAAGAGACGAAAGAAGGGGGAGCAAAAAAAATTAGTGTCAGCACAAGATCTTGTTAGTTCCGAAGAAGATGGTGAACAAATGTTGGATTAGGAGTTGCGAGCGGATGTTAGAATCGAGGTTGAATAGAAATGTCATCGGAGGACAGCAGAACACAGATCAGACTTGTAAGTTGATGTTTTTTTATGAACTGGTACAAGAGTGACATATAGGGAAGGTCTCGATGGGCCAAAATGCTAAAGAGAGACGGATATCATCGCAGCAACAAAAACCCGGCATGGCTCATTTAACATAGAATAGACACCAGTGCGAGAGCGAATTTCTCTCGATGACATTTCTGAGAATCAAAGATTAGCACGCTGTTGTGGCGATTCTCTCCGAAGCAACAAACGGTCGCTTATTCTCGTTTCGCGATACAAACAGTAGATAATTGCGATAGAAACACTTTATTATTGCCGCTTATTCTAACTATGTGCATATAACCTTTATATAAATTGTGTCTATGAAAATGTCTGTGAATGCTCCACATCAAGTTGAATCATCGATTCGATTTTCTGCGATAATTGTCAACTTGCGATTTTTTCTTGGGAAATTCCACACAGCAACGATCATTATCAAACTGTAAATTTTTGTTAAGGGCGTGAAATTCTCAGAGTATGAATTGGAGCGAAGGAATATAGAAAAATTGTCTCACGGTTTATGCATTGAGAGACACAATTTCTTGTAGCATCTTCTACCGGATTTAAAATGTTGTTTACAATATAGATAGCAATGTAGCAGTTTCTGTCAAATTTTTGGCAATCACCAACTCTGCCTACACACACACACACTGACATTTGCTTGCTTCGAAAGTTTGAGCGAATTCTATATTTTTTGGTTATATATAAAAAAAGGTAAAAAGATAAAAATAAATCTGAATTTTCTGTTCGCTTTCGTGTCTCATTCAATACAGCCATGAATCAGGAAGGAATCAGAACAAATTGGCTCAAATGGCACGTTCCCCTTGATATTTGGAGATTTGTGCCTTGCCATCAATTTGTTTTTAGCATCATTTTCCCGATATATAAGAGGGAAGGATTGAAAGGAAATGGTAAGGGTTGGACTAGGAGGTTGGGAAAAATTGACGACACAAAAACACATAAAAGCAGAAGTAAATTCTGCACCCCTAAGGGATGCTGAACAATCTGCTGAGGATCACATTTAGTGGAAGCAGAAGGAAATTCTGAACCTCTACGAGGTCCCGAACAGTCTGCTGTTAATAAAACCTCCAACCCCCGAGAGGATTTAGAGATCTTACAAAAGCGACACCATTCTGCACTCTCGAAAGAATGCAGAACGACTCGCAGTATGTACGAGCAGAAGTAAATTCGGTACCCCCCAAAGGATGCCAAACAATCTGCTAAACCCTATTTGAGGTGAATACAGAAGGGATTCATTCACTCCAGGAAGAACGATGAACCCTTCTGACTATAGCTCCTTACCACATTGGGTGAGAAACGAGAGAATATCCTTCAATTTTAGCTCCGCATACACAGACTCAACCATGTATGGAGGACCAAAAACCCGGATACGTAGCTGCGTCAATGCGGGACAGTTACATATCAGATGATATGAAGTACCATAATCGCATTTACACAAATCACACGAATAATACTCAGCACGTTGAATAGTAGCCATGTGATAATTGAGTTTGCAATGTCCAGTGAGCTCTGACCAGAATACTTCAATGATACTTGGAGATATGCAGTAGACACTTTGACATTTTCAGATTCAAATCTGGTAGAAATGCTTTTGTCTGAGCGCAAGTTTGCAAGCTGCGCCAGTAGCTGGCATGTTTGGATGCAGCCCAAGAACGTATCTTGTGCTTTATCCAACTAGTTGAAAGTGGTAAAGCTGGTTCAGGACCAACGAAATCATTCGTTGCACCAGCTCTAGCCAACTCATCAGCCCATTCATTTCCAGTAATACCAGAATGGCCGGGTACCGATAAGAAGTAAACAGCATTTGAAATGCTGAGGTCTTCAATTTGAGTTCGACATGCGATCACTAGATTCGACCGTGAGTCATTCGAACTGAGTGCTTTTAAGGCTGCCTGACTGTCGGAACAAAAATAAATACGTTTACCACAGATCCTCTGCTGAAGTGCCGATTGTACTCCACACAGAATTGCGTAGATTTCTGCTTGGAACACAGTACAGTATCTACCAAGTGAATGAGACTGCTCCAGCCTCATTTCACGATAGTAGACACCAGCACCAGCACGACCATTCAACAGAGAACCGTCCGTAAAACAAACTATGTGTTCATCAAGTTGTCGTTCCAGACAACCAGACAACCATTCCTAACGAAGAGGATAGCTCACATTGAATGTTTTAAAAGGAAAACTGCATGTGAGAGTTAGGTCACTAGGAGCGAGTAAATACTCATCCCACGTAACCATTTGAGACCACAAGCGAGTGTGGCTGGTAGCATAATCTAATGGGTTACTGTTCCAAAGCCCTGTAACCCTAAGACGGTATGCACAAGATAATGCTTCTTGTTTTAGGAACACATGTAGTGGTTTAATACACAGTAGCGCCTCTAGAGCAGCATTAGGAGTTGTCGTGAATGCTCCTGTCATCGCCATTAGGACCATCCTTTGGAGATGATTTAGCTTTGACTGAACTGTCGCGACTTCTCCTTTCTGCCACCATACAAGACATCCATATGCTAAAATTGGTCTAACAATAGTTGTGTAGATCCAATGAATATATCTGGGTTTGAGTCCCCATGATTTTCCAAAAGCTCGTCTGCATTGGCCGAAAACCATGCAAGCTCTTTAAATCCTGAAGTCAATGTGAGCAGACCAATTCAGTTTTGAGTCAAGAATAACCCCGACGTATTTAACTTGATCGACCACAGTGACCTCTGAACCAAAGAACTGCAACGGACGAGCTCCTGTAATTATCCTACGATGAGTGAAAAGCACCATTTGATGTTTTGCCCGGATTTACAGATAATCCAACCTGACAACACCATTGTTCAACAGATCGCAGGGCTTGCTGCATTAAATCAAAGAGAGTGTTAATGCTTATACCGGTCATCAATATATGATAATCGTCGGCAAAACCATAAGTCGGAAATCCAAGGTTATTAAGTTTCCTTAACAAACCATCAGCGACTAGGTTCCATAAAAGTGGGGATAGTACACCACCTTGAGGAAAAATCCAAGATATTCCGTTCACGACTGCAATGTTTAACCTCCTGCAGCCATTCAGCCATCGGCACGGAAATACACCTTGACTTAGGAGTTCCTATTTTTGTGGCCTTTTACGACATGGAACAGGAAACCAGTGGATCAATTCTTGGTAAAAAATAATTCCGCCGGATACCACACGGCTTACCTGTTTGGTGGACTTATACCACCGGTACAGGTGGACCGTAGCGTTATTCTTAGCCAGTTGGGAAACCGCTACCGACACTACACGGCTATCTAGGCTGCTCAGAGAGGGAAGTTAACATTGATGGTCAAATTCCAAGGGCGTGAAATTCTCAGAGTATGAATTGGAGCGAAGGAATATAGAAAAATTGTCTCACGGTTTATGCATTGAGAGACACAATTTCTTGTAGCATCTTCTACCGGATTTAAAATGTTGTTTACAATATAGATAGCAATGTAGCAGTTTCTGTCAAATTTTTGGCAATCACCAACTCTGCCTACACACACACACACTGACATTTGCTTGCTTCGAAAGTTTGAGCGAATTCTATATTTTTTTGTTATATATAAAAAAAGGTAAAAAGATAAAAATAAATCTGAATTTTCTGTTCGCTTTCGTGTCTCATTCAATACAGCCATGAAACAATTTCAATAAGTACGACAGTGACAGTGAGCGAACAAGTTGAACCAAAATCGCCGGTAACTGTGTCATTGATTGTAAATACAAAATACATTTGATGTTTTTCAAATGCACTTTGATATAAATAAAATTCGATGGATGAAAAAGAAAAAGTAGTTAATTCTTTATACGCAACTCGGAACAGAGAATTTAGTTATTTTGTTTTGTTGAACATACAAACGTTGTATTAAAAATTTTAGTGTATGCCTAAAAATTGAGAAGATATGCTTAGTGCACGGAGAACCCTTCGATCATAAAATTGCGATATCGCAGTTTTTGATTTTTGCGATAGTTGATTTAACTAATTTCTTTTTGATTCAACCAAAATGGTTTTTGATTTGCATATATTCAAGTAGTTGAAAAATATGTTGTTTTGAATGCTGTCAAATGCCGGAGACAGTTGAAAGCAAAACAATAATCGCAATGCAAAATCAACAACTTTTTTAGTTGAAATCTGTTCGCGTCGCTTCAAAATGTCAATGAAAACAACATCGATGGTTAAAGCGTTTGGTGAAATTGTGTTCATTCGATTTGAGTATTTTATGATAACAAGTGTTTATCTAACAGTGGTGTTGTGATAAAGTTAACCTTGTTTGAGATGAAAAGGATTTGGTGACAAATTAGAAAATGTTTATGAATGATCATCTCGTAATCTTTCAGGTATGCGCAAAAATTTCATACTTCAAATTCGATCATTATTTACTTCCAGCAGACTGTTTTACTTCCAGCTGTTTGATACCGATGATGATGTTCATGCAATAGCAATAAAACGCTTTTTGACATGAATTTAATTTATAAAAGTAACAGGAGCGAAGGGTTTCAAACGCACAGAACGCGCTGCGATTGAATGGAGCGTTTGTCGCAAAATTCCAATTCCCAGCCGTTGATGCACCCAAGCTCATATAAATTGACTAAAATTATCAGTGCATAACTTTAGTTCAACCGTTTGAAGGCATCATTTCTTTGAAAACTTCGAAAGGCTTGTCGAACTCAATTCTCAGACCCGTTTTATGTCCTTGTATTTTGATTACATGGCTCAGAATATTAATCCTTCTTCGTTTGTTTCCAACCGTGCTCATTTCTTGGATACTACTAATTCTACTGTGTTTTTCGACACATCCATGAGAGAAGAAATTCGTGGAATTCCGGATCACGTGCGCCCTCAAGTGGCCCCGAATATTTTTTATAATAAATTTAGAACAGTCAACTGTGAAAAGATGTTTTACACTGACGGATCAAACATCAAGAAGTCCACAGGCTTCGGAATCTTCAATCAGAACATCACCGCTTCGTACAAACTCAGTGATCCGGCTTCAGTCTACGTCGCAGAATTAGCTGCTATTCAGTACACCCTCGAGATCATTGAAACCTTGCCCAAAGACCATTACTTCATTGTCACGGACAGTCTAAGTTCAATAGAAGCTCTCCGGGCAATGCAGCCAGGAAAGTATCCCCCATATTTCCTGGGGAAAATACGGGAACATTTGAGAACTTTATCTGAACGGTCTTATTTAATATCGTTAGTCTGGGTCCCTTCGCATTGTTCCATTCCGGGCAATGAAAAGGCAGACTCATTGGCTAAGGTGGGCGCATTAGAAGGTGTTATTTATGAAAGACCAATCTGCTTCAATGAATTTTTCAGTATCTCTCGTCAGAAAACTCTCGAAAGTTGGCAAACTTCATGGAGCAATGGCGAACTGGGACGATGGCTGCATTCCATTATCCCTAGGGTATCGACGAAACCTTGGTTCAGGGGGATGAACGTGAGTCGTGACTTCATTCGTGTGATGTCTCGGCTCATGTCAAACCATTACACCTTTAACGCGCATCTCCGGCGTATTGGAATCGTGGAGAGCGGTCTCTGCGCTTGTGGTGACGGTTATCAGGACATCGAGCATGTCGTATGGACGTGTACGGAGTATCGTGACGCCAGGTCTTTATTAAAGGACTCCCTAAGGGCCCGAGGTAGACCACCTGAAGTTCCGGTCCGAGATGTGTTGGCTAGTCGGGATATCTCTTATATGCTTCTTATATACCAGTACCTCAAACACATTAATATCCGAGTGTAATCTGTTATACCTCGCTCAGAAAGTATAATCTCCACCTACAGGTTCGACACTAACATCCGCTCGATTCTCTCGATCACCGTCCCTGTCCACCATCTTCATTGTAACTAACAAGATCTTTTTTTGTCACTAACTTTTCGTTCTCCCCTTCCATGTCTCTTCACCATCTCGATGGCAACTAATTAGATCTCTGTAGTTTTCAGACATTTTGTTTCCATACCCCCTATTTACCTCGGTTTTCACAATATTTACTTTTTTTATTTTCTCGTCTCTTCGTAACATCACCATCACCGCCTACGGTCCTACGCTCCAGACGATGACCAGCATGCGGGCCACCCGCCGGGCCTTCGTAGCCTGGGGGTGTTTCCCGCGGACCCACACGGACCGAAGGATGCGGCCAACATGGACATTTGCAAACGCCATATGGGAGACCCTCATGCAATATCCAATTCACCGGCATTACATAATGATACTATTCTAGTTTTAATATAGTCGTAATTAAGATTAGTAAATACCCTTGGCATCTTAGAGCTTAAGCAGTGTGCCTTAAAATTGTATTATAATATTGAATAAAAAAAAAAAAAAGGCATCATTTTAGGTAAATTTAATAACTTCGCTAATTTGCTCGCCCCTCCGGGCACTTTTGCTGATTAAAAACGTTTTTCTACATCAATCATTTCCGATCGAATCAGAAGTATTTTTTTAGATTTTGGATCTTTACTGATCTCAAAACAAACAAACAAATAAAACCGTTTTATTTTTCAACTAACAGAATTTTGTTTCAATAACAACACCAGTTATTTCAACTAAAATATTTGTTGAAATTGGAAGGTATGTGTCCTCACTAATTGACAGCATTTTTTCTCAAACAGTTGAATTAGTTGTTTCAATCATCGTTTCTGCTAATCGAAAAACAAAAATGACAGTTTAGTTAAAACAACAATCGATTAGTTGTACCAAATTTTAACCAATCGAATTCAGAAAATCAACTAATATTCTGGTTGAAATGGGATCGCGGGTGGTTCCGTGTGGCTTTTCAAAATGTATACTGCAAAACGATTATTTTCGTCGAATGTAAAATGTTTTCCGTAATATCCCCTAGTGTTTTTGACTCGTCAGTGCATAAAAATTTCAGATAAACTGTTGCGCCACGTAGTAGTGCAACATAAAAAGGTTCAGCCAGTATATGTCGAAACATGGTTTTGGTCGACACTTCAGGAAAACTATTGCTTTCAGGTACAAACACTATAAGTGTATTGTAAATAGCAAAAGCTTTGCGCTTGTTCAGTGAGTAATATAAACATAAACTGTTTTGCATTGACTTTTCTATGACAAAACGCATATTTAACTTCAAAAGCTAATTCAAGACAACTTTAGCTGGAAAATGGCAGTCATATGTGCCATTTTGAATGACATTTTTTGGCTTAATCAATTGTCTGCACTCACTAACGATGCAAACGATGCACTCACTTTTAAGAAAATTGAAATATAAATCTCAGTCAACTGGCGACATTTGAAAACAACAATAGTCGGTTAGAAGAAAAACAACCGTTCAAGTTTTAGATAAAACAGTCAGGCAAATAAAGAACAATTGAAATATAGCAAATTTGTAATTTATATGTTCCCATGCAGAGGAATGTCAAATAAATAAAATGTTTATTGTAAGCAATGGATCACTCAAAAACAGCAATCTAAACTACGTTAGAAAACTGTTGTTTGAGTGTTAGAAAATTGAAGTTCAGGCGAAATTGACATATAATTATGTAATTCTCATAGATTACTAACGTTTTATGCAGGTACGGGCCATTCTGTTACGAGACGACGTACGAAGAGAATAACTAAGCTATGCACATACGTACAACTGTTATGGTGTACGGAAGAAACTTTTTGCAAATCGTACAAAAGAGAGATTTTAACATGACCTTTTTTGCGGATACTACGACTTCCTATAGAAGTGCACTGCAGAAAATTGAATAGGAAAGAGTAATTTGAAGGATTTTTAGATATGGTATCTTTTTGCACGATTGACAATATTTTGAGTATTGCTTTTCAAGCTCTACCCAAAACAAGAAGCACTTAGTTAAAAAGCGAAGATATGAAAGAAACCTTTCTAGAGAACGATTGCCGATTTGTTTTTTCAATATTAACTCATTGACCAAACAACGCCAAAAGCGGAATTGCGTTTTTTAGTTCTATTATTTTTGCATTCTCTGTGATATCGAATTCAATTTTTTTTCCGGCTGCACCGTGTCCTTCAGTGCCATCCTATGCCCATAACGAATTTTGTCCACCTAAGATATATCATTGCTCATAGCCCACTAAGCCCAGATGCCCGTTTCGCGTCCTCGTTGGCGATCCCATGCCAGATGCACTCATTTTGTCGTGTTCCATTTCCGGGGATTTGCGAATCAGTAATAAATCAAATTAATCACTGGTATCGTAAACCCGTCGGTAGCGACCAGAGACTAGTACCTTTTTCCGTTGAGTTTTTCCCGATATGAACGTGGGTTTTCAGTTGGTCTGGTAGAAAACTGTCGCACTACACCGTAGTGACACACAAACAAGCACCTGAGTGTTTTGGTCGCGATACGTCTAACTGATGTCACAATTCTACTGCTGCCAACCTCCTACTCCAGGTCTGAGTGCAATTGAAGCCATTCGCTCAAACGCTGCTGGCAAAAATGAACCGTTTTTCTTGGGTAAAATAAAACAGTGTCTGAACGACATATTGAATAATAATTATCTAATCACAATAGTTTGGGTTCCGGCTCATTGCTCCATTCCAGGCAATGAAAGAGCCGATATTTTAGCCAAACGTGGTGCTATTGAGGGTGAAATTTATGAGAGACCGATTGCTTTCAACGAATTCTATAGCGCGTCTCGCCAAAGAACACTTGCCAGCTGGCAAGCTTCTTGGGATAAAGATGATCTGGGTCGGTGGATGCACTCAATTATTCCTAAAATATCGACAAAGGCATGGTTCAGGGGACTGGATGTGAGTAGAGATTTCATTCGTGTGATGTCCAGACTCATGTCCAATCACTACACGTTAGATGCACATCTCCTTCGAATTGGACTTTCCGAGACTAATCATTGTGCTTGCGGCGAAGGTTACCGCGATATTGACCATGTTGTTTGGACATGCGTGGAGTTTCGTGATGTCAGACCTCAACTAATAAATTCCTTGCGTACCCAAGGTAGACTATCCAATGTCCCAGTTCGCGACATTCTTGCTTGTCGTGACCTTCCATACATGAAACTTCTTTATCATTTCATTAAATCCATTGGAGTTCCAATTTAAATTTTATTTTATGTTAAACTGTTTTCTCTTCCATGAGTTCAACCAATAGCCAACTATAGGATATTGAATATAAGTGGTGAACTGATACAAACAATCCTGAAATAGTTATAAGATCATGTACAAAATAAATGTATTTTATTTAATGTAATTAAAATAGCAACTCGCTTGATAAAAACAGTGTTTAGATTAACTAATGAGTACCAACATACTAATATGATATTCGAAATGTATTAGGTTTAAACTACTATGTATTGTGGATGCCACGGCGAAGAAAAACTTATGTATATTGCCTATGAAATAAACGTATTTATGAAAAAAAAAAAAAAAACCTCCTACTCCTGTTGTCTATCGTGCCTCATCGGTCAGCACGGGATTGTGGTCGGCTGGTGCCAGTTTTCCGCCGTAGGACTATTACGTTCATTTTTTGGAGCGAGACATCAGCTGCTGTTTGGAAAAAACCGGAATGTTTCTGTGTCCGATTTCCATGAATAAATGAAATCGCTATTATACTCGATTACTCGTTTCGAATGATTACGAGCATTCAAGGCATCATGGTATGAGTAAATCTGTTCCATTTCGACTGGTAATGTCCGCTCGAAACTCACTTAGAGCAATGGTGAATCGATCAGGACGTAGAGAGGATGTATTGGAAGCAATGGGCACCTATTGATTGACGATTGGTTGCGCGTTTACCGTCACTAACAGCCCTTTTTTTCGCGCGAACCGTAGTGCAACTCTGTACTAGCCGTGTCTAAACAAATTCCAGCTATCCTTGCCTGAATATCATTTCGGAAGTGAAAAGCCTGAGTTGTGGAAATGCTATTGGTATTCCTGATTGGAATCAATTACTAGGGAGTAGGTTTGAAATCAAAATTTAGTTAACACGAACAGTTTTCAAACAGTTCATTATATGTTATCTTCTTCAGAAAAAATAATTTTATGTATTACATTTTATTACTGAACAAAATGTTGAACCATTCGAAGGAATATCGGCATACTGTTTGATTATGCTGTGGAATACTTCCTTCTTTCCGCAGTATGATCTAACTCTATTGATAATTGATAACATTTAATACGATTTTGATTTTCATATGTGGTTTTACCATTTTCGTATCTTGGATTTAAGTTAGGCAACTTTTGCACACAAAGTTCCTGGTCGCGATGTTATTGGCGCTATTTAAGCCACAGGAACGGATGGCTTGCCGCTCGAGATATTTCTTTGCTAACTTGGATAGTTCAATGTGTTTGGTAATTTTTTGTCTCCATTCTTCTTGTCCAGGAAGCTATTTAAACCTGTTTTGACATGAGTTTTATAATCATGTACCACTTCATCAGCATCTTCATGTACCGTTTGTGCAATTGCATTCAGGTCGAGTTTTTGTCATCACGATTTGGAGTCAGCACTTCTTTGTAAGTTGACTGTTCGATTCGTTTTTTAGTTCTACGAACGGTTGTAGACGACACTCCTAGCTACAGCTTGCGGCATCGGAGAGGTCAGAATTACAAACGATGTATTTTCGGTATTTGTGATGTGCAAGCCAAATTCCGACGCGTTGTTTCTTCTACTTCGAAGGTCTTTTCGCATAATATAATATAGCAAAAGCTCATATTACTATCATTCCTTATTTAGTCATTATTTTATTATTGAAATGGCAAAATTATGCTTCAATCTGGTATAATAGCTTGTTTTTTCTAGTATCCCGCAATTAAGAGATAATATAACTTAGGTAAGTATAAGAATAATGTATAAAAAAAATTGTTATAAAATTTTGATAACTTCTAGAGAAGTTTCAGAAATTTTTAGTGAATTTCATGAAAATGCAAGAAAAAACTCGAGTTTTGTGTGATATTCATCAAAATTTTTTGTACAAACTTAGTAAAATAGTTATTCGCCGTTTATTTCATTGTGTCATTCATTCGGTATACACCATCAAAAAATTAATTCAAAGGTTTTGCATAATGCAAAGCATCATTCGAACAACATTTTATATTTTTTTCGAGTAAAAATATTGGAAAATATGTCTTCCAAAAAACTAAGCACGTTTTAATTTGATATTTTCTTATTCTTTTTATGAATGTTTGGTGGTTTTTGAAATGCTAAACTTTGTAGCTGTCAAAATTACCCAAAGTAACAAACAACAAAAAGGAAAACGTTGGAGTTGGGTAGTTTATATTTAGTAAGTGTGTGCAAAGGGTTGAAAATGGTGAAGTATTGTTTGAATGACGATGGACACGAACTTTTCAAACGTGCTTTTGTTTGCCAAGCTCTTGCCTCTTCGCAGTATGAGATAAGAAAAGATGAAGGTCCATAGTTTGACGAAATATTCTTGAAATAATTTACCAAAAGAAAATATAAAGAAAAAATAAATGACCTAAACGTCCTTTCAGTCCACTACGTCGTCAGATGTGTTTTCAGAGAAGTTTAATTGGAAATGCGATGTTCATGGGTAGGAAACATAACTTAACGTATGTTTAGCGGTTCAAGCTAAACTGTTTAAGTTTGCACTAAGCAGTTCAATTTGAACTGCTCTGCACTGACGAGTCTGGACGAAACGCAAAGAAAAGTAAAAATATGCTTACTAGCTCTCGGTGTATAGGATGGAGTATTCGGGTTGAGACACTGTCGGGTAAGAGACAGTAATGTATTTTCATTTGGCAATTTAAGTATGGCGGATCTGCCACATGCCGAATTTTTGTTTTTTCATGATACGATTTTTGTGTCTTCACCGAAGTGAATACGCATTGTTTGTATCAGCTGCAGACATTGGGTGTAAAATTCGACAAAGAAATTATTAATTTCTTATATTTTTCAGGATGTTATTTTATTAAGAAAAGCACCACCTTTCTCCGTACCTAGAGAGAATTATGGCCTAAATATAAAATACTTATTACGCCTGGAGAGATTGAAGTGAGATAGGGGCTGGGTTCCACTAGGAGATTGATATTACCTATTAGCTCTGTCCGGACAGTACCAGCCTAGATGCCGTGTGGAATCCGGCTGCTCGGCCATCCATGGAAGTTGACCATCAATGTTAACTTCCCTCTCTTAGCAGCCTAGATAGCCGTGTAGTGTCGGTAGCGGTTTCCCAACTGGCTAAGAATAACGCTACGGTCCACCTGTACCGGTGGTATAAGTCCACCAAACAGGTAAGCCGTGTGGTATCCGGCGGAATTATTTTTTACCAAGAATTGATCCACTGGTTTCCTGTTCCATGTCGTAAAAGGCCACAAAAATAGGAACTCCTAAGTCAAGGTGTATTTCCGTGCCGATGGCTGAATGGCTGCAGGAGGTTAAACATTGCAGTCGTGGACGGAATATCTTGGGTTTTTCCTCAAGGTGGTGTACTATCCCCACTTTTATGGAACCTAGTCGCTGATGGTTTGTTAAGGAAACTTAATAACCTTGGATTTCCGACTTATGGTTTTGCCGACGATTATCATATATTGATGACCGGTATAAGCATTAACACTCTCTTTGATTTAATGCAGCAAGCCCTGCGATCTGTTGAACAATGGTGTTGTCAGGTTGGATTATCTGTAAATCCGGGCAAAACATCAATGGTGCTTTTCACTCATCGTAGGATAATCACAGGAGCTCGTCCGTTGCAGTTCTTTGGTTCAGATGTCACTGTGGTCGAACAAGTTAAATACGTCGGGGTTATTCTTGACTCAAAACTGAATTGGTCTGCTCACATTGACTTCAGAATTAAAAGAGCTTGCATGGCTTTCGGCCAATGTAGACGAGCTTTTGGAAAATCATGGGGACTCAAACCCAGATATATTCATTGAATCTACACAACTATTGTTAGACCAATTTTAGCATATGGATGTCTTGTATGGTGGCAGAAAGGAGAAGTCGCGACAGTTCAGTCAAAGCTAAATCATCTCCAAAGGATGGTCCTAATGGCGATGACAGGAGCATTCACGACAACTCCTACTGCTGCTCTAGAGGCGCTACTGTGCATTAAACCTCTACATGTGTTCCTAAAACAAGAAGCATTATCTTGTGCATATCGTCTTAAGGTTACAGGGCTTTGGAACAGTAACCCATTAGATTATGCTACCAGCCACACTCGCTTGTGGTCTCAAATGGTTACGTGGGATGAGTATTTACTCGCTCCTAGTGACCTAACTCTCACATGCAGTTTTCCTTTTAAAACATTCAATGTGAGCTATCCTCTTCGTTAGGAATGGTTGTCTGGTTGTCTGGAACGACAACTTGATGAACACATAGTTTGTTTTACGGACGGTTCTCTGTTGAATGGTCGTGCTGGTGCTGGTGTCTACTGTCGTGAAATGAGGCTGGAGCAGTCTCATTCACTTGGTAGATACTGTACTGTGTTCCAAGCAGAAATCTACGCAATTCTGTGTGGAGTACAATCGGCACTTCAGCAGAGGATCTGTGGTAAACGTATTTATTTTTGTTCCGACAGTCAGGCAGCCTTAAAAGCACTCAGTTCGAATGACTCACGGTCGAATCTAGTGATCGCATGTCGAACTCAAATTGAAGACCTCAGCATTTCAAATGCTGTTTACTTCTTATGGGTACCCGGCCATTCTGGTATTACTGGAAATGAATGGGCTGATGAGTTGGCTAGAGCTGGTGCAACGAATGATTTCGTTGGTCCTGAACCAGCTTTACCACTTTCAACTAGTTGGATAAAGCACAAGATACGTTCTTGGGCTGCATCCAAACATGCCAGCTACTGGCGCAGCTTGCAAACTTGCGCTCAGACAAAAGCATTTCTACCAGATTTAAATCTGAAAATGTCAAAGTGTCTACTGCATTTCTCCAAGTATCATTGAAGTATTCTGGTCGGAGCTCTGACTGGACATTGCAAACTCAATTATCACATGGCTACTATTCAACGTGCTGAGTATTATTCGTGTGATTTGTGTAAATGCGATTATGGTACTTCATATCATCTGATATGTAACTGTCCCGCATTGACGCAGCTACGTATCCGGGTTTTTGGTTCTCCATACATGGTTGAGTCTGTCTATGCGGAAAATTGAAAATGCTAAAATTGAAGGATATTCTCTCGTTTCTCACCCAATGTGGTAAGGAGCTATAGTCAGAAGGGTTCATCGTTCTTCCTGGAGTGAATGAATCCCTTCTGTATTCACCTTAAATAGGGTTTAGCAGATTGTTTGGCATCCTTTGGGGGGTACCGAATTTACTTCTGCTCGTACATACTGCGAGTCGTTCTGCATTCTTCCGAGAGTGCAGAATGGTGTCGCTTTTGTAAGATCTCTAAATCCTCTCGGGGGTTGGAGGTTTTATTAACAGCAGACTGTTCGGGACCTCGTAGAGGTTCAGAATTTCCTTCTGCTTCCACTAAATGTGATCCTCAGCAGATTGTTCAGCATCCCTTAGGGGTGCAGAATTTACTTCTGCTTTTATGTGTTTTTGTGTCGTCAATTTTTCCCATCCTCCTAGTCCAACCCTTACCATTTCCTTTCAATCCTTCCCTCTTATATATCGGGAAAATGACGCTAAAAACAAATTGATGGCAAGGCACAAATCTCCAAATATCAAGGGGAACGTGCCATTTGAGCCAATTTGTTCTGATTCCTGATTCCTGATTCCACTAGGAGATTGATATTACCTATTAGCTCTGTCCGGACAGTACCAGCCTAGATGCCGTGTGGAATCCGGCGGAAAAAAATGAACCAAGAATAGATCCACTGGGTTCCTGCTTCCATGTCGTAAAAGACGACAATTGCTGGAGTTTCTTTTTCCTTTCAGTTATCAGATTTTTTCAATGTTTCACTTCTGATTACTCTATTTTACTAAATTATCTCTTTATTCAACCTATCAATAGCTTCGGAGAAAAGTTTTATTTGGAATGTTTTCTGCTTTCATGTTATTGATTGTCTTTCAGGATTATAAATTGAATAATAAAAATCAACTATTGCACAAATCCGTTGATATTACAAAGTTAATAACAGAGACAACATATATCGGTATATTGAATACTTAGTAAAAACACTTGATATTAATATTTCTAACAATAAATTAATATTTTTCCCGGTAGCCGGCTGCCCAGATCAACCAATATAACCAATTAATAATTTTAATAAATAATCAAAATAATAAAGCGGAAATAATACAGAATCAAGACGCGCGTGAAATCTGTTGAGCTTTATTTGGTGATTTAAAATTATTCTATAACAACTGTTTAGAATATGTCAATGCAATGAATCAACTATTTTGTCTAAATCCTATTCACTCGTTTATTTTGTATCACGTCATTTCATTTATAAAAAATAGGAAAGTTTTTATTCGTTCCGTGATAGTATTGCAATTTTTTCTTCAGTTTCCTCGAAAAAGAGCTGTGAATCAAGACTTCCCGAGTCTTCAATATAGGATATTGTTGAAACGTGCATCCAACATCTTGAAACCGGAACATACTGAGTCGCGCGCGAATAATACCAAAACTGAAATTTTTACTAACAAATATCCTTCTCCCGTGACACTTGTAGAGTGCGCAGTAGTATATACGGCCTCTGGTAACAACAAGTGTTGGACTAACGTCCCTTCGAATTCCTTAGACGATCTACGTTCGGGCCTGGCCGGCGCCGGTACTGATCAATGAATTCTGGGATTACCAGAAGATGTACATTGGAGGATGATTTACCAGTCCCAGGTTGGATCATCTAGAAATTCCCTGTACAATTTCAGTTAATCCCGATCAGTAACGAAGTAGCAACCGGGGGTGGTCGCTCAAGCTCAAGCTCAAGCTCTGGAGAGATCGAATTGAGATCATTATTCCACAATGAGTGCTAGGTACGCAAAATGTTTTGGAATTCGTTTTGTTTTGGTTTGTTTTTCGTTGTGAAACAATCCGAGGTGTATAAAAAAGTCGATGACTACATAAAACAGGGCTTCAAACGAGAAACCACACTTTTGGTGCCTCGAAAAGGTTCTCCATAGTTAAGTAAGACGTATTAACACCAAAAATCGGAAAATGATTCGAAATACACTTAATACTATCAATGCAGAAACTGATAACTAAAAACTAAGTTAGAGCTAGTTCAAATAATCAGTAAATCGACGTTTTCATTACGTAAAATAGGCAATAGGTTGATAATGATAGAATTAAAATCGGAAACAAAACATACATATAATACAGAAATATGTGTGTACAACATAACATAAATTTCATCGCCAAGATATTTTTTTGCCAAATATACCTACACAAATTGATAAATCGTAACTATTTCTCTGAGCATTGGATTACCTCGAAAAAAAAGCAAATGGTTGCAAACAAACGGAGCTTCATGACTGAATCCCACAGATGGGAACATGTAATCCGATTTTTCTGGTACATGACGGAATCGAGACATAAAAAGTTTACTCCTTCCACTGTTTTCTCATCTCCGTAGCAGGATTGTAGTCCTCGTCGTTTTTCGTCTCATCAGACCGGGTACTTGTTCTCACATGTTAAAACGTTTGGTTACACATGCTTGAAAATGTGCTCCTTCTTCCCCATGGCTGCCGCCTACGGTCGGGCTCGTTGCATTAGAGGGACACATGTGCTTGCATTCCCGAACAGGCGTCGTACATCCTTCACCGAATGTATTTGCTTCACCCATTTATGTTTTGTTAAATCAAAGGCTTATTATTTTCTGGAAATTGTTTCTTTGTTTCTGTCCCTTCTGTTCAATGGCGTACACTTTTTCCTTCTCCTCCTACTGAATGTTATAAACATGGGACTATTTTGCCATGTTTGTGTACGAGAGTCGTGTAATATGATGCCACCCACGTACTCCGCAACCTTTACACTCTGTCATCGCCAATCGACTGTCAATTCAGTCCACTGAAAAATTACAATGTTGTGGTTTAATAACCAGAGGATTTTTAAATGCAAATAATACTATCCGTGCGTGGCCTACGGTTCTGGATTGACATTATTCGATGATGTTATGCTCAACCAATTATTGTTGGTATACCTGAGTTTTTTTTCCGATATAATCAATGCATATTTTGTCCTTCGAGGTTCATTTGAGCTTAACAACAGTGGGCTTGAATGTAGAAATATATTAATGTTTAATGATATTAAAGTTCAAGGTGCCCAAGTGGGGTTCTGTTAACGTGATTTTTGTCATAATTTTAAATCTCAATTAGTGAACTGGGGAAAAGAAAACGTCGATTGAATGATGATTCATCCACTTACACAAATATATCGACATTGAATCCGCAATTGCACGAGAGTCTGCTTAGATTGATCTTGATTAGGAACCAACACCAAACATTATTTGTCTTGATTTGTTTTATAGCTGACCAAAATACATCAATATCCCAAAAGTTATTTTTATAGCGTTAAGTTACTATACCATTCTGCGATTTCGGTTGAAGTGATAAACTTTTTCTCATTATTAATCGAGTTCATCTTATATAAAGTAGAAATAAATCTTAAACACTCAAAATTTACCCTGGGGTAGTTGCAAATTTCTCAGGCGAAAACGACATAACATGGAATTTCATTCGAACTCGCATGACAAAAGATCAGAGCATACCAATTGAAGCTTCAAATCGTTTTATGGCACTTTTAGTCTTGCTGTCTAACAACAACCTACCTCTGGCACGCTACAGGTACGACTGAAACGTTAGCTATAATTTCGCTTATATTTATGGTTCGCGTGCTTCCAACAGCTTCGCTTTTGCATCGGCTGACCAGTCAGAGCGATGCTTTCCCATTGATATATCGCTTACTCCTTCAAAGCCGTCGTCTATGGCAGGGAAATCCGGTATGCCCATTTAGGGGTTAGCTAAATTTTGTGCTAGGGCACATAACCGTTTTTATTATTTTTACGTTTCGTCTTTGACTCATCAGTGCAGAGTATGCCGGAGTTTTTAGCAGATAAAATAGGACATTGGTATCTATCAATCAACATTTCAATGATATACAATTAAAAATGCATAGCTTTGAGCATTCAAATCATTACTTAAAAATATTTCCAAACAATTGATGAAATAATATTAATGATTGAAACTAAACTGTTTTAGCTGTAGGTGTTCAAAAGTTAGCCACATTTCTACTTGTATTTACCCTTGAATTTCTATTTTGCACCCCTATATGAAAAATAAAGATGTGTTCCACATCAAAAAATGTTACCCGTGTTTAAGACACTTACTGTAAACCTCTAAAAGTGTATAAAACACTTAGAAAAGTCAATTTAAAATTTTAAAGTATTTACTAAAATACTTGTATCGATATTTTTATATCGCTTTCATAGAATTTTCTGTAGCATTCCTTCATTACTTTCCATTGGTTATTTTAGAATGTCTAATGAATATGATTGGAACTTGATGCAGTAAACTTAGTAAACTGGATGTTTTACAAACAACCTCAGCTTAAGCAGCACGAAAACATTAAGTACAACATTCCAGTATATATGGAAGATAGTGCTATAGAAGTGCGTGTGCATGATCTTCTCTTAAGCGTAATCGATCCTTATATTCGTAAAACTATGTCCCAATACGGAAAGATTCTCTCTATCTTAAAAGAAAAGTGGAAGAACTTTTTTCCCGGTATTCTAAATGGCGTACGTTTGTTACGCATGCACTTGAAGAGGCTTATACCATCTTATGTAACTTTCGGTCAGGATACAAGAATCCCGTGAAAATCACTTGTTACCTATGACAATCAGATGGCCACATGTCAATATTGCCAAAAAGCTGTTCACTACGGTAAGCCATGTGATAAACATGTGTGACAGTCACCAACAACAGTGTAGTATCCCCTTCAACGAAACCATCCAACGTATCCCCTGTAGAACAAAGTACACCAGCTGCAGTTAACAGCTTACCATCCAACCAACCAGCAATTGCAAACAATGTACAATAAGGCGCATCTACAGCAACTAGCAACGAAATCAACAACAATACCACGGCAATGGATGACGAGACGAACCACGAACAAACTGCCCCTCAATCCTCGCAGGAGGGAAATGGAAGCTCCTCTCCCTCTAGAAAAAGGGTGACAACGAGATCCAATAAAAAAATAAATTTAGCTAAAAAACTCAGCTCAATCGGCCACGTAAAGCTTGTATGCAAATAGGCCTGAATAAAAAATATCTTTTATAAAAAAAATGTCTCATAGCCGATAAATGACGTAATTCTTAAAATGATACACAAAAAAATCGAAAATATAAGAAAAATACTATACGCACAACCGATTGTATACTTGTTTTGGCGCAGACTGTCGGTGTGTGGCATGATTTCTAATGAATTTCGAGACACATTATCTAGTATCGAAAAATTTTTGACCGGTGATTATATGTTGTGTTAGGTCAAAATTTACTATCTGTCTTAATAGTTCTATTTCTCTTACTGTCTGAACTACTCTGGATCTTCTGCTTATCGGATCATTTGCAAAACATTGGTTTTTGGTTAGCATCTGGTATTGTACTTTAATGATCCTGTCTGTTAAAAGTCCTTAATTTTTCATCACGACAACGCCTATTGCGGCTCCTGTTACTTAAAATAATGAAAGAAACTCGGCCTCATCCTCATCATAGTCCAGATTTTACTCCATTCAACCAGTAATTTTACTCAATTCAACTAGGATACTGAATTCTCCTACTAGAATAACCCTTACTTTAGTCGTGGTAATCAAAAAGAGGCGAACAATTTGTTTGAATTCAGGGTCAAAAAAATTATTCGCCTCTTGAGTCAGAATATTGACAAATATTTATCCTTGAATTTAATTTACAAACACACGAAGAAGCTAGCTATCACCGATATTGGATTTTTTTTTGAATAATTTGTGTGAAAACCTCTCATATGAAAATTCAATACATATCGGCCTTGTTACATTTGCGAAGAAATGCTACGAATGACCCCAAATCACCATGGGAAACTGTACAGCCGTCAGTCGATATAGTGAAATACCGTTGAACTCACTCCCGTATTTCCTCACTGCAACCATTCCTCACCGCTGGCGACAAGTTGAAATGTAAGGAATATCTTCTGCTGCCCTGTTCAGTTGATGAATGAACAATGGTCGGCAGAAGTAACAATAATGGTAAAAGAGAACACATAACCAGTACCAAAGGGATGCGATTTCCGTTCACTCACACTTCTACCAGCACTCGGCTAGGTAAGTGCAAACGGCTCCTTTCCGATCGTTGTTCCCGCCGCCCTGAGTACGAAAGATGCCGGCGTCGGTGATTGTGCACTTCTTTTTCACGCCCGCTGGCAACGAATGCGGTGTGAAAAATGAACTGCCCGATTCGGAAAAATAGCACCCGGGAACCGATACACTTGTAGCCCAACCGCATTTGCAGCAGAAAGTATATTTCTATGTCCGGGAGTGATTTTTCGGTTCAACAAAACTGAAAATTCGAGTAAACTTTCGGGGACGAATTCTAAGTTGTTACTGTTCCGTTACTTTACTTTCAAATCCATTTTCCAAAATACAGTACTTTCAAAGCAAAGCATTTCTAGTGCCAACAGGAAAGAAGAATGAGGTTGCCAAAATTGTTACGCAAAGATGAGTGTTTTGCTAGGCAGACTGGATGGGTAGATCAATTCTACGAAAAATCGGAGTTTTCTCATTGAAACTTGAACAGGACCTGGAACCCGTCAATTCTAATTGAGAGCTCTGCTCGGATGTAATCCACATGACTCGCAATACAAATAACTGGGTTGAGTGGGGAAAAACGGATTACGGATTGTTATTGAAACTCGAATCGAAAATATATTAGTGAGTTTTCCTGATTGATGCGAGGTATAGCTTATTTTTCCTTGACCGTCCAAGAGCAATCCAACACTTAATGGCATATTGCTTGACGTTGTAGAGCATTAGTATAGCGGAAACCGTTGGCCGAAACCCTCATTATTTTAGATTTTGTGACCAGAAACAGTGTGGGGCTATAGATCTGATCTGGTGGTCGTGATGAGAGTGGTAAGCAGGATGAACTAAGTGTCAAACACGCGTTAACGGATCTGATCGAAGCCATACGGTTGACCTTAAAGAAAGTGGAATTGAAACACGCATGATCCTCGATCCAAATTGACGGAATGCTTCTTTCAAAATATTTAGCGAACGCTGTTACACCCTGATGCTGTCGAGAAGCCGAAAGTGAAAAATCATTAACAGGGTGTTTCTTTTCAATCTATTTTCAGGTACGTCGTCACTGAAGAGCAGCACTTCTTTCAGCACGTAACCACTAAGTAGGAGACAGGGTAGTTGTTTTGGAGTGTACGAGGTGGAAAGGTGAGAAAAAAATCCAACCAAGAATTACTTTCGTCTGGTTTTTGTTGTTGGGGAATCCCACCGGGTTGCGTTCATGCGTTGCTATTCATACTAGGGCAAGGAGTTGTGCCAGTAACACGTAACAGCTGGCCATTTCAGACTGTCCCGGTTGTGGTAAACCAATTAGACCAAGGGGATGATAAATGTGAACCGTTAGATATTAGAAATTTATCGAATGCTCAATGTGTTACGTATCACCGCAACCGCCGGTCGTGGTTCCGTAGATTTCTCAAATGTTAGCCAACTCCACATGATTTACTATCGCGGTCAGTAACGGCTCCTAGCGGAGCATCGCAAAATGACAGAATAGGAGTCTGTCGTGGATAGGTTTGACGTTTTCTATTCCGGAAATGCTGAAAATTGCATCGAATAAATTACCGGCTGATGAGACGAATTATTCCACTGGGAAATGATTTTTCGAACTCAATGATAATGATCACCTTTTACTTAATACAGAGAAACATGCAAGAAAAGCCTATCATGTCTCAAATTGATTAATTCGTGTGCAGTGCACTTCTCTATTCATCTGTTTGGTTGAAATTTTAAGATGGCGTTCAGTTTATTCAAAATAGTTTTTTATATTCGATATGTTAGGAAAGATGTTTCAAGCATATTACAATCATTTTTTTAAAAATTATTTAATAATATAAGTTTGAAGGCACACTGCTTAGCTTAAGCTCTAAAATGCCGAAGGCATTTTCTAATGGGGTGGGGACGAAACGGTTAGTGACCCCTACGGAACCATGAAATTTTTTCATGAAAATAATTCACGGCCCTCAAACTACTACTTCGTGGACATCTTGGGGTCCGCGAACTACCCCAACCAGTAGCTGTTCTAGTCATATTGGGAAATATAGATTTTTTTGTCGTGCTCATTCCAATATGGATTGAATCAATGATCTGAAAATTTGTAAGAATAATTGAAAACAAACGTATGGATATTTATGATAACATTTATGATGTTTGTTTCTGCAAGCCTGAGCGTCTGTTCTCCAGACTAGGACCGGCTCACAACAGCGTCTGTTCCCCATGTTAGGGGCGGTTGATCGACGTCCGAGTGCCAGTGAAGAACTCTATGTTAAGCTCAACTGTGCACTATGGTCCTCCGGAAATTTAGGAGGTTGGTGTCCGGCCCTGCGAGCCAGCCGTAAAAAACTACTGCAACGGAAAATCAGCAAAGAGAGAAATACGAATCGAGACCAATGGCAACGACCCCTTAAACGAAAAAGAACTTGCTATTGGAAGCTCGGTACGTGGAACTTGTGTGATTTCAGAGTTCCTGTAATTCTCTACTGTGTCCAATAATGATAATGTTGAAGATGTCAAACGTCGCAAACGTTTGCTGTGTATCTCCATCAGCTAATGGTCACGGAATGAGGTGAAACGTAAGAATTAAGTTCTGGTCTAGAACCACACAGAACTGTTGATCTCTCAACTTCATCGGGAGCACTCGCATACTCACCGATCTAGTGTAGGACCGCGGGATTGGCATCATAGCGCTGCAGGAGGTGTGTTGGACAGGATCTATGGTGCGAACGTTTAGAGGTGATCATACCATCTACAAGAGCTGCGGCAATACACGTGAGCTGGTAACAGCTTTCATCATAATGGGTGATATGCAGAGGCACGTGATCGGTTGGTGGCTGATCGAAAAAGAATGTACAGGTTGAGGATCAAGGGTCATTTCTTCAACTTTAGCACAATCAACATGCACAGCCTTCACTTCGAAAGCACTGATGATGACAAGGGCGCATTCTACGTGCAGCTCGAATGCGAGTACGACTGTTGCCTAAGCCACGACATCAAGTGCATATCGACGATTGGTAAATTCAGCGCTCACCAGCTGGCAAACGAAAACGGCCTACGACTCATCGATTTTGCCGCCTCCAAGAACATGGCCACCTTCTTTCAATATAGCCTCCCTTATCGTTTCAACTGGAGACCACGTTCTGATTGATGGAAGGTACTTCTCCGACATTATCGACGTCAGGACCTACACACTATATTTTTTTTACGGGTGTCGGTAAAAATTTTACTGACTTTCAAACAGCTGAACAGTCAGTAAACAGTTCAGTAAAATTTAAATTTACTGGATGATTGGTAAACTGGATCGCCACTACGAACTGTCAAAATTTACTGACTTATTCATCACCTAATACCGAAGTTCGGTAAAATTTTCAAAACAAAACGTAAAAATTGAATTTTCTGAATTCTTCTATATTACTAAATCTGTAGTATTTGATACCAAATACTAAGAAAATAAAAAGGATCAGCGAAAAATAATACACAGCTTTATTCGGTGATATGTTAAGTCTAATGATTTTTGAATACATTACTTAAGACTACGCATAAATTTTTCTCCCGTCGTTGTTAAGGCAGCAATGCCCATGAGCGAATATATAAATATAAAAAAAAATTATCCGAAGGACGACAGTCGACTTTCGCCACATTGTAGCACTCAACCAGTATCTTGAAAAAATTTTGATAGTCGCCACTTATTTTCAGGCTCCAGTTTCTCCAGATTATAAATGCTTCAGAGTTGTCCGCAAACATGTCTCCTTTAATGTGTCATATGATTGCGGAAGGATGTCATCCTGTGATGTATAAAAAATATTGTTATTTTCGATGAAATTCTATACTGTATTATATTACCTGACACCATTCTAAGATGCCCTGGAGAGGATTATCGTTGGCAGCGCCGGATAAACGCAATCGTTTTGCTACGCGACTCGGATTTTTCATCCGAATTATAGCTAGAGCCCTCAACAAATCTGTATAGAAAATTTTCATATTAATTTCGTATATACGTTTTTCGATACAATTTATTTACCGTTAGTGATGTGTGGTTACGTTTTATGTGCCACGTAATGTGCCGTACGAGCCCTTCCACGTATCCCGGAACAGGTTTACGATAAAAAAAAGCACTTTGCTTCGTACTTGCTAAAAATGAGAAAACTTTGAAAATATTATAAATGTACTTACTGAACAGCTTCTTTACTTCTTCATCCGCAAGTAAGTCCAAAATATTGTCCGTTTTAGCTGCAGTCTGCACTTTTCCGAAAAAAGCACTAATTTTTACCACTGTTAGTATTATTTGAACTTTAAAATGGCGACACTTTTGACAGGCTTTATTTTCTCCGAAAGCGTTCAGTGAAAATTACTGAAGCTCAGCACTGTTTACATATTTTTTCGGTGTTTATTCATTAACCACTGAGAATCGGTGATTTTTTTACGGAATGACTTGGACGTGATGACATTTCAACACGAAAAGACCGATATCAGCATTTTGGCGAAAAAATTAGTTGATTTTCTGATTTTAGTTAGTTATTTTTTGAGACAACTAAAAAAATCTTACTTTTGCTAATTTAGATTTTTTAATTCTAATTTCCTTGATAATAATAAAATATTTATTGAAATGGCTATTTTTTTAGTTGAATTCACCAATTGTCATTTCTTAGCTAAGGCACACTTCATATCCATTCAACTAATTTTTTAGTTGAATTAGAGAAATAAAACGTTGTTTTCAACCAACATAAATGGTTGAATTGGTTTCTGCAATTTGCAGCTATATGGCGCTCTGTCGCCGAAATAACGCTACGTGATGACTACTAGCCACTAGATGGCACACTACTACCGAAAAAAATTTCAGTCGCGATTGTCTTTTCTATATTGGCAGGTATAAATACAATGTTGTATTGGAGAAAAAGACATAAGCGAAACATAAACTTCTTTTTGAACATTTTTCTTCTAAATCGCTGTTTTCTTCATTCGACTTCGCGAAATCGACTCTCTCACTGAAAACTTTGAGCACTCGGAAAATAAAAACCGAATACAAGTGGTACACCGGCCGGCGTAGCCCGGAAGGTTGGAAGATACAAAAAACATCATTTGACATGTACAATTAGAGTGCAACATTCGAAACTCACTTCACTGTGCCGCGAAAAAACATTATTACGTACAATCGCTTCAAATGCGCACAAATTCTAAATAAATACATTTTCCACTAACAGTTTACGTCATTTTTACATACCGGTTTAGAAATTTATATATGGATATATCGTAACACATGCGTAAAACATCTAAACAATTTGCAAGCAGTTTCAACAAGACTGTCCCTTTTAGCTTTTTAATGGATTGTTTTGTTTTGTCACTTCTCATGAATTTTGTGGCTAATAAACTGGTGATAAATAGAAACAAATTTTCTGATTTTAAAAACAAAATTAGTTGTCAATGAGAATTTCGTGTTGGATTGAGATATTTCTGGTTTGTGTCCAGAATATTCGCCAACTAAACATATTCTCTAAAAATAAGAGTTTTTTCAGCAAATAAATTCTCAATTTTAACTAATTTTATAGTTATTTTGGAAATTTTGTTGTTAAAATCAACTAATTCAAAAACAGTAATACGAATTAGGCGCAGAGCTAATTTCGGTCGTTCCGTGAATGTTTACAACATACGTCAGTAAAACAAAAAACAAATTTTCAGCAAAATTATCATGGAATTACTGACAACTCGTGCATATTTTACTGATGTCGGTAAAATGGAACTATTTAACGATTTTTTCTGCTAAAATTTCCTTTTACAGATTAAAACTGTAAAAAAATTACCGAACATCAAAATAAGAATTCAGTGTGTATCGCGGTGCTAACGTCGACTCTGACCACTCCCTGGTGATGGTGAAACTGCGCCCAAAACTCACCGTCATCAACAATGCACGGAACCATCTACCGCCTCAGCATACGCGCAGAATCTTGAGGCAGCGTTGCCAGACAAGGGCGAGCTCGATGTGGTCTCCTAGAAGACTGCTGGAGTCCAGTAAAAGCAGCCATAAACAACGCAGCCAAGTGCACCGGCGGGTACGTGGAACGGAGTCGACGGAACGAATGGTTCGGCGAAGAGTGCAGAACGATTTTGGAGGAGAAGAACGCAGCGCGGGTGGTAATGCTGCAGGATGAAACCCGGCAGAGCATGGAGCTATACAAACAGAAGCGGAAACAGCAGACCCGCATCTTTAGGGGAAGAAAACGCCACCTGGAAGAAGCGAAGTGCGCGGAGGAACGCGGAAATTCTTCAAGAAACTCAACAAATCTTGCAATGGCTCTGTGCCGTGAGCCGAAATGTGCAGGGATAAGGACGGGAGCCTCTAAACGAATGGATGAATAAAAGGTGGAAGCAGCACTTCGATGAGCATCTGAATGGCGCGGAGAACGTAGGCATGGGGTTTCAAGATGACGGAGGAAACGACTACGTCAGTGCAGCAGAAGACGGAAATGATCCAGCTTCCACACTGAGAGAAGTTAAGGATGCCATGTACCAGCTCAAAACCAACCAAGCAGCTGGTAAGGATGGCATCGCAGCTGAACTCGTCCAGATGGGCCCAGAAAAGTTGGCCACGTGTTTGCACCGATTAATAGTCAGGATCTGGGAAACCGAACAGCTACCGGAGGAGAGGAAGAAAAAGGTAATGTGCCCTATTTCCAAAAAAGGCGACCATTTGGAATGAGAGAACATCTGAGGGATCACAATTCTGAATGCCGCCTACAAAGTGCTATCCCAAATCATCTTCCGTCGTCTATCACCTAAAACGAATGAGTTCGTGGGAAGTTATCAAGCCGGCTTCATCGATGGCCGATCGACAACGGACCAGATCTTCACCGTGCGGCAAATCCTCCAAAAATGCCGTGAATACCAGGTCACAACGCATCACCTGTTCATCGACTTCAAGGCGGCATACGATAGTATCTACCGTATAGAGTTATGGAAAATTATGGACGAAAACAGCTTCCTTGGGAAGCTGACTAGAATGATCAATAGACGGTTGGCAAAACTGCGTATGGGTCTCGGGTGAACTATCCAGTTCATTCGGATCTCACCGGGGACTGCGACAAGGTGACGGACTCTCATGCCTACTATTCAACATCGCCTTGGAAGGAGTAATGCGAAGAGCCGGGCTTAACAGCCGGGGTACGATTTTCACGAAATCCAATCAATTTGTCTGCTTTGCGGATGACATGGACATTATCGCGAGAAACTTTGGAACGGTGGCAGAGTTGTACACACGCCTGAAACGCGAAGCAGCAAAGGTTGGACTGGTGGTGAATGCGTCGAAAACAAAGTACATGCTAGTAGGCGGAACCGAGCACGACAGGATTCGTCTAGGAAGAAATGTCACGATAGACGGGGATACCTTCGAGGTAGTGGAAGAATTTGATTACCTCGGATCCTCACTAACGGCTGACAACAATGTGAGTCGAAGACGCATCATCAGTGGAAGTCGTGCCTACTACGGGTTCCAGAAAAATCTGCGGTTAAAAAAGATTCACCCCGCACGAGATGTACCATGTATAAAACGCTTACAAGACCGGTGATCCTCTACGGATATGAAGCACGGTTCATGCTCGAGGAGATCCTGCAAGCACTTGGAGTTTTCGAGCGACGCGTGCTAAGGACGATGGGCAGGGCATGTTGCAAGAATGCCGGACAACAACCCTGCTAAACTGGAGCTTACCACAAATCCGTTTGGAACAAGAAGGCGGGGAGCGCAGCGGGCAAGATGGGTGGACCAGGTAGAACGTGATCAGGCGAGCATTGGGCGTGATTGAGGATGGAGAGCGGCAGCCACAAACCGAGTGTTGTGGCGTACTATTGTTTTTTTTTTTTTTTTTTAAAGTTATATTTATTAAGGCATAATCCATTAAGGTTTACGATGCCAAGGGCTTGTCTATGTGGGTCCTCAGGAAACACTCTTGAGTCTTCGATCCGGCGGGTTGCCCTCATCGATGGTAGTGGTTCTTCGTGGCGGTGGTGTTGAAATATGACGTGGAAACGCTTCAAAAGTTGCCGCATCCTTCTGTGGGTCCGCGGGAAACACCCCCAGGCTACGAAGGCCCGGCGGGTGGCCCGCATGTTGGTCATCGAATGGAGCGGCTCTTCGTTGGTGATGATGGTGGTGTTGCCGAGGAGAATACAAAAAAACACAGAGAAGTAAATGTTGTGGAAAACGGAGTGAAAAAAGGGGGTATGGAAACGAAAAGACTAAGAACGACAGAGTTCTAATTAGTTGACATCGAGATGGTGAAGAGACATGGGAAGGGGAAGCAAAAAATTAGTGACAGCAGAAAGATCTTGTTAGTTTCGATGAAGATGGTGGACAGTCGGGGGATGGGGAAAACCGGGCGGATGTTAGTAACGAACCTGTAGGTGAAATTTATTCTTAGCCTCAGTTGAAGTAGCGTCAAGGAAAAGGAACAAATTAATGAGTAATATAACAGATTACACTTGTACGTTAATGTGTTTAAGGTACTTATAAATGAGGAGCATATAAAGACTATCCCGACTCGCCAATACATCTCGGATCGGAACCTCAGGTGGTCTACCTCGGGCCCTAAGGGATTTCTTAAGCTCAGACCTGGCTTCACGATACTCTACGCACGACCACACGACATGCTCGATGTCCTGATAATCCTCGCCACAGGTGCAGAGACCGTTCTCCGTGAGCCCAATACGCCGGAGATGTGCGTTGAACGTGTAGTGGTTTGACATTAGCCGAGACATCACACGAATGAAATCGCGACTCACGTTCATCCCCTTGAACCAAGGTTTCGTCGATACCCTAGGGATAATGGAATGTAGCCATCGTCCCAGTTCGCCATTGCTCCATGAAGTTTGCCAACTTTCGAGAGTTTTCTGACGAGAGATACTGAAAAATTCATTGAAGCAGATTGGTCTTTCATAAATATCACCTTCTAATGCGCCCATCTTAGCCAATGAGTCTGCCTTTTCATTGCCTGGAATGGAACAATGTGAAGGGACCCAGACTAACGATATTAAATAAGACCGTTCAGATAAAGCTCTCAAGTGTTCCCGTATTTTCCCCAGGAAATATGGGGGATACTTTCCTGGCTGCATTGCCCGGAGAGCTTCTATTGAACTTAGACTGTCCGTGACAATGAAGTAATGGTCTTTGGGCAACGTTTCAATGATCTCGAGGGTGTACTGAATAGCAGCTAATTCTGCGACGTAGACTGAAGCCGGATCATTGAGTTTGTACGAAGCGGTGATGTTTTGATTGAAGATACCAAAGCCTGTGGAACTGTTGATGTTTGAACCGTCAGTGTAAAACATCTTTTCACAGTTGACTGCTCTGAATTTATTATAAAAAATATTAGGGGCCATTTGAGGGCGTACATGATCCGGAATTCCACGAATCTCTTTTCTCATGGATGTGTCGAAAAACACAGTAGAATCAGAAGTATCCAGGAAATGAGCACGGTTGGGAATAAACGAAGAAGGGTTAAAATCCTGGGCCATGTAATCAAAATACAAGGACATAAAACGGGTTTGAGAATTGAGCTCGACAAGCCTTTCGAAGTTTTCAATCACCATCGGATTCAAGATTTCGCATCGGATTAGCAAACGATATGAGAGTTCCCAGAATCGGTTTTTCAACGGTAAGATGCCCGCGAGCACTTCGAGACTCATCGTATGAGTCGATTGCATGCAACCTAGGGCAATACGCAAACAACGATACTGAATTCTTTCCAGTTTAATGAAATGGGTGTTCGCGGCGGATCGAAAGCAGAAGCATCCATATTCCATTACGGACAATATCGTTGTTTGGTACAGTCTGATCAGGTCTCCTGGGTGGGCACCCCACCAAGTTCCGGTTATTGTACGAAGAAAATTGATTCTCTGCTGGCATTTTTGTTTCAGATACCTAATGTGACATCCCCAGGTGCCTTTGGAGTCGAACCAGACCCCGAGATATTTAAATGTGAAGACCTGAGCTATGGTTTCACCCCCTAGTTGAAGCTGTAATTGTGCTGGTTCTCGCTTCCTTGAAAATACGACCAGCTCAGTTTTCTCCGTAGAGAACTCGATACCCATTTGAAGAGCCCATGTCGACAAGTTGTCGAGGGTATCTTGTAATGGTCCTTGGAGATCGGCAGCTTTGGGTCCTATAATAGACACAACGCTGTCGTCGGCAAGTTGTCTTAGCGTGCAAGATGTGTTGATACATTCATCAATGTTGTTTACGTAAAAGTTGTATAAAAGGGGGCTTAAGCATGAGCCCTGAGGAAGACCCATGTAACTGAATCGTATTGTCGACAAATCACCATGCGTGAAATACATGTGTTTCTCAGACAATAGATTATACAAAAAGTTATTCAAAATTGGTGAAAGACCATGCTGATGCAACTTCTCAGATAGGATGTTTATGGAAACTGAGTCAAAAGCCCCCTTGATGTCTAGAAAAACTGACGCCATTTGTTCTTTACGAGCAAATGCCATTTGAATTTCGGTTGAGAGCAACGAAAGACAATCGTTCGTCCCTTTACCTTTGCGGAAACCAAATTGTGTATCTGAAAGTAAACCATTAGTCTCGACCCAATTGTCTAGACGAAACAGAATCATTTTTTCGAACAATTTTCGGATACAGGAAAGCATAGCAATCGGCCGATACGAATTATGATCGGAGGCTGGTTTCCCTGGTTTTTGAATGGCGATAACTCTCACTTGTCTCCAGTCATGTGGGACAATATTATCCTCAAGAAGCTTATTGAATAATTTCAACAAGCGCTTTTTGGCAGTGTCAGGCAGATTTTTTAACAAGTTGAATTTGATTCTGTCTAACCCTGGGGCTTTATTGTTACATGACAAGAGTGCAAGTGAAAACTCCACCATCAAAAACGGTGTTTCGTTCCTGTTTGATGACGCGACGCGGGTGATCTTCTGTTCCGGAACAGAGTCGGGACATACCTTTTTAGCAAAATCGAATATCCAGCGGTTAGAATATTCCTCGCTTTCGTTTGTGTTGTTTTGGTTACGCATTCGTCGGGCCGTATTCCAAAGAGTAGTCATTGATGTTTCTCTCGATAAATCATTCACAAATCGACGCCAATAACCGTGTTTCTTAGCTTTAATAAGGCTTTTCATTTTAAAGTCTAATGACGCGTATTTTCGATAGTTATCTGGTGTTCCATTTTTTCGAAATATTATGAAGGCTGAAGTTTTTTCAGCTTTTAGTTCTGAGCACTCTTTGTCCCACCACGGATTGGGAGGACGGATGGTATTTTTCACGCCGGGTACTCGCTTCGTCTGAGCTTGAATCGCAGTATCGAGAATCAAGCCAGCCAGAAATGTATACTCTTCCTCCAGAGGAAGCTCTCGCGTTGTTTCTAGTTTCTCAGATATCGAGTTTGCGTAACTTTTCCAATCAATATTTCGTGTGAGGTCATACGAAACATTGACTGTCTCCAATGGTCTCGAACTGCTGCTGATTGAAATTAAGATCGGCAAATGATCGCTACCGTGAGGATCAGGGATTACCTTCCACGTGCAATCCAATCGTAACGATGTCGAACAAATAGAAAGATCCAATGCACTTGGTCTCGCTGGTGGTGCCGGAACCCGTGTCATTTCTCCCGTATTTAAAATTGCCATATTGAAGTTATCGCATAGGTCGTAGATTATAGTTGATCTGTTATCATCATGAAGACAGCCCCATCCCGTACCATGCGAGTTGAAGTCTCCTAAAACCAACGTTGGTGCTGGAAGGAGTGCCATTAGATCGCAAAGCCGTCGGTGCCCAATCGAGGCCCTTGGAGTAATGTAGACGGAAGCAATGCAAAGGTCCTTGCCTTTCATTGTGACTTGACATGCGACAACTTCAATACCTGGTATCGAGGGGAGGTTTATTTGATAGAAGGAATAGCACTTTTTGATCCCTAAAAGTACCCCTCCGTAAGGGGTTTCTCGATTCCAGCGGATAATGTTAAAATCGTGGAAGTTGAGGGGTATTTCAGAAGTTAACCATGTTTCGCACAAAGCAAATGCGTCACATTTCAAATTGTTTATTAGAATTTTGAAAGAATCTATTTTGGGAATGATACTTCTGCAATTCCACTGTAGAACAGTGATCAAATCCATGACCTCGTTCTGTAAATTAGCTATCGAAGGATACAATCGCTGAGAGGAGGGGCCATTTTGCAGTCAACTGCTTTAAAAATGTTTTAACTGTTGGTATAAAAGTCATCAAAAGATTTTTCAAGGCGTCGGAAAAATTGAATGTTTTGCAAATCCAGTCCACAATATCAGAGAATTTTATAAAACCAGCATTTGGTAGATTCTCTGGTTGGTATTTGGGGACGTTTGGGGGTTTTAATGTCCCAGGAAGTGCTGGAAATTCCTTTTTAGATCTAAGTTTATCCAGATCAGGAGCTGTTTGCTTTGGTTTTTTCATTTTACCAGCACTTCCCATTGATGTTACTTTTGGAGGGCCCTCAGAAGATATCTTCGTACCCTTACTAGGGAGCTTGTGAGAGGAAATATTTCTCCTCTTTCTAAAGCTCTGAGGGACAGCCGAAGATGGACCTTCGAGGGGATCGTCAGATTCATACTCGTCAGTTGACAGGCAAGTGTAGATTTTTTCTGTTAGTTTAGGTGGCTTAGCATTCTTGAGCATCTCGGCGAAAGAACGCTTGGAGCGTGCTTGGAGAGATTGTTTCAATTTATCCCCTTGCAATTTGTACGCGGGGCATATCGAGAGGTCATGCGGGTCCTCTTTACAGTAAAAACATTTTCAATGTTCTTTCCGCAAGAGCCATTCGCATGTGCCTCTCCACAGTTAGCACAACGAGGTTTATTGCCACAACGAGAGGCTGTATGTCCCAATTGTTTACAATTGGTACAGTTCATGACCCGCGGTACAAACAGACGAACAGGCAGACGTACCCGGTCCAAGAGAACGAAATTGGGTAAAGCCGAACCGGAGAAGGTCACTCGATAAGAGTCTGATTGGGGATAAGATTTTGTTCCGTCCCCAGCGACAAACACTGAATGTAAACGTTTACAATCCAGTATTTTTACCTTCTTGAGTAGGGGGTCTTTGAATTCGCCAACCCCGTGCTCAAGAATATCTTCACATGTCAGACTCGCATCTGTGACCACGCCGTCAATCTCCACTTCGCGTGCTGGCACGTAGACACAATACTCCCGCGCAAAAAGATCACTTTGAACGATCTCGTTAGCCTGCTTTGAGCTGGTTAACAAGACCCTAAGCTTCCCTGGGCGTACTTTATCAATACGTGTAATAGTAGAGTATCGTGAAGTCAATTCGTGAGATATTTTTATAAGGTTAAATTTGTTGTTGTTCTTGGTCCGGAAATAGACCACATAGGAACCGGTCGAAAGCAAAGGATCATCGGGATACTTCTTTACCCTTGAGATCTTCTTGTTGTTATCAAGAGGTGGTTTTGGATCTGTATCCATTACATTATCAGGATTAGGGGGATTCATTATAACGATGCTTATTAAAGCACGGAGTTATCTCCGCGCAGGTTATGTAATTATATGAGGTGGAATGCAACGATAAGCAATGGTATCAGAGGAGAAAAAGGAAACAATACTTAGCTTGTCTGGCAATAAGGAATGGCCGCCAAGACCTGGTCTTGATCGATTGCCTCTTTAATATGTGCCAAAAACCTCCTTGAGGAAAAAGCACAATCTCAACTGTTTATCTGTTGCACCGGCCATCGGCTGTGTGACAGTGTGAAAAACCTCCGCGAGGAAAAAGCACAAGTCACAACACTTATACAATCCGCGCGAAATTAACGTCAGACGTCACGGCACGGGTTTTCTGCTGCTGTAACACGTTCTAATCGATGCTGTGTCGGTATCCGAACAAAGACACGGTTGTATGACGTACTATTGTTGATTATGTGTTATCTTAAATGTTATGTAGTGCTAATAAATGTATGTAAAACTAGTTACAAATACTCAATTAAGTTTCATGGGAAAATTACAAACCTTAGAGTTTACTCCAGCCATTAGGGTCTGTGCAAACTGCTCTCTAGTTAGATGGATTCGCCTCTTTCGATACAATATGGACTTCCTTCGCTTTATACCATTCCAAAACATCTTTGACGTAGTAGCTTTGTACCATTCCAAAACATATTTTTTACCGTTCCGGTAATGATGAAGCTTTGATATGCTCGACCACAGCTGCATGTTGCCTGAAAAACCAAACATTTTTTTTTTTGGGAAACTTGGCCTTTTTCTTCGTCTAGAAATGCTCCTTCATTTCGACCACACACAATTGCTTTTCTTACTCGTTCTTTTTTCGACGCCATCTTCGAACCAAAAGCTTGTAGTATCACTAAAAATTGATTTTACACAATGTATAGATATACGTTAATCAGTCTGCGAAAGTGTCAAACATACGAGATTTTTGAAAATATTAGACAAGTTTCACAGGCGTCATTCGTAATATCAGAAGAACTTAATCACTTGTTGCACAACATGCGAAAAGTACACTTTTTCTACAACGCAATCGTTACCATAATAGTAATATGAACTGGTGTTAGGTGTTAATTCAATTGTACTTAACCCATATCGTTGCAGGAATCGAATTCCATAGCACCATCTGTGAAATGAAATATTTTTTAGAATTCTTTATCCAGGAAGTGAGGTAACCTAAATTGTCCCTGCCTGCGAGCTTCGCATTTCAACCCAGCAGAGCCAAAATAATTCCCGAGCAAACTTCAACAACTCCGATAATAAGCCAGAAGGTTTTCCGCTAACCATCGGCCATATTTTACCGACAAAATGTAATCAAAGTCCTTGGCACTTTTGCTGCTGGGCGCTCTCGACAGTGCCAAGTCCGGAACTGGGCGCGCATTCTGGTTTGGGCCCACACCCAGCATTCCAGTTACCGATGGGTGATTCCAATACCGGTGGATCGAGTTAATTGAAATTTTAAATTAAAACTTATCAATTCCAATAAATTGTACGGCTCAAGCGCCTAAGCAGACATAAATTGCAACTGTCTTAGCCCGAGCCGGCAGTCTCCCGGGTGGCGGCAGCCGTGGAAAATTGGTTCTATTTGAATAAAAAAAGTGCCAGGAAACTACCGGAACAGGCTGTGCGCGTCCGGGTGGTGGTGTTCTCATTCTGCCGTAGGCTTCGTACAAAAAAAGTGAGCTCCGTGGTACTCCCGGACACCGAAGAGAGACGAACGAGGCAAATATAAATAAAAACTCAAACTAATGTCGAACACTTGCTATACCCCTCCAGCAGGAATACACGGACCGACATTGCGTTGCGCTGCTGGTCGAAAGGGGAAAGGGGCCAGTTTTCTTCCGCTCGCCATGTGTGCCGCTTTCTCCAATTTCGCGACGACTTTACGTTGTTTCCGATGACTGTATATCCCGTAGGGTGATGCATAAAATGTTGAACTCTGTCTTAAACTGAGCACCAACGATATTCTTTCACTGAATGGAACTCATTTTATTGATTCAACAGAAGAAATTATATGAGAAAACTGTAAAATTTGAAAACACTCTGACATCAACCTAAATAGCTAGAGTTTTTTTTCCGATTGCCTTTGGCCCTTGACGGTTCTCGTTTTATTTTTGAGAAACATGCCGTCTGGCGATAGAGAACACGTGGCTCGAGGCATCGAAGAAAAAGCTTTCCTGTCTACCAACTGCCATCCCACCACCGGATTTGGGTGGGAAATTGGATAGGGATTGGGTGTGCAAAAAATAAACTCCACTTTCGATAAGGGCTTCCGTCGCAGCTGTTGACGGATTTTGAATTCGATTCAAATGGTAGCTTTTGTTTGCTGTTCTTCAATGTTTATTTTTCGTTCCATTAGTGCTATTCGGATCGAAATTGTTAGCAACTAAAACCGAGTTCGCGAAAATGATCAACCGGTCTAACTAGTGATTCACACAAGAACGGCACACATAAACAAACGTCATGCTGGTTAGTGGTTCAGAAACACCTGTTCAAAGTTAAAATTCTTCAATTGGGCCTTTGCCAACTTAAACCAGCTGAAAATATACAGACAGCTGCGTACAGTTCTGTGTAGCTTGGAAACGGTGAACGGGCCCAGGGTAACTATACAGGGCACACTTGAGGAAACAGTCTAGTACAAGTCGACTTGAGCTGTTTGGATTAACAGTTTGTTTGAATGACTGGCAAAATAGTTACCACCGGTAGGTCGTTATGGTGCAACCATAAATTTTTGTTGTTGTTCCGATGTAGTGGAAAATTTCGAACAGTTTGATAATAGTCTTTAATACATATTTCAGAAGTTAATGACATTAAGCTAGCAAATTTGGAACCAAACATGATTTCATTTTTCATCTACGATGTTATGTATCAGATGCATTTCCCAATCTCATATCAAAATTTCGTTTGGTTTTGTAGGTCATTACTTGCAATTACACGGCTAGTTTTTCCTTGTTCAACACTAGGATTGGCATCATTGAGACAGCACTTCCTCCGCAAGTTGTTGTGAAGTATTCAGGGAAACAGATTTGCAAATAGAAAGTAGAAGTTGATTTGTTTTGTTTTTTTTATTTGGCTATGTTATTTACTACGATCCTTCTATAAACAGTTGATTTAACAACGAATATGACTACTTGTGAACATGTTACCTTTCCAATTCGTGGAACAGTTCTGTGCCATTTGAGCTACCCTGGATTGTGAATGAATGGATTACATCGCTTTATCGCACATTTCATTGGCCACTGGAACACATCAGTATTCTCATTTGATTGCTAAGTCCTCGGGTCCTCTTGAATGTTTTCATTCAAATTGTTGAACAACTTCAATTTCCCTGGGCAGTTACATGAAAAATAACGATTATCAGTACCGAACGGAAAAACAGACCGGGAAAGGTTGATGAAATGAAACGGTTGAAGTGAAAATTTGGGAAAAATTACCACAGAAACGAGATTCAAATACTTCTACTATGGATTGCGGAGTACTTTATCACAAATTTTTATTTTCACTTTAATTCATCTATCTTTTCTCTTGAGTATTGATGAAAAGAAGATTTATTCTCAATTAATGAACAATTGAATCAATGGATGGAATCAGTTTACGACGAACCAAATACAACCTGTGCCTAACTCCCTGGAGCATCTCTCCGAGATTAGAGTCAGTAGCCGCTGCTAGTCCCCAACGATCTGGAGATGAGAGAACAGATCGAAGCATAATTCGTTCAATTTAACCAGTGTTCTCATTGACTCATGATTTGATTTCTTATTCATTAGAGGCCGCTTTTTTCAATTCGCTCTTCAAATGCATCAAAAAATGATTGTAATAGTCTCCATTGATAATTCTTCTCTTTTTCAAGTTAGTCGATATAAATTATACTTCGAGCGTTCCAAAAAACTGATGCCATGACTTTTCCTACTGCTTTTTAGACTCTTCGGACAGCTTTCTCCGGCTGCACGTCACTCAGCTGGCTAGCAGTTCTCTGAATCGTTGATGCGTTTTTTTCGTGCCAAGATTTTCGGGTAAAATCTTAAAAGCACTTCCAGTTGATGTGCCAACAGTAAAAAAAAACAGTACTTCTAAATGAAACGTATAACTACCTCTCCATCAATATTTCAATTCTTACAGTGTGCGATTTTACTTTTCGGCCTTTGAACCGAGGAACAAGTTTCATATACTATTAAAATCAGTTCATCGAATCGCAATATGACTGTGTGTACCTTATGATCAAAAAAGAACCGGAATTTTATTAAAAAACGTGGTTAATCCACCTGGCAGTGAGATGATACCTTTTTTTATCAATCCGCATGTGTTTTTTTCCATGGATATTCTTAGGTGTTTATCGTCGTTTTAAACGGCAAATTGAGATTTTAATCACTCATTACCCTGTAATGTCTTAACTGCAAATCGTATCGAATTTCAATCTTAACGTGTGTCAATCGATTGAACATTCCATGAGATTTCGAAGTAAGTTCCACTTTAGAGTTTTTCGTCATTATTTATGGTACTTCCAGAGCCGGTATTCAGGAACTAGCATAACCCAAAATGATTCGAATGGCCATAAATTAATACGCCAAACAATATACATCTTCTATATCGGTATGAATTTTAAAAACTCATCATCTGTAATTCTAGAATCGGATAAAATTCACCGATTTTGTATGGGACCTTAAGTCCTTTAATTTGAATTTTTGTTTTTGAAGTTCGATTTGGCCTTTTTGAAAAAATGATTGAGCTTTGAGAAACGATTCGATACTGGAACCGGAGTTCTAAAATCGGTGTAACCGAAATAAGTTAAATTAACCTGAGGAGTGTGTAGACATCTTTGAGAAATTGTAGTGCGAATTAAAATTTGGGAGTACATTCCGAATCCTAAAACGAATACCGCTTAAACTGAAATAAATTTATTTGGTAATCGACTATCCAAATCAGCAAACCCGATAAACCTGATTAATTTATGTGAAATGGACATTTTTATACTAATCACCCTGTATCTCCTAAACCAGAAATCGGATCTGACTAAATTTTATAGGATTTTAAGACCTCTCATTTGAATCATAGATGATTCTTAGATTTTATTTGAATCTTAGATCGGTTCTGCCATCTACGAGAAAAATGAATTACATTATTTTAATTTCGTTTCACATATCATCCTGTGGTTCCGTAATCAGATGTCGGATCCAAACGTCATTCAGGAACCTTGTTTGAGAGTACTACTTTTCATATGAATCTGAGTTTGTAGAATCTCGACGCTGATCTCGACGAACTGAGTCGTATGGTATATGAAAGTTATGTTTTTCCAGTATTTATTGCTGTAAGTAGTTTAAATCATTATAATTATGGAATTACTTTCAACTTGAAAGTGCTGATATTATCTGGTTTACATATGCCATATTCGAAAGATTATGTTGCCAAAAACGAACCGTGCTAAAATCGGTCCGAGGCTAAATGTCATGAAAAAGGATGCTGTACACAATCTTTTTGGTACTTAGAAACAATTGTATGTAACAGCATAAAAAATCGTGTTTTCCGTTGCTTCCAAGCATTTCTTTGTCATACAGCGCTCAAAACTCCTACTGCTGGAATAGGGGGAAAAGTCGTTTAGACAAAAATTTCGATATCTCCGTTAAAAATGGACGGATTTTAACAATCTATGGCTTGTTGGATAGGTATTATCGTACGGAATCTAAGTCTGAAAACATATTCTGTTTTCAAGGTCAATTGTGACAGATACTGTCAAAAAACTTAAAATTTTGACATAAAACTTCGTATAACTCGAAAAGTAAACATCCGATCTCAAAACCATTCAATAGCGTTTTGGGTGACGGGGAGACCTTTCATTTGCGACTAGTTTGAACAAAATCGATCCAGTCATCTCTGAGATTCCGACCTCTTAGTTGACAACACACATACAGACACACACACATACACACACACACGGACATTTGTTCAGTTCGTCGAGCTGAATCGATTAGTATATGTCATTCGGCTCTCCGGGCCTCGGAAAAATTTTCTAAAGTTTGAGCGAATTCTATACCTATTTTTTATATATATAAAAAAAGGTAAAACGCAAAATTTCAATTTTTAATAAATTTTTTTATTATCGCCTTCCAAGTACTCTCCTCCTGCGGCAATACATGCATGCCAACGCTTGATCCAATTTTCCATACAAGTTTTATAGGCCGCCGAAGGTATGGCCTTTAGTTCACGCAGCGAATTCTCCTTTATGGTCTCTATGGTCTCAAAACGCGTTCCCCGCAATGGCAATTTGAGTCTGGGGAAGAGGAAAAAGTCACACGGGGCCATATCTGGAGAGTACGGTGCTTGGTTGATGATATTGGTTGAGTTTTTGGCCAAAAACTGCGACACAACCAACGCTGTGTGAGCCGACGCATTGAATGAAATTCAGCTTTTTTGGCACCAGCCGAGAAGTGACGCGTTTCAAACCAAAAACATCAGTTAAAATGTGTTCGGCTGATCCATAAGAGATACCCAACAACACAGCAATCTCTCTAAACGGTACAGAACGATTTTTCAACACGATTTGCTTAGCCGATTCAATGTTTTCTTCAGTAACAGATGTTGTTGGGCGGCCAGGGATCTCATCATGATCCAAGCTTGTACGACCACATTTGAAGCGTTTATACCACTCGTATGCCTATGTTTTTCCTAGACACGATTTACCAAAGGCCTTTTCTAACATTTTCAACGTTTCGGAACACTTAAATCCATTTGCAGCACAAAATTTGATGCACGCACGTTGTTCTAAATTTTCATCCATTATAAAAATCGCCACACGAACATTTTTCATCTTCTTTGTATAGACGCCAAACAAAAACTAATCGTACGATATGCGTCAAAATTTGACAGAATGTTTATAAAAGTGTTCGTTGAGAGAATAAAAGTTTATCCATTGGACAAGCGCGGGAATTTTAAAATGAAAATTCCGGTTCTTTATTGATCATAAGGTATGTGTGTAACAAAAATGAGCCTCGATTTTCTCGGAGATGGTTGGACCGATTTTCTTAAAGTTAGATTCAAATGAAAGGTCTATTGGTCCAATAGCCTGTTATTGAATTTTACCCAGAACAAACTTTCGGTTCGGGAGTAACGAGGTCAAATATGCAAATTAATAAAAAAGACTGAACCTGGTACTGAAAATGAGTTCGGATCCTGAAACTGAAGACTAATCCAGAATGTGGATCTGGGATTAGACCGACTAAAATTATGTGGACTAAACGTCAGTTAATTTGCTTGGACTCAGTCAATTACGCATTATTCGATTATGTAAATAGTTGGAAAACCAAAATTAGATGCACGGTTAATTCATCACTTTTATCGAAATTACCGATTTATCCGCTATGCTTACATAAATTGACGTATTCCGCTTAGCTTTTTACCGAAATTTGGCTGTCTAAAATACGTAAGGAGTGTATCGAAAAGTAGTTAGCAACATTGATTATTGAATTAAAAAGCGAAAAAAAAAACATATTTTGACATCAGTTTTCGATATATTGTAGAAAAATTACATTTTTATGCATTTCACTGATTATATTGAAGAAAATCCTAGTTTCTCTGAAATGCTCGCACTTTGGACTTGACATTCTTAATTAAATTCTGCACAGTTACTTTTGTGACTTTCCTGGTGGCAGCTGTCCAGTTTTTTTTGAACTCCTGCATGTTTTGGGATAGTGTATCTTCCTTCCAAAAGCGCCGCTTGAGAATTGCCCAATACCTTTCAATTGGCCGAAGATCCGGGCAGTTCGGTGGGTTGATGTCCTTTTCCACGAATTGTACATTATTTTTTGACAACCACTGTAGAACGGAGTTGGCGTAGTGGGCTGAAGCCAAATCCGGCCAGGAGAGAGGAGCCTTATGCTTTCTGTACAGTGGCATCATTCTCTTTTTCAAACATTCTTCCTCGTACACCTTGGCGTTAATTGTGCCCTTCGTGAAGAAAATCGACGACTGCAAACCACAGGTACAAATTGCTTGCCAGACATCTTCTGCCCAAACTTTTTCATCGCCACCGTGGTGTCAGCGTCGTCCAGGTCCTGGTATACAGATTTCGTATAATATTGCGGTCCGGGCAGCGCTCGAGAGTCTACCTTGGCGTAGGTTTCGTTGTCGATCAGGATGCATCCGTCTTTTTTCTGTAGAATCCGGTTATACAGTTTTCGCGCTCTTGTTTAGGCCTGAACTGGCTGTACCAGGGACTTTTTCGGCACCTTCTGTTTCTTGTACGTTTTCAGGGAGTTCCGAACTTTGATCCGTTGAATCATCCCGATGCTGGTGTTGAACTGCTTGGCCAAATCCCGCGTCGACGCCGACACCACTTTCTGAGCACCAAGTGTGCAGAATTTTCTTTCGCGTTTCCGGATCAATTCGACTCATCATTGCAACGATAAACCATACCGAAATCAATCGATTGCGTAGCTGTTATTGACATGTAAACAAACATGTCACCGAAAAAAACGCTGCAAAAAATTAAGCCATTTCAGAGTAATAACTGTTTGAATGTTGCTAACTACTTATCGATACACTCCTTATACCGAAAACTTGGTAATTTTGTACCGAACAGTTTTCACTTTGAATTAATTCGGTAGATTTGAAAGAAATAGACCGAACGATCAATAGTTTATCAGTTCTTAACGGATCGTTCGGTAAATATTAACGAATCAAATTGTCAACACGCCATATTGATTTTTAGTTGAATTTGGTCAAATTGAGTAAAAGGGAATTATTTTAAACAAAATGTCTAGACGCTTCGTTATTTGTGTTATGCGATTATCTTCGAGTTAATTAAGGATTGTAAGTATAAGTTGAGCACAATGATGATTAAAGTGATTATAATTATGGCGCTTTTCCGCTGGTGCCCTTCTCCATTCTATAAAAAATATGGTAACACAGGTTCTAGTTTCTAAATATCCGCCTCTTGCATCAGAGACAGGCGATGCAAATGCAAGAAGAATCTGCGCGGCTACAATCGGTACGCCAACTACAATATTGGAGAATATTTCCGACGAAGTTTGGAATTCTTTAAAAAATAACATATATTTTCAATCAAATAGTAAAATGCATTCTAAGTTCAATTATTTTGTTTTTGGTTTTCTGAAATTTCAAACATTAAACTAAATCAAATTCAAAATTTATTTCATATTGTATTGATCTGTAGAAATTACTGAATTAATCGGTAGAAATTACTGAATTAATCGGTACTGAATTTATATAATTTCTGATACCATGGAGCAAATATTATGTTGTCGTTTGAAATACAACAAGAGATTGTTCCACCCATTATTGTACTGTAGCACTTTTGAAAAGGCGCGTCATATTGAAGTAAGTCGTATTCGCTTACAAAAAGTGCACTCGATTTTCTCAGAGACTGCATAACCGATTTTTTTAAACTTAGATTCAAATTAAGGGCAATATAGCCTGCAATTGAATTTCATTCTGATTCGACTTTCGGTTCCAGAGTAACGGGGTAAAATGTGCAAAATATTAAACAAGTGCTCCCGATTTTCTCAGAGACCCCTAAACCAACTTTCACAAACCTAGCTTCAAATGTAAGGTTTTGTAATTCCACAGAACCCTATCAAATTTCATTCGAATATGACTTTCGGAATTACAGACTGATATGTATATATATATATATATATATATATATATATATATATATATATATATATATATATATATATATATATATATATATATATATATATATATATATATATATATATATATATATATATATATATATATATATATATATATATATATATATATATATATATATATATATATATATAATAAAATAATTTCAAAATTATTTTCATCAGGAATCAGAACAAATTGGCTCAAATGGCACGTTCCCCTTGATATCGCAGAGACGAATCGCATTGACGTCAATGTTTCGGTTTCAATAAAAAATTTAAAATAAAATTATTTAAATAATAATCAAAGAGACTATATTTCTTAATTCGATTTTTTCGGTGATTGTTTTTTCCCAATAACAGTTTCCGAGTTGCAACTTTTGATGAAATGTTCATGCCCAGAAAAGACTGTCTCAGAAAGTATGGACGCAACCAAAAACCGCTGCCATTTACCAATGGTTCAGAATCTGTCAATTTTTATGGCTGCGTCCTGTTGTTTACACTCTTCTCTAACCACTTGTGCAGTTGTTTATTCGTTTGCATTAGTTTGTTTCGAAATGCGTGGACTTTCAGCAGAACAACGTCGGAAAATTGTGTACAAATGGTGCACAGAACGCGGACTGTCACTGAGAAAGATAGCAAAATGGAAGGAGTAAGTGAAAAAGCCGTGCGAAATACAATCAGGAAGTTCGGTGACGATAACACCTTTGAAGATAAACCGAAAACAGGTCGAAAAAAAGGTCCTGCTAAACCTCAGTTGGATAAACGTATACTGAAGGCTTTCCAGCAAAAGATAGAGGTTTCAGTTCGGAATGTGGCCAAAAAAGTGGACACTTCGAAGTCAAATGTTCTTAGGGCTAAAGAACGTTTGAATCTTCGAACCTATAAGCAGCAGAAACAACCAAAACGTAGTCCAAAACAAGAATCATCGATCAGGCCGAGGGTTCGAAAGCTGTACAATACGATTCTCGCTGGAAATTTGAACTGCATAATCATGGACGACAAACCCTACGTGAAACTCGATAACAAATCCCTGCCGGGATAACAATGTTATACGGTGCGAGAAGGGCAAGTGTTAAACCAGTCCGAGACATAGATTGAAGTCGAAAAATTTGGTAAGAAAGCTATGGTCTGGCAACCAATTTGTAGCTGCGGTAAGATTCCTAAACCCTTCATCACCACTGCATCAATGAACAGCGAAATATACATCAAGGAATATTTACAAAAACGACTTCTACCCATGATTCGAAGCCACAAGGATCCTTTTGTGTTCTGGTCAGATCTTACTTCTTGCGACTACTCGATATCAACGGTAGAATTGTATACTACCAAAACTGTCACTTTCGTTCCAAAAGACATGAATCCACCAAATTGCCCACAACTTCGACCAATTGAGGAATTTTGAGCATTGCCGAAGGCACATTTTAGGAAACATGTCTCGGCAGCCGAAACCATTCAACAGTTCGAAAAGATAGGAAAAAAGTGTTAAAACTTTTCGCCAAGAAGTCTGTACGGAATTTAATGAGGAACGTTCGCAAGAAGGTGCGCCAACTAGTCTACAATGGCTAAAATGGCGATATGAAAGTGCGTTCACTTTCTGGGACAATCTTTATGCATTGTTGCGGTTGTAACTAGATAATTTTTCAGAAGAGACAAATCGCAATGTTTCGGTTTCAAAAACAGCTTTAAAATAAAATTATTTAAATAGTAATCAAAGAGACGATATTTTTTAATTCGATTTTTTCGGTGATTGTTTTTTCCCAATAACAGTTTCCGAGTTGCAACTTTTGAAGAAATGTTCATGCCCAAATACATATCTCCTTTTTAAAAAACAGTCTTGAGTGAAATTTAATTTCTTATCAGTTCACAACCGATGGTTTGTCGTATTGAAGAAGTGCATCGGAACAAGTTAATTCTGATGTCAATTTCTGTAATTGCTTAATACGGAATTGAACCTTCAACTTGGAAGTGTACTGTGTTTATGCTTAGCTAACTGAATCAGACAAAGAACTTAAAAAATTGCTTACATTTGCACCAGGACCGGTGAATCGCAAAGGTGTGGGTTTCCGTCATGACAACGCTCGGTCGTATATATCTGTGGTCATTTATAAACATATTTAGAAGTTGAATTGGGCAGTTATGCCACACGCCGTCGGAAGCGGCGGCCTCTTGCATACAAACCTGTAACCGCCTCGTTTGCCCGGTCTACTCAAAGCTAGGTTTCTTTGCTTTAGTTAGGTCCGAACGAGCGGTAGTGAGGTCGGACAGCACACGAAGCAAATCGATGTGGCGAAGCCGCATTAGATTTTTTTTTTAAGTAAACGGAAAATACCACATACATTTGCTTGGTAGATACCTATGGAATTGCTTTGATGATTAGTAATCAACAAGTTTCTTTGGGAACTCCGTTCTGAGGTTCATGAATCAATCTTTATTCAAGAAGTACAATTGTAGGTCAACAAAACGGGCGTTAACGTCTTTAATTTGTTTTTATTTTAAATCGATTCCCATTACGATTTTAAAACATTTGCAGGAATCGGCGAAATGACCCTTTCGGCGAAATGGGTTTCGGCGAAATGACATTCAGCGACATGACATTCGGCGAAGTGGCCCATTCGGCGAAATGACATTCGGCGAAATTACCCTTTCGGCGAAACGACTTTCGGCGAAATGGCTTTCGGCGACATGACCCTGATCCATTTTTCACTAAACACTATACTATAACACTCAACCGTAAGGAAGAAGGCTATTGTTGGTTGATGACTGACAATTTCTACTTTTTATTTTTTTAACAAAATGTGCTTATCACGTAATGTTCCATAAACAGTATACAAACGATCATTCACAGTTTTAAATTGGTCAATAATGCAATAATACATGGACGTATCAATTATCAAAATCAAGTGTTTATTTATTATTTTTTTTTATTCAGGAGCAAGGGAAAAGCCCGCTGGAGCTGAGATCTTTGTTCTCCTTCTCCAGCAGGCATAAAACCTTCTCGTCTTTGTATCAACAGATAACATTTGTCCAACTGATACATAACGAAATCTTAAATTACCCTTATTTAAACTACAAAGCTAGCTAACAACTATTGATATCGTCTAATTATCTAAATAAAACTAGCGGGAAAAAAATCGGAGATAACGGGTTTTAATGGTGTTACGAGATAGATTTAAATCAAATTCATCAGAGCAAGTATTAAATACGCGACACATACTCGAAAACGGTTCATTAAAGCCATAGTTAGTTCTAGCACGAGGAATTCTGAGAAAGGGATTAAACCGCAAATTACGCCGATGAATGTCAAAATTTAGCTGTTGTAGGAGATCTGCACAATCAATTCGAGATTGGATGAGGTCCGCGACGAAAACAGCTTTCAATGTATCACGGCGAACAGATAGCAAATCGAGGTGTACGAGCCTACATCGATCTTCGTAGCTTGGGAGATTCAAGGGATCTCTCCAGGGCAGGCGACGCAAAGCAAAACGAATGAACTTGCGCTGAACAGTTTCAATGCGCAGCTTATCAGTTTGGTAATATGGTGCCCAAACAACAACAGCATCTTCCAATGTAGAACGAACTAGAGCGCAATATAACGATTTCAGGCAGTATATGTTACTGAAATTCTTTGAGATGCGAAAGATGAAACCTAGCATCTTGAATGCCTTAGAGAGGGTATATTCTATGTGACCTTTGAAACTAAGTTTTGAATCCAATAACACACCTAGATCCTTAATTGATGTCTCCCGTTTTAGAACAGCTTGCGAAATAGTGTAATCATACGTGATCGTGGTTCGTTTACGAGAGAAGGAAATAACGGAACATTTAGAGGCGTTCAGGACCATTCTGTTGACGTTGCACCAGTTGGAAAATACATCCAGCTGTGACTGCAAGAAATTTGAGTCTTTCAGATCTTTGATGAGATGAAACAGCTTGAAATCGTCGGCGAATGATAGCTTCATACATTGCAATGCGAAATTCAGATCATTTAGATATAGCAGAAATATGAATGGTCCTAGATGGCTTCCCTGAGGAACGCCAGAGCTCACGATGAATGATGTAGTAATGCAGTCACCAATTTTCACGGTCATACTACGACCAGTCAGATATGATTCCATCAAATTGAGAAAAGGGCCGCTAAATCCAAGCCTGTCGAGCTTTGTAATTGCTACAAGATTTTTTTTAATGGCTCACATGCCGACTATCTCCTATATCATGTTTAGGCAATTGCATTCGCAACGAGGTACACAGTAACGTGTGCATTTGTTCTGGTTCCAAACAAGGAACATATATTTTCATTAGCTGATTTCGAGCAATTTTGAAATTGTATGGGATTTAACCTGACCTAATTGTTTTATCCTGAGGTGATAGCCCAGCATGGTTTTTATTGAGCAAACCTTAGTTTGATTAGATTGGAAATAAAATCTTAGTACTAATTTCTAGTCGATCCCAAAACGTTACAAGGACTTCTCTTATCTCGTTGTTATTCCCTTGTTATCCTATCGGAAGTCGTCTTGGAAGATTATTGTGATTTATAATAAAAAAACTAATTCAATGTTATGTATCCTCATACCTTCTTGTACCCTGATGTACCTTTACACACGGTAATGGTCAACTAGCTCGTACGAACTTTAACCTCAGCACAAACCAATCCGTCTAACCGGTTCATGCCGCACGGACGTAAATTACCCCAGCACATGTACACCAACAGTCGATTAATCTTGCATTCCGCGCCGAAAAGTTTACCCCTCTGAAACACAATCCAGAAGCCCGGATTGCCAAAACTGCCATTGTCGGCAGTTTTCCATACCCGGTCTGAAGCTTCGTTAAGTATCGGCGGATCGTACCCGGCATGAGCCACTACACGGCACCCTGGTCAATGTTCCTGCCACTCAGATGCGCTCCCGGATCTGGGATGTGCTCCTGAACCCGAGAGAAGCAAAAAAGTTTACCAAACATTTTAATTGAGTTCAACAGTTGAGAAACTCCAGAGCTCCGAATCCGACAGGCAAAGAACGTGGCCAACCCCTTTCACGGAGACGATCGTCGGCATGGGAGCCCGGGAAAGCGCTCTTGAGACGAATGATAAAGTGCGTTGCTGGCGATAGGCCTCCCACGGCAGGCATCCGGAATTCACCCGTCTTCGCCACGCTATCCGAAGGGATTGCCAATATTTACTTTTTTCGCGGTTTGTAATAGACGAGGGAAATATGTGTATAGGAACACTATCACTTGAGTAAACAGCGGTTGAGTCAGTCGCATTCCTAATTCCCTCTCTCTCTCTCTTTCTTTCTCTCTCTCTGGTTTATATCTCATGTTGAGAACGCTTGGTTGGGATGCAGAATGAGAAATGATTGAAGCAGACCGTTGGATGCTGTCCAGCCGTCTGTGTCGATAACGGTACGCATCAGGGCGAAGATCGTGAGAATCCAGAAGCAGCCAATTTAAAATCAATTAAATGTGTGTAGCACTAGGCGCGATTGAGGGCGGTTTCCTTTTGCTGTATCTGGCATTTTTCGTCAGTTGCTCTGGTTTGTGTCCGTTGATGTACTCGCGCTCAAGAGGGGATACTTTCATCAATGTTAGTATTTAATCCAATGTACGCTTTGACGGTGGCAGGGTACGTGTTTTTGCGCATTCTGTATCGCAGTACGCGTACTGTTCGTTCTGCTAGAACACGGAGGACAGTGGAGGATATCTGCATATTTTCTAGCACGCTTGTGATAATGGATCATGCGTCAAGTGTATTGATTCGATATGAGTTCACCGAGACTCTATGAGAAATTTTCAGAGGTAAACTGTTGTGATGTGTTTATTTCAGATTATAGGATTTTCGCTTTGCATGGAATGGAATGAAATAAGCGAAGACATTCAACCAATCGTTCCAATCATCTTTAACTTTAAAGAAGAACATTACATTAATTAAGATTCCAGCTCGGTAAGCATGAATATCAAGCACTCCGAGCTTTCCAAACAGTCGGTTCAGTAGTCCAGCATCAATATCGTTTCGGTGGGGCGATAATAAACATATGATGGTGCCGGTACATCTACTGTGTCATCTAAACACACAGCCTCATTCCATTCCCATCAGCTGTACAAAGTTCACAACCTTGTTAGGCATATGCGGGTCGGTTCGTCGGGATGAATTCATCACAAAATTGAGATCGCGTCTTATGCGGGTGGCTGGCGACGGCAGCGGCGGTGTTCAGCAGCACAAACGACACGGTATGGGGGCTTCACAGTGCTGTTAAAATACATACCCTAACGGGTAAGGCCGTTCTGCTGCTGCTGCTGCTGTCGTTGTCGTTGGTCGGTCGAACATAATGGTACAGCATAAAAGTTCAATACGACGACCGAAGCGAGGGGCGACCATCGTAAAAGGCTTCAAATCGGAAATATTTTGTTCGCCGATGATGGTGATGAACAAACCACGCGCATTCCGTTTAACTCGAAGTGACGGTCGTTTGTGTTTTTGAACGACAGCGAAAAACATTACTTTTATTGAGCACAGATTGATTTTGGAGATTCTTAGATCCGGGGTTGCTTCATAGGAAGCGTCATGGAATGGCCGGTGCAACCGCTGTAGCCTCAGTGACAGGGTTTGCTAGTCATAAATGGGAATAATAAATAAGGAAATTTTATTTTACTTCAACACCTGCGGCAACATTTGAGCTGTGTTATTTTTGCCATGTATACGGTTGTTTTTACTTTTGAGAGCAGAAAGCATATTTATTTGTCAAAGTCTGTATCAAAAATTATAATTTTCATAAATTATGATTTTGAATTCTGGAACACGTTTAAAAAAACAAAAATAAAGGAAACGATTTACAAAGCTGTAGTGTTTTTTACCATCCATAACTTTGTATCCAGCAAACATGTCAATCAATGACGGTAGCAAGATGAGTCATCCGTGTAGCTTGACGTTGCCTAAATGCCAAGTGCAACGTGATTGTCGAAATAGACGGTAAAGTTTTTCCGCTCGTGGTGTACCATAATCTTGTGTGACATTTTGAATTTCTCATGAGTTCAAACGCGTTGCGTTGAGTAGTGTGAGCCTGTTTTTGCCTAGCTATCAACCTGGCCGTCGACGGCTGCTCCTGATTGGCACTATACAGCTACAGCCGTTGTGTACACTGGAGATGGTCAAGGTATTTATACCACGGGAACGGGTTGGATTTCAATAAAAAAAAGTTGTTTTTTTTTTTGTTATTTCTGGTTCGGGTTTAAAAATTTGCATTTAGAGATGTTCGGAATTTGAACACGTTTCCCAAAAATGTAGAAGACAACTTTATTTCCACGTCGTTCAAATCAAACATTAACTCAATTGGAATTTAAAAAAATGACTTGTGATTGAATGAGCAAACGTATATATTTTTTCTGTGACCTTTCTCTTGCCAATGAAATAGTCTCATTATTGTGAGCTTATCAGATAACCCAATAGCGACCCTTACACGAGACAATATTATTGTCAATACAAGGAGTATTGACAATACTTTTGATTGTGTAATGGAAACTTCATTGGATTGACGAATATATTGTCAAAAAATCAAAAGCGGCCCTTACACGTGACAATATTATTGTCAATCCAAAGTATTGTCAATACCGTCAATCCAATTGGCTTGGTAACTTGAGTCCGCGTTTTTCGAAAAAATCAAGCGTTTGCAGTTTTAAATATTGCAACTGAATATTGAAACATTGAGAGAAAAGGTCATAGTACATATTTAACTGTTTCCTCTCTGGAGAGAAAGTATTGTAGGATTAATGAGCAGTATTGATTTTTTGACAATATTTTCGTCAATCCCATGAAGTTTCCACTACACGATCAAAAGTCTTCTCAATACTCCTTGTATTGACAATAATATTGTCTCGTGTAAGGGCAGCTAAAACTGTTCATCAATCCGACAATAATTTCATTACACACCTTTTCTCTCAATATTTCAATATTCAGTTGCAATATTTAAACCGCCAAACGGTTGAATTTTTTGAAAAACTCGAACTCAAGTTATCAAACCAATTGGATTGATGGTATTGACAATACTTTGAATCGACAACACTATTGTCACGTGTAAGGGCCACTGATAGTAGCTTTCAAATGAGTCTTTCAAAATCGATTCTCTCATCTTCGAGAAATTGTGGTGTAGTAAAAACACTGGGATATGTCGGTTATGTTACATATAAGATTACTTCTCTCGGGCCGGAAATGTTCGTCATAATCCTTCCAAATTTGATTAACATTGTTAGCTTTCAAATAAGTTTAAATTGGTTGAAGTTTGTGGAGTCATCTTCGAGAAAATTCAGCTGATGAGAAATATGCGTCTGGTCAGTTACGTCACTTACCTATTATAATATAAGAAACGGAAGTGACAACAGTTTGATTTTCGAACTTCATCAAAAATTCAAGAGTTGCTTCCAAACGAGCAAAGACTTGTAGAAAGCGGTTCTGCCGACTAAGAAAATTTAACAATAAAAAACATTTTGTCGGTTACATCATTTATACCGTTCTATTTCCGGAATCGCTAGTGCCAGACATTTGATCTTTGAAATTGATCCACAATTAAATACTAGCTCTCATACGAGTTTAGACTGGTTAACTCCAAAACGCTCTCGTCGGTTAGATTTCTACACCAGCGCTACTTCAAACCTCCGTTTTTTGGTTACGGTTTACTATAACTATAATCAACCTCTACGATAATTCAATCTGATGTTTAGTCTTTTGTTTACACTGGTGAATTTTTTTTATTTCTCTTAACCAGCTGAGCTACGACCTTGTAAAGTTGGCCTGGGGGAGCAATGTATCCCGCTTACGTTTGTGTTTTATTGAAAGCGAAAAATACAGAAATTTTAAGATTACTGTTTTTATGAGCAAAATATATAAACACAGTAAGCGAGAAAAATGTAAAGGATATTGTTAGCTACAACATTGCTGAACAATAGTGATGTCTATCTATCTATATATATATATATATATATATATATATATATATATATATATATATATATATATATATATATATATATATATATATATATATATATATATATATATATATATATATATATATATATATATATATATATATATATATATATATATATATATATATATATATATATATATATATATATATATATATACATATATATATATATATATATATATATATATATATATATATATATATATATATATATATATATATATATATATATATATAAAATAATAGCGAAAAATGTGTGTGTTGCCTCTGGTATGCGTGGGCCGATTTTCGAATTTGCTTCGAAGATGACGTTTATGCGGAGGTTTTAGGCTATAGTACATAAGGAAAATCCTTCGGGAAAGTAGGGAAAAACTAGAAAATTGGTTCGTTTACAATTGGAAATTTTCCACTCAATGCATGCTGGATCTCTGATGATTGCTTGGGGTGTATGAAGTTGTGAAATGCTAGCTGACTGTAGAGCAAAATATGAATACTAGATTACTAATAAAATCGTTCGGCGCCAAACGAGCTGATTTGTGCAAAAATTTCACTGAGCCTACTTGATTCACGTGTTTCTTTATTCCCAATCACATGTTCAATTAAGTAAAGGCACCAAATGAACAGCATACAGGTTTCCGTTTTCCGTGAAGCCGTGAAGCCAAATTATAGAACAATTATAAGAAAAGAAAGTGATTAACATTTTTTTTTATAATTCTTTGTTTTCCTAAAACTCCAGAAATGTGAATCTTATCTTCACAATAGATATAATTATTGCTGTCACAACGCACTGAGACAACAGGATTGAGGTGTGCTTCCAGTTCAAATTAACACAGTTAACTCAAACACCAAAACTGTTCGGTTATCTACTTTTTGGAACAATTAGAAGAATGTTTTCTGTTTTTTGTATACATTTTTCATAAGCATTTCTCATGCTATATTTTTAAAGATTTTTTGGACGAGATTTTGTGTAAATTTTTCTCGAAACGACCTTCAAATGTTGTCCTTTAAATTGAAAGTTCGGTAATTTATTTGAGTCCAAACGTCTTCAATTGGCCCAAACGCGATTCGAATTATATCAACCCAGAGTACATCGAAAGTTTAAATTATTTGCATTTGAGTGGCTATGAACAGTTTCGTCCAATATATTCGAACAATCCCATTTGCCTCCTATTATTAAATTACATCGATGGAACCGAGATTTGGGAACTCATCGACATGTTTTACCTATTCGAATGACTCACTCTCTTGCTCATAAACTGTCAAACTAATTTTGGTTGTATTTTGCTTGAATCATTTGGGACTCTTAAGAGCTGGAAAAAACTGCTTTAAAGGTCGAAGTGTACGTGTATACCTGTTTTTTGGAAAAATCGAATCAAAAACAATTGTCAGATGATTCATTTTTACGGAACATTCTACCATTCTATTTCACTGATCGCGAGCAATCATGAGGGTCGTTCGATTATTCTGACTTAAGAGTATTCGAAATAAGTTCACCGGGACAGCTACAGGTACAGAAATAAGAGGGACAGTACAGACAGTACAGAACTTTAGGAAAAAATAAGGAAGGTACAGGAACAAGTACAGAAAGTACAAAACCAAGCACAGAAATTAGAGAAATAAGTACAGGATGTACTGGCACAATTGCAGAGAGTTCAGAAAAAGGTACAGAATGTGCAGATGGTGTAGATATAAGTACAGAAGTTACAGGACCAAATACAGAAAATACTGGAGCAGATATAGAACGTACAGGAACAAATTCTGGAACAAGCACAGAAAGTACAGGAACAAACACACAAATTACAGAAACAAGCGCACAAAGTACAAAATGAAGTGTAGAAAATAGAGGAACAAGTACAAACAAAAGTTTAAAGTTCAAAAGTTAATCGCAAATGTTGTCGAGGCAACAATTTTGAATGGCAAATTAGAAGAAGAAAAAGTTTTCATTCCACGCATTCCAATGATGCCCACTAATATGCCAGTTCAATTTGAACGTCATTTTCTGATCCGTTTAACTTTTCTGTTACCGTCAATAATCATTAGGAGTTTGTAGTGTGGGCAATCGTTATGAGTCTGTAGCGTGAATTTAAAGTTTTTTTTCAGATGGTAAATTGTACGCTGTCTGTTTGTGTTTCGGCACACTATCGGTTTTATAAATTTTGTCCTGTTGTCCGCGATATAAAAAGATTGGGGCTACTACCATAGAGCATTATAATGATATTTATCTTCAATAATCATTAAAATGCCCTAGTACAAAATTTGGCTGACCCCTAAATGACCAAACCTGCATCGGCCAGAAATAGTCGAAAACACGTTTTCGTTCGGCCCGTCAGAAAAGACATTGCACTCCGTTGCAAAACAAAAAGTGATCTGTAAATAGCAGAAACTTAGCGATTCAAATTGAACTGCCGAGTTTAACACTAAGCAGTTCAATTTGAACTGCTCGGCACTGATGAGTCAAAGACGAAACGTAAAAATAACATTGAAATTGAGTTTTGGTTTTCTACATCTAATCCAATATTATTGCTCTACGAAGTGTGCAAGGGTCCGCTAGTCTTGTATATAAAAGTAACCATTTGATAAAAAAATATTATAGAGTTATTAGCGCAATATACGAGTGATGCAATGTCATTGTACATATCCGAAATCAGGAGTGGCAGCAACTAAGGGGGGGTAGGGTCTAAATCATGAAAAAATAATCATTTTTGCGATTTTTTTCCAAAATTATTGTTCAACAAAATAAATTCAAATGTTTTGCATCATTCGAACAACACTAATCAGAAGTGAACAAATCAAAGCAGCATAGTTAGAGTAGTAGTTTTTTCTAGACCCCAACGTTTCTATTTGATTTTTTTTTTGATTTTTTGAATTTTTGGTGGTTGTTCAAAGTGAAAACTACGGTTTTTTTTACAAAAAAATCCGCCGTTTTGTAGATGTCCGCGCCGGAACACTCTCTTCGATAGCTGGGGGGGTCACAAACCAATCTGCCGGGGACCGTGGATGTGGACTGTATAGACTTCTAAATAGTTCAAGAAAGCAATCTCTAATAGTTCTTTTGAATATCAAGGTTTAACTCAGACTTGGTTCTGTTCGGATAAATAGGAACACTGCGTGTCACGGTTTGATAAAGACTGATAATTTATTGTGATTCTGCTCTGCTTTTATAGCGTTTTACTGCCTACTGTGCTATCTCACACGAGTGTTAATTCGAAATCTAGAGACAATAGGTTTCTTTATTTTGCGTTCGCAACATACCGGCCACCAATGGAATACTAATTTCATTCATATAAAAAAAATGATTCACAAAATATAAATACTAGTTATTCATCTTCGTCATCTGATGTTATAGAATGCTCAAGAAGTTGGTTGTCGGGATCATAACTTCTCACTGTAGGATTCGATGGAGGGTCAGTAGTTTCATCGTTGATGGAAAGTAGGCATACTTTTGATATCGGACGATCGTAGATAGCACCAGAAGGTACCTTCACGCTCACAACGCGTACAAGTCTATCCGGACCAGGATGCACAGCGGTAACTCGAGCTAAACTCCACTTAAGCGGCGGCAAATTGTCTTCCTTCAACAGCACAAGCTTTCCAACAAGCACGTTTGGATGCTGGTAGAAATTCTTTGTGCGTTGCTGTAGTTGATGAAGATAATCAGTTGACCACAGCTTCCAAAACTGCTGAGACTTCCGTTGAATTGTTTGCCACAATGAAAGTCTATTACAGGGAACATCGGCAAGGTCGGGCTCCGGGATTGATTGGAGTGTTGATCCGACCAGAAAATGTCCCGGGGTTAGGGCACCCAAGTCGCTGGGGTCCTCGGATATGGCTGTTAAGGGTCGTGAATTGAGGCAGCTCTCAATCTGACAGAGAACCGTTTGCATGACTTCAAGCGTTATTGGTTCAAAACCGACGACACGACGAAGATGGTATTTCAATGCTTTAACAGCGGCCTCCCAAAGGCCACCGAAAGTAGGTGCACGAGCAGGAATGAATTGGAATCGAATGGTGGCTTCTGCACAATGTTTCGCAATCTTCTCTCGCTGTTGTTGATTAAGGAACTGTTTTAAAAGTGATTGTAGTTCTCTTTCAGCTCCGGTGAAGTTTGTCGCATTATCACAGTAGATACTGATTGGCTTTCCCCGTCGTGCGCAGAAACGTCTTAATGCCGCAAAGAATCCTTCGGTACTAAGATCGCTGACCAGCTCGATGTGTACGGCCTTCGTAGTCATACACACAAAAAGTGCGATATAGGCGCGCAATGGTGGAATCGATTTATTTCTTCGAATAGTATTTTTAATAAGGACTGGCCCACAAAAATCGACGCCAGTATTAAGAAACGGTCGTGCAGGTGTTACTCGAACCCTAGGAAGCTGACCCATAAGCTGATTTTCAGTACAAGGGCGAACTCTGTAGCATTGCATACAAGTTCTAACTTTTTTCCGTGCCAGGTTACGGAGATCAAAAGGCCAAAAACGTTCACGAATATGTGCAATCATTAATCGAGGACCAGCATGAAGTAATTGCTTGTGAGTGGAATCCACAACCAGCTCGGTGAACGGATGAACTGCTGGGAGTACCATTGGATGTTTTCGGGAAAATGCGTAAGGAGATTGGTTTAGCCGTCCACCAACGCGAAGAACACCTTCATGAAAAAAGGGATTGAGTTTTCGCCATGACTTTTTTAATTCCTGTTCCTTGCCACAGCGAACAAGAGCAAGCTGTCGAGGAAAACATTCAGCTTGAACAGCCACAACCAGACCCATTGTTGCCTGAGAAATTTCATCAGCTGGTAAGTAATTTGATGATACCAGAGATGTGCCTGAAAGTTTTTCTCTACAATTATTGACGAATCTTCGACAGTAGGCGGCAATTCGCAACAATTTAGTTAAAGATGAATAACGTTCGAATAAAGAATGATCAGGTGTACTAACAACGGCAGCAACCGCTGTGTTACCTTTTTCTTCGAGTTCATTCACTGACACCTTTGATGTATCAAATTTTGCAAAATAGTTCGGCCATTCTGCTGGTTCCAAAGCTATCCATGGCGACCCTTTCCACCATAGAGATAAATTGAAGAGTTCGTTAGGAGAAGTTCCTCGGGAGATTATGTCCGCTGGATTCTCCAAGCCGGAGACGTGATTCCAAGCACAACCATCGGTCAGCCGTTGCACTTCCGCTATTCGATTCGCTACAAACGTTTTGTACTTGGATGGTGAATTGTGTAGCCAATGGAGCGTGATCATAGAATCAGACCACATGAATGATTTTGCGTTAATATTCAGACTTTCAGTAACTTGACAGTAGAGATGACTTAGTAATACATCAGAACAAAGTTCCAAGCGTGGAATGGTCGTAGGATGAATTGGGGCAACCCTTGATTTTGCTGTGAGAAGACGAACAGTCACCACACCGTCATGGCCAGTGCTTCTTACGTAAATGCATGCTCCGTAGGCATATGCACTCGCATCGCAGAATCCGTGGAGTTGAATGTTGTTTGCTGAGCCTGGTGCCTTTACCAGACGAGGAACTGACAAGGATTTCAATGTGGTTAAATCGATTCGGTATTTTTCCCATTCATCGCACAAACTTTTGGGAAGGGTTTCGTCCCAGGAAAGCTTCTTCACCCATAGCGTCTGCATGAAAACCTTAGCCTTAATAATTATTGGGCCCACAATTCCAAGTGGGTCAAACAGTTTAGCCATTTCCGATGCCACTACTCGTTTTGTAATCTCTCCAAAGTAACAAACAACGAAAAGGTAATCGCTGGGGGCTGTTTTTTATATGTAGAAAGTGTGTGCAAAATTTGAACAAAATTAGTGCAGTAGTTTTCGAATTACGATGGACACGGACTTTCAAAACCTGCTTTCGAGAAAAACGCGTTTAAAGTTTTTTGTCTACGAAATCAATGAAAACAATTTACACTCAAGGAAGCCTGTAGGATATAATATTTTCAAAAAAAAAATTTTTATTTTCTTCATAATTTGTTATAATGAAACATTTCAGGAATGTTTTGTCAAGTTTAAGTCAATCAAAGTAGAAGTTTTGGGCCTATGCGCCTAGTTCTTATTTCTTCGCAGTATGAGATAAACGAAGATAAAGGTCCATAGCTTGTTGAGTTTTGTTCCGATGGACATGAAAACTTCACAGAATATTATTGAAATGTTTTACTATAAGAAAATACAAAGAAAAAAATAAATGATTTTTCAAAATTGTTAGACCCTACCCGCCCCTTAATCAATGTTGCTTTCAATCGAGCCTAGGTGTGTTAAAATCGGTTCAACCATCTCTGAGAAAATTGGACGGTAAAAGAAAGACGCTTGCTCGGTTACGCCACTGATACCATTATCGCTCTTATTCTGAATAACGACGTATTGATTTTTCGATCGAATCTTAGCTACCTTTGATTTTGCTAGCGTTATTGGGAATGCAAATTAAATACGACCGAAAAAACGATACGTCGTTATTCAGAATAAGGGTGTATATCTTCGGAACCAGAAATCAGAGCCATTCGATCTTCGAACTTGATCAACGGTCCAATAGTAGCTTTCTAATGAGCCCTAGCTTGTTGAAACGGTTCAGACATCTTAGAGAAAACTTTGCGCTAGCAAATTTCTTTGAAAAGTGCAAACACATACATTTCCCGATCCCGTCGAGCTGATTCGAATGGTATATCATAGTGTTAGTGTTATGGTCGAAAGTCGGTTTATCCAGCAATTCTATTACCTTTCTATAGAGAAAGGCAAAAAGAACCCGGCGAACGACCAAAATTATGTTAAAGCCAGGTATAAATAAACGATATAAAAAAGAAAGGCAAAAAAAACAATGAAATATATCAATTACTAAATCAGATTACTTTTGTTTAGCGAAGTAGTATCAAGCCTCAGATTGCTACTGTTAGACAAAAAATCTTCAATTTCGCATTTTTGGTGCATTTTTCCGGGATCACTCATCGTATCACGGTAGTAACTCTCAGACGACCGACTGTTGCTGTTGACGGAAATTATATGCTTTCGCTCCTGCATAAACATGTCTAGCTGAGACTGTAGCGAAATACTATTTCCGGTGTTTCTGTTCTTGATAGCTTCTATCTTCCTGAAGTTGGGATGTCATGTTCTTCCAAAGACATTTTCACTGATTGATAGTTTTGGTTTTGCTGAATAGACAGAATCATAATGTCAAAAAAATAAGAGCATAAAGCTTTAATACCCCGTATTTCGGTGAAATTGATTGGGTCGCCCCCGCCTCCTCTAGCACAAACGGACCATTCCAAAACTACTAACCAAAGGCGGCCACTGCCATTCCGATGCGATGCCACGCGCGTTTACCACTCGTACGAATGTTTTTGATTTCTTTTGTTTCAGACAGCACAGCCGATGGTTTGGCTTGGTTTAGCCGGGCCAATAGGGCACCCAGCTCCATACCAGCCATCCGTCCGTCATCATATCGGGTCCGTTCATTGGAAGCACGATAGCGTGGAAACTCGTCTGGATGTGGCAGTCGGTAGCGTCAGCAACAGAAGCAGCAGCTTGACTGTCATAAGCGGGTGGTGTTTGGTTGAAGGCCAAAAAAGTAAATTTTTTCCGACTCCTGTCGTGACCTGCTGTTTGACTCCGGCTGACACTGGCTGTTTTGCCGGACTGTTTGGGCTGCTACTTGTTCATGGTGTCAAGAGCAGATGAAGGCTGCGCTATCGTAGCCGAAATGCGCGCGAGTCTCCATTCACTTCGTTTGGTGTTTTGTTCGCTGCAGTTGATGATGTATGTTATTCTGGTGATCGGAGGTTGGTGCTGATACCTACCGACAGGATATATTTTTCAACCACAACGTTTCGAGGTTTACTCTGGTAAAATGAATATCGATTTTTTCTGTGCTATTTGCTTGATGAGTGTTGCAATCAGACGAGGCTAGTGAAACGGAATAGGATCTGCGTTGGTCCTGATTAAGTTGCGATTTAATTTAGCACTTATTACGGAGCACTTAAAAAACTTAAACATGTATTGAATTGTCGGTTTTTGTTCAGTCTAGAATGGTGAATTGAACTGGGTTAAAATAGACATGTCAACGATAAATATCCACAAAGAGACGGCGTATAATTAGAGCAATTATTTTGATCGTTGATTTTAGCCTCTAGTATGTTAAATGCTTCAATGTTAGGCAATCGCTCATCCAAAACCCGATTCAATTTAGAAAACAGTGGTGCGGAGAGATTTTTATGGTAATTGATCGCCAGGATGTTGCCAAAGAGAACACGTGTTTATTCTACTTCCACCATCCACAAAAATGCTGAGCACCGGAAACCATGTGAAAAGCACTTTACTCCCTCTACCACCAAACGGTTTCCGAATTTTTATGTCGTGGCGCATGTTGTAGATAATTTCAAATTTCGAATCTGTTCGGAACCAGTATCCGGCTGAGTCACACTACTAGCGCAGTAGAACCATTGGATCAGTAGCAGCAGCAGTAGCAGCAACCTCCGAATGTTTCCAACATTTGCGGTTAATGTGGTACAGCAACGGCTTCCAATTTCTCTTTGTATACGAAATGTATCCTTTCCCTCCGATGCTGTTGCTGAACGGTGTCATCCTGTGGTGGATTCATATACATGTGCCATTTCTCACTGGTTGAACATCTCCACATGTTCCCATCGTATTTTGCCGAATGCCAATTTCGCACACATTCCGTCCGCAAGAGTGATACTGGTGCTGTATTTCGTAGATGTTGGAGCGTAGAGCTCGATCCCATTCGTGGCTAGAAACATTCTCGCACACTGATGGCATCAAGGACAAGTCTCCGCCGGAGTTGACCATTGTTCCGAGATCAAGTGAGCCATCGGATGTATTTCTAAATTGGTGTAATCTGTATTATAACAAATTGGACACATATCAGGTATCTGATAAATTTTATATTTGAACTACCCGGAAGAATGTTCTCTCTCTCTCTCTCTCTCGTAACCCTCTGAGTTCCTTTGTATGACATTGAAAAACAAAGCCAAGTCTTTTTGAACAGACTTCGTAGGCAAAGCATAAAGCAACATTTCATGACTCTTACAACATTGAAATACAGCTCAGTTATACAATAGTAACGGTCATTCATTACCTACACGAATTAATGTCTCCTAAGTCCAGGGACTGACTAACAAAAACACTTTTTTGGCAAAACTCAAATTTATTCATCAATATAACACATAGATCAATAAGTCCCGAGACTAACAATGGAAACAACATTTTTTTTGCAAAATTTTTTTTTATGCATCAACATAATCACCTTTAAGGGTGATACAATGGTTCCAACGTTTTTCCAATTTTTCAATACCATGTTTATAAAAAAATTTATCTTTCGCTTTAAAATAAGCTTCAGTTTCAGCGATGACCTCCTCATTTGAGCCAAATCTTTTTACCTGGAGCATTTTTTAAGATCAGCAAAGAGCCAGTAGTCACTGGGGGCTAAATCTGGCGAGTATGGGGGGTGGGGAAGCAGATCAAAGCCCAATTCGTTCAATTTCGCCATTGTTTTCATCGACTTGTGGCAGGGTGCATTGTCTTGATGAAAAAGGATTTTTTTTTCTCTGCATGTGCGGTCGTTTTTTTTTGCAATTTCCTCCTTCAAACGCACCAGTAAGTCAATATAATAATCATTGTTGATCGATTTACCTTTTTCGAGATAGTCAATGAAAATCACGCCATGCGTATCCCAAAAAACTGACGCCATGACTTTGCCAGCTGACTGCTGCTTCGGACGGCTTTCGCCAGCTGTGCGCCACTCAGATGACTGCCGCTTCGACTCTGGAGTGTAGTGATGTATCCATGTTTCGTCCATGGTCACGTAACGACGCAAGAAATCTTTTTTGTTGCGAGTAAACAGCGATAAACTGCTTTCTGAATCATCGTCTCGTTGCTGTTTTTGTTCCATCGAAAGCAATCGCGGCATCCACTTGGAAAAAACCTTTTTCATGCTCAATTTTTCATGAAGGATAGTAAATACACTTCCATAAGATATCTGTGTCATCTCAGCAATCTCACGGAGCTTCACTTTACGATCTTTCATTATAATTTTTGTCACTTCACTCACATTTTCCGGTGTAACGGCTTCCACAGGTCTACCCGAGCGTTCCGCGTCATTTGTGTCGGTACGACTACGTTTAAACTCGGCGAACCACCGACAACTCGTTGCTTTTGATGGACAAGAGTCCGGATAACATTTTTCAATCCATTGTTTCGCTTGCACGGTGTTTTTACCCATTAAAAACAATGTTTTATCAAAACACGAACCTCGTTTTTTCCATTTTTTAAACAAACTACAAAACGACTTTACCCCAACCTCGATAACTCAGCTGTTTCTGGTCGGATCGACTTAAAATTTTGACCCGTTTCAAGCAAAGGTTAGTACTCTAGAAAGACGTGGTTATTGGTTTACTACGAGCGCCATCTCTGCTTTAGTCTCGGGACTTATTGATCCATGTGTTAGTGTCCTTCAATACCTTCCTGTCTAATTTCAAAATCTTTCTTGTAGAACGATTTATATTTTACCTCAAAATAAGCGTTTGTTTCACCATTAACTTCTTCGTTAAAGTAGAATCTTCTTCCCAGGAGCCTTCTGTTGTGACCTGCAAACAGTTAGTAGTCGCTAAGGTCCACAGCCGATGGACAGCTTCCTCTTAAAGAAATGTTTCCTGCAAAATGGTCCATACCCTGCCGTAAGATATCTTATTGTAGTAAATTAGTTAAGAAATGTAAAAGATTACGGAGTTAGATTATGGAAGTTACAGAAAATGTGTGATTTATCTTTACCAAATTTCGAAATATTTATTCCAGTTTCTGAAATATTGCTATTCCGCCACCTTCAATAAAATTTCTAGGAGGGGGGAACAATCAGTGCCGTACCCTTCATAGTAACCATTCCTGGCGGTTAACGATATCTTTGTTAAATCTTTGTACAAAAATGAAGAAAGCTTATAGTTAGAGTCGTTGTTCCAGAACTAACATTTTGTTGCGAAAATTGACACTCAGGCGTTTGGAGAACTACGACTAAGTAACTGATTATATTTCTAAATTGAAAAGATGAACAATATTTATAGTTGCCGCGATTTCAATTAGAATAACAGTTAATCCAACTATTTTTTCTTCTATTTATTACAGTTGGGCGATTAGAAAAAGTTTTTGAAATTATTACTAAGAAAATATCTAATAATAAATGTCATAAAACCGGGTAATAAATAATATAAAATGTCATAAGACCATTTTGTTGCTATTCAGGTTATATAAGGTTAACATACTTATTGCCAGCTCTGCTTATTCTTTCATCTGTCATTTGAGCCTTAATTCGGCCATAGTTCGCTTTTGTATCTCGTTCGATACTGTCATCTGCCGCTTCAATCTAATCAACAACAAAATTGTTGCTTGTAGTTGTTGATTTTTTTTAAAATAATATTTCTGTTTTGCCTTTGGACCTGATAGAAGTTAACTAAAAAATAGTTATTTGACCAACAAAACCAATAATTACCGATTATATTCGTCAAAAACTTCAGAAAAGTTGTAGCGCTGTGGCGCTTGAGTTAGCAAAGGACTGTCAAATGGAATGAAAGTAAATATGTTGTATAGCTTTTTAACGAAAGACATGAAAATTTGATGATGTATTTTGATATATGATAAATCGACCGTTTAGGTAATTTAGCATTAATTACAATTTATCATTGCTAAAATGATAATATTTCGTATTTTACATTGAGTGAAGACAGCATAAAAAACGAGAATAACAGGTTGCGAAAATTCACATACGACTTAACACATAAAAACGTAGTTCTTTAAATGATGGAAATGTAAAATAGTAATTTAAACCCATGGCAAACAAACCCAACCTTTCACTCAGGCACGTAAAATTGCTTGTTTATTTATAGCAAATGCATAGAAATTTTCAAATCTTGAATTAAATCAGCTGTAAAAATGTGTCTCAAATATGTCGGTCTCAGAAGACGTATATTTAAATGATTGTTTTTCGTTGTGTACATTATAAAATGATCTTTCTAAATTTATTGAGTTATATAGCAATAGTAATAATTATTGCGTAAAATATTCAGATATTTTAGATCATTGACTGTATGCCAGTGCAGATATAAGACTCTATTACTGTGGCTACTTGCGTAGGATTACAGTCCCAATCCTGCTACTTGATTTGAATGTCATATAATTCACTGTAGACCAGGGGTTCCCAAAGTGGTCGATATAGACCCCTTGGGGTCGATATCCTTTTTGCGGGGGTCGACGTAAACGAAAACTGACTATGGGGGTCGACGAGGTCTACAAATCGACCCACTATTGTTTGATATAAGTTGTTTTTTGAAATATTTACGCTAAAAAAGTTGTGTTTATTCGACCATCTGCCGAAATTGGTAAGTATTTTACACCAATATTAAAAAAGCAAGAAATTGAATTTTCAAAGAAATTTGTTGATGGGGGTTTGAGGCCTAAGTTAATTTGAGTAAAGGGGTCCATGACCCAAAATAGTTTGAGAACCCCTGATGTAGACGAATAAAACTTCTTAATGCAATGACGTGAATGAAATGAATATCAGTCACGGGGCAAAACACCATCAATTTTGTCTGGTCCCATTTCTATCAAAATATAATTTGCGGGTGTAGGACAGTTAAGAAATAAATTAGTTTAGGGTATAGATTTACACCTTGGTATAAGTTCTAAAATCGGTTTTATCGAAATCAATAATAAATTACCAATTACTTCTCTGCTACAAAATGCTAGATAATAGGACTTAGCCGAAATGGTTTCTTTTTTTATTCCCTCAAGATGTCAAACTTCATTATGATGACTTATTGTATCTTACTGCCGTTTAATTTTCATATTGCTACTTTTTCGTGGGATAAGCAAAAATCTATTTTTTTTATTTCTCATTACTACCAATGAGATACAGACCGAGGGAGAAGAAAAAATGAATGAAACAATGAAAAAGTGAAAATTGGCGAACAAGTATCGCTCAGAGCAAGGACTTGAATCTGCTTTCTTCATCTTACCATGGAGAAGCTACTCTGGAATATGTGTGAACTTAAATCCTCCAAATAAATTCTACTTTCACAATTCTCTTAATTTTTCGTCCCACCGTACCAGTCCTGGGTGGGTAATTATATGTTTACAATCAGAGCTGCTAAAAGTCACTATAAACTAGCAACTTTGTACGACGAAGATTGGAAAGCGTATGTCACTGGACTGCTGCCAACCAGGCTCTACCAATCATCATATATTGAGTGTCTGAGAGCCGATCTGTCATAACTTAAATTCTCTTGATATTACACTCACCAGGTCGCTCATTGATTGCCGATGCGATTGATATTACCTCGATTTCTCCTGTCGCTGCTTGATTACGATGTGACTAAATATTAATCAAACAGCATAAACATTGAATTAAATTCATTTACACTAATAAACTCCGAAGTCTGATGACATTTTGCAAAGAACAATGAACTTTATCAATTTATGTTTATGTTAGTACTCTCATGGAATTTTTTTACTTCAAGAAGGAATAGGAGAATGAGAGACAAAACAAAAAAGTCGTCTGTCTGTCTTTGACTGAGTATACTTCTACTTGGTCATAGAACTATCGAGTATCTCATTTAACAGACACTTTGACCGTACCGATTACAGTTGACGATGATTTTAGTCAGTCTGTCAAGGTCATTTGACATGACTGACAATTAACAGCCCTGTTTACAATTCGATTTTGGAAAGGCATAACAACATAAGTGCTTGCGGACGAAAATTACTTAACTACGTTAACTTGAAAAATACTCATTGCATGGCAAGTACTCAATCCTATTGACACTAAGAATCCTTCCAGGCAGTGTAGGTGATTGCCGAAAATTTGACAGAAGCTGCTATATTGCTATATATATAGTATACAACATTTTCAATCCGGTAGAAGATGCTACAAGACTCGAGTCTCTCAATGCATGAACCGTGAAAGAATTTTGCTACATTTCTTCGCTCCACTTCATACTCTGAGTATTTCACGGCCCTTACAAAAATTTACAGTCTGATAATGATTGGTGCTGTGTGGAATTTCCCAAGAGAGAATCGCAAGTTGACAATTATCGCAGAAAATCGAATCGATGATTTAACTTGAAGATTCTCATACTAGATTGCAATATTTCAAAACCCTTGGATGGAGCATTCACCGACATTTTCATAGACACAACTTATACAAAGTTTATATGCACATAGTTAGAATAAGCGGTAATAGTAAAATGATTCTATCGCAACTATCAACTGCCTGTATCGGATAGCGAAACAAGAATAAGCGACCTTTTGTTGCTTCAGAGAGGATCCTCACAGCAGCGTGCTAACCTTTGATTCTCAGAAATGTCATCGAGAGAAATTCGCTCTCGCACAAGTGTCTATTCTATGTTAAATGAGCCATGCCAGGTTTTTATTGTTGCGATGATATCCGTGTCTCTTTGATGGTACTGATTCAATCGTGTGAAGAGTTGCTGGTGAGCGTTCTTTGATACGATAAAAGCCATCCTTGCTTCCAGGTACGACAACTTGCTTGTAAGACGCTGGTCCTATGTATTTAACCGCTGACCTGGGCATATAAACAAACTATACGACAGAAAATAAAAATTTTCGAAGGTATTTTCCAGAAACGTGAACGAAGTGCTTAGAATCCAAACGTCAATACTATGAATAAAAAAAAAACGTGCAAGTCTAATTTTTGGTTTGGTTTTAGGTAATTTATTTTACGTAAAAAAAATTACAGGGTTGCAATTCGTTCACGACCAAGCATATTTACATTAAAAGTGATGCCATTCTAATGTTCCCATAATAAATACAAAAACAAAGATGATGGTAGATGCACTAAACAAAAAACTGATTTTTATTCAATTGACAAATTAAGAACTGAATATAATTCAAGCGTTTAGATTGTTAGCGAAAGGTAATATTTACAATTCGATTCTTTCATGATCATTGATTCTATTTTGAACCCCTCCCTTCCCTTTTATATAGTAAATTTTTGAAAAATGCCTTCAACTAGACGTCATCATATATGATTCTAAAGTTACTTAAAAGATCAATTTTGGATACCAATAACCTCAAGATATAAACCTGGAGAAATGAAACAATTCTATATTATAATAATAACAGGAAGACAACTTCCAAACTTATTAATTAACTAATTAAAACATTGCATATATTTTGATCGAAAATGTTGGATCAGTAACCGTGAACAAATAAACTGATAACAGTGTAATTTTATTGACCCTTCGTTAAAAAGTGTCGATAATCATTGAAAAGTGTCGGTAAGTAAAACGGTAAGAATACTAGAAAGAAAATATGTGTGAACCGTCCTCACAAAAAGTTTGTTCCTTTCGTCTTAATGCTTCGTAAAATATGAAAATAATTAAGTTAATAAATATAATGTAATAGTTTATAATAATAAATATAAAAAAATCAATTTTTTTGAAAATAATTTTTAAATACAATTATTATATAGTTCCTTTTTTGTCTCAAAGAGATTTTCAGCTATGTTATTAATATTTAAACGAACATTGTGTTAGTTACCATGTAGCGAAGCTGACGGCAAACCGAGTTCACCGAAGGGTCCTATTGACATTGCGTCTAAAAATTAAAAATATTTTAGTCAACAATAAAATGAGTAATACGGTACGGTATTTTTTCATACATGACGCAAAACCTCTCTACATCGAATGAAGTAGAATTGCTACTGAATGATATGTGAGGTTTGAGATAAACCGTCGGCCGTGCGAGAGAAATCAAGAAGATGTCATCATTATGGCATGCTGTAATTGGCTTGTGAAAACTTAAGTCGATTCAGTGGATAAGTCGATGTCTTTCACGCTGTCCACATGGGTTCGATTCCCGACCCCGCACATAGGACCAGAAAGTTTTTCTGATCCGAAAAGGTGAATGACCCTCAGGTTAAAACCTCTATAATTGAAAAAAATAGTAAATCTAAGATAGCTACCTAAACATGCAAATACATGTATTAGTTCGCGAACAAACTGTGTTAAACATTAGTGGAGGTATCGAATGGGTTACGTATTGAATGCTTTCTGCCTCTGTGAACAGGTGGCATACTGAATCGAATGATAGAGTTTTATGCGACACTTGCTGGTACTACTGCTGCTGCTGATGCCACTGGTGGTGTCATTTGTTCTAGTCCCTACCTCAGCGACGAATGGGGATACAGCGCACCGGAGGAAAAAGTTCCACATCCATTTCGATCCATTAATATTACGACGCCACCTCCGCACATTCATACCGAAAGGACATACCGGCCGCAACGAAGAACGTGGGCGCGCAGACCAAGCCAGGGTAGGTCTGGAGTGGCGCACAACAGTCGGAGCCGGCGAGTTCCTGAGTGCGGGCGCATATGTTCTATCTGTCAAAAACTTATGAAGAACGATATTTTAATATAGGTTATGTTCAAGCTCCGGCTGCTGCTAATACCGCTGGCGAGCGCGAGGGAGGTTTTCGCAATTGCTTCCGCACCGCATGCCAACCGGTATCTTGGGTAAGCGCAGTTGCTCCGCTAGGGGTAGGTACCAACATATTACGGGGCTAGCTTAGCAGTTTTCTCCACTCCTTACGACTTTCTTCGTGTCGCTACAGCTAGGTATGTACACACGCTCAGAGCAAGTCGAATAAAGGTAGCAGGTGACACGTGGCAATTTGGATTACCGAAAAAATCCAAAACCAACTAAAGTGTATGTGGCACATTCAAAGTTTGCGCTTGTTTAAAGGAAGGATCTGAAACCGACAGGCAACATGGAAAAGCGAAGAAAAAAAAAAACACTGAAAGTTGGAGCAAGAAAAAACATGTCGTAAATCTTGGTTTGAGAGTTTTACGGGTTACACCGGTTTCAGTGCCAGATGTGGCGGGCTATGGCTTAATTTAATTTCGGATGATAGGCAGAGGTTGCAAACTGCAAACTTTTTTCCAATGCAACCTCGAGTGATGGATACTTAATTATCGATCATAATAATCCCATTCGCGAAGTAAGCTGTGATGATTCTAGTTAATAATTTGAATAGAAAAATTCGAACTGCCCTTCATTCTTCCGGACAATCATTTATTTATTACCCCAACATCCACAGGTAACTGTTTTGCAACGATGCTAGACTAAAAAAACTGTGTTTTCCCTTTAAAAATTTGCGGTAGAATTTTTAGAATTGAGATGTCATATCTCATTTCTAAAAATTCTACCTTTACTTCTGTTCCGAACACATATTTCCCACCACCCGCTGTCACACGAGCTGTCCTCCAGGTCGCATTTCACCGAACAAAACCTTCGTTATCGTGCATATGCGAATAATGTCATTTGCCAAAGGAACACAGGCTAGCTTTGTATGTCTAGCTGTCTTCAGCGGATACCGAACGAACGTTTCAAACCAAAGAATACTAATGATAAAAAAATAAATACATTCACCTCTCTGTGCTCATATCCATTGCAGAATCGCTGACAGCAGGACGAAGAGAATCCTGCTCACAGCAGCATGTCCCCGTTTTCAGTGAACGCAAAAAAATCCCGAAATAAGAAAAAACATGAAAAAATTGAAATTATAAAAACATGTCACAAACAGTCGTAACATTTGGTTTTTAATCTAATTCCAGTGCGCGCTAGCTTCGTGTGTTCGTATCCCATCATCCGCCCACTGATGCCGAATGTTCATTCTACTACTCTTCCGCGGTCCTCGTCGTTTACCCGCTGCGGGACCGGATGTCGTTGTTGTTGAAGGATTTTTTTTATTCATTTCTTCTGATGATATTCAAACGAGCACAAGCTCCATCTGCACCAACCACCCCCGCTCTGTGATGACATCAACGTTCGTAGACACAAACACACGATTGTCCCATGACCGATGACCGTCCAGCTGGCAGGTTCTATTTTGGGCTCTACGTTCGAAATGTCATTGCTGCCTTCGGACTGATATGATGGTACTCTTTCTGGCGCAACCACATGAGCCTGTCATTGCTGTTCTGTACTGTTCTATGTCCGACGGGTGATACTTTGGAAATGCAACTATCCTTTTTATGCTGGTTCCCACGTGTGATTTGAACACATAGAACCATTCGATTTTTTGTTGGTGATGAACAGTTTCCCGTAAACTATTGTTAAAGAGATTTCGAACCTGTTCGGATTTTTGAAAATATATCTTCGGCTGAATAAGGTGCAAATTTGGAGACAAAAACCAAAAACTCAATCTATCTAGTGGTGCCATTTAAACAGTTACAGTAAAACATTTATTCAATTCATAAAAGCGTAGTTCAACATCGCTTCTTCGGAAACATTCGCGGAACTAAAAGTATCTGTAAAAAAAAATATTTGAATTAAATCAGAATGCAGAAAGAAAAAGTACATTTTGTCGATAACGTCACTTATACGAGTACACTTTCGGAACAAATAGTGTTTGCCATGAGTATTGTAAACTTATTTAACATTTTACCAGTAACTCTCAAACCTATCTGAGATTTTTTAAATCGGTGAGGGCAACTTCGAGAATGTTGGCGTATTAAAAAAAACTGCGGTTTGTCGATTATGTCACCTTTGAGATTACAACTCCCAAACCGGAATTTTCCATAACCCTTCCGAATTTAATCAATCACCTTATAATAGCTTTTAAACAAGCTTACCTGTATCGAAATTCATTTTCGGAAAAAATATCCAATATAAAGAAGTGTGTCGGTTACGTCACTTATACCATTAAATTCCCGGAATCGAAAACCATTTGATCTTCGAACTCGGTTGACGGTTAAATGCACGCGGATAGATTCGTAGTGTCAATGGTATGCTCTGTATATTATGAATCAGCTGCAAGGTCTGTTGAAACAGAATGGTTAAGCCCATCTCCGAGAAAATTAAGCGGAATGAAAAAAATGCGTTTGGTCATTTTCAAGACAATAGAACGGAGAGGGAAAAAATGCGCCACATCGGGTTACATTCTAAGTTCTTTTTCATGCAGCTTCCTTTATCCTTGTTTTCTCTATAGGGCTGCAAATTAGAAATTCAAGAAAACATACACGTAGAAATGCGGTCAGCTTTAGAACGCCTACAGCTTAGTCACTTTTGTTTCTATCATTTATTCTATATCGTTTAGGGAGAGAACTGGCATCACTGGAGAAGAAAACACAGTGCTTCTGTGTTGCTCTAATAAAAAGTGTTTTTTCAGTGATTTTAGAAAGTTCTAGTGAAATAAGTAGTTTAATTATTGATTTTCAGTGATGGTGAAGTCGTGCTGAATAAAGGTTTGGTTGAGGGTGCGACTGGCGTGGTTGGAAGGATATATTTTACCACACAGGAATGACTGCCGCCATACAAGGGAGTATTTTTTCTAATAATATATTTCTAAAGAGCTACGAAATGTATCCCTAAAGGGCTGTCATGCCAGATCTCTCTCAAACAGCGCTGCCAGTAATATAAATTTGTCTTTGTGCTATTTCCAGTAGTTTTTTTGTGGAATTATTTTTTATTTGTAGCTAATATTTTCCACTTGTTATAGCTTAGATTAAAACGACATTTATTCTGCCGTGTGTTGTCCAATCATGCATATTCCGGACAACAAGCACGTAGTCGTGATGGACGCAAACGTGTATATACTCGAAGGGGATGAGACCTAATGCGTTGTCGGATATGCCCCCATCACCTCATTTGGTATTTTCTAATCTTCTTTGTTACTCTCCGTTTGTTATTTTCAGCTTTGTTATTCTACGGTTCGCGTTTTTAGCGAATTTACTGACTTAGGCAAGCAAGAAGATAATTTTTCGGTAAAAGATACAAAGTCTACCGAAACAGTTAGAAAATTTAAAAAATCAAAAATTCATAAAACAAGTTCTACAGATTGAATCTTTCATATGAGTTGTAATTCAAATTGCGTTGAATATTTTAATCCTCCCTTTCATTCCTGAAACATTGGCAGATTCTTCAAATTCATCACAGGTAAAAAGTAGGAAGATGCATTTCTTTCTGGACAGGCCAGTTTTCAGGCTCTGTCCTAGAGATTCATAACCTAACATAAAGCACGTGAATTATGTTCGAACAATAGGTAATATTTAGCGTTTGAAATATTCGTTTGGGAAAGCAGACTCGACGTGGTTCAGAATCGCGTTTGGAATGGGCGCTCGTCTAAATGTGCGATGTCTACATGTTACACTTATTTCTAAAAAATTCGCGAAAGGTAGATGCATAAACGAGTGACTGCATACTCGACAGCCGTCTGTCCGGAGTTTTGTCAATTTCGGAGATTGACTGTTTCGTGCATTATATTGCCAGCACAAAGTAACACTTAAAATGATAACACTTTAAAACATTCTTGGTAGCCGGCTACCGAGAGCAATAAACACATGATAACATTATTAAAACATTTACTAACAAAGTATCCTCTCCTGTGATGCATGTGGGAATGCAGAGGATTCCTCGGTTCCTAGTAGCAACATGCATCGAACTAACAATCCTTCCCCTCCCAAGTAGATCTGCATTCGGACGTGGCCGGCGTCGGTATTGATCAGCATGCATGCATCAATATAGTTTGCACAGTGTGAAACAATGTGTTATTCCCAAACATGTTGCTTCAAAAATCATTTTGCAATCTCAATTGGTCCAGATCAATAACGGAGTAGCAACACACGGGCGGTCTCTAATGCTAATGCTAATGCTAATGCTATCATTTATTCTATATCGTTTATTTAATGCCGGTTCTAACTCAAAAGAGTCGTTTGCCGGTGGAATTCAATCACTAATATCATTTCCCAGGCGCTTCGTTTTTAGAGGGGCGGTAAACTAAACCAAGCTATGCAACTAAAGACTGTCCCAGAAAGTATGGACGCACTTTGATTTCGCTGTAAATAATTCACAAGTGTTAGATATTCAAATTGTATTCGATATACTGATAATATTAGACTACAACAACAGAATATTATTCTCAACATTTGCTACTTAGCCATTGTAGACTAGCTGACGCACCTTCTTGCGAACGTTAAATTCCGTACAGACTTCTTGGCGACGTCAAAACTTGTTTTGACACTTTTTTTCCAATCTTTTTCGAACTGTTGAATGGTTTTGGCTGCCGAGACATGTTTCCTAAGATGTGCCTTCGTTAATGCCCAAAATTCCTCAATTGGTCGAAGTTGTGGGCAATTAGGTGGATTCATGTCTTTTGGGACGAAAGTGACATTTTTGGTAGTATACCATTCTACCGTTGATTTCGAGTAGTGGCAAGAAGCAAGATCTGGCCAGAACACAAAAGGATCCTTGTGGCTTCGAATCATGGGTAGAAGTCGTTTTTGTAAACATTCCTTGATGTATATTTCGCTGTTCATTCTAGCAGTGGTGATGAAGGGTTTCGAAATCTTACCGCAGCTACAAATTGCTTGCCAGACCATAGCTTCCTTACCAAATTTTTCGACTGCAATCGATGTCTCGGACTGGTTTCACACTTGCCCTTCTCGCACCGTATAATATTGTGGTTCCGACAAGGATTTGTAATCGAGTTTCACGTAGGTTTCGTCGTCCGTGATTATGCACCATTTGTACACAATTTCCGCGTTCTGTGCACCATTTGTACACAATTTTTCGGCGTTGTTCTGCTAAAAGTCCACGCATTTCGAAACAAACTCATGAAAACGAATAAACAACTGAACAATTGGTTAGAGAAGAGTGTAAACAACAGGACACAGCCATAAAAATTGACAGATTCTGAACCATTGCGAAATGGCAGCGGTTTTTGGTTGCGTCCATACTTTCTGGGACAGTCTTTACTGTGAAATCCGATTTTCGAACCGTGGCCCGGAGGACCGAGTGTTACATACCATTTGATTTAGCGTTTGAGGAAATGTATGTATGTGTGAGTGTGTGTGTATGTATGTGTGTATGTATGTGCGTGTGCGTATGTGTGTGTATGTGTTAAAAAGATGTCTCTGAGATGGCTGATCCGATTTTAACAAACTTAGGTTCAAATGAAAGTCACTCTTGCCCTGTAGTTTTTTTGGACCCGACTTCCGGTTCTGGAATAACAGGGTGACGAGTGAAAAAAACTGCAAATTCAATAGTTTGCTTGTATAGAAGAATGTGTAAAGAAGATCTAATTTCTCAAAAATTATAAATAAATTTCTCTATTTCACAGGTCGGATATATGGGTCCCCGGAGTCCGGTTCTGCGAGTACCGGAAATAGTGGTAAAAAACTTCCAAAACGGAACTCACTCACTTTTTTCCAAGATGGCGGAACCGATTTTTTTGAACATAGATTCAATTGAATTTCTAAATTTTGACCGGATCTGACTTCCGGAATCACAGAGTTTGAAATGTCATGCCGTCGTAACGAACGACTATGTAAAAGAGGGAAAAATTCTAAATTGAACTCAAAACTGCTCCAATGCATAGGTCATGAAAGATCTTATAGTCTTTTACAAAGAGTCTGAATTTGGAGTAAAATAGAGAAACATCTTCTCAATTGGACTCCAAATTATTCCACTGTATAAGTCATGTAAGTTACTTACAATATGAACCGACTTCGGCTACAGTAAGAATAGAAATCTCCAAAACGGAGCTCACTCATTTTCCTCCAAAGTGGGTCAACCGACGTTCACAAACAATTGTTCCAAATAAAAGGTGATCCAAAGTTACAGGGAGGATTGTGTTTAAAATTCCGAACTGTCACTTTGATCGATGTAGGAAAAAAACTAAAAAAAGTCTGATATTGGGACGATGGGGGCGGCAAATCTGGTTTTGTCTAGGGCGCCAATTTTCTAAGGTGGAAAACGCGCAGTAGTGCACAAACAGTCATTTTTCGATCTCTTCGGTTTGAGTCAAATCGTATACAACATTAGGAATCTCCGGGGCTCCAATCGAAATTCGGTTTTTCTAGCAATAGTAGATACATTCTATAGCGAAAACTGAAAAACCAAATAAGCTGTCTTGCCTACTGCTTATTCTATGGTGCTTCTAATGCCGTTTTAATTGAAAACCACTGGTGGCATGGATTGCTCTGGTTTTGCACTTTCGAGCAGAAATGGCAATGAAACACCCTCAAAATATTGCATTTCTGCTTGAAAGTCCAAATCAGAGTGCATTTCTGCTCGAAAGTGCAAAATCCACACCACCAGTGTTTTTCAATGAAAAACGGCATAAGTGTTTGTTTGATTATCTTTATATGCATCTCAGTTTACGGAGATGGTATCATGATAAAATTCAATTTATCATGTCAGGTTCTCTCACGCAAAGAAATTTCATAGGGAAACATTGAAAGGACAATAAGACAATCGTATATTAATACTGTCTAACAACAAATTTTTGCCCTCGGCATTCTAGAGCTAAGGCAAAGTCTAGGCATTACATTCCTACCGTGGGAATTTGGTCTTTCTGTTTCGACAGATTTCGCAGCCGATTCTTAGCGTACAGAATGATTGCATGGCTAGTACTATGGATCCAACTGACACTAAGAATCCTTCCAGGTCGGGGCTCGAACATACAACAGCTGACTTGTAAAACCAGCGTCCTATGCATTGAACCGCCAACCCGGGACTAAGGCAGTGTGCCTTATGAAATATATTGTTGAATAAAAAACTACGAATTTTAACCAATGAGAATTCAGATTGGCCGGCTATCACACAGGCAATCCGAGTCGTATAGGACAGGTATGGAAGCTGTACTGAAAAAAGTGCATCCTGTTTCATTCGAAAAATCTTATGACAAAAAAATATGTACGGGGCAAAGCTGTGTCAATACGTGGATCCGAAAATAATAGAAACTCTAAAATTCCATGTTACCTCGACCAACTATGGAAACCAAATCGTATCTGTAGTTGTTTCGTTAAATTAGTCATAATCTTGACATTGTTAATAATAAAATAACAATAATTATAACTTAATTTGGCAAACGTTGATATGTAAATAACAATATTTTATCTAAATTTGTTACAGGTTTTGTACGACTTTTCAACTGTTATTACTCATTTTTTGGGGAGAAAGGTTTTACCGTGCAAATCAAAAAATAGATTTCGTTAGGAAATTTTGTTTCTCGTACCAATCTGCTTCTGGTAGGAAAGAGCAGACTATCAAACAGCCTTCATAGGAGCCAGCCAGTGATTGGTACAACAGAGACGGCAGCGAGTGATTAAACATATACTCTCCTACCCAGTGCTTGAGCAGAAGAATAGATATAGAACAAGAAGACAATTGTGTTGCTGGCTGATGAACAGAGAAGATGTTGGGATATATGATACCGGTCGGGAGGCGGCTAGGATTTAGACCATGTTCGATGTACGCTTATGCACCGCATATGCACGGATCGCGATGAGCGTATTTTTTCTAAAAAATAATCTTTTCTGGGAGTTTCTCATTCATTTAGCTTCTCCAATATATCTTTCCACTTAGTCAACGCTGAATCTTACTGAATTGAATAATGAAAATTACAGAAAATTCTTAGTTTTCTGCCTTTCTGATATGCAATCACTTTAAAAAGCGTCTAGTGAAAAGTGCCATATATTAATCGACTCAGTTCGTCGAGCTGAGAAATGTCAGCGTGTGTGTATGTGTGTGTGTATGTGTCAAATAATTTCACTAGGTTTTTCGGATATGGTTGAACCGATTTTGACAAACTAGGATTTAAATGCAAGGTCTCGTTCCAGAATTATAGGGTAAAGTGTGTTTAAAGTTTTGTACCATCACTTAAACAAAATTGCTGCATTCAAATGCCGTCACTTGGCAGAGAACGAAGACAGCAAAACGCAGAACAAAAATCCACTTCATTTCACCAGAAACGGTTCATATTGAAAATTTTCAATGGTATATGAACGTCATTTATGCCAGTAACGTAGTGGCCGTTCCATGTAAGTGATAATTTAAAACAAGTTTACAGTATAAACGTTTTAGTTTCATCTGCGAGTAATGTATTTTCGGACAGTTCATGTAAATGCAAAAAAAGGCTTGACGCTTAAAAAGGCGGGTGGGTAATGTCAGAGACATAGCTGGATGTCGTGAATACGAAAACAACTGACATGTTCCTTAACACTTCCGAATATCAATTAGTTGATACGCCTTATTTTGTGTGATGCTCTCCACCGTTGTCCCCTTTTCGTTGTTTTATCACCAATGCAAACGACTAGCAGCTGACGTAATCGCTCTTTTCGGAAGCGAAACTAGCTTTGCAAACGACACACAATATATCTGCTCGCAGTGCAATAGAATCCAAACTGATCCAATTTTTATTAAGAGGTTTCTTTTTACGTGATTTCGTTTGTAGATTTTTCACTAATGGGCAGTCCTAACGGCTATAAAAAAGCAGCATATAGAATTTTCATGTCGATTTTTTCGAATTTGCATTTCATTGAAAGAAACTCAGGATGCTGTACGGGATTCATTCCTGCCTTTCAGAAGGACCAAATTGTGGAACTCACTTCGATATTAAGCACTGTTCGGAACATTTTTTTGAACGATTTGTTGTACAGAAGAAGATATTTTGTTTTCTTCCTCAGAACGCGTTCTGATTTGCTGGTGATGACATGTTTCAAATGAGACAGGTGTTTCAGTAGTGTACTATTGAAGTACTTCAATGCTGTTGCTATACACGTTTGAGTTGAAAAATTTCGATTTTATTGGTAGTTAGATTATATAAATCCTTTCACAGATCACTGAGCTATGAGCTTTAAAAATACGAGATAGGCAAACTCGAACTTTCGAGTTGCTGAATAATCAAGCTACTTTTGTACTACTTATCTATCAGTTACAGAAGTTATCACAACTATTTCCATTGAAATCATTATATCAAATAGAATCCAACCCATGGCGTACCGAGTAAATTGGGCCTCCGGAGAGATCGCTTGGATGAGCAAAAAAATGGTCTCGAGGATTGGTTGGCGCTCCGCTAGATACGCCACTGAAACCAGCGAACAATTGCCTCCAATTGACTGACAGTTCTGACAGGGTACTGCTACCATGTCGTGAAATTACAGTTTACATGTTTTATATCGTATCGTTGAATCGATCACAATTGTAAGCAGCAATTTGATTCAAGTTTTTTTCCAAGGTTTCGTGTTGTTATGAACTGTTCGCAATTCATGTATATTTCGAAGACAAAGTTGTATTTGGTTAATGAATGCTCCACGTTGCGCTAACTATTACTAGATGCAGAAATATTGGAAAGCACCCCATCGATCATTGAAAATTTTTTTCTCGCATGTTTTCCAGTTCCCACGCAGACTGTGCACAATCGGCAGTAGCTGAAGCAGCAGCGTATGGTCTAACCTTTTCCGCTGATAATACTGGCTGTTTACATGCTTTCTTCGGAAAGGGAAAATAAGGGGAGAGTTTACTTTTTATCCTTACTACGATGGGTTGGGTACCTCGTTTAGAGAGTGCAACTGTTTAAGGCGCTTCCACGCTCGGTCAGGATTGTTTTGCTATGTCGGTTGGCTGCGGTTCAAGGAAAAGGGTTTTCCTAAACCGACCGGACGAAGACGCAGTCGACACAGGAAGAGAGAAAGAGTGTATGTGTGCTTTGGATGAGTTGTTTTTACTATGAATCGAGAGAATGAGTGACGCGACAATACGAGTGCGAGTGTAATGGGAGAAAGAGAATGAAAATTCGCAAACCCGCAAAACTCGGTAGAAGCGGCGTGGTTGTTGAGTAGCAACACATGTTACAATTTAAATTTTTCCGAATAAACACACAGAAACGATCGGATAAATGGCACTGATGCGCACGTGAGAACGATCGGCTGGTATGGTGTGGTTGCATAAATCATCTGTTATTTTGGTTTGGGCGCAACCCCGGACGTGGGCAGAATGGAAGGGCAAGGGAAGTGGAACTACTTGTAAGACTAGAATTGTGACAGTCAATCGAGGGAGACGAACTGTAACTGTAAGTAGTTGGAAATTGTTCGATCATTTGACGATTCAGCATTCATTCACAAAGCTGTATATCAGTGGTTCCAAAACTTTTTGACCGAACGCCCATTCTTTAATATATTATTTCTACTACTCGTCAAGTGGAACAATTCAGATTTGATTTATTATAAATCTATATTATATTTACATGTTTAATAAACAGTTCCAAAATAAGAGTTACTTTTTGATAATAAAACATGTTTTTTTTATCGTGAATACGACTTACTTTACTATGGGGCGCCTTTTCAAAATTTACCCTCTGAGAGAGTAATAAGTTTTTGATCGTGAATATCTCCAGTTGTATCTAATGAATCAACATAATTCTTGCGACATGCCATCGGAAATATGATCACAATTTTATGATAAAATTTTCAGTTGTGTGACATAATCTCAAATAGTTCAAAATTTAACTTTTCTGAAATGTTTGGTATAAACGAGTGTCAAAGAGGCGCCTTTGCCTATATATAAGTATATAAGTTACGTAAATGGAGGTTTGGGTGTATATATATATATATATATATATATATATATATATATATATATATATATATATATATATATATATATATATATATATATATATATATATATATATATATATATATATATATATATAGAGTAAGCTCTTCTATTATTATTATTATCATTACTAGTATTAAAATTACTCTTGCATACCGAAGATCGTCGATACATTTCAGACCAGGCCATTACAATTGTCTCGTACTGAAAGTTCGAGAAGAATCTTATATCTTCGAACTTCATAGCTTCAATAAAAATAAACTACAGAAAATTAAAAAGGAATTGTTTCAAGTTTGGAATATATAGTTGTAGAATAGTAGCTGTTTATTGTAACTAATCTGTACTTTAATGTAGGTGCATCGCTTCAAACTCTATTAGTGGAAAAGGAGAAGCTTGCACAATTCATACAACCAATCAACTATTTATTTATTTATTTATATCGTTTATTTACCCCCGGTTTTAACCTAATAATGGTCGTTCACCGGGTATGTATCAGATTGGGGTAGGGGTTTGGGGGTGGCTGGGAGATATAAGGTGGGGCATTTCGGGGAAAGGGGGGGGAGTTTTTACATAGAGTCAGTAATAATGGTTACAATTCATGGTATCGGTTCATATGTCTTAGATTGTAAGGGGATAGAGATAGAGAAAGAGAGAAGATAGCGATAAGCTAAAGACTACGTTAAAGATTATTTTTCTGTGCTACCAATCAACTAATAGATATTCGGAAAAGTGATGGGAGCGTGTCAGTTTTTTCGTATTCACGACATCCAGTTATGTCTCTGACATTACCCACCCGCCTTTTTCTGGTAGCTTTTCAACTTTTTGAACAAAGATTTGTTAAAGATGATTAAAAAATTCGCAAATCGTAATGTTCGTTTCGATTCACTTCTACTTCACATAAGAATTCGAATTTGGCATCGAAATTTTGAGTTACTTCACAATCCAGGGTAGTTCAAATAACACAAAGCAGTTCCGCATACTGGGAAAAAGTTAGTTTTTGTTGTATCATTCATCAAGGGTAATCTCAGCTCCAGTAGTCATCTCATATGCGAAAACTATTAGTTAGAGTGAAATATGCTGTCTCTGTTCAATAGAAGGCCTTGAAGAGTAAGATGAAAATAGGTGCACTCGCTTCCAATTTTTGCATCTCTATAACAGCAGCAGTAATTTTCGAGCTGTGTTTTTTTACTGTTTTGAGTCTAAACATAGATATTATATATTGAGGTCTTTTTTACGCGGATTTCTGAAGAAACGCGTTTTTTACGTTTTTACTTACTCTTACTCTTGCAGTCGTAGACCACGCGTGTCTCTGCTTAGAATCATTTTAACCGGGTTGTTCTCCGACATTCTAACAACATGCCCGGCCCACCGTAACCGCCCGACCTTGGCCGTTTGGACGAGGGTTGGTCCTCCCAGCAACTGGTGCAGTTCATGGTTCATTCGCCTTCTCCACGTACCGTCTTCCATCCGCACTTCGCCGAAGATGGTTCGCAACACCTTCCGTTCAAAATCACCTAGTGCGCGTTGGTCCTCCGCAAGCATTGTCCAGGACTCGTGCCCGTAAAGGATAACCGGTGTAATCAGCGTTTTGTAGATACTTAACTTCGTACGACGGCTAATTTTGGTCGATCGAAGCGTCCTGCGCAGTCCAAAGTAAGCACGATTCCCTGACAGTATGCGTCTCTGAATTTCTCTGCTGGTGTCATTATCGGCAGTCACCAGTGAGCTCAAGTACATGAACTCGTCGACCATTTCGATTTCATCACCACCAATCAGAACTCGTAATGGGTGGCTGACACTATCTTCTCTCGAGCCTCTGCCTGTCTTTGACACATTTATGTCAAGTCCGATCCGCTTGGCCTCAGCTTTTAGTCCGATGTACGTATCTTTCATCTTCTCAAAGTTGCGTGCTATAATATCAATATCATCAGCGAAACCAAGTAGCTGGACGGACTTTCTGAAAATCGTGCCACTCGTGTCTATCCTCGCTCTTCTTATCACACCCTCCAGAGCAATGTTGAATGGCAGACACGAAAGGCCATCACCTTGCCGTAGCCCTCTGCGAGTTTCGAAAACTCGAGTTTATCCCCGATACTCGAACAACGCACATCACTCGATCCATCGTAGCCTTGACCAATCGTATCAGTTTGTCCGGTAATCAGTAGTCGTGCATGATTTTCCATAGCTGTTCTCGTGTGTTTTACGTTTTTATTTTTTTTTTTGAGATTACACCAGATCTCGACATTTCATGCATTTCCAAGACAATTAGTATCGAAAAAAATCTTTAGTTTATGGTTTTTTTACGCGGATTTCTTAGGTTATGCGGTTTTTTGCGCGGAACGTATTCCCCGCATAAAACAAGACCTCAGTGTTTCCGATAAGTAAATACCAACTGTAAAACTAATGATTGGTCTTTATCCATCTATTAAAAAAAATTCAAAGCCAGTCGAAGTACATTGAAATGCTATCTTGTAACCAGAAGCTCGATTTCCAAATTGTTATATAATCTGATAAATCTCTAGTCAGTGATAAAGGGTCAATGGAACAGTGCGACAGTGCGACCACTAGATGGCACTCCACTGTAGAAAAAAAATTCAGTCGCGGTTGTATTCTCTATATTGGCAGGTATAAATACGATGTTGTATTGGAGAAAAGACATAAACAAAACATCAACTTCTTTTTGAAAATTTTTCTTCTAAATCGCTGTTTTCTTTATTCGACTTCGCGAAATCTACTCTCTCACTGAAAACTTTGAGCACTCGGAAAACATAAACCGAATACAAGTACCAAACCGCACGGAGTAGCCTGGAAGATTGCAACATTCGAGACTCACTTCACTGTTCCGCGTAAAAACATTATTACGTACAATCGCTTCAAATGCGCACAAAATCTGAATAAATACACTTTGCACTAAGAGTTTACGTCATTTTTACATATCGGTTTAGAAATTTATATATGGATATATCGTAACACATGCGAAAAACATCTAAACAATTTACAAGCAGTTTCAGCAAGGCTGTCCTTTTTAGTTTTTTAATGGATTGTTTTGCTTTGACACTTCTCATGAGTTTTTGGCTAATAAACTTGTTAATAAAACCAATTTCATTTTTATTTTCTTTGTGCTGTGCTGTTTCTGTTTTAATAACAAATTAGTTGTCAATGAGAATATCGTGTTGGATTGAAATATTACTGGTTTTTGTCCAGGATATTCGCCAACTGAACTCATTCTATAAAAATTAAAAGTTTTTTCAGCAAAGTAAATTCTCAATTTTAACAAACTTTATAGTTATTTTGGAAATTTTGTTGTTAAAATCAACTGATTCACAAACAGTAATACGAATTAGGCGCAGAGCTAATTTCGGTCGTTCCGTGAACTAATTTTTTCGCCAAAATGCTGATTTCGGTTTTTCCGTGTATCAGTACACCCTTCACGCTAATCGTAACTTCAAGAGTTTGATACTAATTATCATACTCTTTACATCGGATTAGCGGTTCAATGCATAGGACGCTGGTCTTACAAGCCAGTTGTCATATCTTCGAACCCCGACCTGGAAGGATTCTTAGTGTCAGTAGGATCGTAGTACTAGCCATGCAATGACTCTGTACGCTATGAATCGGCTGCGAAGTCTGATGAAACAGAACGGTCAAATTCCACGGAAGGAATATGTAATACCGGCTTTTTTGTCGTGAATACGACTTACTTTACTATGGGGTGCCTTTTCAAAATTTACCCTCTGAGAGAGTGATAAGTTTTTGATCGTGAATATCTCTTGTTGTAGCTAACGAATCAACATAATTTTTGCTACATGCCATCGGAAATATGATCACAATTTTATGATAAAATTTTCAGTTGTGTGACATAATCTCAAATAGTTCAAAATTAAACTTTTCTGAAATGTTTGGTATAAACGAGTATCAAAGAGGATAATTCATATGGCGCGTATGCCTTTCTCGTATTTTGAAAGCTCATAACTCAGTGATCTGTGAAAGGATTTATATAATCTATATAACCAATAGAATCGAAATTTTTCAACTTAAACGTGTATAGCAAAAGCATTGAAGTATTTCAATAGTACACTATTGAAAAACCTATCTCATTTGACCCATGTCAACACCAGCCAATCAGAACGCGTTCTGAGGAAGAGAAGAAAATAGCTGCTGCTGTACAACAAATCGTTCAAGAAAAATGTTCCGAAAAGTGGTGAATATCGTAGTGAGTTCCTCAATTTGGTCCTTCTGAATGATAGAAACGAATCCCTACAGCATATTGATAGTTTCTTTCATCAAATTATGCAAATCCGAAATGAAATAATCGACATCAAAATTTTATATGCGGCTATTTTTATAGCCGTTAGGACCGCCCATTAGTGAAAAAGCTACAAACGAAATCACATAAAAGGAAATCTCTTAACAAAAATTGAATCAGTTTGGATTCTATCGCCACTGCGAGCAGATGTGTTTTGTGTCGTCTGCACAGCTAGTTTCGCTTTCGACAAGAGCGATTACGTCACAGCTGCCAGTCATTAGCATTGGGAAAAAACAACGGTGGAGAGCATTACACAATATCAGCCGTTCTAATGGCTCTAAAATTTTTCTAAAGAACTATTAGAATTTGTTTTTTCGCAAATCGCAGGTAATTATCCTCAGTTTAGTGCAAATCAAGAACAATTTGGTTAGATTTGTGCACTTTTCGCTGTGTGAAATTCACAGTAATCGAAGATCAAGTGAAGCCTTTTTTTGCGAAAAATGTTCCAGAGTTTAATATCGTAGAGAATTACGCAATTTGACCCTTCTGAATGCTGGAAATGAATCCCTACAGCATATTGATAGTTTTTTTTTCAAAAAATTATGCAAATCCGAAATGAAATAATCAACATAAAAATTCTGTATGCGGCTATTTTTATAGCCGTTTTGACCGCCCATTAGTGAAAAAGCTACAAACGAAATCACGTAAAAGAAAGCTCCTAACAAAAATCTAATCAGATTGGATTCTATCGCCAATGCGAGCAGATGTATTTTGTGCCGTTTGCAAAGCTAGTTTCGCTTCCGACAAGAGCGATTACGTCACAGATGCCAGTCATTTCGATGGATGAAAAAGCATCGTTGGAAAGCATTATAAAAAATCAGCCGTTCTAATGGCTCTAAAAGTTTTCTGAAGATCTATTAGGATGTGTTGTTCGCAAATCGAAAGAAAATATCCTCAGTTTAGTGCAAATGTAGAACAGTTTGGTTAGATTTTTGCACTTTTCGCTGTGTGAAATTCACAGTAATCGAGATCAAGTGAAGCCTTCTTTGTTTTTGCGAAAAATGTGGAAAAGGGGAATGCTTGCATAATTCATACAATTGATCAACTAATTGATATTCGGAAGTGTTAAGGAACATGTCATTTGTTTTCGTGTTCACGACATCCAGTTATGTCTCTGACATTACCCACCCGCTTTTTTAAATCGGAACTATACATAATACTACAATATACAGATTTTTCTGAATAATTTTGAACATTAAACTACTTTGTTTTCTCTGAAATGTTATTTGAAAATTATTTTCGAAACAACGAAACTTCTAGACCTTCGCCTCACATTCTCAGTTACATGTTCACCTCTCAGTTTTGTTCCTCGAAAAATTATGGGACGTGCAGGATTTAATGGATCGAAAAACACTATTATTTCGATGAAAACTTGCGTTCGAGTGAAATGCGTATGTCTATAAAATCGAAGAAATTATTTTTTTCAATTCAGATTCAATCGTCAATAAAGCTCTATAAAGTACATTCCATGCTGCAACTTCGTTGTTTCCGGCTTCTTTTTTTTCTCATTTTTCAATCGCTATCATGCTTCCGAAACTTGGCACCGAGCTCTTGCGTCTTCGCAGTACGTGATAAAGGCCTATGATTTCCCTAATTTTGTTTCGATTGATTTGATAATTTGCAAAACATTCTTGATATGTTTTATCACAAAAAAGCTAAGGAGTGTCGCTATTAATTGATGCATGAAGATTTATAGGTTTGTTTATAATTTACAATACATCTCGAATCGCATTATTCATAAATAAATTTTGAAAAAATCAGTAATTATGCGTATATTTCCAACATGTTCACATTTCGACCGGCAATTATCGATTCGTTTTAATTAGCATGGATTGGTGTCCGGTCAAACTGTCAACAAGGAATATTGGTTAGGCATAATGCGTCATTAATGTGAAGGTATACTCCTCAAGAAGCCAGAATTGTGGGCCAACAACGACTGGCTTTCGCACCACTGGATTTATTTTACGTTTTTCGCCAAAAATTCAACAAATATCGATCATCCACAGTATGTGTCTATTTTGGTTCCGTGTGACAGCTGGCTGTTCTCAAAAGGCTACTATGGCGAACACTCTTCTAGTCGATTGAAGAGATAAGAGCCTAATCGAAGAAGGTGCTGAAGGCCATACCATATTTGGCATGCTTTGAGAACTGAAAGAAAAACGTTGTTATAAAGTACGATTCGTTGGAGGGGGATAATTTTTAAGAGTGTGAAATCGATTTAGAAGAAGAAATAAATACAATTCATAACCTTATTCCAGGTATATTTCAGAGACAGTCCGTATACATCAATTTGTGTATAGGTGAATTCGATGGTAATGCGATATTTCAAATACGTGTCAAAATCGAGCTTTTTTAGCAGTATTCAATATACCTCTCAATAATTGCATAAGTATCTGTAACTGTATCTAATTTTGCTTCTAAATATTCCGAATATCATGAAGCGTTTTCATCCCAAAACTTTTCCTCCTCCACTGAAAAAACGTTTATTTATGAAATATTTTATGAGGCATTTCATGATAATTGTTTCATTGGTATAAGTAAATAGATTCGATTTTCCCTAAAAACTGAAAAAAAAATCTTTCTTTTGAATACCATCACCATTTCATCCCGGAGCTCGGCAAGCCCAGCAGACACAGTGTGTGTGGGCTTGGCGCGCAGTTGGCGAAGTCCTCGGGAAATCGTCTGTGAGTGGCACCCGTCGAATCCGGTACCAGAAACAGCAGTGTAGCGAGCTCGTAGAGCTTCGTGACAAGGCTCGGGTGAGGGCGAATGTTTAGGGAAAACCGACAGCCGGTGTTTGCTGTTGGCCATGCCGAGCAGTGCCGCCGCGCGTCTGTCGTGTAACTTGTGCCTGTGTGTGCCGTGATGGCTCGGCATGGGCAAGTGGAAACACTCTGGTTTGATTTGATTTTGACGGTTTTTCGTTTTGCTCCGCTGTTTCTTGCAGCTGTGAACTTTTTTGTTTTTTCCCGAACACCACCCACTCGCCATCCGTCGGCCGTTGGGTGCGGGTGGTTGCGAGTTTTCCGTTCCCATCCCTTTCGCTCGTCGGTAATGCTGCCGGTTGGGTGACTATTTTTCCCGCGTATTGCTTTGCTACCGCTGCTGATATCATGGCAAAACGTGTCGCTGACAGGTTTTCTAATTGCAAAAAGGGGTTGAATGTCAATTTAATCGGTTTGGATGCGACGCGATGCAGAAAGGAAGAAGAAGTGTGGTTGTCCGTGGTTTGCTTCGTCTGGTAGGCGAGGAAGTTTTTAGTTTGGTTGTTGTTCATTACGGGGGTACGATTTGTTTATGGACGGAACCGTGGGATTTCACAGTTGCATAATTTAACTATTTTTGTTGTGTTCATTTAGAATCTCGTTTCTTTCAGAAATGATTTTTCGGTTTTCATCAAAAACAATAAAAAGTGTGTGTAGGGAGCAAAATAAAAAATCGAACAAACAAACATCTCGAGATTAGAAACATCGGCTGGAGTTGAATTGAGGTTTTATCGAAATCAAAACATAATCTCTCTTGTTGAAATCGCTATGTACTCAAACTTCTCATATGCAGGGTTTCGGATCGTAAATTCAACATCATTTTGGTTTTAGATTCTACGTGCAAGAATATGATTTAAAGGTAATCTAATATAGCTCTCACGTCGAAATAATTCAATCATTTTTAGATTTCATGCTTTTACTGGAACAGCAAACGGTGATACAAACTATTTGTCTTTGTTTCTCTGCTATTTTTCAGATGGCTTTAGATGCAAAAGCAATTAAAGAGGAAATACCGGATAAAGATACGTATGAGACCAGCTCCCGTAAAGTTAAAGGTAGGCATCTTTATGACATTATATAATCGAGTGTTTCTAGAGCAATTCCAGGAATGAGTAGACGAAAAAGTGACAAAATCAGAATCGACCTTCTCCGATTTGGATGAAACTTTGCACATGGCTTCAGTATGGCAAACCATAAGTTTTGAACCGATGGAGAGGTCAATCTGACTCACGACTGGTTTTTAAAAAGGGGTTATGTATTTTTGCATTTCACCAAAATTGCCTTTTTCAAATCGTTGTAACTCGGAAACCGTTAATTGTACAAAAATGGCATCCAGGAAGAAGTTGTAGGGAATCGATAGGGCACTCTAAAAACATATACACTGAGAAAAATTTGATTTCTTTTCTCAATAATTTTAAAATGAACCAAAAAAAAAATAAAAATAAATCTGGATTTCGATTTTTTTTTGATAATTTTTATTTTAAAGCTCTTATTAAAACCTACAGATTGATGGCTATCTCATCCGTGCCTTTTCAAAAATGAAGAAGTTTCAGCTATGCTTTTTTTAATTTAACTTTTTCATATTATTTTGTAATTATTGAGAAAAAATTCAAATTTTTTTTCAGTGTATATTTTTTTATAGTGCCCAATCGATTCCCTACAACTTCTTCCTGAACGCCATTTTTGTACAATTATCGGTTTCCGATTTACAACGATTTGAAAATGGCAATTTTGGTGAAATGCAAAAATACATACGCCCTTTTTAAAAATCAGTCGTGAGTCGGATTGACCTCTCAATCGGTTCAAAACTTATGGTTTGCCATACTCAAGCCATGTGCAAAGTTTCATCCAAATCGGAGAAGGTCGAATCTGATGATCTGCAAAGCATTTCTGGAATTGCGACTATCAGTTTACAGTTTTGTTCTATTTCTTCGAATTACATGCCATGAGATCTTCAAACCACATAATATGACATGCTCTTGTAAACACTGTCCCAGGAAGTATGGACGCACTGTAAATATTTCACAAGTGTTAGATATTCAAATTTTATTCGATATACTGATAATATTAGACTACAACAACAGAATATTTTTCTCAACATTTGCTACTTAGCCATTGTAGACTAGCTGGCGCACCTTCCTGCGAACGTTCCTCATTAAATTCCGTACAGACTTCTTGGCGACAAGTTCTGACACTTTTTACCAATCTTTTTCGAACTGTTGAATGGTTTCGGCTGCTGAGACATGTTTCCTAAGATGTGCCTTCGTTAATGCCCAAAATTTTTCAATCGGTCGAAGTTGTGGGCAATTTGGTGGATTCATGTCTTTTGGGACGAAAGTGACATTTTTGGTAGTATACCATTCTACCGTTGATTTCGAGTAGTGGCAAGAAGCAAGACGTTTTGGTTGTTTCTGCTTCTTATAGGTTCGAAGATTCAAACGTTCTTTAGCACTTATTCCTTCCATTTTTGCTATCTTTCTCAGTGGCAGTCCGCGTTCTGTGCACCATTTGTACACCATTTTTCGACGTTGTTCTGCTGAAAGTCCACGCATTTCGAAACAAATCAATGAAAACGAATAACACGAATGGTAAGAGTAGAGTGTAAACAACAGGACGCAGCCATAAAAATTGACAGATTCTGATCCAATTTTTGAATCGTTTTGAATAATTACTTAACGTAACGAATAATTAGGATAAAAATAGTTTTTATTCGAGTTATGAATCACTGAAGGCAGTGAAAATTTGTATACGCAATAAATATCTCATTAAAATAGTGAAAACAATTATTGGTGATTCGCACCATTTGTTCTACAATGATTTTTTTAGTACCTCGTATTGTGAGCTTAACCGTGATAAGTTTTTCAATTGATTTTCATATGTTCTTTCTCAACATATCCAGTATAAATAACAATTCTGCAACAATTGTATAATATTTTAAAATTTCAACCAGTTACATAAGCTTCTTGGACTACTAATTAAACTGAATTACATGCTGATTTCTGCAACCTAAAGTTGTAGCGGTTTACTTGAGGTATGAAGAGTTAAAAAAAACAATGACGCATGAACCCGTTTCTGACAAGCAATCAATGCACGTAAAAGGATAATGAACTAGAAATAACAGTGAAGTGAAAAACATTTCAGTATATAGACTTTGCATTGGATCAGATTTTGGCAATTTTCTATATAGATTCATGAATTGCACAATTTTCTATTTACTCTATATACAAAGCATTTTTTTGTGAAAACGAACTTTTTGTTTTCACGAACCGGGACCGCAATAATTCTCTCTACCGATCGATTATACGAACCAAGAGGGGTGGTGATGAACAGCTGTTAATTTCGCGGGAGAAAATGTCGATCGAGTAGCAGATGTTCCTCGCGGATGGGCGGTAACTGTGGCGTCATACTATTATTGACATAACGAGGAAATAAATTTAGCACTCTCCAGGGCCAGCCAACAATCTATGCTCGAGTACTTTGGGGTTTATATCAACGTGGGTCAGAGGGAGAGGTAGGTTCCGTGAGATAATTGAAACAGCCACCTTTTTTGGTAGTATTTGATAGCTGTTTTTTTTTGTTGGGATTGTAGGTTGTAGTTATTTTATTAAATGTGATATTTATAATGTTTAAAAGATAGAGATGTACAAAGAAAACCGAAACTGTACAACGTAAGTAAAAATATTTCATTAGAACGGACAATATTACACCGTGAACTATGACATCTTAATCAATTACTGAACAGAAACTAAATAATAATCGCACTTTTAAATATACAACCAACAAATACATTGACAAATCCACTGGCCCTAAAATAGAATTATAAAGGATGCTAAATCAACCCCTCAGCTTCCACAGTAATCGATGACGACAGTATGTACCGATGCCAGGACGGGTGTATCCTGCGCCATCGGGTAGAAGTGACCATCCCTGTCGTACAATTTACCATTATTTACCCACCAGCAGCTGCACCGACCGAGATAGCAAATTTCATCACCCAACCAGTGGTTCTCGGTCTGAACGTCCGCCCGTCCGTCCAGCACTGTACCATCCTGTGCTACAGTCACCACACCTTTGGGGTGACCTCGTTGATGGTTTGGTTTGGTTGGGTCAATCCATTAAAGCATGCATGTACAGTTATACAGTCCGCCAGCAGGTACCCCACCGACGGATGGCTCACACGAGGTTCATGAGCAATGACATGGTGGTTTGATGGCCTCGGGCCAATTGAACATCCATCTTTTCCCCGTACGACCGATCCGAATCTACCCGGTACAGAAAGGTGAAACATTGCTCATGATGGTGGTACTGCGGGTGTAGAACGTGAGATAGTGCTAAGACGATAGATTGCGCTGGAAGCACGTTCCAAAATAATTATCGTTATTCTCGCTTGGCTCAGTTGGAATTCAAGAAGGGGATTTCAGTATTCGTTGCTATCCACTGGGGAGATTCAGAAGATCCAGAACAGAATCGCATTTGTGTTGTTGTATTCGGTATTGAACACTCAAAGTGTTCCTGGAATGAAATTTTCTCACACGGAAAGACCGAAATCAGTATTTTGGCGAAAAAATTAGTTGATTTTCTGATTTTAGTTAGTTATTTTTTGAGACAACTGAAAAAATCTTACTTTTGCTAATTTAGATTTTTTAATTCTAATTCCCTTAATAATAATAAAATATTTGTTGAAATGGCTATTTTTTTTAGTTGAATTCACCAATTCAACGTGCTGTCATTTCTTAGCTAAGGCACACATCATATCCATTCAACTAATTTTTTAGTTGAATTAGAGAAATAAAACGTTGCTTTCAACCAACAACGCTCTGTCACCGAAAAAACGTTAACACGTAATGACTACTAGCCACTAGATGGCACACTACTACCGAAAAAAAAATCAGTCGCGGTTATCTTTTCTATAGTGGCAGGTATAAATGCGATGATGTATTGGAGAAAAAGACTTAAGCGAAACATAAACTTCTTTTTGAAATTTTTTCTTCTAAATCGCTGTTTTCTTCATTCGAATTCGCGAAATCGACTCTTACTGAAAACTTTGAGCACTCGGAAAACAAAAACCGAATACAAGTAGTACACCGGACGGCGTGACCCGGAAGGTTGGAAGATACAAAAAACATCATTTGACATATACAGTTAGAGTGCAACATTCGAAACTCACTTCACTGTTCCGCCTAAAGACATTATTACGCACAATCTCTTCATATGCGCACCAATTCTGAATAAATACACTTCCCACTTAGAGTTTACGTCATTTTTACATATCGGTTTAGAAATTTTTATATGGATATATCATAACACATGCGAAAAACATCTAAACAATTTGCAAGCAGTTTCAACAAGACTGTCCCTTTTAACTTTTTAATGGATTGTTTTGCTGAGAAGTGTCATGAGTTTTTGGCTAATAAACTTATTAATAAAACCAATTTCATTTTTGTTTTCTTTGTGCTGTCTTTCAGCAATGATGGTGATAGATAAATAGAAACAAATTTTCTGATTTTAATAACAAAATTAGTTGTCAATGAGAATTTCATGTTGGATTGAAATATTGCTGGTTTGTGTCCAGAATATTCACCAACTAAACACATTCTCCAAAATAAGAATTTTTTTCAGCAAAGTAAATGCTCAATTTTAACTAATTTTATAGTTATTTTGGAAATTTTGTTATTAAAATCAACTAATTCAAAAACAGTAATACGAATTAGACGCAGAGCTAATTTCGGTCGTTCCGTGCAGGAATCAGAGTGGGGATTTTTATACTACAATAGCCGAAACGGCAGTAGTATTTTTTTATTTGCAATTAGTATAGTTAAAAATGTCGATAGCCATGTGGGATCACTCAGTAGGTATAAATAATTTATCGACCGTTTACAGTATGCATGTCCGATGTGTCGTTTTATCAGGTGGCATTTCATAAAATACCTGATCAGTTCCACAATTTACTGAATATTATCGGTTGAAGTGCTGCTCCTAGGGCACCTTTTTCTATTTCTCATAAGGAAAGGCGATGCAATCACTATGAACTGTGGCTCGGAAGGTCGAGTGCTCGTTAGGATTGCAAAATGTATGGATGTGTATATGTGTTTGTTACAAATTATGTCAATCAATTTTAACTGAGATGGCCCAACCGATTTCCGCAAACTTGAATTCAAACGAAAGTCTTTATGGTCTCATGCAAAGTTTCACCAATTCAACTAGATCCGACTTCCAACTCTGGGATTACAGGGTGATATAGCATTAGCATTACAGACCGCTCGTGTGCTGCTACTTCGTTATTGATCAGAACCAATTAGGCTTTCAACATGTTTTTTTCTGAAACAACTTGCTTGGGAATAGCACGTAGTTTCACATTGTGTAAGCTGCATTGACCCCTGCATGCTGATCAATACCGACGCCTGTCACGTCCGAATGTAGATCTACTTGGGAAGGAAGGATTGTTAGTTCAATGCATGTTAATAAAATACAAAATGAATCCTCCTCGCAGTCTTAACTATATTTACATACGACCTAGTTAAGCACGGTTGCAAGTAATATCTGCACGGTTATAAACTTCACGCGCACGTCTTAAAGTTAGCGTTTAACCCAAAGAAAAATAGATACATTGATCGAGGTTTCCCCGAATAATCGACGGAGTTTAGTTTAGCTCGATTTTTAGTAAGGAGAAATATAATAAGACATAAAAAAAAATGTGAAATATATCTAAGGAACGATCTCACCAGTAACCTGCTTCTCCTATTCGCTTTGCTGTAAACAGATTGCGAGACGACACACCACTAATGAAAAAATAAAATAAACACTCGCGGATGGGTTTGCTGCAAACCAATTTTAGATTTCAAGCTTGAATTACACGATTGACTTCTAAATGTTCACACATTCCATTTAAATCGGATAATACCGACAATGGTATGCAGATGGCGCTTCGATCGGTTGACTTAGTTTAATTTTGGACGGTAAATTTGCAGTATCAGTCGCTTGAACATTTTTTAGTCTCGCGAATCAGAATTATTCAATATATAACACTTTTCACCAACCAATGCATACTTGTCACAGCTGCACTCTCATTCACACTAATTGTTTCGACCAATTACTTTACTATAAGTTGTTTGATACACATTGAAATTACACTTTTTTGAGAGTAACACTCAGGCACTGCATTGTACTCCTAGTGATGCCGACTCTCTTCGGAATTATAGAATAAAAAGTGTTAAAAATTTTTATACCATCAAATGAAGCGGCGAAGCAAAAAAAGGTAAAATCCTATTCAAATACGCTCAAAACTATTCCAATTCGTAAGCCATATTTGTTGCTGCTGGCCATACAAACCAACTTCGGCTATACCAGTCTTTGATATCTGGTTTCAGAAGAATCGGAAATAGTGATTAAAGCTGCAAAAAGGATCTCACTCACTGTTCGTGCATGGAGCAATTCCAGAAATGCTTAGCAGATCATCAGACTCGACCTTCTCCGATTTGGATGAAACTTTGCACATGGCTTCAGTATGGCAAACCATAAGTTTTGAACCGATAGAGATGTCAATCTGACTCACGACTGTTTTGCCTTTCTCATATAGAAAGGTTATGCAATCACTGTGAAAACCGACTTTTGAACCGAGGCCCGGAGGGCCGAGTTTCATATACCATTCGACTCAGTTCGTCGAGTACGTAAAATGTCTGTGTGTATGTGTGTGTGTGTATGTGTGTGTGTATGTGTGTGTGTATGTGCGTATGTGTGTATGTAACGTTTTTTTGCACTAACTTTTCTCGGAGATGGCTGAACCGATCTCCACAAACTTAGATTCAAATGAAAGGTCTTGTGGTTCCATACAAAATTCCTGAATATTATTTGAAACCAACTTCCGGTTCGGGAGTTATGGGGTAAAATGTGCAAAAAATTGTGAAAATAAGTGCACTAACTTTTCTCAGAGATGGATGAACCGATTTTCACAAATTTGGGTTCAAATGAAAGGTCTTGTAGTCCCATACAAAATTCCTGAATATTGTTTGGAACCGACTTCCGGTTCCGGAGTTATAGGGTAAAATATGCAAAAAAATGAAAATATGTTTTCTAGCTTTTCTCATAGATGGCGCGACCGATTTTCATAAACTTAGGTTCAAATGAAAGGTCCTGTGGTCCCATAAGTAATTCCTGAATTTCATCTGGATCCGACTTCCGGATCCGAAAATATAGGGTAAAGTGTGTTAAAAATTGTATACCGTCATTGAAAAGGACGAAAAACCGTAAAAAGTTTTCTATATCGACCTCAAATCTTCTCCACCTAATAGTTTTTTATCAGCAGATGGTCAAACAAACCGATTTCGGTTATTGTTTTTAGGAATCGAAGAAAATTATTTTGAAGAATATAACAAGTATGATTGATATGAGAAAGGCATCATTACACCACTAGGTGGATTAAAACAGCTTTTTAAAAAGATCTTATGTATTTTTGCATTTCACCGAAATTGCCGTTTCCAAATCGTTGTAACTCGGAAACCGTTAATTGTACAAAAATGGCGTCCAGGAAGAAGTTGTGAGACACTCTAAAAAAAATATACACTGAAAAAAAATTGGATTTTTTTCTCAATAATTTTAAAATTAACCAAAAAAATTAAATTAAAAAAAAATCAGGGTTTCGATTTTTTTTTGACAATTTTTTTTTAAAGCTCTTATTAAAACCTACAGATTGATGGTTATGCCATCCGTGCCTTTTGAAAAATGAAAAAGTTACAGCTAAAGCAATTTACAGATATATTCGAAATTTCAAGTTCTGGTTGAAAGATAATCATTCAAACAGTAGAATATTATTCTACATGTTAAAGGCATTAAATTTGTTCATGATATCCTTTTCTCTAAAAGTAGCTGTTCTTGAGATACTTGAATATTTAATTATAACACCATTTTTTATATATCCATGAATTGTTTATTTGCTTGCTATATCTACAATTATTACATGTACATGAATAATACTTAATTATATTTAAGGTTTTATTTATGCCTGACGGAGCTGCCTCGCAGTACAAAAACAGAAAAAAATTTGCAAGTAATTAAGAATTATTCATGTACATGTAATAATTGTAGATATAGCAAGCAAATAAACAATTCATGGAAATATAAATAATGATGTTATCATTAAATATCCTAGTATCTCAAGAACAGCTACTTTCAGAAGAAAGGATATCATGAACAAATTTATTGCCTTTAACCTGTAGAATAATATTCTACTGTTTAAATGATTATCTTTCAACAAGAACTTGAAATTTCGAATATATCTGTAAATTATTTTAGCTGTAACTTCTTCATTTTTCAAAAGGCACGGATGGGATAGCCATAAATCTGCAGGTTTTAATAAGAGCTTTGAAATAAAAATTATCAAAAAAAAAAATCGTAACCCTGATTTTTTTTAAATTTTATTTTTTTGGTTCTTTTTAAATTTATTGAGAAAAGATATCAATTTTTTTTTCAGTGTATATTTTTTTAGAGTGCCCAATCGATTCCCCACAACTTCTTCCTGAACGCCATTTTTGTACAATTAACGGTTTCCGAGTTACAACAATTTGAAAAAGGCAATTTCGGTGAAATGCAAAAATACATACGCCCTTTTCAAAAATCAGTCGTGAGTCGGATTAAGCTCTCAATCGGTTCAAACTTATGGTTTGCCATACTGAAGCCATGTGCAAAGTTTCATCCAAATTGGAGAAGGTTGATTATGATTTTGTCACTTTTTCGTCTTCTCATTCCTGGAATTGCTCTGGACTGGATAAAATGAAAATTTAATGGATTAACCTTATTTTACACAATACGGATTTCAACCATATCTTCGTGAATATTTCGCTTTTATGTTGCGGCAGTAGCAATTTGTATACAGTCTATTACATAAGAGCGTGCTCACGATTACTCGCGATCGGTAAAGTGGAATGCTGTGATTTTAGATTTTTTTTTCACACAGAGGCTAGTAGTGTCCTTCATGCAATGCGAGAACAAATTGTTTACAATTCGATCTCAGCATTTTTTCAAACGGAGTACCGCGTACGCTACGCGCCTTCGAAGCAGTTTTTGTTTGTGCTCGCACCCGAAAGGTCCCAAAATGACCCAAGCTACCGCGGAGAAATACATGAAAAAGTCGAAACAGTTTGTGAGTAAGTGAATCGTTTTAAAGAGGGGAAAAATGTCAACGATGGAAAAAAAGCTCACAGTGAACACTCCAGGAAATCGAAAACTCGCATTTTTCCATCCACACTAGCTTGAACTTATTAAAAGCTACAGTGTGGTAATAGTTCACTTTGAAATGAATTATTAAAAACATTTCCGGTTCTAGAGATACAGTCATATAAGTGACGCAACCAAAAAAACGCATTACTTTTTTCAGAGATATCTCAGCTGATTTCGACAAAGTTAGAATGTAGTCATAGATCATATTGAAATGGTTACTTCTAATGAAATAGTCGTATAAGTAACTTAATCTACAAAACGTGCGAAGCAAAGCCTTGGTATTACATACCTTTTTTTGGGATCATTAACCCGTTCAAATAATTTATTTCGAATGCCTTCAGTTCCACGAATGTTACCGAATAAGTAACGTAAGCATTGCAATACACTTTTGTGAATTACCAGAATTAATCAGGAAATTATTTGATCCAAGGGTTTTGTCTATATTATTTTGAGTAAATATTGAATAGACAGGTTACGTACTTTGAAAATACTGTGAGGTGCCATGAGACAAATGGTATCAACCGCTTCCGCAGGTAGCTTTTTTCATATCCATCCTTTCTAATAGTGTTGGCAGAAAAAAAAAATTTTTGATTTTCTACCACAACTATATTTGGTCTGCCAAATCAAAAAGTACTTTTCGGTAGTTTTAGTTTCTTAGTAAGACTACATGCCGATACATTCGGATTTTGATGCCGTTCGTGTTACTGAACGTAACAAGATGGTTTACAATAAAAATACCTCGAGATAACTTACAAATGTGAACTTAAGACTGTCATATAAACTAATCGCAATTTGCCAAACAATTCTAAATCTACATTGATAGAAAAGTGGCCGTTATTTAACGTAGACAGACTTTAGTCGGATCAACTTTTCTTTACGTTTTGTCTAAGCTTCGCCAGTGCATAACAGTTTAGGTTGAACTGTTATGCCACCTAGCAGTCCAACATACACTGCTAAGAAGACGTAAAGTTAGTGCTATGTGCTAAACACTTTTTGCTCGCACCGAAATGCAACGTATTTACTAACAATCTGAATGGTAACGTTGGTTCCGTCTAAAACGTCTTCTCATGAGGTTTACTCATGATTTTATGAGCAAAATGATTCAATAAAATTAAAGGTGAATTCGAGCTAGGAAGTAATTCTTTATAAATTAAATGTTCCACAAAATTCGAGGTGATAGAAATTTTACATTCAAACATATTGCATTGAACTTAATATGAAACCCATAAATTTTGAATCCGTAAATTATTTTGCAAACTGTTTATTACTTTGCATATAATATAGGAGAGTAAGAGTAAATTTTGAATCATGAAATTATTTTCGCATCACTTTTGACGTAACATTTTACCTATGCGCCTACTTTGTCGCCGTTATGCATCACTTATGTCGTTTTCGCTTGAGAAAACTGAAACTGACCCAGGGTAGTTTCATCAAACAAACACTTTTCACGAAACTGTGTTGATTTCGCACTTAGCAACGGGGGTTTGAGTAAAACTGATTTAAAAACCAGGTTGGAAACTGACTCGATTTTCAGTTCAACAACGTTGAAACTAGGTTCGAAACTGACTTCAAACAAACGGTTTGACAGCAGTTAGGGTGGAAACTGGGTTAGGTTTGGCATCAAGCGAAAACAACATTAATTTGTGCATGATACCAAATGAAATCAGATCACGATTTCTAGCAAATATATTTTATATCAATATCTCTAAAGAATCCAATATAAATCGAAAAAAAAAAATATCACAGCAGCACCATCTCGTGAGGGTAAAGGTTATTAGTTCAATTTTGTTTAATAGCTTGCGTTTAGCATTCACTATAATCTGAAATGTCAAAACTAGAGGGTGGAACTTTTTATATTTTAAGTAATGTTTTTTCTCTGAAGGAATAATATATCGCTTATGAACAATACGACAATCAAAATAACAAACCGTTCAAAGTTCTATGCAGAGTTAGAATTAAACTCATCGTCTTCACATTCAAAATATTAAAAAGTGGCGTTGAACTTTGCTGAAATTGAAACGACCTGATATTGTGTATTTATACCACTGGAATCGGAAATCATTCGTTGGGAATAGAACTATCAGGTTTACTCGTCGTGCTTAAAAATATTGCAATAATTGTATATAGAAGTCGTACCGAATCCTAACCCACCAAGTGTTTTCCTGTAGTTTGAACATTCTCAATTCACTCATCTTATTTGTGGCTTCTATTCGTTAATCCCGTCTTCAATGCAGGAAAAGCCCGAAAATCTTGCATGAAAAGCAAACCAGACTCAGGAGGGTGCCAATCCGAGCAAAAGTAGCACCGTTGGTGGTAGCGAAAAATTGTCACGACTTGTGCTTTCCCTGGTCGTATATGAGTGTGGTTGGTACCAAAGTGATAAAGCTTGAAATATGGGTGGATGTGTGTGTTTGTGTATTTATTTCACTACCTCGCAAGAGTTGACACCTCTTCTGATTTTTTTTTCTCCGAACGAAGAAAGAAGGATAAGCAATAATGCTCAAAATTCGGGAAGAAGGATTTTTCCAACGAGATCTAGCAGGCAAGAACAACGACTGGTGTTTGGTTTCCTGCTGATATCGGAGAAAGACAGCAACGGGCGAAAGTTCATGAATCAGCAAATGTTTGCAAATTGATATTACAACAGTAAGGGGAAGCGGATAGCAGAGTGAATATTCCAGCAGTAGCCCGATGGCAGCATGGCAGTGAAAGTTGGAGCGTGCCCGCGATTAATTTCGACCGTTGAACTGTTGAACATCTATAAGTGGCTATGTGGAAAAATGTCATAGATCAAACAGGAGCTTGGCTGATGCTTACAACGTTTCAGAGCGATATGTGCATAGGGGATTGTATAGAGTTTTATCAAAATTCCAACTCGAAAATTAGTGAGGTCTTGTGTAGTTTGTAAGAAAGTTAACGGGAAACTTTTGCTCAGAACAGTTTTTGAGAATGTCACAGTTGTGGTTTTGATTCCAATTTGTGATGATAATCATTTGTTGACGGCAGTGGGCGTTCTGTACATTTTCTACAGATTTTAGAAGATCTAACACTAATCCATTCAGATTCTACCAAACACAGAGCATTGTCTTTTTCCAACACGGTTCGGTCTTCAATTCGCCGTTGATAGTTTTTTTTGCGTTTAGAATTCTCTCATTCTCTTGATATATAAATTTTTCGTTGCTAGGTACAATCCGATGCAAACAATTCTTTCGTATTTCCATCTGTCACTCGTTCAGTTCATGTGAAACCCACTTTCCAACCTTCTGAATTTTCTCATGGATCTTAGGTGATCGGAAACGGCTTGTCGAGTGACATTCAACTGCTTCATCATCAATTGGTGTGTTTGTATATCATCTTCGTCCAATAATGATTGTAGTTCGTTATCTTCAAAACTTTCGACCATTTTTCGCGCCCTTTGTCCATCACGTTAGAATCGCCTTGAAACCAGCGTTCTTAAAACGGTTGGAGCAAGATCGCCATAAATCTCAACAATAATTTGAAGATTTTAAGGAAATTAATATTACTGGAGTTGCTCTTCTAGACATAGAGAAAGCATTTGGCAGTGTTTGGCACAAAGGATTAATAGCAAAAATGTCGGACATTCAGTTTCCTATTTATTTGGTTCAAATGATTCAAAATTATTTAACTGATCGTGCTCTCCAGGTTAACTATCAGAATTGTAAATCTGAGTTCCTACCCGTACGATCAGGTGTACCGCAAGGTTCGAGCATAGCTCCAATCTTGTATAATAATTTCACTTTTGATCTTTCAAATCTCCCCGTTGGCTGTCAGAAATCGCTATTCTTTGACGACACAAGTCTGTTAGCCACAGGTAGAATTCTAAGAGTGATCTGCCGTCGCCTACAAAGAAGCTTTTTTTAAATTTTTTTATTTAGGCCAATTTGCGTACAAGCTTTACGTGGCCGAATGAGCCATGTTTTTATTTGATAAAATAATTTTTTTACCGTTGGATCTCGTTGTCACCCATTTTTATCTTGCAATGATTAAGGGGCACTTTGTCCGTGGCTCGTCTCGTCCTCCATTGCCGCATCGGTGGTATCGTTGTTGGTTTTCGTTTTTCTCTTCGTTTTCCTTGTAATTCGCATTCTTGGTTGCTGTAGACGCGCCTTGTTGCGCATTAATTGCAGTTGCTGGTTAGTTTGATGGTACAACAGGAGTACTGCGCTTTTTTAAGCTTACAATATTGAAGATTTGGAATAATATAAATTAGGAAAATCCATCAACAAATCATCGAGGAACAAGCGCTGCAAATTAGATCCGAAAAATATATCGCCGATAATTCTAAATTAGCCTGATAGTTATCAGAGAACTAAAATAAAATACTCAATTCAAACCAATTTTTCAATGGTATGCAATTGAAATATTCAAATGACGTTATCTCATAAGTTTAAGTTAAATGTTTCCGAATCGATTGGTTGTTGAATTATATAAATCCATCAACAAATGACTGAGTTATAAGTGTTCAAAATTTTGACAGAAAAATGTTACGCGATTAGTTTTGCATGTTTTAAATTGACACCTAGCCTCGGGAAGCGAAGTGTAAGGCATTCTTAATGGGAAAATCGACCAAAAATTTGCTAAATACAAGGGATATTTAAAAAGAATCGGTAACCACGCTGATTCGGTTCTTCAATACTGGATGATATATAAGATACTCAAGCGAAAACGGTGTTGCGCTGATAGCAAGAAATATCACCAACACATAATGCAAAAGCGACAAATTAGCGAGCGAACGCATATACAATACGCGCCTTGTTGTGCATTAATTGCAGTTGCTGGTTAGTTTGATGGTACAACAGGAGTACTGCGCTCACTAGTTTCCGTTGTTGGGCGGTTGTGTTTTTGTTTGAAGATGTCCTTTTTGCAGTTTCAGTGCCAGGTTTGCCGTAGTGTGCAGGTTGTTCACAAAACTGACATGTAACCAGTTGATTTTCATACGTAATCTGCGTTTTACACGGATGTATCCCGTCTTGATCACAAATGATGTAAGATAGAAATGCTTTTCGTAGTTACATACGTACCACTCGCACGCCATTCCGGATACCCGGAAAAAATCCGCAATACTTCCCTTTCGATAGAAAGAACTTCACCGTACTGCGACATACTTTCCCGAACAAACTGATCGCTGGTCTGCGGAGGAAGGTCATGCACGCGTACTTCTATGGCATTGTCCACCAAGTACACTTGGTTTTTTTTTTATTTAACATTGTCATGATCAACACTATGTACCCCATTATTAAACGAAGCAATTGCAATTGCATCTCTTTCACGTTTGAACATAATGTACACACAGTTAGACGCCTTGTTGAATTGAATCTCACTTACATCATTAACGTTTAGATGCATTCGTTCCTTAAGCAAGATTTCAATTTCGGTTGCTGCTGGTCTAATTTTGCAGCGCTTGAAATCAATACAAATTGAATTTGGCCTCGCAGGCCAAGTTTCAGGCTTTGTTAAATCGTATTTGCCCATTTCGTACATTCTATTATTCACTACACTGTATTGTCTTTGTTTCTATCGTCTTGACCGTAAGCAATTGTCGACTGTGTCGGATGAGATGCGAGCACGAACTGATGCTTGAACATTTTCAGTGATTATCTGTCAAAATATTATCTTTCCTCATAAGCCAAGAGCTTCTTTTCTTAAACCAAACAATAATCACATTATCAAATTGAATGGCTTGGAATTGACATGGTCTGATCAAGCCAAATACTTAGGTTTAACGCATGACAAAAAACTCACTTTCAAAGATCACATTGAAGGAATCCAAGCAAAGTGTAACCAAATCATGTGTATAATAGGGCTGAAAAGTCACCGCTTGTGACTCAACTAAATTCTTATTGTTGTTATTGCTGATCTGCAAGAATTATGAATTGATTGCTCAAAACTGTTATGTTTACGCATTTCTTCCGCTTGAACCAAGAATGGCTACAATGAACCATAGGTCAGCATGTGTTGACTTTGATATACGCTGTTCAAATGAACAACCCGTAGTACAACCAGGAAATGCAATTACTAAAGAGATAATGGTCGGTATCTCTTTAGTAATTAATGTATTGGTAATGAGTACCATTTTGATAGACATGATGAATAACGTAATCAATGAAAGGTACATTTTGATATTTGTAATCTGTTGGTACGAAAGATTAGGAGGTTTCATGCCTAATGAAAATGTGGTGAAGTTTGATACGGACTTTCTCTTGCTAAAAGAAAAAAAAAATGGTAATAATATTGTTGGAGAAACGTTGGTGTCATGGATTGTATATTATTCATTTTCGAATTCAAATTAGCTATCTTTGTCAATTAAGTTCAAAATGAAATTATCATAGCAATCCGCTGCACCGAAAGAATGATAGACCATGTTAATCAGTGAAAAAAAATCAAATTAAAAATATATATAAAAAAGTATTTTTGTGTAAATATTCGAAAAACATTTTTATAACCGAATCAAAAACTTAGCTATTTTGTGTTCAAGCTTTACTTGTTTTAGAGAATCGCCCAAAGGTACGCAATTACTTTGAGATTATTTTATTATCCGACCATCACTGTGTTGGATATTGTAAGAGATTAGCGCAGTGAACCGAATGTTACCGAACAATACCAGCATAGTATAGCAGACTATTCTCGCTATAACTAGAGTGACGATATCTCATCGGTAATGTTGGCAACAATTAAACATTTAATCCGAATCCAAATTCATATCGTTTCAATTAAAGATGTTTCACTATCAGCCACTACCCAATGGAGGGGACGGGTATAGCGTGATGGGTAAGCCTTTCACGCAGCCCATCTGAGTTCGATACCAGACCCCGCACATAAGAAAAAAAAGTTTATTTTTTGTTTAGTTTAGTTGGGACAGGAAATATTGAAAACGTATTCATATATAGGAACTGTTCTTTCATGAGACCTACGACATTAATCATCTGCTACAGTCGTGGCGAAGTACAATCGGCGACTGCTGTCATTTGCGCGGTTTGACTGTCTGCTGTTTCGAGTCATTCTTCAGTACCGTTCGCAACCCTGGGTAAGACAGTCAATCGAGAAGGTCGAGAATCGAAGGAACTCGAGAACGTCCCAGATACTCGGACGTAGCACATCACTCTATCCATCGTTACTTTGACCAATTTCATCAGTTCATTCGGAAAACCGTGTTCGTGTACAATTTGCCATAGCTGTTTTCGATCGATTGTGTCGTATGTCGCTTTGAAGTCAATGAATAGGTGATGCGTGGGTACGTTGTATTCACGACACTACTGGAGTACCTGTCTGATCGCGAATATGTGATTCGTAGTGACGCGTAGTTAGCTATTGATGATAGACGACAACAAATTATTTAAGAGATTACGTTGTAGATGGTGTTAGGGTTGTGATTGCGCGACAGTTGCGACAGTCAGGCTTATCACCCTTTTTGTAGATAGGACATACCACTCCTCCCATCCATTCCCGCGGTAAAATCTCAGCGTCCCAAATATTAGAAATCATTTCGTGCCACACTCTAGCCAATACCTTTACTCCATGCTTGCGTAGCTCGTCTGGCAATTGGTCATTGGTCATTGCCCGCGGCTGTTTGGAATTTGTCGTCGGCTGAGCATGCACTCCAGATTGATTCCTTTGTTGTTTTCCTGTATCTTGCGATTTGCCATTCAGATGCTCGTCGAAGTACTGCTTCCACCACTCGATCACCTCATATTCGTTCGTGAGAAGGTTTCCATTAGTATCTCTGCGTATTTCGGCCTGCGGTATGTGGTCTCTACGTGAGTGGTTCACCTTCTCATAAAACTTCTATGTATCATTTACGCGGTACAGCTATTCCTTCATTTGGCGATCACGATTTTCCTGATGGCGCTTTTTGCTCCGGTAAACTGAGTTTTGTCTGTTCCGCGCCTGTCTGTATCGTTCCTTGTTCGTTCTCGGGTGGTGTTGCACTGTACATTGTACAGTGGTGGTAGTGCTACTTATGGCGAACATTATATTCCTCCACGGAACGACCGAAATTAGCTCTGCGCCTAATTCGTATTACTGTTTTTGAATTAGTTGATTTTAACAACAAAATTTCCAAAATAATTATAAAATTAGTTAAAATTGATAATTTACTTTGCTGAAAAAAACTCTTACTTTTTGAGAATGTGTTTAGTTTGCGAATATCCTGGACACAAACCAGCAATATTTCAATCCAATACGAAATTCTCATTGACAACTAATTTTGTTATTAAAATCAGAAAATTTGTTTCTATTTATCCATCATTGCTGGAGTGCAGAAGAAAACATAAATGAAATTGGTTTTATTAATAAGTTTATTAGCTAAAAACTCATGAGAAGTGTCAAAGCAAAACAATCCATTAAAAAGCTAAAAAGGACAGTCTTGTTGAAACTGCTTGCAAATTGTTTAGATGTTTTTCGCATGAGTTACGCTATATTCGATATATAAATTTCTAAACCGATTTGTAAAAATGACGTAAACTCTTAGTGGAAAGTGTATTTATTCAGAATTTGTGCGCATTTTTGCGTAATAATGTTTTTGGTCGTCAAATGGTGAGATAACTAAGTCCTCACAAGTCCCTATCTCATGCCTCCCCGAGCGTCTATGATGACATTTGGTCAATAGAACGGCGTCGACTGGGTGCTATCGCCTTCTGCGTTAGTAGCAGAATGAGAGGGTGCGAAATGGCTTGTAGGTTGGAGCCCATCCTAAAGTGCAATGTTTATCATAGTATATTACAACATATAATTCTGTTGTTTATTACATCATCTATTATTATTATTATTATTATTAGAAGAGCGTAACTTACACTGCGACATTAACTGTTATATTGTATCATAGCATATTGTTTCATATATTATCGTCTTACACTATTTCATGTTATGATATACTATGTTGTATGGTATTATACTGCATTGCATTATATCATATTATATTGTATTATATTATATTATATTTTATTATATTATATAATGTTATATTGTATTCTATTATATTATGTTATATTGTATTGCATTATGTTGTATTATATTATATTATATTATATTATATTATAGGGTTTATTATGAGTAGTACTACGTACCTCTGCGCAAAATATAAATTTGTTTTCCTTATAAGTTATCATTTTTAAAGTAATCCTTTAACTAACTATCAAGGTCGTCACAAGGCGAGCTTGATCCTCACTGGTTCCTGTTTCATGTTTACACGTGTGTCTGTGGTGATAATTGGTCGAGGGAATGCGTTGATGGTAGAATGAGAGGATGAGAAATGACATATAAATTCAAGTAATATAATATCATAGCATATCGCAACATATCATTTTATTCATTCTGTTATTTATTATATATTTCATTGTACTATATTATTTTGTTTTTTATTATTATTTTCATTATATTATTTATTGTTATTATTATTAATTTGTCATCAATAATAATAACATATATTATTTTTATAGATGTGGATATTATTGTTATTAGAAGAGAAATATTCTACTTCCTGCAGTATTGCGAAGATAGAAGAGCATAACTGACACTCTACATTAACTGTTATTTTATATATTGTTTTATAATATATTATATTATATTATATAACATTGTATTATATTATATTAAATTAAAATATTTTATATTATATCATGTTATATTATACTATTTTGTAATCTATTATATCATTTTATGTTATATTAATTTCATTACACTGTGTTTCATTGTATTTATCAATATAAAACATTTTGCACGGGGCGTAAAGGGGAGGGAGCATCAGGGCATCGAACGAATTGATGACTGGACGAGGGATTGTGGATAGCCAGCCCAAGTCACTTGAAGGAAACTTGTTTCCTTCTGAAGGTTTGAAATGAGTCTGACGCGCCCTTCTCAAACAAACCATCAGGCGGGTTCAAGCATGTATAGCGATATGCTTCATCCATGCACTGGATATTATGGTTGGAAGAGCATCTTTTATTCCCGCGGAATACGAGTAAGTGACTCTACTTACATATCCGCCCAACCCTTTTTGTTCGCTTTTCGGTAACAGCTATAGTAAGAAGGTGAATTGATGAGTCATATCGGGGCTACTGTAAGTCTACCCGCATCCACTGGCAAGTCCTTGAACTGATGGTGGCTTCACTTCACATCACATCACATCACATTTTTGCGTAATAATGTTTTTACGCGGAACAGTGAAGTGAATTTCGAATGTGGCTCTCTAATTGTATATGTCAAATGATGCTTTTTTTGTATCTTCTAACCTTCCGGACTACGCCGCCCGGTGTGCTACTTGTATTCGGTTTTTGTTTTCCAGGTGCTCAAAGTTTTCAGTGAGAGAGTCGATTTCGCGAAGTCGAATGAAGAAAACAGCGATTTAGGAGACAAATTTTTAAAAAAGAAGTTTTTGTTTCATTTATGTTTTTTTCTACGATACAACGTCGTATTTATACCTGCCAATATAGAAAAGGCAACCGCGACTTAAATTCGGTAGTAGTGTGCCATCTAGTGGCTAGTAGTCATTACGGTGTTGACATTTTCTCATAGACAGACGCTGCAAATTTCAGAAGCCAAATCAACCATTCATGTTGGTTGAAAACCAACGTTTTATTTCTCTAATTCAACTAAAAAAATAGTTGAATGGAAATGAAGTGTGCCTTAGCTAAGAAATGACAGCACGTTTAATTGGAGAATTCAACTAAAAAATAGTCATTTCAACAAATATTTTATTATTATTAAGGGAATTAAAATTAAAAAACCTAAATTAGCAAAAGTAAGATTTTTTAGTTGTCTCAAAAAATAACTTACTAAAATCAGAAAATCAACTAATTTTTTCGCCTAAATGCTGATTTCGGTCTTTCCGTGATCCAGTCATCATTAAAAATCGTCGCTCCAAGCTACTCTTCCGTTGGTAGCACTAGCTCCAGTTGGTCCGTGTATTCCTTAGAATTTGATTTGAGTGATCGATTTGATTTTCCGAATGTTGATCAGGTGATCTCCAGGTGGCTTTGTGGATATCTTTGCGGGGTAAGAAGGTGCTTCGAACTACCATTCCTCATGAGGCTGCAAAGTTCACGCATCGTTGGCTGTTATTATTTTATGCCGCGAGGAAGCTCCCACTGCAGTGCACTGTGGGGAGCTAACTGGTAGGTTCACTTCAACTACGAGTAGAATAATTCCTTCTCTTCATCGGCTCTCGCTACATGTGGGCAGTGCACGTTGATGATGCTGTAATTGAAGAAGCTGCCCTTGATCTTCAATACACACACTGATTGGCTACCACCCAATCACGCGTTGTCCATCACTATCTTGTCCATCACTATAAATTCCATTTCCAACACGCTGGTTGTGCCACAGCTCTGATAGAAGGTAGCTGCTCGATACCCGCTTTTCCACACCTTCTGTCCCGTTCATCAAAGTTCCTGCAGTGCTACGACATCGAAGCCGCTAATTTGAAGCACATCCTGCAGCATTCGATCGTATCCTGGGAAGCAAAGCGATTTCCAGTTTCACATGCCAAGCTTCCAATCGTACTCCGAGTCGTATTTTTACCTCGATTACTTGCCGAGACTTCAACAGCTGCACGGAGAACTCTTCGATCATAAAATTGCGATATCGTAGTTTTTGATTTTTGCGATAGTTGATTTAACTAATTTCTTTTTGATTCAACCAATATGGTTTTTGTTTTGCATAGATTCAAGTAGTTGAAAAATATGTTGTTTTGAATGCTGTCAAATGCCGGAGACAGTTGAAAGCAAAACAATAATCGCAATGCAAAATCAACAACTTTTTTAGTTGAAAACAACATCGATGGTTAAAGCGTTTGGTGCAATTGTGTCCATTCGATTTGAGAAATTTATGATTTCATAACAAGTGTTTATCTAACAGCGGAGTTGTGATAAAGTTAACCTTGTTTAAGATGAAAAAGACTTGGTGACAAATTAGAAAATGTTAATGAATCATCTCGTAATCTTTCAGGTATGCGCAAAAATTTTATGCTTCAAATTCGATCATTGATTTACTTCCAGCTGTTTGATACCGATTATGATGCTCATTCATTAGCAATAAAACGCTTTTTGACATGAATTTAATTTATAAAAGGAACAGGAGCGAAGGGTTTCAAACACACAGAACGCGCTGCGATTGAATGCCGTCGCAAAATTCCAATTCCCAGCGGTTGATGCACCCAAGCTCATATAAATTTAGTTCAACCGTTTGAAGGCATCATCTTTTAATACTCATTTTAGTTAAATTTAATAATTTCGCTAATTTACTCGTCCCTACGTTTGCCGAATAAAAACGTTTTTCTACATCAATCATTTCCGATCGAATCAGAAGTATTTTTTTAGAATTTAGATCTTTACTGATCTCGACTTGACATGATCATGATCATACAAAAATCAAAATCACTTAGAGATCAGATCAGTTCTGATTTCGTAATGATAATTTATTCCTTGATTAAGATCACTTGAAATCAGCAGTGATCGGTGGTTTTCCCAGCCCTAATGATATTACATGTCAATATAAAATACTGTTTATATTTTAACAACGATATTTATTTCATGCACGGAACGACCGTACACACCTAGAAAAAATCGTGTAAATTTACGTCTTCTGAGACCGACATATACGAGCGTCAAAAATGACTCAACTTTACAGTAGACCTAACACATATTTAAGGCATTCTGACATATTTTTAAGTATTGAAGCATGTAAATTTACACGTCTGCTTTGAAAGTAGTGTATGTTCGACACATATGTAAATCATTCTTGTAAAATTCAGTCATTTTACGAATTATGTTCTTATGATTTGGGGCATATGCGGATTTACGTCACCAGTAAATTTAAGAATTTTTTGCTGTGTAATTAGCTCTGTGCCTAATTCGTATTACTGTTTTTGAATTAGTTGATTTTAAATACAAAATTTCCAAAATAACTATAAAATTAGTTAAAATTGAGAATTTTCATTGCTGAAAAAACTCTTATTTTTAGAGAATGTGTTTAGTTGGTGAATATCCTGGACACAAACCAGCAATATTTCAATCCAACACGAAATTCTCATTGACAACTAATTTTGTTATTAAAATCAGAAAATTTGTTTCTATTTATCTATCACCATCATTACTGAAGGACAGCACAAAGAAAACGTGATGGGATAGTCGATGCCTTTCACGCAGCCCGCCTGGGTTCGATTCCCAACCCCGCACATAGGGTCAGAAAGATTTTCTGGTCCGAAGAGGCGAATGACCTAAGATGTTAAAGCCTCTATAATTGAAACAAAAAAAAAAAAAAAGAAAACAATACTGAAATGGGTATTATTAACAAGTTTATTAGCCAAAAACTCATGAGAAGTGTCAAAGCAAAACAATCCATTAAAAAGCTAAAAAGGAGAGTCTTATTGAAACTGCTTGAAAATTGTTTTGATGTTTTTCGCATGTGTTCGATATATCTTTATTTAAATTTCTAAACCGATATGTAAAAATGTCGTAAACTGTTAGAGGAAATCGTATTTATTAGAATTTGTGCGCACTTGAAGCGATTGTGCGTAATAATGTTTTTACGCGGAACAGTGAAGTGAATTTCGAATGTTTCACTCTAATTGTGATGAAGTTTTTTTGTATCTTCAAACCTTCCGAGCTGCGCCGTCCGGTGTACTACTTGTATTCGGTTTTTGTTTTTGATTTAGAAGAAAAAAATTCAAAAAGATGTATCGTATTTATACCTGCCAATATAGAAAAGACAACCGCGTCTGAAATTTTTACGGCAGTAGTGTGCCATCTAGTGGCTAGTAGTCATTACGGTGTTACCGTTTCGGTGACAGGGCGCCATATAGCTGCAGATTGCAGAAGCCAATTCAACCATTCATATTGGTTGAAAACAACATTTTATTTCTTTAATTCAACTAAAAAATTAGTTGAATGGAAATGAAATGTGCCTTAGCTAAGAAATGACAGCACGTTTAATTTGTGAATTCAACTAAAAAAAATAGTCTTTTCAACAAATATTTTATTATTATTAAGGGAATGAGAATAAAAAATCTAAATTGGCAAAAGTAAGATTTTTTTAGTTGTCTAAAAAAATAACTAACTAAAATCAGTAAATCAACTAAATTTTTCGCGAAAATGCTGATTTCGGTCGTTCCGTGTGAATCTCAACCCTACAGAACTTATTTCAAATAGATCATGACGTGTATCAGTAAGTATATTTTGATTATTTTCGCAAATCAATAACATTGTTCGAGTTGATTCAACTATTTGCAATGTCGAAAACAAATAAAACGGATTTATTTTCCAACTAACAGAATTTTGTTTCAATAACAACAACAGTTATTTCAACTAAAATATTTGTTGAAATTGACAGGTGTCCTCACTAATTGACAGCATTTTTTTTTCAAACAGTTAAATTAGTTGTTTCAATCATCGTTTCTGCTAATCGAAAATCAAAAATGACAGTTTAGTTAAAACAACAATCAATTAGTTGTACCAAATTTTAACCAATCGAATTCAGAAAATCAACTAATATTCTGGTTGAAATGGGATCGCGGGTGGTTCCGTGTGGGATCGGCGATTAAGTGTGTACGTGGTTTTTCAACGACCCCTTGTTCGGTTGAGTCATGATGATGATTCCATTGGACCCAAATGTGACATTCAGATGAATGTGATGCTATTGGAAACCCATAATAATTTAACAAGAAATTTCATCTTATTCCAAATAAACAATAAGCACACATTTCGTTAAACGAAGCATCGGCTTGGGTTAGATCCGTACGAACAGATGGTACCCAGAAGCACGCGATATTTATGAAATCCATTTACTGCAAAGCCCCTATGCCAGTCAACTGCATAGATAAATTAGGGTTGTCCCCAATCACGCGATAGTTTTAAGAAATCATTAGGCATACAAACTTTGCTCTAACCTAGCATCCCTAATCGGGAGTGATAGAATGAATCAATTCAAGTTCCTTTTCCGCCACACACTTCCTATCGGGGCCTTGCTTATCCGAAAATGGTTGGATACTAAACGACGGACCATTTCGTGACAAGCCTTGTACTGCACTGATGTGCACCAGAAGCGCCTGTCATTCTGATGATGGTGGTCCGACCGGCATGCCTCGGCAGTCCGCTAGGGGGGGAAACACTAGACCAGACTTGTTCGAACTAGACGGCGGATGTTGATGATGAGTACAGCGATGGGTGGGTGTTAAATCGTGCATGGAATTAACGAAACAGCGTGCGGGGGTGAACAGACGAGATTGGGAAGTGTTAAGTGTTATGCTTTAGCAGATTGTAATTACATCGTGGTTGCATTAAATTAAGCGACGGTGCGTATGTTATGCTAGCGACGGTTCGGCCAAAGGGCGCATGTTTGTTTTATCATCGAGAGACGCGGGTGGCAGCATATTTGACAGGGTGTTATCTATTGTTTGTACCCCTTGTAAGATTCATTAATTATTTCACGGTGTCAAGTCAACACTTTTCGTGAAGCACAAGCGAAATATTTTTCAACTCTGACCTAATTCATAACGTAATGACGCTTCGGAAATGAAATTAAAAATTTAACTAAGTTGAAAGGAAAAAAACTTTCCATCGCCATTGATTCGAATAACGTCATTAGACCGACAGTGACGACATGTATCTTGTGAAATGAAAATATCACGCCTGACCCTCGCTAGTGCACGACCCAACAATTATTCCATAATCCCCCCAAAATATTAAATGGTCGACACATTCAATGCTATAATTAACTCCAGCGGTTTCAAACTGTAATTTAAGATATTACCAACTTGCACACGGGACCATCACCGTTAATTGGTCGTTGGTTTCTTCGAACCGGAAATTTCAGCTGTTTAATTGAATTCCATTTCCCAGCGAGTTTGATTTTTTTTCGCTATTCATAAGTCCCCCCCTAAAGGTAACGGCTGTAGCGGGGCAGTCCACACCGAAAATAAAAACGATCCATGGTTGGAGTGCAAACCTGCGCGTCCGATAAGAATAATAAATAAACGAATAAATGGTGAACCTCTAAGTCCTACATCGACATTTGGTACTGCGGTCTTTCTGCCCGCTGGACAAACGTGCGGTACCCGTCGCCGGGCTCGGTCCTATCAATTCCGTGTCCTCCGATTCTATCAACACCCGCAGCTCATTCCGCTTGGAGTGTGTGTGTTTATTCGAGAGCAATCTAGCGCGACATGACCACGAGCTTTCATCTGGGGTTTTTATCAGATACATTTAAATTTGAAAAATACGTCGAATAAATTACACAAAGTACAAATAAATACGGCATGGGAAAATTTTTTGACCCGGGTCAGGTGACTGACAAAAGCGTGGAAGTCATTGTGTTTATCAAAGATCCTGCCACTAGAAAGGGACATATTTTGTTTGCTATCAAACGGGAATTACGATAGCGATGATCTACTTTAATGGGAGAAGTTGAAAAATTATGTATCTAGCATAGGCATTAGAGACCGCCCGTGTGTTACTACTCTGTTATCGATCAGGACCAATCGAGCCGTTTCTTTCTGATATAACATGCTTGAGAATAACATGTTGTTTCACATTGAGCGGACTGCATTGTTGATGTCAGAGTAAGCGCGGAACGCGGTGCGAAGCGAAGCGATTCAATGCGATGTTTTCCCATCGCATTCACTCTGAAAGGTTTGCTTTGATCAAATGCAACTAGCTCGCACGCGCGCATCGACGCTTTGCGTGACGGTTTCACTCTGACAGTAACCTTAGACGATTGGTACTGACGTACGTCATAGATAAACACGGTCTCAAGGATGTCATCAGACAGACATATTCAAGGAAGTATGCAATGCTCAGATTCTCTACACGGAAAGAAATCCGTTGCTGTTGTCATTATTAAATAATCATGAAACCAATCATTTTATCTTCTCATAGAGTCATGATAATTCAAAACTATTTAACTATAGGCAAAAAAATCGAATATAATATTTAAAACGCCTGAATTTATACTGAAAAGATAACCACCGTAACAGAAACACGCCACATTATACCGATCAATGAAAGGTACGTTACGCTTAAATGTCAGCGAAACTGGTCCAAATGGTTCATGCTTCATGGTCCAAGAACTTTTATTCGTGGTGTATTATCGAAACATGAAAATTTAATCTTTTTCCCAAATCATGTTCATTTTCCTCATTTGTAGAACAGCCCAATTGTTCTCAGTTTTTCAGTCGAACGTAATTTTATAAAAATCGGCTTAGCCATTTCTGAGAAAATCATTTTAGTGTTTTTGACCACTATTTCTGGTACTTCTAAACCCGTAAACTTGGTACTAGTAAAATTGAAGTGAGATTATTTGGTTATCTGTAGATTTTAACAAAGTATAAAATGAATTTTGAACAATTTTCAAGGGAATCGCTGTTCTTTACATGGCCATTTATGAGAAAAAGACTTATAAAATCGAAAATTTTACACTATAAATACCGGAACCGGATCGAAAAAAAATTCCGTAATTTTGGCATCTTTCATTTGAATTTAGGATTGTGAAAATCGGTTCCGCCATCTCTGATAAAGGTTAGTGTACATATTTTCGTTTACCCATATCACCCTGCGATTCTGGAACTGGTTGAACAGTTAAATTCAAATAAAAATCCAAGAATTTGTATGGGATTACAAAAGCTCTCTTTTGAACCTAGGTTTAGAAGAATCTATTCAGTTATTTTCGAGAAAAGTGAGTGCAAAAAATAGTATAACAGATTGGCTGAAAAGTTCGTATCGTATTTTCAGTTAGTACCAACCTTCAAAAGATACGTGTATAAATTTGACAGCTGTCTGATTATTAGTTTGTGAGATATTGCATTTTGAGTGAAGCTACTTTTGTTATTGTGAAAAAAATGGAAAAAAAGGAATTTCGTGTGTTGATGAAATACTACTTTTTGATGAAAAAAAGTGCCGCCGATTCCAAAAAATGGCTTGATGAGTGTTATCCAGACTCTGCACCGGGCGAAGCAACAATTCGTAAGTGGTTTGCAAAATTCCGTACTGGTCATATAAGCACCGAAGACGATGAACGCAGTGGACGTCCAAAAGAGGCTGTTACCGATGAAAACTTGAAAAAAATCCACAAAAGGATTTTCAATGACAGTAAAGTGAAGTTGATCGAGATAGCTGACACCCTAAAGATATCAAAGGAACGTGTTGGACATATTATTCACAAATATTTGGATATGAGAAAGCTTTGTGCAAAATGGGTGCCACGTGAGCTCACAATCGATCAAAAACAACAACGAAAAAGCATGCAGAAATTGAAAGAATTGCTCCCTCATCCACCGTATTCTCCAGATTTGGCCCCCAGTGACTTTTTTCTGTTCTCAGACCTCAAGAGAATGCTCGCTGGTAAAATATTTAGAAGCAATGAAGAGGTAATCGCTGAAACTGAGGCCAATTTTGAGGCAAAGGACAAATCGTACTACAAAAATGGTATCGAAAAGTTGGAAGATCGCTATAATCGCTGTATCGCCTCTGATGGCAATTATGTTGAATAATAAAAACGAATTTTGGCAAAAAAATGTGTGTTTCTATTAAACGATACGAACTTTTCATCCGAACTGTTACACATACAGACTCACATATGCACATTCGGACATTTTGCGTTCCCGATGAACTGAGTCGAATGATCCGATACTTGGTTAAAAAGTCAGTTTGCAAAACGATTGCATAGTTCGTGAACGAATGATAACGAAAAAATAAACTTTGTATGATTGACAGCGATCTTCACAGAAAAAAACATATATTCGAATCGTTAAAAAATCAAACTAAAAAAAACATTTTTTAATTTTTTTTCAAAATTATTTTATTTTGATCTTGAATCTAAAATTTATATTTGCTGTTAATTTGATTAGTGTAAATAAAGAAGTAAACAGCGTTATTCATTAAAAATCATTTTATATTATTTAAATGACCTTTTCAGCAAGGAAATAAAACTGGAAAAATGCCAGAAAAGTATTTTAGCGGTAATATTTTCATTTTTAATTCATACTAAGCAAGTTGAAATCAAAAGTGAACTTAATTAATGTTTGAAATTAAATTACTCAAAGTGACGTTTTAATTTTTAGTTAATTTGATTCATTTTCCATGTAACTACAATAGAGTATGAAAATAAAAAGCAACAGCTCTATAAAATAAAATAAAGGCATATCTCAAACAGTACTAATAGTATAAAATGTTGGTATTATGAAACAATGAGAAACCTCTAAAAAAAGCGATTATGATAAATACGAGAATGGAAAAAACGATAAAATTCTTTTAGGAAAGCAAGCTTCCTATTTGAATAAACTTAAAGGACATCCGAAATCGAAATAAAAATTTCCAGTGAATTTTTTTTGAAACATCTCTATAATTGATACCATTCACCAAAATTTTGGTTTATACCTTTTTCGTTGAAATTTTTGAGTTCTTCCATGAAATCGTATCATTTACTAAATATGTATGTTAGATGTTAGGAGAGATAAGAAGAACAATATGTCGGTTATGCTACTTATACCAATACGGAAGTGGCAGGCATTTGACTTTTGAACTTGATCAATTAACACCAAAAGTTGTTTTCAAACGGTGTTAAGTTTTTTCGCAATCAGTTCAGCTATCTCCGCAAATTGAGCGGAAATCGCCGAAAAGGTCCTTCATTTTTATCTATTTATTTATTAATATCGTTCATTTATACTCGGCTTTAGCTTGAATATAGTCGTTCGACTGGTTTCGTGTCCAAATAGAGGGGGGGTAGGGTAAGAAAAAAAGCCATTTCGCCGAAAGGATGATTTTGCCGGTGGATTATTTCGCCGAAAGGGTCATTTAATCGAAAATGTAATTTCGAACACATCAAATATAATTAATTATTAAACACTGCAAGTTCTGGTTGTTTATCAAAAATACGTATTTGTTTTTATGTCTTCGGGATAATTGATGTGGCGCAACCATATAACCGAAGCCAAGATGGTTTGGCAGTATAAAGCCGACGAGACGACTCCAGCTCTCGCATACAAATCTGTAGCCGCCTCATTTACCCGGTCTACTCAAAGCTAGGTTTCTTTGATTCAGCGGTAGCGAGGTCGGACAGCACTCGTACAAAACGATATGACGAAGCCGCATGAAATATTTTATGCAATTACTATGAAAACCGACTTTTTAACAGAGGCTCGGAGGGCCTTATGACATATGTATACCATTCGATTCAGCTCGACGAACTGAGCAATGTGTATGTATGTGTATGTAACAAAAATGTGCACCTCGATTTTCTCGGAGATGGCTAAACCGATTTTTACAAACTTAGATTCAAATAAAAGGTGTTTTGGGACCATAGGGTGCTATTGAATTTTACCCAGATCGGACTTCCGGGGTAACGGGGCAAAATACACAAATAAAAAAATAAATAAAAAATGCGGTCGATTTTCTCACAAACCGCTCAACCGATTTACTTAAACTAAGATTCAAATTAAAGGCCTTGTAGTCCCACAGGTTGCTATTAAATTTCATCTGGATGCGGCTTCCAGTTCGGGAGCTACGGGGTAAAATGTGCATACTGTACTAAAAACGTGCAATCGATTTTCTCAGAGAACGCTCATTCAATTTTCACTAGCGTAGGTTCAAATGAATAATGGTCTCACAACTCCATATAATCCTACCAAATTTCACCTGGATACGAGTTCCGATTCCAGAGTTACAGACTGATAGGTATAAAAGTTTCATTTTCAGGGACGTGTTTTTATACATGTCACGGAAAATTCAATCAAATAATCTCAAAAATCCGTATGATGGACAGATTTAGTTAGATGATGTCCAAATACCGATATACCGAATCTTCGTTCCAGATTGCGGAAGTTTCGAAAAAAAGTGATCGTGTACTCCAAACCGGAAATCATCCCATTTTCTTAGAAACGGCTGGACCGGTTTTCATAATCTTAGATTGGTTATCTGTAGATTTTAACAAAGTATAAAATGAATTTTGAACAATTTTCAAGGGAATCGCTGTTCTTTACATGGCCATTTATGAGAAAAAGACTTATAAAATCGAAAATTTTACACTATAAATACCGGAACCGGATCGAAAAAAAATTCCGTAATTTTGGCATCTTTCATTTGAATTTAGGATTGTGAAAATCGGTTCCGCCATCTCTGATAAAGGTTAGTGTACATATTTTCGTTTACCCATATCACCCTGCGATTCTGGAACTGGTTGAACAGTTAAATTCAAATAAAAATCCAAGAATTTGTATGGGATTACAAAAGCTCTCTTTTGAACCTAGGTTTAGAAGAATCTATTCAGTTATTTTCGAGAAAAGTGAGTGCAAAAAATAGTATAACAGATTGGCTGAAAAGTTCGTATCGTATTTTCAGTTAGTACCAACCTTCAAAAGATACGTGTATAAATTTGACAGCTGTCTGATTATTAGTTTGTGAGATATTGCATTTTGAGTGAAGCTACTTTTGTTATTGTGAAAAAAATGGAAAAAAAGGAATTTCGTGTGTTGATGAAATACTACTTTTTGATGAAAAAAAGTGCCGCCGATTCCAAAAAATGGCTTGATGAGTGTTATCCAGACTCTGCACCGGGCGAAGCAACAATTCGTAAGTGGTTTGCAAAATTCCGTACTGGTCATATAAGCACCGAAGACGATGAACGCAGTGGACGTCCAAAAGAGGCTGTTACCGATGAAAACTTGAAAAAAATCCACAAAAGGATTTTCAATGACAGTAAAGTGAAGTTGATCGAGATAGCTGACACCCTAAAGATATCAAAGGAACGTGTTGGACATATTATTCACAAATATTTGGATATGAGAAAGCTTTGTGCAAAATGGGTGCCACGTGAGCTCACAATCGATCAAAAACAACAACGAAAAAGCATGCAGAAATTGAAAGAATTGCTCCCTCATCCACCGTATTCTCCAGATTTGGCCCCCAGTGACTTTTTTCTGTTCTCAGACCTCAAGAGAATGCTCGCTGGTAAAATATTTAGAAGCAATGAAGAGGTAATCGCTGAAACTGAGGCCAATTTTGAGGCAAAGGACAAATCGTACTACAAAAATGGTATCGAAAAGTTGGAAGATCGCTATAATCGCTGTATCGCCTCTGATGGCAATTATGTTGAATAATAAAAACGAATTTTGGCAAAAAAATGTGTGTTTCTATTAAACGATACGAACTTTTCATCCGAACTGTTACACATACAGACTCACATATGCACATTCGGACATTTTGCGTTCCCGATGAACTGAGTCGAATGATCCGATACTTGGTTAAAAAGTCAGTTTGCAAAACGATTGCATAGTTCGTGAACGAATGATAACGAAAAAATAAACTTTGTATGATTGACAGCGATCTTCACAGAAAAAAACATATATTCGAATCGTTAAAAAATCAAACTAAAAAAAACATTTTTTAATTTTTTTTCAAAATTATTTTATTTTGATCTTGAATCTAAAATTTATATTTGCTGTTAATTTGATTAGTGTAAATAAAGAAGTAAACAGCGTTATTCATTAAAAATCATTTTATATTATTTAAATGACCTTTTCAGCAAGGAAATAAAACTGGAAAAATGCCAGAAAAGTATTTTAGCGGTAATATTTTCATTTTTAATTCATACTAAGCAAGTTGAAATCAAAAGTGAACTTAATTAATGTTTGAAATTAAATTACTCAAAGTGACGTTTTAATTTTTAGTTAATTTGATTCATTTTCCATGTAACTACAATAGAGTATGAAAATAAAAAGCAACAGCTCTATAAAATAAAATAAAGGCATATCTCAAACAGTACTAATAGTATAAAATGTTGGTATTATGAAACAATGAGAAACCTCTAAAAAAAGCGATTATGATAAATACGAGAATGGAAAAAACGATAAAATTCTTTTAGGAAAGCAAGCTTCCTATTTGAATAAACTTAAAGGACATCCGAAATCGAAATAAAAATTTCCAGTGAATTTTTTTTGAAACATCTCTATAATTGATACCATTCACCAAAATTTTGGTTTATACCTTTTTCGTTGAAATTTTTGAGTTCTTCCATGAAATCGTATCATTTACTAAATATGTATGTTAGATGTTAGGAGAGATAAGAAGAACAATATGTCGGTTATGCTACTTATACCAATACGGAAGTGGCAGGCATTTGACTTTTGAACTTGATCAATTAACACCAAAAGTTGTTTTCAAACGGTGTTAAGTTTTTTCGCAATCAGTTCAGCTATCTCCGCAAATTGAGCGGAAATCGCCGAAAAGGTCCTTCATTTTTATCTATTTATTTATTAATATCGTTCATTTATACTCGGCTTTAGCTTGAATATAGTCGTTCGACTGGTTTCGTGTCCAAATAGAGGGGGGGTAGGGTAAGAAAAAAAGCCATTTCGCCGAAAGGATGATTTTGCCGGTGGATTATTTCGCCGAAAGGGTCATTTAATCGAAAATGTAATTTCGAACACATCAAATATAATTAATTATTAAACACTGCAAGTTCTGGTTGTTTATCAAAAATACGTATTTGTTTTTATGTCTTCGGGATAATTGATGTGGCGCAACCATATAACCGAAGCCAAGATGGTTTGGCAGTATAAAGCCGACGAGACGACTCCAGCTCTCGCATACAAATCTGTAGCCGCCTCATTTACCCGGTCTACTCAAAGCTAGGTTTCTTTGATTCAGCGGTAGCGAGGTCGGACAGCACTCGTACAAAACGATATGACGAAGCCGCATGAAATATTTTATGCAATTACTATGAAAACCGACTTTTTAACAGAGGCTCGGAGGGCCTTATGACATATGTATACCATTCGATTCAGCTCGACGAACTGAGCAATGTGTATGTATGTGTATGTAACAAAAATGTGCACCTCGATTTTCTCGGAGATGGCTAAACCGATTTTTACAAACTTAGATTCAAATAAAAGGTGTTTTGGGACCATAGGGTGCTATTGAATTTTACCCAGATCGGACTTCCGGGGTAACGGGGCAAAATACACAAATAAAAAAATAAATAAAAAATGCGGTCGATTTTCTCACAAACCGCTCAACCGATTTACTTAAACTAAGATTCAAATTAAAGGCCTTGTAGTCCCACAGGTTGCTATTAAATTTCATCTGGATGCGGCTTCCAGTTCGGGAGCTACGGGGTAAAATGTGCATACTGTACTAAAAACGTGCAATCGATTTTCTCAGAGAACGCTCATTCAATTTTCACTAGCGTAGGTTCAAATGAATAATGGTCTCACAACTCCATATAATCCTACCAAATTTCACCTGGATACGAGTTCCGATTCCAGAGTTACAGACTGATAGGTATAAAAGTTTCATTTTCAGGGACGTGTTTTTATACATGTCACGGAAAATTCAATCAAATAATCTCAAAAATCCGTATGATGGACAGATTTAGTTAGATGATGTCCAAATACCGATATACCGAATCTTCGTTCCAGATTGCGGAAGTTTCGAAAAAAAGTGATCGTGTACTCCAAACCGGAAATCATCCCATTTTCTTAGAAACGGCTGGACCGGTTTTCATAATCTTAGATTCGAATGACAAGTCTCTTGGGCTCATAACATGTTATTAAATATTATCCAGATCGTTCTTTCGGTTCTGGAGTAACAGGATAAAATGTGCAAAAATATGAAAAAAGTGCACTCGAATTTCTAGGAGACAGGTCAATCGATTTTGTCGTGAATTACCATGAGGGCGCCTTTGCAGGATCTACCCTCGGAGAGGGTGTTAAATATTCGATCGTGAATATCTCTTGTTGTATGTATATAACGTATAAACATCAGTTTTGCCTTTCTCATTTAAAAAAGTTATGCAATCATTGTGAAAACCGACTTTTGAACTGATCCCCGCAGGGCCTAGTGACTCAGCTCGTCAAGTTACAAAATGTATGTGTGTGTGTATGAGTGTTGATGTGTGTATGTAAAGTTACTTTGCACCAACTTTTCTCGAAGATGACTGAACCGATCTGCACAAACTTAGATCCAAATGAAAGGTCTTATGATCCCATATGAAATATTTGAATTTTGTTTGGATAGAACTTCCGGTTCCAGAGTTATGGAGTTAAATGTGCAAGAATATGAAAATATGTGTACTCATTTTTCTCAAAGATTATTACAAACTTAGATTTAAATTGAAGGTTTTATGATTCTGGATCCGAATTCCGGTTTCGGAATTATAGGGTAAAGTGTGTTTACTTAAATGGGTGAAACAAACACTTGAAAAATGTTCTAAACTGGCCTCAAAACTACTCCATTCGATCTATCTATCTATCATGGTTCCCGGTTTACGATTCCGCAGGCACCGGAAATAGTGGTCAAATGGAACTCACCCACTTTTCTCAGCGATGTTTTGACTGATTTTCACAAGCTTAGATTTAAACGAAAGGTCCTGTGGTCCCATGCGAAATTCTGGATTCGACTTCCGGTTCCGGAATTATAGGGTACAGTGTGTTTGAAATTTTGTACCATTACTTAATGGGTTGAAACAAAAAATTCTAAATCAACATCATAACTCTTCCAATCGGTAATCATTATCAGTAGACGGGCAAACAAACCAACTTCGGTTATTCCTTTAAGAATAAAAAAAAATATTTTGAAGAATACCACAGCATTATATATGACAGTATGATTGATATGAGAAAGGCATCATTACACCACTAGGTGGATTAAAACAGGTTTTTCATTTGTACTCAGTTATCGAAAAAAATCGTAAATATTCGCCTGGTAGGTACATTAATAAAGTCAGCAAGTTTGTTTTGGGAACTCCGTTCTGAGGGTCATTAATAAATTAATAAATTGCATTAATTAAGAAGTACTATTGTAGGCCAACAAAACGGGAGTAAACGCTATCATTTTTCAATTGTCTTTATTTTAAATTAATTCCAATCACGATATTAAGACAATATAAGGATTCGGTGAAATGATCCTTTCGGTGAAATAGCTTTCGGCGAAATGCCATTCGGCAAAATAACCCTTTCGGCGAAATTACCCTTTCGGCGAAATGTCAGACATTTTCCAAACCCGTCAAATTGTATACAACACTAAGGGTCTCCGGGGCTCCGATCAAAAGTTGATATTTCCAGCAATTTTACATCTAGAAAGAAAAGCAAAAACTAAACATTTCCTGTGGATCCGCTCTAATTGGCATAGAAATTAATACTATACAATGTCAATTAATGCTATGCAATGAACAATGATTGTGTGAATTTGTGTTTGAATAATGCATGCTCACGAAATTCCACTCTACAAAAAGCAGATTCTACGCAAGTTATTCTACAGGATATCGCTTGAAAACATCACATTTGTCATTTGTCTGCCATTCGCAAAGATTAAACTTATTTACTAGTACTTCCATCAATGATTTCTGTAACTTTACTTTAGTCGAATGTTGGACATCCTCAACGAAGCATGTAGAAACAGTATCCACAACGGACCTCAGTGTTTATATGACTAAACAAAACTAAAGGTGGGGTGAGATCTAGCGATAAACGTTTTAAATCTGTTAGAGTTCAGCGGATAAGCCATGGACTCATTTTTCGTGTACATTATCCCGAATAGCCCATTTCAACAGAGCAAGCTTCCGGTGGGTGAGGGATTCAGGTTTGGTTCATACCAAACCATTACTTGTTTCAATCCCTGCCTCGGCCCACAATGCTAGTGTCCTCGTCCGACGGTACCGGCTGTAGCGAAATGAAGCTAAAATATTTATTTTTCTATTTTATATAAATTGTATAAAAACAAGGGTCCCATATGCGTTGTGGTTATTGTGAAGAGAGATGTTTTCTATTTTCGGCGTGTGAACATGCTGGCGGCAACATTCGGCACTGGCTGAAACTTCATCAGTTGTCTGTTGCCTCGGATGATTGTTTCACTGGACCCGTTGGCCACCGGTCGTTGGATCCATTTTCCGATCGGCGCAGCAGGTTTTCCGCATATGGTGAAGGGTTCTGTAGCTGTATTTTGGTTGTTAATTCAACAATAGTTAAACAAGCCTTTTACACCTTTGTTCAGCACAGGACAGCGGGACACATAAGCTCATTACATTTTCTGTAATTTGGTTTTATCAACCAGCATTATTCATTTATTTCAAGGAATTTGGATTGGATACAAAACCTGTATTTAATAAATTATTGCTGACAGAATGAAATCGTTTGTGTACAACTTTCGAAGCTGTCAAGTGTTTAAAAATGCATATGCGAAACTTGGTTGGAATCTCCGCCTCGCCTCGGTGACGGATTGAAATTCACCTCGCACAAAGCAAAATCTGATACCTCCACATCCTCTAAGTCTAATCGCACCGTTGGAGGTCTGAGTTTTGAGACAGCCATCACGAGGCCACCAGTACAGAGTTCCAGTCCGGGAAAACCTTAATTGAGGTTAAAATTCCACCATTCGTCTGCTGTTGACAGGTGATTTTCCCACCATCATCGGTACCGGAGAGAGTACGCAGTTCTGCCAAACGATAGGTCTTTGCCTGTACCTTTTCTATGGGAGCCGAATACAGGAGCAAGGGGGAGATTATGGGTGACACAGAGATTGCACTTTCCTATGGCTGTTCCGAACAAGGATGGTTCGATTTCACATAACAACCCCCTTGTGTGACATCAGTCGAAAACCTGCAGGTAACTAGTTTTAGATTTGCCTCCAACGGAGGTGCATGGTGCAGATGGGTTCGACTTGACGAAGGGGGCGTTGTGTTTCGTTTTGATGCTAGGATTTGTGATAGTGACATGCAAATCAGCTGCGATGTTTGTAGTAGAGATTTTCCTTTGCCAAGAAATAGATGATCGGATGATGGTCAATTGATACTCGATACTCGAATTGTAGGAATTGTCGCTAACCAAACGGCGCATTCTCAATTCCGGCGCACTCAATCCTTCAGTTTTCACATGATTTAGCTCTTGCCGAAATACGTCTATTGGCTGCGAAAGTGCTGCAGCATTCCATCGCTGTGCAGATTCCAAATCTGCTGCCCATTTCAAATCCGATCCGCTGAATCTGGTTAGCAAGAAGTGGTGGTTTACGTCGATGGATGGAACTGTGATTGGCAAGGCAAGCTTTCTGAATCGAGGTCTGCATAATAACTGTCATAGCATAGCAAACTGCCGAGTTGTGCGAGTTGCTAGACAAGTGTACTACAGCGACTGTTGACACTTTCACTATTACGGGATGTTACTGATTCTATATTTTCACATTCACCTAGATTCCAAGAGCACGATAGAAGATAGAAGCCTTCGTGTGAAAATCTGCAACTGCAAAGCCACGCATATCACTCACGCTAAGTTCGAGAGCGGATCAGTCTTCGATCAGCAAAGTCCCATTCGGACGAGGGCAGTTAGTCCTCTGAAGCGTTAATAATCGGATCTGGGAACAAGGATTCCTCACTTGGGCATAGCCCCATGCGAATGTCTAATAGATGCAGAAGTAGTTTGTTTATTGGAAATCGAAAATCGTATCACATTGAAAGAATTGATTGATTTACTGCACCCCGAAGCAAAATACTCGAAAAAAATGTCATTTTGAGTTACAATTTTAAACTTCAAATCCAACATATGTACAGGGTCTCATTATCATAAAAAGTACTGTGCAATAATAGGGCGATGAGTGTCAAAACTTTCAAACCGCCATTCAAAATGACGTTGCAAAACCGGTACGTATCGGTACGGAAGAAGAAAGCACCACCGCCTTTGCGAACGAAACACACCACGTGCTTCGTTCAATTTCGTATAGCGTGTATGGGAGAACGAATACTTACAACGTTTTCAAAACACAACTGAATTCATCGGTACCAAACTAACGTGAGCACGTGTTTCCAATCGTGTTGAAAAATTCAGAACGTCAAATGTCTCTTACCGTTGCTGCGGTTAAATAAAACCATAACCACTTTACGGTAGTGTGGTAGAAAAAATTAAAGATTGGTAACTTCCACGTGAACTATTCTTGAATAGCCTTATAACTTATAAACAGCTACCATATCCTTGATCACGTTCACTTCCAACGGCAGACGGTTGAAAGCTCGGCTTGAAGTAACGTTATACCCGTACGGACAGGTGTTCCGCAGGGTTCGAGCGTAGCTCCAATCTTGTATAATATTTTCAGCTCTGATTTTCCAAATCTACCCGTTGCTTGTCAGAAATCGCTATTCTGTGACGACACAGGTCTAAGATCTCAGAGTGATCTGCAGTCGCCCACAAAGAAGCTTAAATATTTTCAGTGATTATTCGTCCAAATGTAAAATTGCACCCAAGCCTTCTTTTCTTAAACTGAACAATAATCACATTATCAAATTGAATGGCTTGGAATTGACATGGTCTGATCAAGCAAAGTACTTAGGTTTAACGTATGACAAAAAACTCACTTTCAAAGATCACATTGAAGCAATCCGGGCAAGGTGTAGTAAATATATTAAATGTTTATATCCTCTTATAAATAGAAATTCTAAGCTCAGTCTAAAGAACAAATTATTAAATTATAAACAAATTTTCCGACCAGTCATGCTTTATGCAGTACCAATTATTCCAAGTTATTGTTCCACCAGAAAGAAAACGCTTCAAAGGATTCATAATAAATTTTTTTAATAATTTTGAAGCGTCCTCCCTGGCTTAGTACAAATGAGTTACATAGACTTACAAAAATAGAACTATTAGATGTAATGTCACATAATATAATAAGCAAATTCCGATAAAAATCGATACAATCTTCAATTTTTTTATTCTATAATAATATATTTAAAGGCACACTGCTAAAGCTCTTAGATGCCGAGGGTATTTTCTAATCTTGATTAACGACTAATGATAAAACTATAGTATTATCATTAGGGTAGTGACGTGTTCCTGTCGCAATGGTCGATTCTGGCAGATTTAGCCTGCAGCTGGCGATCGGAAATGGTCGGTGGATTGAATATAATACGAGTGTCTTCCAGATGACGATTCTACGTATCAATGGGTCCGCGAAAAACACCCACAGGCCACGGATACCCTGGCGGGTGGCCCGCATGTTGGTCATCGATTGGAGCAGTTTTCCGTGGACGAAGATGGTGATGTTGCCTAAGAGATTGAAAGAAACATAGAGAAGTAATTTGGTGGAAAACGGAGTGAAAAAAGGTGGTATGGGAACGAATGACTAAATACGACAAAGATCTAATTAGTTGACTTCGAGATGGTGGAGAAACGGAGGAAGAGGGAACGAAAAAATTAGTGACAGCAAAAAGATCTTGTTATTTTCGACAGAGATGGTGAACAGGCTAGGGATTGGGAGAATCGGGCGAATGTTAGTCTCGAACCTATACAATCTTCAATTAAATCGATTCGCTCCTTGTAGTAGTTAGTAAGTTAGTATATAAGTTTCTCTTTTCCTATCACACAATACAAGTATATGTACAATTTTCCCTACACAAAAATCACAGAATTGCGAAAGCAAATGTCTTAATGTTAATAACCAAATCTTGGAAATAATAGGGCTGAAAAGTCTTCACTTGTGGCTGAACACCCAATTTAAATCTTAATAATTTAAATTTATCTCATATATCATTAAATATTTATATATAAAAAAAAGTAACGCTACCAGTTTGGTGAATGTAGTTCTTGCAGTTTTAAGGTTTCGTTTTATTTATCATCTATCTGCTTTATTGCTCTCCATAGTCGCCTTGGTAAATCACCCACTTGTGCCTAAACAATCTCCAGCAATCAGCAAACGATTGGCCGTAGTGACCAGTTGCTGCACTAAATCGGAACTACTTCACAAAGATTTGCCCAGACGCACCAAGGAGAACAAGAAGTGGCATTTTCAGATCTAAACGAAACACAGCCAGAAATAATATTCCTTCCATTAAAAGCTTTCCCACAAACAGACATTCAACGGTCGAATTGGCCAGTCAGTGCCGTTCGCATCCTGCTACTCCTAGGTGGAGAACAAGCTCGGGAAAATTGGGCAATGAAAAAGGGAAAACTTTTGCTATATGGTAATCACTGAGGCGTATTATTAGTTTTTATGCTTTCCAAACATATCCACATCAGCAGACAACATACATGTACATATAGCAGCACAGCACAGGATTGGTTAGACTAGACCTCTTGTCTCCTGTTGCTACTCCTGCCCAGCTCCTTGCATGTAGTTGGCCACTTTTCGAATTTAGCCGTCTCATTTGAGCACACACCGAGTTCATATCACATAACATACGGTGGTTGATTTTTAGGAGTCGAAATAATTTCCAAGCTGCCGCCCAAAATTATCGAGTTGAATAAATTACGGGGCTAGGATTTTTATCCGTTTCATTGCGAGAATGCCGAAGCTCCTACCAACCGACGAACAAAGCTAGCTACGGGTGCCCAAGCGAGCATAGATTTTATGCTAATGAATTTTGATGCTCCATAATTTCGGAGCTCTACTAGTCGTTCAATAATTAAATTAGCTCCGATTAACAGATCCTGTTTGATCAGATGGATGAATTACGAATGCGATAAAATATCAATCGTCAGTTGTTTCCGATTGATGCGATTGGGTTTTGAATTCGAACGGAAAATCACGGGTTCAGGGAATTGAATGAATAACACTTTTTGTTCACTATAATTGCTTAGCGAACACAGAAAAAGCTTGTAAATTAATTGTGTTGTGTACAAAGTCTGCATGAACCGACAATTTCATTCAATCATTCATTTGGTGTCAGTGAAAAATTTGAGAGAATTGTGTTTCATTGATTCGTCAATTATTTAAATTCTAATTTCCTTTCAAGAAGTTAAATTCAGGCACAATTGATGATGAAATGATAAATACTGAAAAGATATTACGTTCAATTGCAAGCTTCATCTTTGTTCATGAAAATAGAAGTAAAATTGCAAAATATTTTTTTTGTATAGGTCACACACCAAAGATAATTTCCAACACACTTACAAAATGTGATACTAAACTCCTGTTACTCGAATGTGATTCTAAACTCCTGTTACTGAAGAACTAAAGCGTGCGTATATTTTTTCAGCGTTTTCAGCACCCAAAACTATATTTTTCAATTTCGTTATATCAAGTCTATATGAATTTTTGATATACTTTATATTTCGTGTTCAATTCGTCAGTAAAGACTGTCCCAGAAAGTATGGACGCATTTTGATTTCGCTGTAAATAATTCACAAGTGTTAGATATTCAAATTTTTTTCGATATACTGATAATATAAAACTTCAACAACAGAATATTATTCTCAACATATGCTACTTAGCCATTGTAGACTAGCTGGCGCACCTTCTTGCGCACGTTCCTCATTAAATTCCGTGCAGACTTCATGGCGACAAGTTTTGACATTTTTTTCCAATCTTTTTCGAACTGTTGAATGGTTTCGGCTGCCGAGACATGTTTCCTAAGATGTGCTTTCGTTAATACCCAAAATTCCTCAATTGGTCGAAGTTGTGGGCAATTTGTTGGATGCATGTCTTTTGGGACGAAAGTGACATTTTCGTTAGTATACCATTCTACCGTTGATTTCAAGTAGTGGCAAGAAGCAAGATCTCGCCAGAAGACAACAGGATCCTTGTGGCTTCGAATCATGGGTAGAAGTCGTTTTTGTAAACATTCCTTGATGTATATTTCGCTGTTCATTGAAGCAGTGGTGATGAAAGGTTTTGAAATCTTACCGCAGCTACAAATTGCTTGCCAGACCATAGCTTTCTTACCAAATTTTTCGACTTCAATCGATGTCTCGGATTGGTTCAACACTTTCCCTTCTCGCACCGTATAATATTGTAGTCCCGTCAAGGATTTGTAATCGAGTTTCACATAGGTTTCGTCGTCCATGATTATGCAGTTCAAATTTCCAGCAAGAATCGTATTGTATAGCTTTCGAACCCTCGGCCTGATCGCTACTTCTTGTTTCGGACTACGTTTTGGTTGTTTCTGCTTCTTATAGGTTCGAAGATTCAAACGTTCTTTAGCACGAAGAACATTTGTCTTCGAAGTGCCCACTTTTTTGGCCACACCCCGAACTGAAACCTCCTTCTTTTGCTCGAACGCCTTCAGTATACGTTTATCCAACTGAGGGTTAACAGGACCTTTTTTTCGACCCGTTTTCGGTTTATCCTCAAAGATGTTATCCTCACCGAACTTCCTGATTGCATTTCGCACGGCTTTTTCACTTACTACTTCCATTTTTGCTATCTTTCTATTTTTCAATATACAGAACACTTTTTCTGTTTGCACGGAGTGCAACGTCTTAACTGTTGTGCCGAACGTAAACGGTTATGTGCCCTATGCACAAAATAGGTTAACCCCTAGATGATGAATTTTTGAATTTCATGTAATATTGTGAAATTTAGCCGATTCATAGCATTGCTTCGATTACATAGCTAGTGCTACGATCCTATTGACACAAAGAAAAATAGTAATGGTATAATCACTTTCTACCTATTCGAAGATGACAATGAAAGTCAAGTAGAATGGAATATATTGCCAGTAATTAAAGTTCAGTAATTTATTTTAACAGAGCTTTATTTGATAAGGAAATTCGACCGCCTTCTATCATGCGTGTCAAGTGAATACTTTTTCATAAATTTCATCTTATCGACGTGAAATCCAATCCAAGCTTGCTACTACACTTAGGCATATAAGAAAGTTAGTCAAGACATGTGCATATAACCTCATGTTAGTCAATCATAATTGCTCATGATTCATAGTTCTAATGTAATAGTAATCACTAACAATAACGATTGAATTAGAATATATTCACAGTGTGAAGGATTCAAAAATCCATTACGAATCAATGAATCTTTTTACAAGCCAACAAAACGAGTGGTAAGCCCACTACGCTCAATCACTGAAAATATTCCTGGTTTCTATGTGTCGGTATTTCTTGTTATGCTTTATGCGACGATTCGGTCAACTCATGCGGTTAAAAAGGCGGGTGGGTAATGTCACAGACATAACTGGAGGACATGAATACGACTAAAACTGACATGTTTCTTTCTCACTTCCGGATAAAGATAATCATTCGTTTAAGATTGTGTATATTTTGCAACTTTCATTGCTTCGCTTTTAGAATTTTAACGATGCATCTGTACTACAGTACGAATAATTGACTACAAACACATTCTACCATACAATTAAATAACACGGGACAAATACAGTTTTGTAGATTTAGATACTAGTAGAAATAAACTTCTAAAAATCCTTTGGAAATATTTTAGTAGTTCTAAAAAAACCGCTTCGCGTAATTTGTCCCATGTTTATAACTGGTAAAATTTAAGAACTAATATAGAAATCTGGGACACGCTCCAAATTCAACTGCAAATTTTCGGAATCTAGATCATAAACTCAGGTCAAAAATTTAGTTCTAAGAGTAAGGAACTGTAGATATTTTTAGAATTTTCCGAATTGCGTTATAAAACTAAATTTTGAACTTTAACATCAAGTCTTAATATAGGAACTAAATTCAGTTCCAGCATCTAGTTCCAGAAATCATGTTAACAATTTAGTTCCTACATGTAGGTTCTGAATTCTAGAAACAAATGCTGAAACTGGTTTGATGAATTAAATTTTGAAAATTAATTCAGGAATTAAACTCTGGTTTTGAATTCAGTTTTTAAATGAAGGTTCGGCGACCTAATATTTAGTGTCAGAATACAGACCTAATATTTAGTGTCAGAATACAGATCTAAAATTCATATCCTGAAATTTGTTCATGAATTCTGATGATAAAATCATAAATGATATCTCTGGATTCGAATCCCTGAATAAGGAACTAAATTTGAAACCAGTTTCAAAATCCTGAAACAGGATTCAGTTCTAGTCATAGTTTTCAATTCTGAACCAGTAATATGGAACTAAATTTTGAAATAGAAGTATGAAACTAAATTCGGAACTTAACACTAACTTCAGAATTCAGGTGGACCAGAATTTATGTTCTGAGATTAGTTCTTGAATTTAACTAAAAATTCAGTTCCCTGCTACTGCTAGCCACGACGTCCGAATGCGAATCGGTCGAAATTTACCTATTACACTCGGCCAGTAGAACATTGGAACTGATATGTGCCTGACTACCTCAAAACCGTCGTTCTGGTGCGAAAAGGGCAAGCAAATGTGATGAGTTTTCCTCGTTGTTTCCAAAAGTCTGAGAAAAGTTAGTTTTTTGAGTTATTGATGGTTATTTTACAGTGTTGAAAATTTAATGACAAATTCCTGATTATATTTCTGATAGCATGGAGAAAAAAATATATTGCTGCGTTAAGTATAACAAGAGATATTCACGATCAAAAACTTATCACTCTCCCAGAGGGTAAATTTTGAAAAGGCGCCCCATAGTAAAGTAAGTCGTATTCACGACAAAATTTGCGCGCCTTTTTTTAGACTAACTACTGAAATTTTTTGGCAGTTATGCTTATTCTGTGGACCTACGGGAATGGGTGAAAGAAAGATTCGATAGCGGAGTCTTGATTTCAAAGTGAACGATTAAATGTGCATGGTAAAGAGCGGACTGGTGCGTTGATGAATTTCCTCACCTTGTACGTACCATTGTCTACACAATTGAAACGGAAAAACGTGGATACCTCAAATTCTCTTTCTGATAATGCGCGTCTTGACCCTGCAGGAAAAATTCAAGATTATCATTGGGACCTCACCCATGGTATAGCCCCGGCCTTGTTAAAACTATTCCTTTTTCATATATTTCAAAATTAGCTCATTGAATAACAATTTGGAAATAACCAGGAACTTTAGAATGCCGTTATAAACTGGTTTAATTCGCAGATGGTGAACTTCTATGCAGAGGGAATAGAAAACTGAGGGAATTAACACGAAAAATGCATCCTGAAAAACCTCCTTTGGTTTTTTCCACTGTTTGCTATTCGGGAATTTGCGATATTTGTCGTATTTATATGCTGTACATGCAAATTTTCTATTTTAGTGTTTTATACTTCTTTGGATATTTTATCTACAGTTTTTATGCACAATTCAGCTGTTTCTGCAATTTGTGTTATTTTAATTTTTTGCAATATTAGCTCTTAATGCAAGTTTGGAATTGTGGAAATTTTGGGATTTTTCGCATCGTTCTGCAATTTTTGTAATTCTAGTGTTTATTATAATTTTTCCCTTTTTGCCATTTTCGCAATTCTTGAAATTTCCCCACTTTTTTGCATTTTTTGAATTTTTTGCAATTTTTCCAATTTTTGTATTTATTGTAATTTTATCCTTTTGGCAATTTTTGCTGTCTTTGTAATATTCGAATTTTTTTCCTTTTTTCAAACTTCCGCAATGATGGCAATTCCGTTGTTTTTTATTTTTTTGTAATTTCGGTCTTTTCATCCATTTTTGCAACCTTTTTAATTTGTGCATTTTTTCAGTTTTGCAAGTTATCGTGAAATTTTAACATTTCTTGTATTTTTACTTTTTTTGTAATTTGTACAATTTTTGCAATTTAGAAAAATTTTGCTGTTTTTACTATTTTCACTACTTCAGCTTTTTTGTAATTTCAGCAATATTTCTATTTTTGATATTTATGCTATTTATGTTATTTATACGATTTATGCTATTCATGCTATTTATGCCATTTATTCTATTTGTTCTATTTATTCTATTTGTTCTATTTATTACATTTATTATATTTATGCAATTTATGCTTTTTTTGCAATTTATGCTATTTATGCAATTCATGCTATTCATGCTATTCATGCTATTTATGATATTTGTGATAATTATGATATTTCTATTTATGCTGTTTATACTATTTATGCTGTTTATGCTATTTATGCTTTTATGATATTTATGCTATTAATGTTATTTATGCTATTGATTCTACTATTATTATTATTTTTGCATCATCTGTATAAAACAATCTGCATTCCGGTGGTAACAGAAAGGAAACGTTTTATTTATGCTATTTATGTTATTTGTGCTGTTTATGCTATTTTGTTACTATTAGTGCTATTTATGCTATTTATGCTATTTATGCTATTTATGCCATTTATACTATTTGTGCAATTTATGCAATTTATGTTTTTTACTAAATATGCTATTTATGTTAGTTATGCTATTTTTGATAATTTTTTTTTCTATTCGGCTCTTTTGCACTTAAGCTTAATGCGGCCGTTTTAGAATTAAAACAAAAATTTTTTGTTAGATCTTGTAGTAATATTTTTCTTTTGAGGAGAGGCGCTTTCGCTGTTATCTAGCGAATAAAAGGGGGGCAGTGGTTCGCTATTCACGCTCCCATCCATTGGTTCGGCATCACTGTTGTTGACGGAACAAATGGTTACTTGTTTGAAAGGCGTTGGGTAAGTTGTTAACCGCAGCTGTTGTACTTTGATCTATAGGGGATACTGATGGTTTCGTTGAGGGGGATTCTTCATTGTTGTTGGTGGCTGTCACAGGTTTATTGGGGTTGCTTGGGGTTGGTGTGAAGGAAGCACCGTTGTCCTTTGGTGTAGTTGTCTCCTTGTCCAGTTTATCACATGGCTTACCGTAGTGAACAGCTTTTTGGCAATATTGACATGTGGCCATCTGCTTGTCATAGGTAACGAGTGATTTTCACGGAATTCTTGTATCCTGACCGACAGTCACATAAGAAGGTATAGCCTTCTTCAAGTGTATGCGTAATAAACGTACGCCATTTAGAATACCGGGGGAAAAATTCTTCCACTTTTCTTCTTCGATAGAGAGAATCTCTCCGTATTGGGACATAGTTTTGCGAATATATGAATCGGTGACGCTTGAGGGAAGATCATGCACACGCACTTCTATAGCACTATCTTCCATATGTACTGGAATGCTGTACTTAATGTTTTTGTGTTCCGCATAGTGCACAATGTTATTGTCTTTTGAGAATTGAATTGCATCCAACTCTTTATAAAACTGGATGTAAACAACATTATTCGTCTTATTGCATTGAAGTAAATGCACACGTTTGATGTCAAGATGCATTTGCTCCTTAAGGGGCGGGTAGGGTCTAACACTTTTGAAAAATCATTTATTATTTTCTTTATGTTTTCTTATGGTAAAACATTTCAAGAATTTTCTGTGAAATTTTTAAGCCTATTGGAACGAAACTCTGGAAGTTATGGACCTTTATTTTTGTCTATCTCATTCTACGAAGAAGCAAGAGCTCGGCGCACAGGCCCAAGATTTCTACTTCGATTGACTTCAAAACTTGACAAAACATTCTTGAAATGTTTCGTTATAATTAATTATAAAAGAAAATATATGATTTTTTGAAAATATGAGACCCTGCGGGCTCCCTGGAGTATTAAATTTTTTCCATTGATTTTATAGACAAAAAAAACTTTAAACGCGTTTTTCTCAAAAGCAGGTTTTGAAAGTCCGTGTCATTCATCATTCAAAAACTACTGCACCATTTTTTTCAAATTTTGCACACTCTTTCTACATATAGCAAACCAGACCCCAACGTTTTCCTTTTCGTTGTTTGGTACTTGGGGGAGGTTTAACAGCTACAAAATGGTGGGTTTTTTCGTGAAAAATCGTAGTTTTCAATTTGAACAACCATCAAAAATTATAAATAATCAAACAGAAACGTTGGGGTCTAGAAAAACTACTACTCTAATTATGCTGCGTTCATTTGTTCACTTCTGATTAGTCTGCGCTGAGATACAGTGGACACTGCAAATCATGATTTTTAAGAAGCGTTCTCAAAAATACCTCTTCACCGACTTATTTCTCAATATTTTTCCACGAAAAAAATACAAAATGTTGTTCGAGTGATGCTTTTTATCATGCAAAACATTTGATTTTATTTTGTTGACCTATAATTCTGGAAAAAAATCCCAAAAATGATGATTTTTTTCATCGATATCATATTTTGGAATATTGGTATTTCATATCATATTTTGGAATATTGGTAAATGTTGCTGCTGCTATTTTGGCTATTTTTGATATTATCGCTTATTTACCTAATTTTGTTGTTATGCTGTATTTAACTATCATTATCATTTTTGCAAAAATCATCATACTTTCTAATGTTATTGAAAACTTTTTGTGTAAATTATTTCAAAACTTCATTTACACTGCATTTTTTTTAATAATAGGATAATAATAACACTGTAGCTAGCACAATATTTGATAATCGCCCGCTGGCTTGAACTGACTGAAAGATGACTGTGGAAATATAACACAACTGATTCATGTTAGATTTACATATCTTACCAATGACACTATAGCAGAAGCCGACGGAAAGTCAATAAGTGAGTCAGGTTTTATCTTCCCAAAGACACCCGAATCATCTGGCCGAAATCTGTTTGCGCCCTTTGCAAAATATTGGTTCCAGGCAAGGGTGAAATCGAATTGATGCGGAGTTTTTAGGAAAGGCGACGCAAGGGGAGGGCATATGAATCGAGTTTATTGTTTTCATTTTGCACATGAGCTCCAGCCAATATTTACACTAAATGTAGATATTTTTCAACCCGGTCGTCTGTTTAGTGTTTGTCTGCTTCTCTACCAGCTTCCGCCAGTTTCCTGGTTATTTAGAGCCACGAACCGGGGGTCGGAAAGTGTGTCTAATCTGTTTTCGACCGAACGATATTTACTTTCTCTCATGGAACATGTGTGTTTTAATAGAGTGGGAGCTACATCCGACACCCCAACACCCCCATATGATTAAAGTGGCGGTACGGATTCTATGCTGGGACTAGTAGCGTTGAAATCGGTAGAGTTGCTTTTGCTCAGCAGTTGAAATAATATTTTTGTCAAATTTGTATTGGCTATAATAAGATTAATTGCTTATTGATTAGACAAGCAGCAGATGAATCAATCCAATAAAGTTAGATACGATCTCTCTAATTACGGTTCATCAATTAGTGCACCTTGAGCAACTCGTTCACCGCTCAAATGACATAAAACACACTCTCACATATATCCCAGAAACCTGCCGCGCGATGACAGGGACTTTGGCCTGGCACAAGATATTTTACAAAACGCCTGCACCGGAGAGCAGTAATAGAAAACAGAACTTCGCCATAATGAAAAATCTGCTGGTGTCCTGTATCCTGTCTGATTTTCGAGGGCCACCATTAGCTGGTGGTGGCTGCCAGTAACTTTAGGTCTGTGTGTGAATCGGAGGAGCAGCAAACGAAAAGAACGTCTGGTGATTATCCTAGAAGAAGACTTTTCAGACCAGCAGCCGACAGTCGTGCAGTCAGCGAAAGGCAAATGCGAGACGGTATGGATGTGGAATCCAGACACTGTAGTACACTCGGGCTCGCTTCCAGAGCATCTGGCCGGTCGGTTGAATGGCCAGGCTGTCCTGCGGAGTTTGAGTTATGTAAGCTTCTGCTGCCATTCACCATATGCTGTTTTGTTCCGACCAGCGGCGTAGCACCAGAAGCAGATCTGCAGCAGCCAGCAGCGGCGGGTCGGCCTATGACGATGGTCAAACCATATCCGATGGGAGGCACACTCACACAAACGTACTCACAGTCCGACCAAACAGAACAGAACTGAGCGGCTCTGCGAGTGACGTTGAACCATACAATACCAATTTATAATGATTTGTGAATAATATTTTTCGTATTACGACTGGTTGAGACAACCTCCACCAAGGAAAGGAAGGTGGATGGTTCTGAAAAAAAAAAAATACATACACTCACACAGAAGAAAAGAGAATACCTACGGTGGCACCGGATATTAGCACAGCGGCGACAAATTCTGGCCCAATTGTTATCAGTAGCCAGGAGTGGACATGAATCGTGAAAAAATGGGAGGGAAATCTGCTCACACGCCTGGGCTGACCATCCTGGTTTCGCTTAGGAACGTTGGGAATTGGTTTTCTTTTACGGCGCTGTTCTATTCGAAGGGAATCTTTGAAGATAAGTGTTAATATTAATTAAATTCAACAGTTAGAATAGGCGAATAGGCCAACAACTTCTCCGTTAGCCTACAAAGTCGTTGGGTTTATAGAATAGCGCACTAAATAAACAAGTAAACTACAGCCATTATTATCTGGAATTTAGGTTGTCTGTTTTAATCAGTTGATTGGTTATTCTTAGAAACAATCATTAGGACTCAAATATGTCTGTTGATATAATAAACCAATAAAAAAATTTAAAGCTTATTGAATTTAACAGTAAACAAATAATTGAAAATATCATTCGCTATTTCTAGCAAAAACTTTTATATTCTAGTCACAAAGCGCCTGTCATTGTCAACTTTCATTCGGTACCAATCGGTCTAATGTCGAACTTCGCCGTATGTACATTCCAAACTGTTTACGTCAGCAATATCGGAGGAGTGTCGGTTTGGGTTGGAAAAAAGTCGATGGCAGGTTCCTTGGCGGAATGTACCAGTAACAGGCCAGTTGTTTTATGGCTGGTAATCATTGGCCCCGGCCGTCAATGACCCGGTGAGATTCTACGATGACAAGGAAAATGCTTTTCACTAAATCATTCCCGGTTGTGGTTTTCAGGACAGGTGCTAATGAAAATTTATCATTTCTGACTTCCCTAGCCACACACGGGACTTTACTGTTTGCAGTCGTGAATCATTAACTCTCGTTAAATGAGGCAAGCTGTGAATTTTTAATGTTCAATTAGAATCGTTTACAAGTGAACTACTGTACTGCAACTGGGTACCGATGTTTTGAAACGTTTGGACTGTGTGCGTTCTTTATACGCTATTTTCGTGACAAATTTTGTCGCGAAATAGTCCCCAATCGAGGCACTTGAAATTAATTATAGTTTAATTATTCTTGATAGACCCTGTCATTAAGGTTCCTAGTAATAGCACTAAGAATGTATAACGGTTACTGGCAGCTTTACAAAGAGTGCGGTTCAGCTACACGCTGCAGCTGCAGCTACATGCGATCACCAAACAACTAAAATATCAGTATTCTTTCTTAATTCGGTTAGCTAAAACTTGGTACAACTAATCGATTAATAATTCTTCCAAGCCGTCTTTTTTAATTTTCCTTGCTGGCAGGTCAGCAATAATAAACTCACCAATCGAGCAATTACCCAAGCTCCAAACGGAAAATAAAACGCGAGGTCGAGGTGAGCAATGAACACACTCTCAGTAGTTAGCCGTGTTATAACAATCAATGAAGTATTTGTAATAAACAAACACATCTTAATCTTACGACATGCATAAGATTACATCTACCGTACGATAAATGTTCGCCATAATCCTTTTTAAACTTGATCAATGACCCGAAAATAACATTCAAACGATCCTAAGCTTGTTGGAATCGGTAAAACCATTTCCGAGAAAACTGAGCGTATGAAAAAATGAATTTTGTCGGTTTTATCTAACGCTCATATATTTTCTTTGGCGAAAAAGAGTACATTTGACGTTAAAATCAAGAAAATACAGTACATTTTACAGTACGTATTTTTGTAAAAATATTAAATAAAAAACAAAAATAAAAAAATTTGATCAGCATCTTACAAGGAAAACAGATTGGTAAAATGACATGCGAATAAAACTATGTCATGAAAACCAAGAGCCACCACAAAGACGGGACTCGAACCCGTAGCTAGCTCCTATCCGGGTGAATCGTTTTACCAGCCTCTTAATTAGTCTGTTTTTCTCGCGTGTTTGTGGTAGCTTAATTGGCAAAACGATTTCCCCGGATAGGAGCTAGCTTAGGTTTCGAGTCCCGTCTCTGCGGTAGCTTTTTCGCGGTTTTAATCACACAGTTGTATTTGTATATCATTTTTTAAATCTGTTTTCCTCGTTAGATACTGATCAAATGTAAAACTAGCTCAATACGGCTCTAAGTCTTAACAAGACTACACAAATCGTTAAAAGCAAATAATTATCAAATGATTTATTTTCATAATTTCAATTATTTTTTATCTTTTTTATCTACATATGCATTTTTTTTAAATGCACAAATTATTCATCAAGCATTTTTTGAGAAGCGGATATTTTTGATGACGATTTTGATTCAGAGTTTTTTTTGATGAGACAGTTTCATTTTTTTTAATCATCAAAATTTCGCAAAATTGTTGTGATACGCTATGATCAAGAATTATTTATGAAAAAAATGTTCTTTGCATGTACCTACATACACATTCGCTACGTGTTGCCACTGTTCTTTTTGACGTTTTGTACTGACACAAAACGAAATTCGATGCGTTAAAGGTTTAAAATTCTGTTTTAATTTTCAGGGAGGAACTCGCCCCTGGCACAACGTTTTTAGGGGGGCAGCAAACTAATCCTTGGGACCTTGCTCAACCAAGTCATCTTTCCGGAGATGGAGTTCAACCGATTTTTTTGCTCGCTAAACAAACGATGGGGTGGCAAATTTCTTATTTTGCCCCGGACGCCAAATTTCCACAGTACTATTCGAACATACTGACAATCTCTTAGAAAATTAGTTTAGATTATTCGGTGAAAATTTCAGAATGATTCATTGACTTTAGCAGTCGGGAAAGATTTTTTACCTTTTTCTGAAGGAAGAATTGCATAGCTGAACACGGCAACTTTAAACTTGTTCATTGAATATCTCGCCTGCATCAACAATCTATCCTGAAAATGTCTAGATAATTCAATTTAGATGCGATTAATGCATAAAAACATAGGTGTGGTCACTATAAAAATGAAGTGGATGTTATTTTTCTGAAGGTAAGTCGAATTCTATGCACGCGCCATTTTTTCGACCGATTGATGTAGCCAAACTTGTAACCGAAAATATCGAAACTTTTTGGCCACCCGACTCATCGAGAGTCATTTTGCACATATGCGAGAGAGCATGGAGAAGTGTAATACGCAGAGCGTATTACATGGTAATAAGCGTTATGGTAATACGCGAACTACCGGCCTCTTAAGCAGGTTGTTTATTTGGATCTGGACCACCCTGTATATTGAGTTGGTATATATCTGGACCACCCTGTATGTTGCTATGAAATTATCATCTGTAATCAGTAAAAACCTGATAAATGCGTAACGTGGGTGTATTTTCCCGAAAAAAAACTGGGCGTATTTGCTCGACCAACAGATTTTTCTTGAAAAATCGAAACATAAAAAATACGTCCCAACTAATTGCGCTTCTATTTTTGCTATCATCAAAATCTTCCCAACTGTAAAAGCAACGAGAAACGAAGACTGTAAGTAGTTTTTATTTTGTCTCAAATGGAAAAACATGGAGACTACGGTACATTAAAACAACCTACTTTTACCTACGTTCTGACAACAATGCCGATCTCCACGATTTTTTGTTGTGGGTTTTAAAAAAGAAACAACAGGGGTGTTATTTGCCCTTTGGGCGTGTTTGTCCCAGTCTCCCCTGCCCCAATTTCTCACTCTGTAATATATTGTAATGTAATGTCGGAGACATAACTTGTTGACCTAATCACACAACTCACGAATCCAAAATTAATGCCCGTCCGGAAAACTGAATGAAAGAAATTTTCTAATAGTTCTTCTAATTGCATTTTTAGTTCTTACAAAAAAACAAGTTGTTGTTTTGCCCTCGTGTTTTAGAGGCGGGCAGGGTCAAACACTTTTGAAAAATCATTTATTATTTTCTTTGTATTTTCTTATAGTGCAACATTTCAAGAATATTCTGTGACATTTTCAAGCCTATCGAAGCCTTTATCTTTACTTATCTCATACTGCGAAGAGGTAAGAGCTTGGTACAAAGGCCCAAGATTTCTACTTTGATTGACTTCAAAACTTGACAAAACATTCTTGAAATTTTTCATTATAATAACTATAAAAGGAAAAATATGATGTTTTGAAAATATTAGACCCTACGGGATCCCTATAGTAATAAATTGTTTCCATTGATGTTATAGATAAAAAACTTTAAACGCTTTTTTCTCGAAAGCAGGTTTTGATAGTCCGTGTCCATCGTCATTCAAAAACTACTGCACCAATTTTGTTCAAATTTTGCACACACTTTCTTTGGTAATCATGATTTTTAAGAAGTGTCCTCAAAAATACCTCTTCACCGACTTATTTCTCGAAATTTTTTCACGACAAAAATTAAATGTTGTTGGAATGATGCTTTTTATCATGCAAAACATTTGAACTTATTTTGTTGAACGTAAATTCTGGAAAAAAAATCGCAAAATGATGATTTTTTCATCGTTTATACCCTACCCCCTCCTTAACAATTTTGAGTGCAATGTGCGAACAGCGCACAAAGTAAATCTTCCATCCAATCCTTTTACTGGTATCTGCCGTATGCAAGTCAATAAAAATACCCGACAGCACTGCTGGGCACGGTGAAAACTAAATAAGGTCTGACTGACACTAATTGAATGAAAGGCTCTCTTTAATATTGTGTCACTACACGTTAGCAGACAACAAGGCGGAATAAGCGAGAACAAATTTTTCTCTGCCGCAAAACTGCGCACGAAGCATTTTTTACAACAATAGTGACACTAGTCTTTTTGCCTTTTCCAACGGAAGAAAATGTCGCAGTTAGTTATCAAGAAAAAGTTTACTCTACTTCAATGTTTCACAATGTTGATGAAATTTTCTTCGAATGCGCATTTCTGTTTTCTTGACCTCGATTATGAACATGGAATCTGTAAATGGATTCAAGACCTGAAAGTCCATTTTGAATCTACTAGACCTGGATTCTGAAATAAATTCTGCTCCCGAATTCTGAACTTGGAATTGGGTTCTGCAACTGATTCCTGAACGTGGATTGAACCGAACGAAATGAGGTGCTCATAATGAATGTGCAGAAACATCATGCTCAGGACTTTTATACTTACCCAGAGGTGAAGCGGAAATGAAAAATTGTTCACTACATCAATATCGTCGTCGAGTATGAGAAAGGCAAACACACGAGTGATCCTCATTGATACCAAACATAAAAAAATATATACTTTTTAAGTTATTTATGATTATCTTATACTACTGGAATTTTTTTCCTGAATTGCTAAACATATTTTTGATGGTATGGATTTGTTATTCTGTCAAGTACCAAAGTATATATTCACGATTATGTTCTATTCAGTTCATAGTAAAGTAAGACGAATTAACCTTAAAAAAACTTTCTACTCCATTACATGCCGAAAAAAACATTTAAAAGAAATAAATGTTTCCGTTTCTTTCTTTTTGCAGGTAAATTTTCAACAGGAAGGATGATAAGTTCTTTTCTAAAATAATTGTAAGTAGCTAGTCACAAGTCATTATACCAGGTGTTGATTTTCTTTCGTAGCATTTTACAAATGATGGTCAACTATTCGTAGTCGCACATACAAAAGTAAATAAATCTCCTGAAAGCCACTGACGTAGCGCATCCCCATGTATATAACATTTCATTTCAAAAATGCATTTCGTAGCATTTGTTGTACAGTATCATGCATGTCGATGTTTGTGCCATGAATATTATTTTGCGGGGAGTTCTTCTCAGGTCCGTGCCAAGGATTTCGTTTCGGGAGGGGTCCTCAGATAAAAAAATTATGTTACTGAGGAATGCTTATGTTCACAATTTTCCGGTGTTTTCAACAGACACTGTAACTATCTTTATTGAGTATTTAAATTAAATTTGTGACTGTGACCGAGAAAAGGTTACTGTGTTATATTTCTTAACGTTTACTGTCATGCCATTTTAGTCGTACATGTTTAAGACCTTTTAATTGTCCATTTCCAGAGCACAAAAATTCACAAGACTTGTGATAGATTTCTAGAAATGGACCAAGATAGCTCCCTTACTTCGATTCGTGGAGAACGGAAAACATCTTCTAAATTTATAGGTCATATTAGCTGATGGTCATACAAACTTACTCTGGCTATACAGGTTTCGGTATCAGGTCCCGGAAGTATCGATCTAATATACCAAAGCGAAACTCACATCGATTTCTCAAGGATGACTTGAGGTTTGGGAACAGATAAAAGTTCGAAGAGGCGAAATCAGATGGACAAATTGGACGTACAAGTAACGGGAACCCTAAACCTTTGATTTTACCTTATATTTTTAGTAGCAATGTCCGTGTACTTCATGTAAGGTCCTTTCACTGCGATTTCGGCCTTTAATTGTCCAAGTAGCACGTTGCTGTCCTGTATTTTTCTACAGATTGTGCAATTTATCAAATTAGTTCATATTACTATTGTAGTAACTGTTGTGTTATGGAAAAAGCGCAATTATTCTGTGTTGTGCAACATATCTTTAAGTTCTTCCGTTGTCACGAACACAATTATTGTGCAACTGATACAAAAACTCATGCATCGATTCCACTACAAATGCAGCAATTAAATCAGCGAAAAAACAATTGTGAACTAATACGTAATGTAAACAAAAATTGAATTTCTAATAAATAAGTTTCACATTTGATTTTCTATACAACTGGCCGTAACACGAACATTGAAATTTAAAAATATTCTGCACACAAATAAATGGTAATACTACATATTGTAGAATTTATCTTTTAAGTTTTAGTAAATAGAAAATCGACAACGAACTGCATTTTTATGGTGAAACATGTCTTCGTACGCCTGAAATTTTCAAGCGCCTTTGAATGTACGTGTTTTGATGATTGTACATCATTTTCTATGAAAATAACAATCTATTCTTTTCAATGAATATGGTCGGGAGAGTGTTATCAAGCATTCATACACCTTTTCAGACGATTTTAATCATATTGATGTTTCAATTAATCTGAAAAATCTTGAAATGAATTTTTCTTCAATATTTTCCAATATGGCATCGAGGGTAACAGTGTGTTCACCCAACGTAAACATGACTCATGTGGTTATAAATTGAAAAATCTTCACTTACTTTTCATAGCCCTCGAAGTATGGCAAATAGTCCGTATTATACGAAAACGGTGGTTGTGGAACGATATTTGTTGAATTTTTGTTAAAAAAAAGTCACGTACAATAAAAACAAAGAAAACAGTTAACATGATCTTGGATGGGAGATTTCAACGCGTTGGCAGGCTTCTATGCAGATTTTATATCGATCAAATGTTTATGTTTTTAATAAAGCTTGGTTCCCGTAAACGTTCTGCAATATTCACGATGTTTTCCGCAACGTTTAATTTATTTAAAAACAAAACTTAATCGAAATTTTTTGTTAAACGGATGTAGAAATCGAAAAAATTTCTGTCGGTGCCTCACAAAAACATCCATATTTCTGACTCTAATGACATTTTTGATTCGAAATTTGGAAGTTTATTGGAAGAATGCTGCAGTTCCTTTTGTACAAACGTAAGTAGGTAAACCACAAAAGGAACAAAAAAAAATTTAAAAGGAAAAATACAGGTAGCAGAAAAACTGGAAGAGTTAAGTGTTTTATATGTTTGTTTTTTTTCCTGGATATGAGTAGTAACTGGAAAAGCCAAGAAGATCTATTCCCTTGGTCTCGGTTTAATAAAGAGATGGAGATATTTTTGAATATTTCTAAACTTTCTGCTGAATCTATTTTCCATGGATTGGAAATTTGTCTTAAGATTTTTATGTCATTAGTAGTGAGTTCATGATCTTCAAAAAAGGCATGTTTTGCTACTTTTGACTTGAAGTGATGTGGTAGTCCCTTTTCCAATTCTTAGGATGCTTTCGATTTGGTATGACACGGTCCGTATTGGTAGACTTCCTATATATTTCGAAAGTTAAGGATTTTGCTTCCCGGACATAAGAATATCCAAGAGAGGTAAACTATTGTCTTTCTCTTTCTCATAGGTGAATTTAATATTTTTATGTAAATTATTAATTATTTCTAAGAAGTTTGATAAATTATTGCGTTTGATGAGCGATGAGGTGTTAATCTCTGCTTATTTAAAACTCCTTCAAGGTTTGCCATAAATAATTCACATAAAAACGGGGAGAGTGGATTACCCATTGGTGCGTCTTGTGATTGTTTATAAAATTCCCCTCTGAATTTGAATTAATTTACATCCATGCAAATCCGAGAAAGAGTAAGATAAGACCGTACTTTGCATTTCCATAAACTACTACTAAGTTCAGTTTTGCAATGAAGGAGTGAAAATATATATTGAAGAAGCCAAATGAATTAGAAACTCACAGAATATATAATTTTTAGAAAAAGATACTCTCAGAGGCAGGACCCGAACCTGCGTTATTATGCAATCCGTGTATACGCGTTTACCATTTCCGGCGCCCTGATCTGTAGTATACACAGTGCTACAACAGCCCCGAGTTGGTAAACATACATCGAATAATGATCTAAATCCTTGCCGTTTTTGCCTCTGCCATCATGCCTCAGAGCGTATCTTTTTCTAATGGATCATCTTTTTCTGTGAGTTTCTTATTCATCTGGTTCCTTCAAAAAATAGTTTTCCCAAATTTTTGGAAACAATGACAAAAACTTCTCACGCTTAAATAAACGACCTAAAAAACGACGGTTTTGAGTTAGTCAGGTACATATATTGCTGGCTGTTCAACTGAACGAGTATAAGAGGTAAGCAAGGATGGCTTTTAATGTGGAACACATTTTTGTTTTCTATATAGAGGTGCAAACTAGAAACTCAAGAAATATACACGTAGAAATGTGGTCAGGTTTTGAACAATTACAGCTCAGTCAATTTTGTATCAATTATTAATATCATGTCACCATTTGATTGGAAATATTTCTACGTATTGATTTGAATGTTCATAGCCATGTATTTTTAATTGTATATTATTAAAATGTTGATTAATAGCTAGCAGTGTCCTATTTTGTCTGCAAAAAATCTCCGGCATACCGGATTTCCCTGCCATAGTCGACGGTTTTAAAGGAGTAAGCGATATATCAAAGGGAAAGCAGCGCTCTGATTGGTCAATCGATCTAGAAGCGAAGCTGTTGGTAGCACGCGAATCTATAAATAGAAGCAAAATTATAGCTAACGTTTCAGTCTTACGCGTAGTAAGCTAGAGGTAGGTTGTTGTTAGACAGCAAGACAAAAAGTGCCATAAAACGATTTGAAGCTTTAACTGGTATGCTCTGATCTTGTGTCATGCAAGATCGGATAAAATCCAATGTTATGTCGTTTCGCCTGAGAAAATGACAACTACCCCAGGGTAAATTTTGAGTGCATAAGATTAATTTCTAATTTATATAAGATGAACTCGTTCAAACATATAATTGAATACATTTGGGCTATTGATGTAATTTCGTCGGCTACAAAACAAATACAAATCACGACTATTAGAGTCTATTTTCTGGGTTCGCGTGTTCGGTGTTGGTTCCTAATAAAGATCAATCTAAGCAGACTCTCGTGCATTTGCGGATTCAAAAGTGTGACGATTAATTGAAAATATCGGTCATTAGAAATTTTGGTTGCCTTGTTCCACATCAACGGCTCGAACAACTCCAGGGGCTGATCCTTGTAGTTTTATCGTATCAAAGAACGTTCACTGGCAATTCTTCACACGATTGAATCAGTGCCATCAAAGAGAAACGGAAATCATCGCAACAACAAAAACCCGGCATGGCTCATTTAACATAGAATCGACAACAGCAATAAACGGTCGCTCATTCTCGTCGATCCGATTCTATACAGGCAGTTGATAATTGCGATAGAATCATTTTACTATTGCCGCTTATTCTAACTATGTGCATATAACCTTTGTATAAGTTGTGTCTATGAAAATGTCTGTGAGTGCTCCACACAAGGGTTTTGAAATATTGCAACCTAGTACGAGAATCATCAAGTTGAATCAAGTTAATTGTCAATTTGCGATTCTCTCTTGGGAAATTCCACACAGCAACGATCATTATCAGACTGTAAAATTTTTTAAGGGCGTGAAATACTCAGAGTATGAAGTGGAGCGAAGAAATGTAGCAAAATACTCTCACGGTTCATGCATTGAGAGACTCGAGTTCTTGTAGCATCTTCTACCGGATTGAAAATAACCAACACTGGAGGTAAGGCACAGTCAAAAATCGACGATTTTTTTCTGTTGTTGGTGGAAGGTCTTCCAGTTCTGTGTAACTGGTGTACCTTCTATCAACAGCAGCGAAAGCTACTGGTACTGAATTCTTAGTTGTCAATGAGTCATACGTTTCTATAGATGTATCGTTACAATTCTGGAAGCAAAGCAGTGAAAGTTGCAAATTCACAATTCAACTTCTTCGGAAGTGTGATGAAAACATGTCAGTTTTATTTATATTCAAGTCCTTCAGTTATGTCTGTGACATTACCCACCCGCCTTTTTCGAACATAGTAGTAAATAACGAAACTTTTCATAAAGAAATAATTAAACATCTGGTATTAAAAATTCAACTTGATATAAGCTGGAAAAGTTATTTTTTCCAAAAGGCCTCTTCTCTCGTGTTCAAATTTTTATCTCACAATAAAAAATTGTACTTTATTCCGAACAACTAAACCACTAAATCATATTGTTTCATGTATTGCGCCCAGCGTCAATCTAAACGACAGAACAGCAACTCAAACATTCTACTTGCAACCAACAACTCCATTAGCCGCCACTCCAAACGGTAATCCACCTTTCTTCTTGTGTCTCGGGTTAAAATGACGCCCCATGTGTGCCACCGTCGTAGACCGCTTGGCAGCAGCTGCAGCTGAAAAGCAGTGTGCTCGAACCATCCGGTGCACTAAAGAAAAACTGTTGATGGAAATCTCTCCCTCGTCCATAGATATATTTATGCGATATCCCAGGTGCTGCCAAACACAAAAGCATCCACTCCGAAGGTAGTGCGGTTGCTTCTGCTCCTGCCACTACCACTACTACGAGGGCCACCACAGCAAGCACTTTTTCCCATATCCAATCAGTATATGTAACTAATTATAAAACTGTCATAACCAAAACTTTGCGCTGAATAAATTTACAACCACAACAAAAAGCGTTGGCGCATTTGGGAGCCTTCCGTGGGAACCGATGGATGGAAATGGGAAAATGAGCGACCAATCAGTTGAATGTACTGGCGAATGAGCGGAGAACGCTGTGCTGGGGTTTTCAATTAAATTTTAATAAATTTTCTAAATAGAATTTCCTCGTACAATGAGTACATCAGTCACCTGCCAGGAACTGATCTCGATTCGATCAGGTTGGACCAACGACGACGCCCCAGCAGCATCACTGGTTTAGCACTATTCACGTTTCATAATCGAGCTCTTCTTTCAATTGTTCTGCGAAATGAACGAACGATTATTCGTCAATCAAATGACGAACGCTGTACGGTGCGCAAAAACCTATTACCTGGAGGGTTATCCTTGCAGCCTTATGCAGCTGGTCTGTTCGGAATAAACAAAAGTAAAACTTCCGTACACCTTCTGGGAAATCTTAAACCGGTGATTCGAAGAAAAAATAAGCAGTTGGGCAAAATGTGGAAATATGACAAAAACAAAAGCAATGTAACTTTCCTATTCACCCTATAGTGTGTTTGTACCTAACCAACTTTGATTCAACAGCTATTATTAAAAGCATTATCATATTTTGCGGATACGAATCATAGAGAAATTGTTAAAATTTACGACAAGCTCGGTATTAATTTCAGAGAAAACGTATTTAATATGAATTCTAGTTTCGAGTTGCTGAGTGTGTGCGAGTGGAAAATCAGTTTTTGAGTTGGGACGCAAACATCGATGAAAAAACAAAACAAAAGCGCTAAATTGCATCGCTTTGCAAATTCGGTGATTAACGACGAATCCAGAAACCAGCTGATGGGAGCGATTGATTTTGGTTAATATAATTAACATATTTTATAATAATTTTTTTACATTTTGTTGACATGGGATCGATGATTTCGTGTAAGTTACCAAAAATATTTGTTTGCTCACTTTTTGAGAAAAAAAAACATTTTAAACCCGTTTTTCTGATAACTAATTTTTCGAAGTCCGTCAAGACGATCCTGCAAAATATACTAAACTAATTCTTTTCAAACTTGGAAAATACTTTCTTGGTATAAAATGCCTTGGTATAAATGTATAAATAAACGTGTACGGAAATTTAACTAAATATTATTTAAATGGTGCTTCATAATGTAAAAAAAGTTTTAATAAATTTACTTAAGCTGTTTCTCCGTAAAAATTTACAAAAAAGTGTTTTTTATCAGGTGTACAACTTTGCTTCCGCCGTTTTCCAATAGGTGGCTGCCTTTAAAGTGAGTGTGTACAGTGCCTAACGAATTGTCATCGCTGTTTCAGTGACAGTTGTTCTTGTTTTCGTATTATTCACGCTCGAAAATGTCTGTTTATGTGCCCAATTCTCGCCATTTGCGGGAAGTTTAACTTTTCTGTTACAATTCGAAAAAAAAAATCCAACTGAAGCGCATCGAATGCTTTGAGAAACTTACGGTGATGCTGCTCTGAGTAAAAGAACGTGTCGGGAGTGGTTTCAACGTTTTAAAAATGGTGATTTCGATGTCGAAGACAAACATGATGGTGGAAGAGAAAAAACCTTCAAAGATGAATAACAATTTACTACGAACTCTTCAAACCGCGTGAAACCATCACAGGAGATCGCTACCGAACGCAACTGATGCGCCTTAGTCGCGTGCTAAAAGAAAAGCGGCCACAGTATCAAGAGCGACATGGCAAAGTCATCCTCCAACACGACAATGCTCGGCCTCACGTCGCAAAAGTGGTCAAAAAGTACCTGGAAACGCTGAAATGGGAAGTCTTGCCCCACCCGCCGTATTCCTCAGATGTCGCCCCTTCTGACTTCCACCAACATTTTCAATCCTTCGAAGAGTTGGAAAAATGGATTGCTTCATGGATAGCGTCAAAAAAGGACTCCTTTTTTCGAGCCGGGATCCGAAATTTTCCTGAAAGATGGGAGAAAGTTGTCACTAGCGACGGACAATACTGTGAATAATACATCTGTAAGCACTTTTTCGCTAAAAGCTTTAAATTTTGGAAAAAAACGGCGGAAGCAAAGTTGTACACCTAATATTCAAATTATCCCTTACTCGCCCCTTAAACCGTCATTTAGAGCGAAAATGCAAAAGAAGCAGAATTCCCATTACCTTGGGTCAAAACTGTTAAAAATTGAAAAGGTTATGCCAATGTATGTTTTTTGAACAAACTCTAAACGATGAAAGGGTCTAAACGATGAAAAAAAATCATCATTTTTGCGAATTTTTTCCAGAATTATCGTTCAACAAAAAAAATTCAAATGTTTTGCATGATAAAAAGCATCATTCGAACAAAATTTTGTAATTTTTTCATGGAAAAATATTGAGAAATAAGTCGATGAAGAGGTATTTTTGAGGACGCTTCATAAAAATAATTATTTGTGGTGTCCACTGTATCTCAGCACAGACTAATCAGAAGTGAACAAACAAACGCAGCATAGTTAGAGTAGAAGTTTTTCTAGACCCCAACGTTTCTGTTTAATTTTTTTTTAATTCTTGGTGGTTGTTCAAAGTGAAAACTACGATTTTTCACGAAAAAATCCCCTATTTTGTAACTGTTAAACCTCCCCAAAGTAACAAACAACGAAAAGGAAAACGTTGGGGTCTGGTTTTTATATGTAGAAAGTATGTGCAAAATTTGAAAAAAATTGGTGTAGTAGTTTTTGAATGACGATGGACACGGACTTTCAAAACCTGCTTTCGATGAAAACGCGTTTAAAGGTTTTGGTCTATAAAATCAATGGAAACAATTAATTACTCCAGGGAGCCCGTAGGGTCTAACATTTTCAAAAAATAATATTTTTTTCTTTTATAATTTATCGTAAGGAAATATTTCAAGAAGGTTTTGTCAAGTTTTGAAGTCAACCGAAGTATAAATCTTGGGTTTGTGCGCCGAGCTCTTGCGTCTGCGTAGAATAAGATAGCCATAGATAGAAGTCCATAACATTCAGAGTTTCCTTCCAATAGGCTTGAAAATTTCACAAAAAGTTCTTCGAATGTTTTACTATAAGAAAATATGAAGAAAATAATAAATGATTTTTCAAAAGTGTTAGACCCTACCCGCCCCTTAAAACAGGTGTTTTGGCATTGAAAATGCCGCACTATTCACTTCACGGCCTTTTTCTGTCATAATTTTTAATGATAATAACTCAATCATTTGCCGATGGTTTGATATTATTTAACAATAATACAATAATCTGAAGAAATCTGTGAATTTTAAAAAAATCTGTGATCTGTGACACAAAATCTATATAGTAAAATAGATTAAAAATACTGTGGCTTTATAAACAAATTGTCAATATGGTAACACTGTCTGTCACAATTTTCAGTTCAGTCGATGGCTGCCTGCGAACGATAAAAATTGATAAAACTGAAAATTTATCAATTCGCTTGCTGGAACTGGCAGATGTGTGCAGTGTGTTCATGCTATTTTCCGTCTGCTACACACAGTGTTCGTGTGAGTATATTAAGTACCAATTGTATCGAAAATAAGCTATCCACATACATTTTTGTTGTATGCATGTATTTGTGATGGTTTTTATGCTCAGATCACAGATGCTGTGCATTTGGCTGCCAGCTTTCGTTTGTTCACTTGGTTGTGCGGTTGAAATTCAGCGCTTTCAAAATGTTGCGTATTAAAACAGGAAGTGAAAATTATGGTTCTGAAGTGAGAATGGTATTATTGTGCGAAAATTGGCGGTTTGGAATTCATCATGCCAGTGTTAAAACCATCATTAATAAGATTGGGGAACACTATTCTTTGGATGAGCTACCAGGAAGAGGCAGAAAACCCGGTTCTTCCAACCCGAAACTGGACAAGAAAGTGGTATCTCTAATCATGAAGAACAAATCAATGTCAACATGTGATTTGGCCAAAAAAGCAGGAACGAGTGTCAGAATGATCCAGCGTATCAAGAGGTGAAATCACATGAAGACCAACAAGAAGCAGAAAATCTCGAAACAAAGTGTAGAAAAGAAGAAGCGTGCAGCAACGAGGGCCCAGAAATTGTATTCGCGTCTTTTGCAGTGTCCGGATGCATGCGTTTTGATGGACGATGAGACTTATGTAAAGGAGGACTGAAAAACCCTTCCAGGTCCACAATACTTTACTGTCGTCCTTGGGGAGGATGTTTGCGATGGAGACAGGTCGATTCAAGTGGAGAAATTCGGTCGAAAGGTACTGGTATGACAAGCAATATGCTCCTGCGGTTTGAAGTCAACCATTTTTTACACTACCGGAACTATAAATGCAGAAATCTATCGATCTGAGTGTCTCCAGAAGAGATTGCTGCTTTTATATAAGAAGCATAGTACACCTCCACTATTTGGCCGGATTTAGCATCGGCTCACTATGCCAAAACCACTCTCAATTGGCTTGCGGAAAAGGGTATAAATTTCGTTGAAAAAAATATCAATCCACCCAATTGCTCTCAGCTTCGACCCATCGAACGTTACTGGGCAGTCGTGAAGAGGGTCTTCAAGAAGACTGGTAAGGCAGCTGGAAACATGCAGGAATTAATAAAAAGAATTAGGCTCAAGCGTTCAAAAAATGCGATGCAACACTTGTCCGGAACTTGATGAAGAGCGTTCGATCAAAAGTTCGAAAATTCGTGAAGAAATAACTTAAATTTCATCCGGTTTTCCTTATGCTCAAGTTTAACCTCGTACAATAAAGGATCAATTTTTAGTTTGAATAAAATATCGTTTTTTATCATAATTTGAGAGAAAAATTTGTGGATAGCTTATTTTCGATACACTCCTTAGTAATTGATTTTGATACTCCGGAGGCTAACTGGCAAATTTTAAACTATATGCGACAGATTCTTTGAACTTAATTTGGGGCGCTTGAATTTCGGTGATGTGTTGATGGAATTGTCACATTTAACTTGATTTGAAAACACTACTTCAATAGTGTACGCTCAAAAATGGATTTGTTATAAAGATAATTATAGTAGATACTTCTTTATCATATTTTTTCTTCGGAAATTTAACTAAACATTATTTAAATGGTGCTTTATATTGTAAAAAAAGTTTGAATAAATTTGCTTAAGCTGTTTCTCCGTAAAAAATTACAAAAAAATGTTTTTTTTTCTTCATAATATCCCTTACTCTCCCTAAAACCGTCATTTAGAGCGAAAATGCAAATGACGAAGAATTCCCAATACCTTGGGTCAAAACTGTTACAAAATGAAAAGGAACAAACTTATTGTTCTTTTTCAATATTCTATGAAAAGTTTATTGAACAAACTCTTAGTAACATTAATGAAAACATGAAATATGTAAAAGGTATCATAACAACACTAGGTGAATTAAAACAGGTGTTTTGGCATTGAAAATGCCTCACTATTCACTTCGCGGCCTTTTTCTGTCATAATTTTGAATGATAATAACTCAATCATTTGCCGATGGTTTGATATAATTATATAATGATCAAATCAAATGTATCAAAAACACAATGACATTTTTCAGCGTAAGCTCATAGCTACTATTATCAAGCTAAAGTTTAATTATATAACCTACATCATTTATATCGATGCTTTTAAGGATGCTTTCAAGGATCACATAGAATGAGTTCAGACTATCAAGAATAAAACGCTTCAAGAGATTCAGAATAATACAACTCTGTAATTTTTTTATAGAAAAAATATGAGGTTTTTGATCGGAGCCCCCAGGACCCCCCGTGTTATTAACTATTCGACTCAGCACGACGAGATCAGAAAATGTTTGGTTGCACCTTTCAAAGATACTTCTCTCCTCTCAATTTTCTCGGGGATGATTGAACCGATTTTAAGAAGCTTAGGCTCGTTTGAAAGCTACCATTGGTGATCAAGCTCCAGGATGTAATGGTGAATACTTCCGGTACCTTCCGCGAATGTTACCAAATAAACTATGTGAAGGTTGAAGTTCGCTTCTAGAAATTACTTTTATTTTTCTAGAATGAATTTAGCTAAAATTGTGCCAAAAAATAGCTCATTGAAAACAAATGTTTAAATGACACATTCTAATTGACAAGAGAATGAAATTATCACAGAACTAAGCGGATTGTCGTCCCCAATGAGCAAAACAAGAATTCCAACGAAATTTGTTCGTCCATCCTCTTAGATACGCCATTGCCAAAAAAAGGCTTTTGCCTGCTCCAAATAATTGAACACATAAATGTCCCGAATGATTTTCACGAATTTCACACATTATTAACTGAATTCGTAACTGACAAGATAGAGTCGTAGGAAAGAAATTACGTTCCTAATCATAGATACATTGACGCATTAGAAGATACATGTTGCAAACCCAGAACGCGATAGCACTCAAATGTCTAACTGTTACCATAGATCCACTGGCAGGCATGATATGAGAACATTTTAGCACTGTATTATATCTGCTGTTGACAACAAAATTCATATTATTTTATTCATATTACAAATATTGAAGACTGTATGAAACATGTAGCTTTTCTATTTAAGACCATAATAAAAATAACATGAAAAAACGAGCGGATTTGTTCACCTATTTTGTTCGTGGAAACCTACGAAACGTTACTTCTCGGGAAAAGCAAAACTTCAACTGTTGTTTTCTTACCACATCCCATCTGTGGATTTTTTCCGCGTATATTCCCTGATCCTACCTGGGCATGAGAAACTTGCCCGAATTGAAAACTTTTCCCCCACTAACCCCACAACGACCACCCCCTTCTGCTACAGAACAAACCATCGTAACTCACCTGCTGGAGATTTCTTTGAACCCGTAGATGGCTGGTGGTTTGAAGAGGGTACACAAAATACACGGCGTAGGTATTGTCTTAGCAGTCGCTGCGTGATCTTTGTTTCAGGCCAGCTTCTTCCCGATATGGAAGCGCCGTTAGCGTTGGATAAGTTGGTTTTGTTCCCGACTTCCGTTCGTAAATTGTATTCCCGTCGCTTTCGGTTGTTGTTTTCCCACGGGGCGCGTGGCACTGACGTTTGAACCTACCCCCAGCGGAGTGGTCTTGTTCCTGAGTGGGTATGGTAAAGAATTTTCCATTCGTTTGTGCAACTTGTGCTCTGTCAATCGTTCTGTATTTTTAAAACTGGCAATTCCTGGGGCAGACCTGAAGGTAAACTGTCGTTTTAGTGCAGATATGTGGCTGCGAATATTCAAGAGGAACATAAATCCAACAATAATCCGTTTTAACATTTAGTGCGGACATCTTCAGTCAATCTTCTCTCACTTAACAATCAATCATCTTCATATCCACCTTGTAAAATCTGTCGCCATCATTGTTTTTCTTCTTCTAAATGTGTGATTTTACTTCTATGTTAAAACGATTGTCGTTTCCTCCCTACTTTTCCGATGCGCATTCATTCGCCGCTTCTCGGTTCGATGAATACTTGGGAAAGTTTTCCTTCGTTAGCCATAGGTACAGCGGAGACTGCAATTCTGCTTTTGTTTTGCCGATTATTATGTACCACTCGACAATTCATCGCCTTCCGCCGCTGCACGGAACCATCCCATCGAGGATAAACATGAAAGTTTTTGTGCTCGGTGTGCTCTCCTGTGGTGTGTGCGACGGTGGCTTGAATTTTCGTTGCTTTCTTCGTCTCCTCTACGGTTCCGATGTTTGCTCGTGACATCTTTCGAAGGAAGTGCGGTGTTAAGAGTTCCCAAGATTTTCCTTTTGTTGTTTACTTGCCAAATACACATTTTCTCTGCCCCGGTAATAGCAGCTTGGAAAGTTCGTTTTCCTGTTTTGGCAGCTCCGAACAGGGCCGGGGGTTTTGATTCTGATTGAAAATGAAAAATAAAATTATTTGCTTTTTGTTCATGCGTTGAATTTAACGAGCTTTCCGCACCGGACATGATTCGGAAACCGAAGGGAAAATGCATTCCGATTTGTCGAAAGTGAATTTCATCATGTTGCCACGAATGGACGCCGTCTATAATTTATCATTGCCGCCAGGAGTTTGTTCTCAGATGTATCCGCTTTCGTTCCATAATAAATCCTTCCTTCATCCATTGCATTGTGTATCTCTACTGTACCCGAACGTGCTAAATAATCCTTCCAACAGCTATGTTTACCCATCTTGAGATTCAGAAATGTGGGCTTCCGTATGTCAGCATTGGGTTTCTCCACTTTCAGCAAACGTACAGGCAAATAGACGCCAATCAGGATTGGTCCGAACAAATGTTGATGTTTTTGAAGCTTATCCTTCACGGACATATTTCCTGTCACAATAGATTACGATTGAATCTAAAACTCACCGAGCCCCTTCTCCGCATCGAAAACCGAAGCCCTCAGAACGACGATAGTTGTTTGAATCGAACATCTTGAACTTCCCATCCAGTCCAGAAATTTGCCAGCGATTGCTTTGGCTCGGCTGGATGAGTTCACTCCGTCGAGCCACCGAGCGATATTATCCTTCCGCCAAACATATACTGAATTTATGATCGAATAAGCGAGCGCCGCAGCTGCGACATTTCCGCAAATTGTGCTTATCGTGTATTTGAGGATACATTTCTGTTTTGTGCAGCCTTTTGGTAGAGCATGAGTGGCATCCGCATCGGTAGAACTGTTTCGAAACCATCGCTCGAGAGAATTCCTCGTCCTTCCTACCGTGGCAACCGTACGGGGTTGAGAAATTTCACCCTGTCGTACCGCGAAATTCATCATTTGTCGCGGAAGAAGCTGTGCTAAATGCGTTTCCCATTATTAAACAAAAGTGAAATGAGAATTTTTTTTCATTGTTACAGGTTTTATTTAATGCTAAATGTTTGCGTTTAAGCTACTACAAGATTTTTGTTTGTCAGAAAAATTTCCAATTTAATATATTATACCTAAAGGTTCAAACAAACCCAAACCAATGCTCAAGTTCGCATATAAGCACCGATTCTACAAGCATTTAATCCAACAACCGAAACTCCGAGAGCGTCTCTGTGTGGTGCAGGCACGGCGTCAATTTATTAAATACGTCGCCTGCACCGAATGCAACCGCTTGGGTGACAGTGGAGAAAGTTGTTGCACGTGGCGCCAGTGCATACTACACCGCAACCGTTTCGCCGTACTAGAAACAATTATTAAAATGTTAGCAACACCTGACACCTGTTTGTGATCACGCGCCGGCTATACCAAAGAGATTCCTTCGTCCGTAAGTTCGTCGCTCGGTTATTTCGAACCTGGTATGTATGCGTCATCAAAAATGTTCCTATAGCAGTTTTTCCCTGTTTGGTGAAAAGTTTTTCACACTTCGGTCTCGGTCCGAACGAGTGAGCTTTTGTTATTTTAGTAATTATCGAGCTGCATTTCTAGTCACGAAACATAAGTCTATTCCTATTTTTAATAAATTACTCTCCTCTTGATGTTTATTTTGTGTTTTGTTATTAAATGAGTCCAACAAATCTAAATAATGAATAATAATATTGGGATTGTGATACGATACTAAAACCTGTAATAATTCAGATTTTACTGGTTGGCATTGACAACGGAAAACACACCGAGAGAAAAAAATAGATAAAATCTATTTTCATCCACCTATCCACCTATCCACCTTTCCTATTAACATCTCAAGAGAATCGATACATGTTTCATATTGGAGTTTTTGACAATCAGTTTTTGAAGCCGGTACCCGTTATAATCTTATTAAATATTTACACGGAAAGAAATCCACTACAGCTGTCATGATTAAAAAATCACGAAACCAATCACTTTACCTTCTCATGAAGTCATTTGTTTATTTATTTGTTTGCTTGTTCCATCTGACAATAAAAGTGTTAATGAATATAAGGTCAAGTTATAAAATTGAGAATTGCGACACTTTCTGAACAAACTTATGCGATGATTCACCAAAATCGAATAAATTTTCAACTAGGGAGAAAGTTCGAACACACGCTGCAATAGGTCCGTTGGCTCCAAACGATGTCCGATGGAATCATCGTTGTAGCAAACCTGTTGATCGTAGAGTTCGTTGTGAAAGTCGATGAGAGACAGGATCTTTGGAGAGTCGATTTCGCCGTTGATAATCTTCGCCACAAACGCAGCTTGTTGAATCTTCCTTCGTCGTTCCAGGGTGTCAAGACCTAACAGACGACATCGATCAGGTTACGGTGGAAAATCCAAGGGATTTCGCCAGGAAAGATCTCTTAGCGCAAGCCGAATAAATCTTTTTTGAACACGCTCAATCTGCAAGTTCCAAACGAGTTGATATGGACTCCATCCCAAACTGCCATTTTCCAGCAATGGTCGCACTAAGGAACAGTATAAAGCCTTCAAACAATGTGGATCCTTGAAATCTCTGCTGATTTTAGCAACGAATCCGAGTTGTTTCGTTGCCTTAGATATTAAAGCAGAACGATGCTGATTAAATGTGAGTTTTGCATCCAATACAACACGAAGGTCGTTAACACGGTCAACTCTTGTAAGTGTTTGTCCATCAATTTTGTAGTCGAAGATTAATGGACGAAGTATTCGGTGAAATGTAATTACTTGACATTTGGCAATGCTGATCACAAGATGGTTTCGTCGACACCATGCGACAAATTCATCTAGCAGTTCTGGAAGATGGACGCAGTCCTCATAATTACGAATTACTAAGTACAACTTCAAATCGTCGGCGTAGATCAGCTTGCATCCATAACAAAGCAGCAAAGCGGCATCGTTGAAAAACAGTGCGAACAGAAGGGGACCCATATTACCGCCTTGCGGAACTCCTGATTTATTTGTAAACGGGGATGAAACTGAGGTTCCCAATTGTACACGTAGGACTCTACCACACAAATAGGAACTCAACCATTCAACAAACTTGTGTGATTCACCAAGTCGCATCAGTTTACATAATAGAATTCGGTGGTCTATACGACCAAATGCCGCTTTTATATCGGTGTATACTGCATCAATTTGTACCCTTTCCTCCATACGCGAAAAGCAGGTCGAGGTAAAATTTGTACTAACGGATCGTCCTGGCATAAATCCATGCTGATCGGTTGATATATAACTTTTTGTACGAGAAAGAACAACAGAGCTGACGATAATTTCTCACGTCCTTTCGATCGCCGTTTTTGTAGATTGGAAACATGAACGACTGCTTCCATATCGTTGGAAATATACCATGCTCGAACGATTTGTTGAACACGTAACATAATGGTTCGAGCAGAGCAGTTGTTACACAGCGAGTATAAACGACAGATGGAATTCCATCAGGTCCAGCCGAGTACGAATTCTTCAGTTTCTTTGCTGCAGCACTGATCATTTCGGGAGTGATTATAAATGTACGCAAATCCACCAAGTTTTCAGGAACATATGATGCGGCGACTTCAGCTTCGATGGCCACTTTCTCAGTAAACACGGAAGCGAAGAATTTAGCAAACAACTCACATGAGTCTGAGGTTGATGCAGACACCGTCAAAACAAACGTTCTGAGGAATGATTGAACATTTTCGCTTCGAATTTACAAAGTTCCAAAAATTCCTGGGGTTCCTACGTAGATCCGTTTGAACTCGCATTACGTAAGCTCTATATAAACCGTCATTCAATTTGCGGTACTCATCACTCGATTTTTTGAAATTTTGTTTTGTTTCTAAGCTCCGCCAACGACGGTGTCTGCGTTGCCAAGCATTGCGCTGGCGCTTTAAGTCATGTAAACGTGATGTGGCCCACGGGGGAGAAATTCTAAACTCGCAATTCCAATTTTCTATCCGGATATCAGTTTCATGATCCGAGAATAATAAAAAATCATGGTGTATTATCATAACATGAAAATACACTCTTTTCCCCAAACCATGACTCTTTTCGCTCATTTCTACTATCGGAGCTTTGCCCGTGTATGTTTTATAATTCGGTTTTAATTGTTGTATTAAGTCACAAATTGTCACAACAGCAAATACTCCCCCACCTCTGTATGTCACATGTCACAAATTCAAAATACATAAAATTCATCATCTTAATACATATTCAATAGAATTTGCTCAACGATTTTTACTTATTTATTTTTCCCTCTCAAGGATCATCAAAACACTTTGTAGATGAAAAATCGCAATAGACACAGCTTCCTCTTTGATTCAGTCCACAGTCCACATATTTATCTTCTAGGATGGTCTGATCTGGGTCGAATTCGGTTTCTCATATGTCGATTTGCTATCTTTTTAACATACTTCGTAACGTAACCATTTCGTAGCGTATAAAAAAAAATTCGATTATCAAAAAAAAATTATCTTTTAAATCCGAACAATTATTTTTCATTCAATGGTAACTGTTATCCATTACTACCCGATCAACAGAGCATAACAGGATTCTATCAAAATTATACACCCAAGCCTCCGTTTACGTAAACTTTTTTTACGTTACCTCTTTTTACGTAACTCTTTTTACGACAAAAATCCCAAATAACGTAATCTTTTTTTACGTTGAAAATACTTCGTAAAAAGAGGTTTTTGCATACAATGAAAATTGTATGCAAAAACCTAGTTAGTGGATTGCTGATCGTATCCTATATTGTATTAATATTTTCGAAATGGGAAGAGTCGCACAAAACAAACTATGTTGTGCCTCTAAAAATCACGTGATATACTGTGAGTCCAAGTGTTTCACTCTGCACTTCAGTACTTTCACACTTGATGAATGAAAAATTTATTGTAATCCGCCCAATGTAATGTAAAATTATATTGGCTATATTTTGCAAATATTATTTAATTTAATTCTCAATTTATTGAATAACTAAGGTTTTCATTGTTTAAGTCATAGTCCTCCATTGATACCTTCCAATATCTATATATGTAACACATGGTGACTGGTAATAGGTGTTATACCCGAACGGAGGTGATAGTAAACCTTTTATATAGCCAAAATTTGTACAGGAAGGTAGGTCCGAAAATTATCCTCAATGAGTTTTCGCCAAAATCAATTTGAGTATTGTGTTTACTCTCTAATACGATCGTTGACGTTTCAAACATATACCGAACGCTTTTGGATGGAAAACTGTGGTTATTTAAAAATAGAACTAAAATGTCTTGGTTCATCATTCATCGAGCTGAGTTGAATGATATATAACGATAAGTGTCTCCGAGCTTTAAACAGATTTTTATTTTCATTCCAATCTATATTCTTTCTAAAGAGAAATTCAAAAATAATGGAGTTTACACGACTCAACAGTGATCAATATCGAAATAGATGTTGAATATGGTTGACAGTGCCAAACCATATGATGTACGTTTTCTTAAATCGGTCAGTCTAAACCGGAGCATTATTATTTAAGTGTAGGAAATGTACTTGTGAGATTGTTTTATGCTTCACCGCCTTTATAACAGGAATTCGAGTCAAAATTTTGAAAAAATCACATTTTGTGTACTATTAAATCCGTAAAGAATATTGAAACATTTGCAAAAAACCTGCCGGTTGATTGAAATATGCAGCTAAAAATTAGAAACCTTTAGAATTGAAAACAGTTTTGTTAAATGTGTTTTGCCTTTCTCGTATAAAAAGGTTATGCAAGCCGACTTTCTAACCGAGGCCCGGAGGGCCGAGTGTCATATGCCATTCGACTGAGTTCGTCGAGTACGTAAAATGTCTATGTGTATGTGCGCATGTGTATGTAAAGTTTTATAACACTAAATTTTATAGGAGATGGCAGCACCGATTTTCAAACTCTTTTTTTGGCATTAAAAATGCCTTACTCTTCACTATACGGGGCCGGGTGTCAATTAAAAGTTTCAAAAATAGCCGCGTAACCTTTTTGTGTCATAATTTTGAACGTTAATAACTCGGTCATTTGTTGATGGATTGTTATAATTTAACAACCAATCGATTCGGAAACTTTTAACTTAAACATGTATGACGACGTCGTTTCAGTATTTCAATAGCATACTATTGAAAAAATGGTTGGAATCGACCTATGTTTTCATCCACCAATCCCTGCTTTACAAAATGACGTCAACTTCTTGTTCGGCATAGGAGGCTTTGCGTCATGCATAAAAAACACCGCATCGTTCTGCGTAGTATGAAGAGAAATCTATAAATATAGGCTGCACAATATTTCTTTGCCTAGTTGATGTTTGACTGTGAATGAAACAAGTAGCGCGTCCAGTGAGCTGATGATTTAATTGTAAAGGGTGATTTTTTAAGAGCTTGAGAACTTTTTTAAACAATAAAACGCATAAAATTTGCAAAATCTCATCGGTTCTTTATTTTAAACGTTAGATTGGTACATGACATTTACTTTTTGAAGATAATTTCATTTAAATGTTGACCGCGGCTGCGTCTTAGGTGGTCCATTCGGAAAATCCGCTTTTTTATCGACAAATTTTGTTCAGCGATGAGGCTCATTTCTGGTTGAATGGCTACGTAAATAAGCAAAATTGCCGCATTTGGAGTGAAGAGCAACCAGAAGCCGTTCAAGAACTGCCCATGCATCCCGAAAAATGCACTGTTTGGTGTGGTTTGTACGCTGGTGGAATCATTGGACCGTATTTTTTCAAAGATGCTGTTGGACGCAACGTTACAGTGAATGGCGATCGCTATCGTTCGATGCTAACAAACTTTTTGTTGCCAAAAATGGAAGAACTGAACTTGGTTGACATGTGGTTTCAACAAGATGGCGCTACATGCCACACAGCTCGCGATTCTATGGCCATTTTGAGGGAAAACTTCGGAGAACAATTCATCTCAAGAAATGGACCGGTAAGTTGGCCACCAAGATCATGCGATTTGACGCCTTTAGACTATTTTTTGTGGGGCTACGTCAAGTCTAAAGTCTACAGAAATAAGCCAGTAACTATTCCAGCTTTGGAAGACAACATTTCCGAAGAAATTCGGGCTATTCCGGCCGAAATGCTCGAAAAAGTTACCCAAAATTGGACTTTCCGAATGGACCACCTAAGACGCAGCCGCGGTCAACATTTAAATGAAATTATCTTCAAAAAGTAAATGTCATGTACCAATCTAACGTTTAAAATAAAGAACCGATGAGATTTTGCAAATTTTATGCGTTTTATTGTTTAAAAAAGTTCTCAAGCTCTTAAAAAATCACCCTTTATATGCGTTCACTTGCTGGATTGTCGCTTTTGTATTATGCGTTGGTGAAACTTCCTGCTGTCTGCACAACACCGCTTCGTGTTCGCTTGAATATCTTATATATTATCTAGCTATTGAAGAACCGAATCAGCGTGGTTATCGGTTCTTTTGAAACATCCCATGTATTTAGCAAATTGTTGGTCGATTTTGCCATTAAAAATGCCTTACACTTCGCTTCCCGAGGCTGGGTGTCAAATTAAAACATGCAAAACTAATCGCGTAACATTTTTCTGCCATAATTTTGAACGCTCATACCTCAGTCATTTGTTGATGGATTTATATAATTCAACAACCAATCGATTCGGAAACATTTAACTTAAACTTATGAGAAAACGTCATTTGAATATTTCAATTGCATTCCATTGAAAAATTCATTTGAATTGAGTATTTTATTTTGGTTCTCTGGTAACTATCAGGCTAATTTAGTATTATCGGCAATAGATCTAATTCGGATCTAAATTGCAGTGCTTGTTCCTCGATGATTTGTTAATGGATTTACCTCATTTAAATGATTCCAAAGCTTCAATATTGTAAAATTAAAAATGTTTTAATTTGTCAACGGATCGGTTTGCATACTTAAATCTCCATTCCCATACAAACAAAACGGTGGCGCGAAAATGGATTCAGTATAAAGTTGTGTTATTATGATAATCATAGAAACTTCTTCTTCATTATATGTGACTGAACAAGTTGATGTCCCACCAGGTATTAAACGCTTCAAAAGATTCAAAATTAAATTCTGAAACTTATAAAAGCGGCTTCCTCGGTTTGGTAGTATAAATGAGTTCCACAGGCTCACATATACAGTACAATTAGATGCAATATCATATAGTATCAAATTGATCGTTTGAATAGCAACCCTCGTAGAATTTGGTTAACCGCCAGTTTCAGTTCAATTATTATTTGCTTCAAAACACGCGTTGTAACTATGACAATGTTCATGCATGTGTTAATAACATCAAGTTACAATATGAACAAAATTTCTGAATTTTGTTGCGTATCCATTTTGTATATGCCTAATATGCCAAAGCGAAAATCAATGTAAGTAACTAAATATTTTATGCGGACTGTTTCACATTTTTCTTCCTCGTATTGTTGCCATATTATTTACCGACACTTTCCGAAGATTATCGACGATTTTGAAGAAGGATTAATAAAATTACACTATTACTGAGCTTACTGGTACAACATTTTTCGTTAAAATAAATAAAATCTTCTCTTGGATCGATTAACTGTTTATAAAATTAATAAGTTTGTACGTTTCTCGAAGATTATTGTCATAAAAAAGAACAGTTTCATTTGTTCAGGATTAAATCTTTAGGTTGTTTGTATCTAAAATTGAGCTTTCAAGTTACTTTGAATTCTAGTTAAAGGACGTTATTCAAAATCTTAACAATGTAAAAAATTGTGGAAAGGGATCAAAATTGAATATAATTAATTATCAAGAAAGAATCTATTTGTCAATTTTATCATTCGCCAATAATCTAAGCGCTTAAACTAGAGCAAGTTTGTAATTAGTCAATTGAAAAAGTTTTTAGTTTAGTGTATCATCATCTCTTTATTTTTGTATATATTATGAAGACCCTAGAAACGTTCCATTTTTAATGTTATTGTGCTCGGTCGTGTCTTGAATACAACCCTCTAATTTTTTTTTCATAAATACGTTTATTTCTTAAGGCAGTTTACATAAGTTTTTCTTCGCCGTAGCATCACTTTTACATAATATTCTTATCCTAATTTAATTCTAACATAGTCACAACGTTTTGCATTTATTAAAACATATTCTCTTATTACTTAAATATCATCTTAGGTAACTCGTCATTAATTATGAAATCTACTCGGAAATATTATTTGAACCAAACGATTAACTTCTATAAATTATAAAATAAGCTGTTATTTTCAGACATTTTGTTAATAATTTCATAAACTGTTTCGAGTTTGTTTGTATCATTACATTATTTTTATTCTAATTTAGCTATTGGTTGAACTCATGGACGCAGCTGGGATCAGAACTAAGTCTTGAAAGGGGCCTTTATTAAATTGAAACTCCAGTTTTCTTTATGAAATGATAAATAAGTTTCATGTATGAAAGGTCACGACAAGCGAGAATGTCTCGAACTGGGATATTGGATAGTCTACCTTGGGTACGCAAAGAATTTATTAGTTGAGATCTGACATCACGATACTCCACGCATGTCCAAACGACATGATCAATATCTCGATAACCTTCGCCACAAGCACAATGATTAGTCTCGGAGAGCCCAATTCGAAGGAGATGTGCATCTAACGTGTAGTGATTGGACATGAGTCTGGACATCACACGAATGAAATCTCTACTCACATCCAGTCCCCTGAACCATGCCTTTGTCGATATTTTCGGAATAATTGAGTGCATCCACCGACCCAGATCATCTTTATCCCAAGAAGCTTGCCAGCTGGCAAGTGTTCTTTGGCGAGACGAGCTATAGAATTCGTTGAAAGCAATTGGTCTCTCATAAATTTCACCCTCAATAGCACCACGTTTGGCTAAAATATCGGCTCTTTCATTGCCAGGAATGGAGCAATGAGCCGGGACCCAGACTATAGTGATTAGATAATTATTGTTCAATATGTCGTTCAGGCACTGTTTTATTTTGCCCAGGAAAAACGGTTCAGTCTTGCCAGTCATGTTTGAGCGAATGGCTTCAATTGCACTCAGACTATCTGTGAAGAGGAAATAATGGTTTGGAGATAATGTGACGATTACACTCAAACTATAATGAACTGCTGCTAACTCTGCTATATAAACAGATGCAGGTTCTTGAAGCCTAAATGAGGCCGAAACATTATTGTTGAACATACCAAACCCTGTCGCTTCTTCAATTCGCGATCCGTCCGTGTAAAACATTTTCTCAGAGTCAATATGCCTGAACTTACTTGAAAATATTTTTGGGATTTCCGTCGAACGTAGATGATCCGGGATTCCACGCACTTCGCGCTGCATGGATGTATCGAAAAATAAAGTTGAGTCAGGGACATTTAGGAGGCTGACACGGATAGGAATATATCTTGAAGGGTTGATTTCCTGTGACATATGGTTAAAATATACTGTCATGAATTTTGTTTGAGATCGAAGCTCGACTAGTCGTTCGAAATTATTAATTACCATGGGATTCAGCACCTCACATCTTATTAGCAGGCGTGATGAAAGCTCCCAAAATCGATCTTTTAACGGAAGAACTCCCGCCAGAACTTCAAGACTCATTGTATGTGTCGAATGCATGCACCCTAAAGCAATTCGCAAACAACGATACTGAATTCGCTCCAGTTTGATAATATGAGAGTTTGCAGCGGAACGAAAGCAAACGTATCCATATTCCATCACTGAAAGTATCGTTGTCTGATACAATTTTATTAGATCTTCCGGATGAGCACCCCACCAAGATCCTGTTATTGTTCGAAGAAAATTTACTCTTTGTTGGCATTTTGTTATCAGAAACCTAATGTGTCCTCCCCACGTGCATTTGGAATCGAACCACACCCCGAGGTATTTAAAAGTTAAAACCTGTTGGATCATTCTTCCCATCATATGGAGCTGAAGCTGCGCGGGATCATGCTTTCTTGAAAAGACGACTAACTCTGTTTTCTCCGCAGAGAATTCGATACCAAGATGAACAGCCCAATCGGACAAGTTATCTAAGGTATCTTGCAATGGTTTATGCAGATCAATAGCTTTGGGTCCAGTAACTGAAACCACGCCATCATCTGCCAATTGTCTTAGTGTACATGGGGTTACTAGACAGCTGTCAATGTCATTTACGTAAAAATTATAGAGGAGCGGACTGAGGCATGAGCCTTGCGGGAGACCCATGTAACTATTTCTGAGTGTTGCCAAATCGCCATGTGAAAAATGCATGTGTTTCTCTGACAAAAGGTTGTGCAAATAATTATTTATAACCGCTGGGAGTCCATTTTGGTGAAGCTTGTCTGAAAGAACATCAATGGAAACTGGTTCAAATGCTCCTTTAATGTCTAAAAATACAGATGCCATTTGTTGCTTTTGAGCGAAGGCAATTTGGATGTCAGACGAAAGTAATGCAAGGCAATCATTCGTCCCTTTATTTCTACGGAAGCCAAACTGAGTATCTGACAACAAACCGTTCGTCTCGACCCAAGTGTCGAGACGTCGTAGAATAATTTTTTCGAACAATTTTCTGATGCAGGACAACATCGCAATGGGTCTATATGAGTTGTGATTGGAAGCTGGTTTCCCCGGTTTTTGAATGGCGATAACTTTCACTTGTCTCCAGTCAGGTGGAACAATATTTTGCTCAAGAAACTTGTTGAACAATTCCAACAAACGTCTTTTTGCGAGGTTGGGCAGATTCTTCACCAAGTTGAATTTAATTCTGTCCAACCCTGGAGCGTTATTGTTACAAGACAAGAGTGCTATAGAAAATTCCATCATTGAAAATGGGTTATTAATAAAACCATTATTTGGAGGAGATTCCCGTATAATGCTCTGCGTAGGAACAGAATCTGGGCAAACTTTCCTAGCAAAGTCAAATATCCATCGGTTCGAGTATTCATCACTCTCATTGCCCACGTTACGATTCCTCATTCGTCTGGCCGTGTTCCAAAGAGTGCTCATTGAGGTATCTCTTGACAAACCTTCGACAAAATGTCTCCAATAGCTACATTTTTTGGCTCGAAGTATGCTCTTGTACTTGGTTTCTAAAACCATAAGTTTTTCAAAATTCTGAGGAGTTCCTCCTCCCCGTTTTAGAAACGTCTTGCAAGCATTTTGTTTTGCGAGTTTAGCCTCTGAGCACTCTTTGTCCCACCAGGGGTTGGGAGGCCTTCTGTTAGTCGTTGGCCCAGGAAAGCGTTTAGTTTGGGATTGTTCTGCTGCCTCCAGAATCGAACAAATGAGGAAGTCATATTCTTCAAGTGGAGGGAGCTCTTCCATTGAATTCAAAATACTAGAGATACTACTTTGGTATTTAATCCAGTCGATATTTTTTGTCAAATCATATGGAATACTAGCGGAAGTAGCAATGCAATTGCTACTGCTAATTGAGATGATGATTGGTAAATGATCGCTACCGTGTAAATCAGGCAGTATTTTCCAGGTGCAATCTAGTCGAATTGATGTTGAGCAAAGAGATAGATCTAATGCACTTGGGCGTGCCGGAGGTCTTGGGATCCGTGTCATGCTACCCATATTTAATACCGTCATGCTAAAATTGTCACAAATGTTTTGTATTAAAGATGATCTGCTATCATTGTAAACGGAACCCCACATAATACCGTGCGAATTTAAATCCCCCAGAATCAATCGTGGTGCAGGAAGGGCTTCAACCATTTCATTAAGCTGTTGCTGTCCAACTTGTGCTTTTGGAGGAATATAAACCGAAGCTATGCAAATATCTTTGCCTTTAATGTTTATTTGGCAAGCAACAACTTCTATACTAGAAGTTGAAGGGATGTTTAATCTATAAAAGGAATAGCATTTCTTAATTCCCAAAAGCACTCCACCATACGGAGAGTCTCTATCGAGACGTATAATGTTAAAATCATTAAAATTTAAAGCTATGTTTGAAGTAAGCCATGTTTCGCATAAAGCAAATACATCACATTTTTGACTATGCAATAATATTTTAAATGAATCAAGTTTTGGCGTGATGCTTCGACAATTCCACTGCAGGACAGTGATTGTATCATTTGCGACGGGTGATAAATTATCCATCAAAAGATACAAAACCTGAGACAATTGGCCATTGAGCTGATAACTGCTTCAAAAAGGTTCTAGCTATTGGAAGGAATGCCATTATGAGGGTCTTTAAGGGTTCAGATATATTGAATGCTGAGAAAATCCATTCAACAATTTCCGAAAACTTCAGTAATCCTGTTGGTGGCTGTGAAATGGAGCCCACTGGATTATTATCTTTTTCTGTACTAGATCCTGGATTGGTTTGTGAATTTGACAAACCAGGAGGCACAGTCTTTGGTTTTGACTTTTTTTGTTTAACACGGGGATCTTTTTTTGAAGATGAAATTTTAGGTGTCTTTTTTGGTAATTTGGAGGAAGACTTCTTTCTCTTAACTGACCCTTGGGTAGTGATAAACGAATTACCTTCACTATTTTCGTCAGAGTCAGAGTCCTCTGTTTCCTCTAGATTTGAAAACCCGTTTTCGGTTTCCAAAGGGGGGACATCAATGACCGTTTTAAGCATTTCTGCATATGTGCGCTTAGACCGTGCTTTTAAAGAAAGCTTAATTTTGTCTTTGTGCACTTTAAATGCAGTGCATACTGAAATATCATCATGAGGACTATTCCCACAATAAATACATTTTTCAATTTCCTTGTTGCAATCATTATCTTTATGAGGCCCTTCACACTTAATACATTTTGGTTTATTACTACAGTAAGTAGCTGTGTGGCCGAATTTTTTGCAGTTCGTACAATTCATTACATTTGGAACAAAAAGCCGAACAGGGAGGCGAATTTTATCGACATAGACATGGGACGGCAACGCAGACCCGGCAAATGTCACTCGAAACGAGTCTGATGGGCGATAAACTTTTTTTTCCTCTTCATGAACTACTGAGTACAGTTGTTTGCACTCCAGTATTTTCACACCCTCAAGCATAGAGTTCTTGAAACGACCAACACCATGCTTGAGTAAATCATCTACCGAAAGACTCGCTTCGGTAACAACACCGTCAATTTCGACATCTTTGGAGGGTATGTAAACTTTATACTCTTTATTGAAATGTTCCGAAGAGACAATATCATTCGCGTGTTTCAAATTATTTACCACAACACGAATTTTATCGTTATTTACTTTTATGATCTCTTTGATTGAAGAGTATCGTGATGTCAAACCTTTATTAATTTGAAAAATGTTTAATGGCTTTGATATACGTCTAAAAAAGACTATCCAAGGCCCAGAAGAGCTCTCCTGATATTTTTTCGTTCGTGGGGGTATCGGATTCATGCTAGGATTTACGTCCATGGATTCATCCATTACATTAAAATTTTTAACTAAACTTTAAAATAAAATTTGAAACCAACACTACACAGTACTCAATCAAAAGGAAAAGAAAAAACTTCTACCTTGAAATTGTTGTCTATCTCCGTTGCACTGCCGTGTAGATCCTCGTTGCTCTAGATGTTCTTGTTGGATGTATCTGGACGTTGATACAATGCTGAAGCTCACTGTAGCGATAGAATATGATGTGATGCTACTGCTACCTGACATCCAGCACCACTCGAATTCCGATTTGCTTTCGTCTTCGCCAGCTGTAACCAGCGCAGGTCACCGGTGTATACCTGCGTGTTGTATGGCAGTGGAAAGACCGAGTTGTCTTGTCTCCTTCTTCCTTGTGCTCCGCACCGATATGCTTCTGCACCGAAGTGCCTTCGCACCGGTGTGCCTTTGCACTCTCCTGCTTCTATGTGCCTTTGCACTCTTCCTCTTCGATGTGCCTTTGCACTCTCCTGCTCAGCACTTGTGGCTGTATATTGCGGCCTGGGTAGAGTTTGGGAAACGCCCTTTGTTGTTTCCTTCACCAGCTTGGCCCAGCACTAGGGCTCTCTTATGCAGCACGACTATACGTTTTAACGGCTGCTGCCAACAGGTCTCTACCTGTAGTTCAACCGTTGTCGTATTTAACGCGTGTAAACCAACCAGCGTTACTAAACTGTACGCCTCTATACACAACCTTCTCGGTTGAACGGCTATTACTGAATGACGATTTTCAAACTCTTAGATTAAAATGAAAGGTCTTGATGTCTCATACAAAATGTGAAAATAAGTACACCTTATTTTCGGAACTTTTTCCGGAGTTGAATAAACCGATTCTAACACACTTGGATCAGTTAAAAAAACTCTTCAGGTCTGATACAAATTCCTGAATTTTGTTTGGATCTGACTACTGGTTCCGGAGTTTTTTTTTTATTCAATAATATAATATAATATTAAGGCACACTGCTTAAGCTCTAAGATGCCAAGGGTATTTACTAATCTTAATTATCGTCTAACTTAAAACTAGAGTAGTATCATTATGTAATATAGTATCTGGCGATCGGTAGTGGCCGGTGAATTGAATTTAGGATGAGATGATTCCAGATGGCGATGGTAATTTTCTATGTTGGCCGCATTCTTCGGTCCGTGAGGGTCCGCGGGAAACACCCCCAGGCTACGGTCCGGCGGGTGGCCCGCATGCTGGTCATTGACTGGAGCGGTCTTCCGGTGATGGTGATGTTACGGAAGAGAATGAAAAAAAGAAGTAAATATTGTGGGAAACGGGGTAAAAAAGGGGTGTGGGAACAAAATGTTTGAAAACGACAGAGATCTAATTAGTTGCCATCGAGATGATGAAAAAACAGGGAAAGGGGAACGAAAAAGTTAGTGACAAAAAAAAAAAGATCTTGTTAATTCCAATGAAGATGGTGAACAGGGACGGGGATCGAGAGAATCGGGCGGATGTTAGTGTCGAACCTGTAGGTGGAGATTATATTTTCTGAGCGAGGAATAACACATTACACTTGTATATCAATGTGTTTGAGGTACTGGTATATGAGAAGCATATATGAACTATCCCGACTCGCCAACACATCCCCAACCGGCACCTCAGGCGGTCTACCTCGGGCCCTGAGGGATTCACACTGGTTCCGGAGTTATGAGTTAAATGTGCAAAAAAAAAATAAAATTTTTGTACTAACTTCTCTCAGAGATGGCGCGACCGATTTCCACAAACTGATTCAAATGGTCTAAAAGTCCATTACAAACTTCCTCCACTTCATCTGGATCCGACTTCCAGTTCCAAAATAATAGGGTAAAGTGTGTCAAAAAAAATGTGCACACCATTTTTGTTTCAAATATTTCGCGTATGAAAGTGCGTCGCCATATGCCATTAGCGAGTGTCATTATATTTGAATCTCAAACGTGGCCATGCTGATATGGACCGATTTGTGCATAAGAATGAATATCAGTTCAGGTATTGAAATCAGTCAACGAAAACGAAAAAAAAAAAACAGTTTTAACAGCATTTCAAAACTTGAATCTATTCAAATAAATCATATTTACTACAATACTGAAAATAAAATATTAACATTTCTTTCACCAAAGAATGGACCTTAAAATATTTACATCGAACCATTTTCATCAATTTATGTATTTTTTGACAATTCGATTGTAAGTGTAAGCCAATATTATATTGAATTTGAAATAAAATTCCTGAAGTTTAGTTTAAACAACTTTCTTCCTAATATTGACTCGTAAAATAGATTCCAAAAGTAACAATATTATAAAATATTCGACAGTAAGTCATAATTACTCAAACAACGTTTAATAAGAACTGTTCTTTAAACTCGTTCCGAAAACATTCGTTTTGCTACGGGTTTCGAGAAACACCATCTTGGATTTTGAAATGACTTTAAACATCATTTTCCGACATCTACTCACCATACCCATTCCAAAAATACCCATATTATGAGGGTTTTTAGGAATATTTATAAACCGGAAGCCGCCATCTTGGAATTCAGAACCACCTTAAATATCATTTTCCGACATCTACTCATCAAACCCGTTCCGAAAATACCCATATTGTAACGGTTTCCAATGAATATCAATAAACCGGAAGCCGCCATCTTGGAATTCAGAACCACCTCAAATATCATTTTCCGACATCTATTCATCAAACCCGTTCCGAAAATACCCATATTGTAAGAGTTTTCAAGGAATATCAATAAACCGGAAGTCGCCATCTTGGAAATTTATGCTGCTTAGAACATCCTTTTCCTGTAAATACTCGTAATTTTCTTTCCATAACTATCCAATATATTATACATATCTAATCAAACATATACATAAGAAAAACTTTTTTTACGTTGAAAATTCCAAATAACGTAAACTTTTTTTACGTCGAAAATTCCAAATAACTTAAACTTTTTTTACGTCGAAAATTCCAAATAACGTAAACTTTTTTTACGTCATAATTAGATTTACGTAGTCCCGATTATTACGTAAATGGAGGTTCGGGTGTATATGATCTTAATATTTATATCACATTATGTTATGAATATGATTTCAAATCGAAAGCAAGCATTCAGATTTTATTAAGATTATAACAAGTCCAGATATTATATAAGGGTCGTTATATTTCAGGTAAAACTATACTAGAGAATTGAGAAAAAAAAAGAGTTCAAACAGTTTTGTCGATCATGTTTTTGACTTTCAACCCGAAAATGCTATACTTCAATAAAGAGCAGTAACAAACATTTTTTCCAATTTCATATACCTGAAGATGCTTTTGAAAACAATAATTTGATATTTGATTTTGAAATGACGGCCTAAATTTCAAATTTGAGAACGTTCCTAAGTGATTCCTACTTAAATTGTGTAAAGTTTTTATTCAAATATTAATTTTAAATTGAAAATAAATATTTTTCAAGATGATTTAGCGCTTCTTCTCTTACGAACAAAGAGAGGTAAGACAAAAGCTTTAAAACTCGACTAATATATATTGGAAAAAGTTAAATAGCATTCAACTCAGTTCATTGAATTCTGCAATGTTCCCTCAGATATGATTTTCACAAGCTTGGAATCAAATGAATGCTTGAATTTTTCAATTTTATCGGTAACCGATTTTTGTTTCCGAAAACACAGAGTGATAAGTGTTAAAAACTTTAAAAAGAAAAAAAAATCTTGAAAAAAATCGTATCGATTTATTTTTAGTTCTTGCTGTACTTTATACTATGTTGATCTGATGATTTTTACGTAGTTCTAGATAATGTTAATATCACAGCACGGATTCATGCCGAAACGATCAACTGCAACAAACTTACTCTGTTACACTTCTTTTATAGTTCGATCTCTACAAGCACGCCTACAGGTTGATGCAATCTACACTGATTTCTCTGCAGCCTTTGACAAAATAAACCACCAATTAGCAGTAGCAAAACTCAATAGACTTGGCTTCAGTGGATCGTTGCTAAATTGGCTCGAGTCGTATCTAATTGGTCGCGAAATGTCTGTAAAGATCGGAGACTTCATTACAGTGCCTTTCGCTGTCAACTCTGGAGTCCCTCAAGGCAGTCACTTAGGTCCATTCTTATTTTTACTCTAACTCAATGATCTCAACTTCATATTAAAATGCCACAAACTATCCTTCGCAGACGACTTCAAGCTATTTTATTTAGTTAAATGTCAAGAAGACACTATATATTTGCAGTCACAGTTAGACTTATTCACAAACTGGTGTCAGGATAATAGAATACCGTTTTGTCGTTTACTCGTAAACGCTCACTGATTACCTACGACTATAGCATCTCGCACAATATACTGAAACGTAAATCTTCCGTGAAAGATTTGGGTATCATTCTTGATTCCAAGCTGGACTTCAAAAATCACATCGATTATGTGATTTCGAAGGCCTCCAAGCTCTTGGGTTTCGTCTTTCGTGTTACCAAGAGCTTTACTAATGTATACTGTCTTAAGGCATTATATTGTGCTCTTATCCGTTCGACGCTAGAATATGCAGCTGTTGTCTGGGCACCTCACTATCAAATCGACATTGCACGCATCGAAACTATCCAGCGTAAATTTGTTAGATTCGCTCTGCGCAATTTACCTTGGAGGGATCCCACTAATCTTCCTAGCTACAAAGATCGTTGTAAGCTTATTGACCTGGATCTGCTATCTGTTCGTAGGAATGTCTCCAAAGCCGTTTTTGTTGCTGATTTATTACAATCACGTATCGATTGTCCCGAACTTCTGCAATTGATTAATCTGGATATTCATCGACGTAATCTACGCTCTCATCGTTTCTTGAGTTTACCCATTGCACGAACAAATTATGGTTACAATGAACCATTTTCCAGTATGTGCAGGACATTCAATAGCTGCTCCAATGTTTTCGACTTTCATCTATCCCGAAATATGATCAAACGATTGTTTCATTGCCACTTGTCAGATTAACTTTGGATCAGGTTTGGTCTGTAACCGTTTGTATTTTTGTTCAACCTAGTGATGGTTGAACAAAAATACAACAATTTCTCCCATCTCCGTTGGAAACTACTCCGATTCGCTCGATGAATTTAAAACCTTTCGCTCCCCTTCTCATTTTCTTCGTCTTCTTTATTTCTATTGGAAACTAATCAGACTCGCTTGCAAATACTAACCCCGTCGCACTTCCTTCTTTCCTCCGTCTTCCACCATCTTTTCGATTACTAATTAGATCTACTTGCCGATTCTAACCCCGTTGTTCGACCACGCTTACTTTCCACTTCCTCCACCTACCTTCATCATCCATTTACCTATCCCCTTTTCTCCGCCAGTTGAAGCAAGAACACTATTGCTGCCCTGTAGTGCTTGGTGTCATCAACTAGATATAGGGTTATAGGTGTAGTTTCAATTATAAGTTTTTATTGTTAGTGTTAAGCCTTATTGTATCTGTTGGAGCATTGTAATCTGTTGATACGAAAGATGAGGAGGTTTTATGTCTGCTGGAGAGAGATTGCCAAGTTTCATCTCCATCGGGCTTTTCCCTGCTCCCAAAAAATAAACAAAATAAAAATAAACAAAAATAAACATTGAAAAATGTTCACTGGTGGCACTGATGATATCATCGTGGCCTAAAACAGTCTAAAGTAATATCGAATCACTTTCACAATTTTTTATCCAAAATTAGTAAAATCGAAATAAGTTGATTAGGTCATCAATTAATAAGATCTACAAATTGCAGTTATCGCTTTTTTTTTGCATAAATATCTGTTTATTAATCTTATTTTTGTGTATTACATCAACATTTTACAGTACAAGTGTTTTGACCCTTTGGCCTTTCATCTTTGTTGTTCATACGATTCGTTATTAATAATAGGTGTTTTAGTTACTCTTGTTTTACATACTAATGTTTACTCATAATATTTATTTTAATTAATTATAAAATATCTACCTACTTATGACTATCCCTAACCTAATACGTACAAATTTTGAATTATTTGTATTACAGAGATTGAGCACCTCTCTTCAAATTTCGTTCAGTATTGTTCGAATTTTTGTTCTAGTATATCCAGGGAGGCTTCACTAGTCCTTGTCCAAGGGGGTAGATTTAGAATCATCTTTAAGATCTTACTTTGAATGCGCTGAAGCCTAAGTTTGTGTGTTCGTGCACAGCCCCGCCAAACAGGGACTGCGTTTTCAATTGCGGGGTAGATAATTTGTTTATAGGCAGCCATCTGATTCTTCAGGCATAGTTTAGATGTTCTACAAATCAGCGGATACAGAGACCTAATGAGTATGCTGCATTTTTGAACGATTTTGTCAACATGTGACCTGAATATCAGATGTCTGTCAAAGGTGAGTCCTAGATAGATAACTTCATCGGACCATTGAATGACCTCATCAACAAGTTTTGGAGATCTTGAATGTGGAAACAAGATGACCTGAGTTTTTGCTGCATTGATCACAATTTTCCAGCTTGTAAAATATTCCGTTAAAGCGTCCAGACCTGTCTGTAGTTTATTCTTCAGAGCATTAATGACACGACCTTTGTAAAGAATGGCAGTATCATCAGCAAATTGTGACAGAACACCACCACCTGGAAGAGTTGGGATGTCTGATGTGAAAATGTTGTATAGAATGGGACCTAGGATACTTCCCTGGGGTACACCAGCAGGAATAGTAAATCTTTCTGAAAGTGCATTATTCAGAGAAACCTGGAATGCTCTATCTGCAAGATAATTTTTGATAATTTTAATAAGATACATGGGAAAATTATACCGATGCAGTTTGAACACCAGTCCATCGTGCCACACATTATCGAATGCCTTTTCAATATCCAATATTGCCATGGCAGTCGTTTTGGACACTGATTTGTTTTATTGGATGACGTTGTTAACCCTTGTGAGTTGGTGGATGGTGGATCTTCCTTTCCGGAACCCAAACTGTTCTTCCAGAAATATATCCTGTTCATCTGCGAAAGCAAGAATTCGCCTTTGTATTGACTTTTCAAACAGCTTGGATAGGGCAGAGAGTAAGCTGATGGGCCAATAGTTCTTGGAAAGGGAAGGATCTTTCCCCGGTTTCAAAACTGGGATAACTTTAGCTAACTTCCACTTTGAAGGGAAGTAACCAAGCTCCCAGCACCTGTTAAAAATTTTAGCTAAGAAGACAAATGAGCGAATACTCAAATGTTTCAGCTCAATGTTGAATGTGTTGTCGAAACCGGGGGCCTTCATATTTTTGGATTTTTTCACAAAAGCCATCAGCTCATTCGCAGTGACTCTACTTTCCTCAGGAACCAAGCTGTCTGATTGGTCAACCTCAGCTACGCTATCAGAAACGGCTCTTTCATATGGACTAACAATGTTAAGTCCTAAATTGTGAGAACACACAAACTGCTGGCCTAGCGCATTTGCCTTCTCTACTGGTGTGATTAAAGGTATTCCTTCAGCTGCGTCCTGGGGTGACATCAGAGGAGGAATAGGCTTCGGTTTTTTCTTAAGCACCTTTGTTAAGGACCAGAAGGGCTTTGAATGTGGGAGAATTTCTCGAAGCTTTTGCTGGAAGTTCCTGTTGCGAAGCTCAGATATCCTTTCCTGGATTATCCTAGTTAAGTTGTTATAAGTAGTCTTCCTATCTAGGATGCCAGTTCGTTGATACTGCCTCCGGTAGATATTCCGAAGTCGGATGAGTTTCTTGGTGACACTGTCGATTTGAAGAGAGGAACTCGGCATATGTTGTACTGGAACCGTCCTATCACGAGCGACTGTGATTGAATGCTGGAGGGAAGATAGGGCTGCATCGATTTCCATCGGGGAATCAAGTGGCAAATCGATATTAATAAGTTGGTCGGCGATATGTTGAAATTGGACCCAATCGGTGCGATAATAGTTCCTCCGAGGTTGAATAGGCACTGTTTCTGGTAAAGATCCCAACGTCAATATTACTGGAAAGTGGTCAGAAGAGAGCTCGTAGAAGACAACCGGAGAGCTGTCTATGGCGATGTTGCTGATGAATATATCCAAAATGGAATGAACTCCCGATCTGGAAAGTCGCGTTGGTTGAACCGGAGCGAAGATGTTGTATTGTCCAGCTTCGTAATCTTCGGCAAGTACGAATCCGTTTCGATTCTGTCTTCTGTTTCCCCACAGCTCATGCCGTGCGTTCAGGTCCCCAGCAATGATGAATTTGTTCTGTCGTCGAGTGAGCATAGCCAGATCTCGCTTCAATGATGCACACGTACCATCTCGAAGATTGGTTTGTTTGGGGCAGTACGCTGCAATGACGATGATGGGTTCCATCGTCGTTGTAATCTCAATTCCGATGGCTTCTATGAGTTGCAATTTAAAGGCTGACAGAAGCCTGTGCTGAATGGATCGTTTAATGGCAATGGCAACTCCCCCTCCTCTGGTAGTTGCCCTGTCGAGCCTGTGAATCCTGTAATTGGAAATAAAAATAGAAATTTCAGGTTTAAGATGAGTTTCAGTTAAAATAGCAATATCGGCATTCTTCTCTTGAAGAAAGTCGGACAATTCAGCAGTTTTGCTCCTGAGTGAGCAAGCATTCCAATTTACTATAACCAACTCATTATATTGCATATTCGATGATGAATTTGCCTAAGGCGTTGATTTGATCTAACCGCGTTCTGCAGTTTCGTAGTTTTGTTGTCATTGTTTAAAAAATGACGATCAGTTGTTCAGCAGAAAATAAATCACCGGAGTCATCCTTTGCTTGTGGTTGATTATTGCCCCATCCAGGAGGGATTTTTGAGGAAGATTCTTTTTGTGATCCAGCGGCTGAATCTTTTGGATTGCTGCGAGGAAGTTGCGGCAAATTCAGAATATCCCTCTTCGGTGGGAGCCGTGGGAAATTAACTTCATCCTTCTGTGGAACATTCTTGCGCGTTGATTGTTTGCGGGACGCCTGTTGTCGAATTTTTGTGAACTCAGCACGTTTGGGACACGATTTGTTAGTAGATGGATGGTCGCCATCACAGTTCACACATTTTACAGCGATGTCATCTAGTAGGCAATCGTTGGTATTGTGTGGTTCGGCACATTTCCCGCACCGACTTTTCATGTGGCAATTCCTCGCTCCATGGCCGTAGTTCAAACAGTTCGTGCACTGTGTGACATCCCGGTTTATACTTTTGCCATTCGATGATTATGTGAAATAACGATTTAATCGTTTTCAGTTGACTCATGGTGATGGAGCCCTTCTCCAGATGAATCAGGTACAGTTGATCTCTAAACTTTTTGTCCGTATTATGTCGCTTCATTTTAAACACCATCAAAGGCTTTAGTCCAGCCTCCGACAGTGCCTGCTTTAATTCGGCTTCCATCATGTCGGGTAGTCCTCGAAGTACAACCTTCATAGGTTTGTTGGCGGCATTATCGTGTGTGAAGTATTCCGCTTTTGTCTGCTTCAGATAGCATTCCACTCCTTTGTAGTGGTTCAAAGCCAGAACAGTTATTTTGTAGCCTTCAGTACATAAACGGATTGTTGCCTGTAGTCCTTTGCTGATCAGTGTGTTGAAATCCGAGCGTAGAGTTGGTGGGAAGCCCTTTAGGTAGAAAGGCGGCATTTTTTCCTTCTTCTGCAGTTCCTCTTCGACATCTACTGGCAGATCAGCATATTGGTTTTTACTCAGCAAACGGTCGTTTACCTGTACTTCACTTGGCTTCAGACGCTTAGCATCCTTTGGATCCTTCTCGGATCTATGGCGGTTTTTACCCATAGCTTGGGTAGGTAGACAACTGCGAATAAAAAATAAAACAAAATCGAAATTAGTCGTAGTAGGTTATTCGTCTATCCACATCGAGTGTTAGATGACGATATTAGTTATCGCATTTTGTCCGTTGTCATCTATATCATTGCATGAACATTTTTAAATTCATGAATCAGACAAAAACGATTTATCACACCATAATACCTTCGATTTGTAAAGTTCAATCTATATCTGATAAATTTATGATAGTTTCATTTCGTAGTATTTTGATTACTTCCAATCCGAAACCATAAGCTGGGTTTCAAAATTTGAAATGTAGAGTTTAAAGCAACCGACCCGCATTATAAGACTTTCCATTTGAATCATTTTTCTGTGAGTCAATCTAGGTAGATATCAAACAATCAAACCGGAATGAAAGTTCAATTTTGATAGTTTTTATACATTGTGCGGGGCTTCTGGCTGCGAATATCGCAAACTTATGTGACTAATAGGCAATTGGTTGATCATCAATCATAAAAACTTGCTATTTGAATCGATATTACACTTCTTCTGATTTTTCACTGTCTTTCAAACGAATTTTTATTCTAATCTAAATTTACGAAAATCGATTCGTCCATCTCCGAGAAAATTAAGTGCACATTTTAATCAAATATACCCGGCAATCGACACACACACGTACAGTTAATTCACTACTTCAACTGAACGAGCGAGCTAATTCGAATGTTATTTAAAAGTCGGCCCTCTTGGTACAAAGAAGAAAAAAACTGAAAAACTATCATTCATAAGTTAATTTCCTCAGATTCTATAAGGTAGTTTTGTTTCACTGAATTTAGTCATTTCCGTTCAGTTACAACTATTCTTCAGTACCAAAAAGAAACTTGCTCATAGTTCTAAAAAAGCCCCTTTGTCATTCATATGCCAGTTGGAAGGAAACGACGAAAGAGGTGGAGAGCGATAGATTAGTTTTGTAGTAATATGAACTTACACTAGTTATTATATGATGCCAATATATCCTTCCAACATCAGTTGGTTCTCATGTCCCGATGCAATCGTAGCGTATGTTGGCAACTCAAAACTTCCTGGTTCGGAACCAGTCTCTAAACTGTGGATGACTTTTTTATGGCAAATCAAATCGCCTAAAAGTATGCAATTTCATCTTACTTCGCGAAATCTATTTTTAGATTTGCACGGTAAAACCTTTCCCCCCAAAAAATGGGTAATAACAGCTGAAAAGTAATGCTAAATTTGAAACAAATTTAGATATAATATTGATATTTACATATCAAGGTTTATAACAATTTTGTTATCACCTAGGTTAAATTGAATTATAATTTTAGTTATTTTAACTATTAACGAGACCAAGATTATGAATAATTTAGATAGAAAAAAAACGAAACAATCCCAGATACAATTTTGTTCTCTCTTGTTGATCGGGTAACGACATGAGGGTAAAATTTGGTTTCCAAATCCGATGATTCTGCTACCAGATTGCCTGATTCATCCAACATTCTTAAATTGTTTCATAAACCTTTTGGAAATTGAATATATTTTGGCGATTTTTTCTACCTGAATTTAAACGATTGCAGAAGGCAAAACCTTACAAATATGAGAAAAAAAAAATTATTACATGTCATAAAATTCTAGAATAAAAAGCTTCCTACAACTTCAAAAACTTTGCAATTATTTTTGAACAAAAATGTTTAATTGGAACGAATGAAATATATAAAGCACGTGTTTGAATCCACCTAGAATACATTGATATAATCATGGCTTTTTTCATGACAATTTATGTAGACGCTAAGAAATAACATTCCTTAGTGTAGCACAGCTTTTCATGCAAATGGAACTCAACAGCTTTTACACGCTTTCCAATAGAATGTAAAGGAAGTTATTGAGGAAATTTTAATCGAAAAATAGGTCAAAGTTGTAATATTCAGGTGAATTCAAAATCAGTCAATTCATTTGTTCGGCGTATGGTCTCGGATCGAAGCTTGCCAGCACGATAAAATATCAATGCATTGCAGTAGAGCAGGGGTGGTCGATATAGACCCCTTGGGGTCGATATCCTTTTTGGGAGAGTCGACGACAATGAAAACTGACTATGGGGGTCGACGAGGTCTAGAAATCAAACCCCTATTGTTTGATATAAGTTGTTATTTGAAATATTAACGCTAAAAAAGTTGTGTTTATTTGACCATCCGCAGAAATTGGTAAGTATTTGACATCAATATTAAAAAGGCTAAAAAATTGAATTTTCAAATAAATTTGTTGATGGGGGTCTGAGGTCTAAGTTAATTAGTGAAGGGGTCCATGACCCAAAATAGTTTTGGAACCCCTGGTTTAAATGGTTCATGATTCGAGAGCTTTTAATCATGGTGTATTATTGTAACATTAAAATACTCTCTTTTCCCTAAATCATTGCTCGTTTCACTCATTTCTAGAATCTGAACTCTGTCCGTGCGGGCTCGTGCTTTTTTAATACAGTAACTGTACAGAGAGTCTATATTCAGCCTTCTGAAATTCAACTTGTCATTTGTGCAGAATAATTCAATCGGAATAGTTCCATTCCATTCGTCCGTCACCCATTCGAAGTGTATTCAACGATTCCGGCAGCGAGATTGATTGAAATTTCAATTAATTTTCCTTTATGCTTGCGTTTGCCGTACGTCTCAACCACTCATCCGCCGAGTGGCAGAACTGGCAGCAGGTTCATGTGTTTATACAAAGCTTGTCACCCGTCACCAGCATTCACTCATTATTCCATTTGTCTTCGTATCCCGTTCCGCCAGGTAAGGAACAATGTCGAACACCAGACTCACCGGAAGGAGCCCGCGTCGTGGCGCCACGTTCTCCGATTTCGCCGCAGGTGTCACAGCATCACAGCACTCTGGTGCCTCAGCCGCCGAGATCTGGCGGTGCCGGATCAACGCAAGTCAGCAGTCGCAACGGGAGTTCTTCGCCGCCGGGAGAAATCCCTCCGACGCGGGTACTTAACGGCAATGGTGGGGCCGGCAGTGGTGGTGGTGGTGGTAGCATGGGATCAATCACGCCTCCACCAGCGATAACTCCTGCATCGGCCGCGGCAGCAGCAGCCGTCGCAGCTGCACAGCAAGACACGACAAAGTTGCTGAAGATAAGACGCTTCCTAGGGGCCCTGGTTCAGTTCGGTCAGGATACTAATGTCGACATCGGAGACCGTGTTCGGTCGCTGGTTTTGTCGTTAGCGGTAAGTGTTGTCTTTCAAGTCGTGAGTTTCTCAAAATTAACAGTTGCATCGATGTATTGTCCTTTTTTTTGCAGAGTGGTGGCCTAACGGTGGAGGAGTTTCAGATTGCGGTTCAGGAGGCAACCAATTTCCCGCTGCGCTCCAACGTGGTTCCGTTCCTCAAATCGCACGTTCCCGTTCTGCAACGCGAAATAAACATTCTTTCCAGAGCGAGTAAGCAGGTAGGTTTGGGACACTCTATCCATATTTACGCTCAAATTGTTGTCAAAAGTAAATCGCTCGGTTTGCCTTGAATTCAAAAGGAATTCGTGCATTTATTCACAGTTATTTAACTTGGAAATTCAGCTGGGAACGGGAGCAAATGACACGACTATTAAATAAAACGATTTATGCCCGGGCATGTCACAAATGATCATATTCCTCCGTGCTTTTGCATAGCAGCCACCGTGGGAAAAAATTATACTGACGCGGTTGGAACTTTTAAGTTGGTTTAAGTTTTTGCCTCATATCTCATATAGAAAGGTTATGCAATCACTATGAGACCCGACTTTTGAACCGAGACCCGGATGGTCGAGTGGCATATACCATTCGACTCAGTTCGTCGAGTACGCAAAATGTCTGTATGTGTGTATGTATGTATGCAACAATATTTTGCACTCACTTTTCTAGGAGATGGCTGGACCGATTTTCATAAACTTAGATTCAAATGAAAAGGTCTTGTAATTCCACACAAAGTTCCTGAATTTTATTCGAATCCGAAATTCCGAAATTACAGAGTGATGTGCAAAAAAAAAATGAATATAAGTGCACTAACTTTTCTCAGAGACGGCTGAACCGATTCTCACAAACTTATGGCATTTTCGTTTTTAATTTGCACTACACCGGTGCAGTGCTACACTGAGGCATGAATAAACGAACAAAAATGACAAAAACATAAACGGTAACCATTGACTACAATGAACGATTCCATTGCACAGAGCTACACCAAACTTTTGATGAGTGCTACACCAGTGGTATCGGTGCAGAAAAAGTGTAACACTGGTGTAGTGCAATTGGTAAAAACGAACGGTTTCAGTGCAGCTTTCGCTACACCAGTGTAGTGAAATTAAAAAACGAAAACGACATTAGATTCAAATGAAAGCTATAATTGTCCCTTACAAATTTCCTGAATTTTATTTTGGTTCGACTTTCGGTTCCGGAATTACAGGGTGATTAGTGAAAAAAATCCTATTCAAAACTACTTCTTCACTTTTCTCAGAGCTGGCGTGATCGATTTTTACAATCTTGAGTTCAAATGAAAGGTCTCATAGTCCCAAATGAAATTACCCAATTTCATCCGGATCCGACTTCCGGTTCCGGAATTATAGGGTAAAATGTGTTAAAAATATTATACCGTCACTTAAACAGACGAAAAAAAAAAATTAGAGGGTTGTATTCAAGACACGACCGAGCACAATAACATTAAAAATGGAACGTTTCTAGGGTCTTCATAATATATACAAAAATAAAGAGATGATGATACACTAAACTAAAAACTTTTTCAATTGACTAATTACAAACTTGCTCTAGTTTAAGCGCTTAGATTATTGGCGAATGATAAAATTGACAAATAGATTCTTTCTTAATAATTAATTATATTCAATTTTGATCCCTTTCCACAATTTTTTACATTGTTAAGATTTTGAATAACGTCCTTTAACTAGAATTCAAAGTAACTTGAAAGCTCAATTTTAGATACAAACAACCTAAAGATTTAATCCTGAACAAATGAAACTGTTCTTTTTTATGACAATAATCTTCGAGAAACGTACAAACTTATTAATTTTATAAACAGTTAATCGATCCAAGAGAAGATTTTATTTATTTTAACGAAAAATGTTGTACCAGTAAGCTCAGTAATAGTGTAATTTTATTAATCCTTCTTCAAAATCGTCGATAATCTTCGGAAAGTGTCGGTAAATAATATGGCAACAATACGAGGAAGAAAAATGTGAAACAGTCCGCATAAAATATTTAGTTACTTACATTGATTTTCGCTTTGGCATATTAGGAATATACAAAATGGATACGCAACAAAATTCAGAAATTTTGTTCATATTGTAACTTGATGTTATTAACACATGCATGAACATTGTCATAGTTACAACGCGTGTTTTGAAGCAAATAATAATTGAACTGAAACTGGCGGTTAACCAAATTCTACGAGGGTTGCTATTCAAACGATCAATTTGATACTATATGATATTGCATCTAATTGTACTGTATATGTGAGCCTGTGGAACTCATTTATACTACCAAACCGAGGAAGCCGCTTTTATAAGTTTCAGAATTTAATTTTGAATCTTTTGAAGCGTTTAATACCTGGTGGGACATCAACTTGTTCAGTCACATATAATGAAGAAGAAGTTTCTATGATTATCATAATAACACAACTTTATACTGAATCCATTTTCGCGCCACCGTTTTGTTTGTATGGGAATGGAGATTTAAGTATGCAAACCGATCCGTTGACAAATTAAAACATTTTTAAGCTTACAATATTGAAGCTTTGGAATCATTTAAATGAGGAAAATCCATTAACAAATCATCGAGGAACAAGCACTGCAATTTAGATCCGAATTAGATCTATTGCCGATAATACTAAATTAGCCTGATAGTTACCAGAGAACCAAAATAAAATACTCAATTCAAATGAATTTTTCAATGGAATGCAATTGAAATATTCAAATGACGTTTTCTCATAAGTTTAAGTTAAATGTTTCCGAATCGATTGGTTGTTGAATTATATAAATCCATCAACAAATGACTGAGGTATGAGCGTTCAAAATTATGGCAGAAAAATGTTACGCGATTAGTTTTGCATGTTTTAATTTGACACCCAGCCTCGGGAAGCGAAGTGTAAGGCATTTTTAATGGCAAAATCGACCAACAATTTGCTAAATACATGGGATGTTTCAAAAGAACCGATAACCACGCTGATTCGGTTCTTCAATAGCTAGATAATATATAAGATATTCAAGCGAACACGAAGCGGTGTTGTGCAGACAGCAGGAAGTTTCACCAACGCATAATACAAAAGCGACAATCCAGCAAGTGAACGCATATAAAGGGTGATTTTTTAAGAGCTTGAGAACTTTTTTAAACAATAAAACGCATAAAATTTGCAAAATCTCATCGGTTCTTTATTTTAAACGTTAGATTGGTACATGACATTTACTTTTTGAAGATAATTTCATTTAAATGTTGACCGCGGCTGCGTCTTAGGTGGTCCATTCGGAAAGTCCAATTTTGGGCAACTTTTTCGAGCATTTCGGCCGGAATAGCCCGAATTTCTTCGGAAATGTTGTCTTCCAAAGCTGGAATAGTTACTGGCTTATTTCTGTAGACTTTAGACTTGACGTAGCCCCACAAAAAATAGTCTAAAGGCGTCAAATCGCATGATCTTGGTGGCCAACTTACCGGTCCATTTCTTGAGATGAATTGTTCTCCGAAGTTTTCCCTCAAAATGGCCATAGAATCGCGAGCTGTGTGGCATGTAGCGCCATCTTGTTGAAACCACATGTCAACCAAGTTCAGTTCTTCCATTTTTGGCAACAAAAAGTTTGTTAGCATCGAACGATAGCGATCGCCATTCACTGTAACGTTGCGTCCAACAGCATCTTTGAAAAAATACGGTCCAATGATTCCACCAGCGTACAAACCACACCAAACAGTGCATTTTTCGGGATGCATGGGCAGTTCTTGAACGGCTTCTGGTTGCTCTTCACTCCAAATGCGGCAATTTTGCTTATTTACGTAGCCATTCAACCAGAAATGAGCCTCATCGCTGAACAAAATTTGTCGATAAAAAAGCGGATTTTCCGAATGGACCACCTAAGACGCAGCCGCGGTCAACATTTAAATGAAATTATCTTCAAAAAGTAAATGTCATGTACCAATCTAACGTTTAAAATAAAGAACCGATGAGATTTTGCAAATTTTATGCGTTTTATTGTTTAAAAAAGTTCTCAAGCTCTTAAAAAATCACCCTTTACAATTAAATCATCAGCTCACTGGACGCGCTACTTGTTTCATTCACAGTCAAACATCAACTAGGCAAAGAAATATTGTGCAGCCTATATTTATAGATTTCTCTTCATACTACGCAGAACGATGCGGTGTTTTTTATGCATGACGCAAAGCCTCCTATGCCGAACAAGAAGTTGACGTCATTTTGTAAAGCAGGGATTGGTGGATGAAAACATAGGTCGATTCCAACCATTTTTTCAATAGTATGCTATTGAAATACTGAAACGACGTCGTCATACATGGTTAAGTTAAAAGTTTCCGAATCGATTGGTTGTTAAATTATAACAATCCATCAACAAATGACCGAGTTATTAACGTTCAAAATTATGACACAAAAAGGTTACGCGGCTATTTTTGAAACTTTTAATTGACACCCGGCCCCGTATAGTGAAGAGTAAGGCATTTTTAATGCCAAAAACGCAAAAAAATCTAATCTAGTCTCAAAACTACACAAATTGATAGCCATCATCAGTGGGCAACTAAACTAATCGATTCCAGCTATCCTGGTTCCTGGTCTCCGGTTCCGGAAGTACCGAAAAGAATGGTCATATATTTCAAAATAGATCTCATTCACTTTTATCAGCGATGGTTTGACAGATTTCCACAAACTTAAATTCAAAGGAAGCTTTCACGGTCCCATACGGAATTCATGAATTTCATTCTGATCCGACTTCCGGCTCTGGAGTTATAAGTTATGTAAAATATTGTACACCATCACTTAAACCGGCGAAACAAAAAATGTAAAAAAAATTCTAAACTGGAATCAAAACCGATACGATACGAGTACGATGGCAAAATCGTATAAAATCATCAAAATTTTGATAAAATCCAGTAGAGTTTCCACGTCATGTTAGTTGATGGCCGTACAAACCGACTTCGATCATACCGGTTCTCGAGTTCCGGTGCTGGAAGTACATATAATAGTGAACCCACTTTGTTTTCTTTATGATGGCCTACGTGAGTAAAGCACTGTTACATTATGTATGTTATACAGAGGGGTCTAGTATAACGCGGTTCACCGAGGGCGTGAAAAGCGAATCCGCGATAAACGGGACCCAGGGCATATGGGATTTCGACTGATTGGGGCGAATTATCTCGCTTCGGTTGACAGATTGAGCTATAAAATCTTCGGCAAACTTGTTGTAGATTTTTAGACCAACAATTTAGTATAGTTTGAAAGACAATTAGATGAGAACTGCTTCGCCAGGGGTACTTTGAAAAGAGCATAAAATAATTCATAAGTTTACAATAGAAAACAGTTTGAATATGAAATATCGCAAATATTTTAGCATCTGAAATCTTCAAATAACTTTTCGAGAGACTCAAAGTTTATTAACCAGTTAGAGGTATATTTCGGAATCACTCCATCAGATGGAATTAGTGTGCTTGGGACAAATTTCAGTACCAAAATTATGCTCTAGTGCGAAAACTAAAAGATTCATGAATTATGAAAATCATATTAGTTAGAAACTCACCCACCCAGTGGCGTTAGTGGAATCACAATATTGCCAATGAAAATTGAGTCTATTACATCTGTACGATTTGTTGAGATAGAATGTTGATGTTTTCGAGAAGAATGTTCCAGAGTTCAAAACAAATCAAATAGTGTAAACAATATCTGAAAATTCCCCAATTGGTGGCGCTAGTGTGCAATTCAAGATTGGAAATTCGTGTTGACTTATTCAGATGGTTTCTTTGAGAAGTTGTTCTAGTGTTTCAGTACCTATTAAATGATTGACTAAACAATTCGTATTCTATCTACAAGATAGTCTTCAGTAACTGAAAATCAGAATTGTTTACGAGAGTGATGTTATCAATCAGTTTTTTAATAAGTTGGTGAAGGATTGACAAATTGAAAACTGTTTAACTAGAAGGCGCTAGTAAGCTACTGGAGTATTAGGATGAATATCTACATCTGAAATCTGATGAAACTCGTACATCCTTTTGAAGTTTTGACTATTTACGTAATTAGATATAATGTTAAGACATAAATCGTGACATGTATTGCTTATTTTATTTATTTTAATAATATAACTTTTGCTGAACAGGGAAAATCCCAATGAAGCGAAATTTTCATAGTCCCGCTCATCATCAGGCAACAAATCTCTTCATCTTACATGTCAACGAATTACGATAGCTATAACTGATGACGATAGCTCCTATAACTGAGCCTACCACTTGAGAACTAGGAAGGCAGTTTAAAAATAATTGAGAGCAGTTACTTTTGTGACTTTCCTGGTGGCAGCTGTCCAGTTTTTTATGAACTCCTGCATGTTTTGGGACACTGTACTTTCCTTCCGAAAGTGCCGCTTGACAATTGCCCAATACCTTTCAATTGGCCGAAGATCCGGGCAGTTCGGTGGGTTGATGTCCTTTTCCACGAATTGTACATTATTTTTTGACAACCACTGTAGAACGGAGTTGGCGTAGTGGGCTGAAGCCAAATCCGGCTAGAAGAGAGGAGGAGCCTTATGCTTTCTGTACAGTGGCAGCATTCTCTTCTTCAAACATTCTTCCTCGTACACCTTGGCGTTAATTGTGCCCTTCGTGAAGAAAATCGACGACCGCAAACCACAGGTACAAATTTCTTGCCAGACCAACACCTTCTGAACAATGAATAAATAGACGATACATTAAAAAAAACCGTAATCAGATGATGCAGATTGAATTTTCAGGAATTGATTATATTGAATATAACGAAAGTGAATGTCTAAATTCAGCTTTTTTTAACAAGTGAGGATAAACAGCTCGAGATTGTAACAAAATCGGCTACGCGAATGGCCTAAGAGACATTTAGGCGAACGGATAAAAAGTGCAAATCGATAAATTTATAACCCTTCTGATAGCTGGAAAAATTGTAGGGATCCCTCCAAAGGAGACTATAAAGAGTGAATCAGAGAAGTTTATTTAGAATGGTTTCGACGCGTTGGATGTCGAGTTAACAATATGGAGCCTAAACGACAGCACCATTTTCAAGAATTGCGCTAATCAGCTTACAATATATAGCTCCTAAATAATCACACGTGGTGGTAATCTACGTTGTATTGAGCACTAGCGCATATGCTATGCGGAGAGGACAAGTTTTATTCCAAACCACCCTCAATTATGCAGTGAAAGATCTTCCGAACAACTTTCGTGTAAGCGAAACGAATATTCTGATAGATACTGTAAACATTACGGTACACAAGCTCCACCTGGTGGAGTGATTACTTTTAAATACATTTACGTTTTGCGCAATAATTTATGTTTTGCACAGAAACTGGTTCAGGACCACCACCTTTACAAATAATCAAAAAATTTACGCGAAATCCAACTGTATGGTATTAAATGTAATATATTTTTTTCATGCTTTTTTCTATGCGGTTCTGGTGAGACAGTCATCAACTAATTTTAATTAAAATATCACTTTTAGTCTCCACAAACACAACAAACTCTCCGAAGACAGTACGGTTCTATACTATACTCAATTTATAGAAGTTTTCAAGAAATAATTATTGAAACCCTAGAACAACTTCTCGAAGAAACCATCTGAATGAGTCAAAATGAATTTCCAACCTTGAATTGCAGCGCCACCAGCTGGAGAATTTTCAGATATTCTTTACACTATTTGTTCTGTTTTGAGCTCCGAAACATTCTTTTCTAAAACACCAACATTCTATATCATCTGGGTCCCGTTTATCACGGTTATCCGACAATAACGAATCCGACAACAATCGGCAAAACCAAATCCGCGTTGTACGAGACCACACTGTACTAGTTAATGCACAATCAATTCCTTGGTTTCTTTAAAAAATCGAAGAGAAACATTTTGAATAGAATACCACAATATTATCTATGAGAAAGGCATCATTACACCACTAGGTGGATTAAAACAGGTTTTTTTTCTTATCTTCCATGATGTTTTCAAGCTGGCGGCAGAACGAATTCTCTGTCTGTGAACAACACAATGCTCGCAACTTGAAGGCAAAAGTAAATTGGTTCGGCTAGCAAAAATTTTGCCGATAATGAATGAGTCTGACATCTTTCTCATATAGAAAAACAGATACATATACGGAATGTGTTATACTACTAGGATACTGAACAGGGCCAATTGAGGTTGTCAATTATTCTTTTGAACAACTGGGAAGAGAGAAATCCTACATTACTCTGAAAAGGATCATACAAGCTTACTTCAATCGGTTTTGAACAGTTATTCGCACCGAACACGTAGGTCGCAATGAATAAAATTGCATTTTTTTAAATTTGCATAAGCTTTCTTCAGACATACAATACCTTGACAAAGCGTACAAATATTCTAGCTGGTAGAGAGAATTTACTACCAAAAACAAAACAAGTTTGCTTTGCACATATACCGGCAAAAATGCGAATAAGCGCAGACTTAACTATACCCAATTTCTTTGAACTAAAGCAATTTTTTTATTCATTCTACTTATTGATTCAATATTATTGTCCGGGAAAATGTACGGAAGCTTTTAATCGATACTGTACTTGCATTTCATTGTTGCCCGACAACGAATACGGTAACCGATACGAAATGATTACTTAACTTTGTCTTGTAGTGTGTCACTTTTTCATTGTACCATTTTGTTACGGTGACCACTTTGCGTTCAAAAACTGTCAATTAGGTTTTTTACCGTCACTGCTAACCTCAATCGGATGAACACTTTTTGACAGTCCAGCAGTGCTGTTTGTAAACAGAAATTTCTTTTGTTTATTTATTGACAAATTGGATCAGACCATTTACGGTCCGTATCGCCTAAATAAAGTTTTAAACCATTTGTGCACGATTGAATACGGTTCGTTTTTAATATTTATTAAATAAAAGTGACTAGTTGCAAAGTGTAAAGATGATTGTTTTAGATGTGCTCTTCGATTTTTGTTTAAGCTTGTTTGTAAACAGTACCGCTGAACTGTCAAGGATGAATACTTGTTCATTTGTGACGTCACGATAAAAAACCTAATTAGGTTTTTTATCGTGACGACACAAATGAACAAGTATTCATCCTTGACAGTCGCATATTCGAAAGCATTTTTGAAACCAAAAGTATGAGCAATAACATATTTGAACTTGATCAACTTGATGGTTACTTTCTGAAAAAAAAATATTGCGGATAGAAAAAAAAGGCTTTTTTCATCCACTTAGGGGAGTAATGATGCCTTTCTCATATCAATCATATTGTTGTATATAATACTGTGATATTCTATTCAAAATGTTTCTTTTCGATTCATGAAAGAAATCAAGGGATTGTTTGTGCATTAACTAGTATAACCTTCAGAATGAAACATGAGAAAAAGAAATGAGTTCCACCGAGAAATGGTATAATCGAGATCGATTCGCATGGCCATCAACTAACATGACGTACAAACACTAATTTTTATTCAAATTTTGAAGACTTCATACGCATCGCTGAGAAAAGTGAGTGAGATTCATGTTGGAACATATGACTATTGTTTCTGCTACTTCCGGAACCGGACACCGAGATCCAGGATAGCCGGAGTTAGTTTGCTTAGCTGCTTCAAGGGTTGCGTATAGATTTTGAATCTTCCTCCCTAAATTGCCTTTGCGTCTGTGTGTTTAGGAACCTTGTTGAGTAGATTTGATTCTTCTCCTCTCCTCTTCTTTTCCCGGGCACAACCAGGAAACCAGGCACGTACCCCTGGCCCCTCCCGGAATCAGAGACAGAAACAAAACAAGTGTTTGATACGAAGTGAACAGTGTCAAAACTAAATAAAATGGAAATTAAATACGGGGTAAATAATAAGACATCCAATTATTCTGAATGACTGAAAAGTGAAAGTGCGCGAGCTTACCATAGTCCTGCCGCAGGATCTCGCACATGCCTATTTAGAACTAAAACGACGAGCGCAAGTGCACTTCGAGTACATGTTTGGCTGAATCCAATATTAAATTTTATGCACTAATCGCATCTAAACTAAGTTATCTAGACTTCGTCACGGTAGATTTATGGCACAAGCCTTCAAAGCCGAGGTATTCGATGAACAAGTATAGTATGCAATTGCGAGCGTTCCAAATTTCAGCAATTTTACAGTCAGAAAAAATCTCAACTGAATAAATCATTTTGAAAACAGAATATTATCAACTAAATTTCGAAGAGATTGTCGGGTGGGTTTTTCGATATTCATCACCGTTTTCAAGAAAAATTTTATTTGAAACGGGAAAATAGCAAAAAAAACCTACGTCTTTAGCGTACTGTACTCAGCTCTTAATGACAATAGCTACCGATTGGTATAGTTTTGAGTAAAGTATAGATATTTTTACGAGTTTTGTTTCGCCGCTAAGTTTGTGAAAATCAGTTCAGCCATCTCCGAAAAATATTAGTGAGATTATTTGACACACACAGACATTGCTCAGATTTACGAACTGGGTCGATTGGTATATGACACAATTTTTATTAGTTCATTTTTCAAATGATTGCATAACCTTTCCATATGAGAAAAGCGTTTTGTCGGTTACGTCACTTATACCATTATATCCCTGGAACCGGAAATGACAGCCACTTGACCTTCGAACTTGATCTACAAGCCAATAGTAGCTTTCAAATGAGCCTAAGTTTGTTAAAGTTGGTTCCGTTTTCTCCGAGATAATTGTACGGAGAGGAAATCCGAGCTCGTAGAGCTGAGTCGAACGGTATATAACACTAGGGATCTCCGGAGCTCCGATCAAAAGTCGGTTTCTGCAGCAATTCTATTACCTTTCTATAGAGAAAGGCAAAACACAATATCATAACATTTTGACAGATGACAGCTGATGAATGTTTTCATTGAACGCTAGAGGGACTTTTAATTAGTGATGGCATCTGTCTGTCAAATCGGAAACTATTGATCGACGTGTTATACAAAATTGTCGTCTCTGTTAAGGAAAGCGAGGAAATTTAGACAATGTTTAATATTAATAAAATTTTTGTCAAGTAATAATCAAAAATATATAGTTCTATCTACTTGAATTGATGTGTAGAATTATTTCCAAGCAGTAGGTGTATTGATTCCAAAAATATGTCTAAAATTGATAGAGCTGTACATGTTCAAAACCTGACTACTAGTTTTAACTCTACATCCGCATAACTAACTCTTTCGTTCTAGACATTGGTCGAATGTTAAATGTTTTCTGCCCCGTGTCCATCTGGAGCAGGGAACCTAAAAATTTTCAAACAAAATAAAAGAACTTTGGGTGAAGCTTAATGCACAAGGTGGGCCATTTTTCCTCCCAACTGTCGTTCAGCGGGGTAAGAAATAAAAACCGATTGGATGGTGATTTTTCTTTTCGTTGCTGTTGCCGCTGCTGCTCTTGTTGCTCACATCCGGGCGGGAATGGAAATTGTTTTCCCTATGAGCAATGGTATGCACAGAATGTTCCAACGAATACACCTCCTTCCTGCTGCTTTCCTAATCGTTCCGCAGAAAAGTGAGTTCGGTCCTAAAATACGTTTGGCTCCGATGTTATTCCGGAACAGACGAGTGAATGCATGTGCTGTTTTTAAGTGCCATTCTTTGTTCCGGCTAAGCTTTTGTTTCACATGTGTGCAAAATTCGATGCCCGGGAAAGCCGGCAGCACAGAATTAGCTTTGACAGCACTTCATCATTATCGTGTACCAGATGGTCGCTGTCCATTGCTTTTTTCCCACACCAGCTCAGTACATGTACTTTTGCAAAACTGATTGGATCCAGAATGTTTATAGAGCATTTTTTGTGTGTTATACTTTTTCCGCAGACTCCTTCGCAGTACGTTAGATCGAACGAAACCAGTGTGATGGAGTACGTCCAGAATCTCGCCGACACCGCCGACATCTTTCTATCGCACGAAGGATTTGGCTCTTCGACACCCATCCCAGCACCGAGCATCAACGGACTGAGTCTGAAACGACGGGCCTCCGATAAGTAGGTTTTGCATTCCGGGAATTAAACTCTTCCTACTATGTTGCATCCGAACTTGATTCACAACACAACTCTCACACCTCTTCTTCCCATTCAACAGCTTATACGACACTCATCCTTCCGGTCCTCCCGAGTGGGGAGATTATATTCTGCCACCGACCAAGCGTCCACATCCGTCACTTCTGCTAGCATCTGGAACGCCACAGCTCTATTCTACGCATCCGGCGCTGTTCGAGTATCAGAACGGAACACTTCATCCACATTCCGATGGTTTGGTAAGTACACGGAGGAGTTCTCCGAATGTACGGCTATTATTTAAGCTTAGTCCTGTAATCGGTTCTGAAAGATTTGAATACATTTCCGCACTTGCGGGTTTTAGTAAACTAAGATTTTAACATCATGAACTACACACGGGTGAAAATCTATTGCCGGTACCATGATTTTTTAATCATGAAATCATGAACCATGTCTTCTTATGAAATATCATGCGCAAAATGATTGAGATCATGAAAATTTTCATGAAATGTGTGTTACTGTTCATGATATCAATCGCTTTGATCATGAAATCATGACTTAATATTCATAATAGACATGATTCATGATTTCATGATTTTTAATCATGGTTCCGAGAATAGATTTTTATCCGTGCACCATTTGCTGTTTTTACGGTAGACATTTCTTCGGACACCTCGATTACCAAATTATCATTTTTTCTCCCAATTATTTCCTTCTTAAATTTTTTCGGAGACATTGGGAACAGAACTGAAATTTTGGGTTTCCGGGGCTTACTGCAATGTGTCTATGTATTAGAATGATATTTTCGCATCTGGAAAACTTGAATGGGTACAAACATCTATTTTATAGCACAACAAACATTGATTTTGAAATGTCATATGAAGTGTGAATATGAAGTCAGTATGGTCGTAGCTCTAGCTATGCAATTGTCATATACCCTAAGAATCGATCTTTGAAGTCTGTCCGAAACAGTAGATCAAGTTCCACAAGTGACTATATCGCGTCAAGAGCATATGAGAGCATCCTGTCGTCCCAAAGGTTTCCAATCACACCATTCCGTTCCGGTTCAGTTCCGTGACGGAAAGTGCCTTCAGTGCGCAGCCAGCGTTTTTTTCTTCGTCGGAACAGAGATGTCTATCTCCTCTGTGTGACGAAGAGCAAGCAAAATTTCTCCCCTCGCACTGACAACTTCAACGAGAGCTCTTCTCTTTCACATTTATACACCACTGTTGTGCAAAGTGTGCACGCATCATGAGTGCGTTTGTTTATTTCCTTTTACCTCTTCCACTGAATCGCACCAAAGTGCTAAAGCATTAGCTAATAAATTCTCTGAGGTGGATGCAGATACTTTCACAGAGGTGTACACGCCGGTGAGCACTCTGCTGTATGGTTTTCGTAGATGAAGCGTGGACACGCAAAATCAGCAAAATAAAACAATTTATCGTAAAGTTTTCGGTTTTCCTTGCAAATTTTTCATAGCAAGGCCAGATCTACTCTCTATTAATTGAAGTTCACAGAAGTGTTCGCTCACCATCACGCGCCAGTGGTCACTTGGGTGTATTTAGACGAGAGCGCGTGTGAGCGATTCATGCGAAGAGAATGTGTTTCACTCGCGCCAGCTGCTTTAACCACAAGCACACACTCAAATGCTGTCTATTCGACACTGAGAAGAAGTGCGCTTTCCACTTTGTGCGGTGCTTCGTTTTTTTCATCCTCGGTGTGGCAAAAATCTGACTCTAGCGTGCATCACTCTGGTGAAATGCCATCTCTGCGTCGGAACCCTTCCATGCCGTTTCTGTTCCGGCACAGCAAAGGCGCTGACAATCATACTTCAGTGAAAATAAAAATATCCGCCGGACATATATGAATGTGTGTATAGCAAACAAATGTATCGACACTGAACCGAATTGGAAAGGTATGAATAGTACTTAAGTCTGGATAATGTTGAATCGAAAATGCCAACAAGGTATGTTTTTTTAAAATATGCTTTTTTCATAATAAGGCAATATACATTAGATTTTCTTTCGCCGTAGCATCCAACTTATTCCATAACAAATACTGTCATAACATTTTCTTTTGTGTTGCCATTTACAACAAGTTTGGTTAACGAATAAATTCATTTCACGAGTTTAATCCATAAAGACTACTCCCTGGATTAAATTTGATTGATGCTTTTCAGAAAGAAATTTAAAAGAAAATTTGACACTGCCGATCTCTCACTTCTTCGCAGTATGAGATAAGCAAAGATAAAGGCCCATAACTTGCTGAGTTTTGTTCCGATCGGCTTGAAAATTTCACAGAATATTCTTGAAATGTTTCGCTATCAAAAAATAGAAAGAAAATAACACATGATTTTACAAAAGTGTTAGACCCTACCCGCCCCTTAAGCGAATAAGTATACCATGCAGCGATTACAACCAGAGCTTAAAATTGTCACGCATTCTCAATGAAAGAAACCATTCCAACAACCTCATTTTCAACATTTTACTGTCTCATTCGTAAAATGACCGACACCAGTACAAACGGAGAGAGACGAAGCATTTTCGTTTCTCATTGAAAAAATGAGAGAGTATAATTGTCAATTTCACTCTTTCCTCTATGACAGGACGATACCAAACTAGCGTCTGTAGGGAGCATCAGCAGAATTTCATTTCTCATTCTTTCATCGATGTATTGAAAATCTGTGACGCTTCGCTATAAAGAGTGACTAAAATATGACAAATCGAAGTAATTACATCCCAGAACCTTTTTGGAAACCAAAACTACTACAAATTCGAGCGCCAACAAGTAAAAGTCATTGTGAAACCTTTTTCTGTCGTTTTCGATTCTCGAAGCTTCAGTTGAATACCGACACTGTATCCTATGGGATTTTAGCTGAAAACAGCAAACGACTGAAAGGGCAAATGAAAGAAAGAACACAATTTTGAAACTACTGTTCCGCTTATGTCAATGACTGGACATGGATTTCGTTCTCACAGTGTATGAATAAAACGTAGCATGCTTGAATTTCGGTAGTAAATGCTACATGTGGATCACGTTCCTGTCAAAAACAGAGACTTTACTACACAACAACATTCGAACATGTAGTATTTACTACAATTTTTCGGTAGGTAGCTCCAGAGGTTGCTACTCGTGTGTTTGCTGATAAAGTGAAGTAGAAAAATTAAATAAAGTGGCATTTTTGCAGCAGTAAGTACTTTTCTTGCTTTGTACATACTTATTACAGCTTTTCCGGCTCCGAGTCGATACGGCATACAATAAATGCTCAAATTCGATGGTAGCATTACCTACATGTTCGAACTTGTTTTTTTATTCATACCAAACGTGTTTTACTCTTTGGACTATGTTGTTGAGAAGGTACTACAAACAACAGACTTTACTACATGTTATTCATACGGCCCAATGAAAATGACTTTTATTAGCTCTGATTACAACTAAGGAAATCATATATCTCTCTCTTAATATAACTGATTTCTACTTGGCTTATAAAAGCTAGTCTTAAGAAACTCTTAATGGCTTTTTCCTCAGGGTAGAAATTCTTCTTCGACACCGCTTTTGTATAATGTACTGTTTCCGAGTTACTGTGATACGAGCAAAATGCATACAAAAATTGATGGAAAAATATTTTTGATTCTTTTATTCTATTAACATTGTCATTGGATGGAGACCAAGTTGACACAAATTGAATTGAAAACATTTATTTCATATTGTGTAAAGACTGATCACTGATCTCCGATATGTCGTTAGTCGTGGAACAGGAACAAAGAGCTCACGTCATTGTACATCTGGAATAGCTGCAAGCTTCATTTGTACTGTTCGACGCTGTCGTCCAAAATGCTACCGTGAGCAAGTTCTAGCAGTTTCCTGACGATCCAATATATAAAGGTGTTTTACACGGGAGATACGTCCCATCACAGATAAAAGATATACAGGCTCGCATCGTCTGGTGAACACTAGCAGATCTCGCCACGATCGACACTATTTTGGGTGCTACATTACAGGTTTATTTTTGCTTTATTTCAATCTTCCGATTGAATTCGCATGTCATTGAAACGATAATAGTGCGAAAAGTGTTCCTACCGTTGTAATTGAAAAAAATCTCTGTTATAGTCGCGAAATACTCAAATTTTAACCGCACTAACAGGATACAACGTGTTCACTCGTAGAGGGTTTCACCGAAAGTTAATAGTTCAACTCGGACTAGTTCTGACTAATGACAAGAACATTTTTCTCACTCCATTCATATACAACAGCATTCCATTCACCGAGACGAACGGGATCATAGAGCGCCCTCCAGTGAAGCTCACCGCCCTCCTAGAATTCCACCAGGTGGAGGCAGTGGTGGGGGTGGTGCCGGTGGCTCTAGTGGAGCTGTTAGTGGTAGCGGTGCAAGCGGAACTGCCGGAGCTGGAGTATCAACCGGAAGCATGGGCAGTATTGGTAGTAGCGGAGTTCCAAGCAATTCCGTTGGTAGCGGAACAACTGGCGGGGAGGAGGAGTGGAAAAATATTCACACCATGCTGACGTGTATTTCGGCAATGGTCGAAAAAACTAAAAGAGCAATCTCGATCCTGCAGCAGCGGGGAATCGAAACTCATGCACGCGATCACCAGGACACTTCGATAGCGGACATGAAACGCCAGACCGAAGATAAAATTGCGGAGTTTCGTCGCAGTGCAGAGGAATCCGTTAATCAGGTTGTTACTCAAAACGTTATAATTTTTTTGATCGTATTACAATTAATATTCTTCCCCTCCAACATAAAGGTCAAACGACAAGCAGTGATTGAAATCCAAAGGGCGGTGGCAGCAGCAGAAGCTAGAACGATTGAAATGTTTGCACAGGAAAGGCTGAAAATGGAGAAAATGTTTGCCGAGATTCATCGAGGAGGATCGGACCCGGACCCGGATGGATCTAGCGGAGGAAGCCAGAACGTTAGTACTCTTGTAATCGCTCTATGCTGGCTATACAAATGACGAAACTAACTCAATTTATTACCATTATTTGTAGGCTTGCTGGAACTGTGGACGAAAGGCGAACGAAACGTGCTCTGGATGCAATTTGGCAAGGTATTGTGGATCCTTCTGCCAGCACAAGGACTGGGATCAGCACCATCAGGTAAGCTACCTATATGTTTAAGTGATATTTAGTAAATCATCGGTACCTTTTTTACACATGCCACAGGTCTGTG